>NC_058080.1:297522291-298130721 GCF_014858855.1 Bufo gargarizans
TGGGACCACTGGGTAATGCACCAACAATTGCTCACTGTTTTTCTCTTTTAGGATAACTATTCTAAGACCCTGTAATAGCAGCTTTTGAAGAGTGTTTTTAAATGCAACTGTAAGTTACCACATCTCTAAGCAATTCTTGGTTTAGTTTTTTACATAGGCATGTATCCAACACCACCACCATCCCTCCCTTATCTGTTGAGCGTACAACTAGACTGGTGTTATGCCTAACAGTGATGGATGAACATCGGCCGGGACGATTTGCGAACGAGATCGCGCAAACACGAACAAATGTTCGCGGCGGGCCCCATTCACTTTAATGGCAGGTGAAACTGAAAAACCTTCAGGTCATATTTGCAGCCACCAAATACTTAAAATACGTGCACAAATCATCCCACAACATTGACAGTGACATACCAAAGGGGCATCAATGGCAAAAATTCCCACAAAAAATATGTATTTTAATCAGGGGCCATTTTTATGCGTCTTAGGCTACTTTCACACTAGCGGCGGAGAGATCCGGCGTGCAATTCCGTCGCCGGAATTGCCCGCCGGATCCGACACAACGCACACCGCCGTACATTTTTCACATTACGGATCCGTCGTTCCGTCGATGTCCATAAAAGCCGGATCCGTCGTTCAGTTTCTTTCCGTTGCCAATTTTCGTCGGATCCGCCCGCCAGATCCGCCGTAAAAGCGGATCCGTCTATTCCGTTTCCTTCCGTTTTTGGACGGAAAGACGGATCCGGCGTATAAATTAGAGATAAAAAGATGCTATCTGTTTAGGCAAATACTACAAGTGGCTATAAAAGATAAACCCAAGGTCACAAAAAGATAAGCAAATACTACAACTGCCTATAAAAGAAAACCAAAGGTCCTTACCACTCAGAAGTTCCTTCAGCAGATTGCAAAGATGATGCAGGACCATATTCGTTTTGGATTTCAGGCTCTAATTCTGGTTTCACGCTGGAGAAGACGTCTTCGAGCCAGACGGCGTAGAAAGCGTCGCTATTGGGTGCATCCAATAACCTCTGCAAGAGTAAGAAGGGGAGTCTTTGAAACTCTGTTTCCTGAATTGAGGAATTATCCAGAAAAATTCTTCAACTACTTACGGATGACAGTAGAAAGTTTTGATGATCTATTACAACGGGTGTCACCTCACATTCAAAGACAAGACACCACTTTCCGTCGCTGTGTTTCCCCAGCAGAACGCCTATTGTTGACCATAAGGTAAAGTACATATTGAACCAATATTTAGTCTAAATTTTTAAAAGCTGCTGTTTGGTAGGGTGAAGCCATAAAATTTTTAAGCAATATTTGCTTATTTTTTCTGTGATCACTGTACAAAGTGTCTAATTTTGGCCCCAATTGATGCTCATCATTTTTTTTTTTAATTGTACATCTTGTTTGAAAGTTTTGTCAGATGTTGAATGAACTGGGATGAATATTGTTCGCCATGGAGAACATTTATCGTTGAATTTTATTAACAATTATATTGGCCACAGAAAAAATCTTGACCAAAGTAATATATGTAGGGGTGCAATACAATTGTATCAGATTGATATACCTTGTATATTATGTTGTTTGGTAACATTTTTAATACCCATTTTTTTTCTTTTAAAATTTAGGCTTTTGGCAAGTGGAGAAACTTTCAGCTCACTCCATTTTCAATTTCGCCTTGGGATATCAACTGTCTCAATAATTGTCAAGGAGACATGCCGTGTTTTGTGGGAACAACTGCATGATGAATTCATCCCACATCCAACTCGACAGCATTGGACAGAAATATCTGAAAGATTTTGGGATGTTTGTCAGTTTCCCAACTGCATAGGTGCGGTAGACGGGAAACATATTCGTATTATCAAGCCCCACGGAACCGGATCAGAGTATTTCAATTACAAGAAATATTTTTCAATAATACTAATGGCCATCGCAGATGCTCAATATCGTTTTGTTGCAGTGGACGTAGGGGCCTATGGACGCGCCAACGATTCCATGGTTTTTAAAAATTCAAATATGGGCCGTAGTCTATATAACAGACAATTCGATTTTCCTCTCCCTCAACCACTGCCAGGTACTGATGGCCCACCCATGCCGTTTGTATTGGTTGGTGATGAGGCCTTCCAAATGTGTGGAAATCTAATTAAACCGTATTCCAGCCGCGGATTAGATTTAAAAAAACGGACATACAACTACCGCTTGACCAGGGCTCGAAGAATGGTTGAATGCACATTTGGAATTTTGGTTGCAAAATGGCGGATTTTCACAAAACCAATTCAGATGAAGGTTGAATCAGTCGACGAAGTTGTAAAGTGTGCTGTTGTGTTACACAACTACCTCCTTCAAAAAGAACCACTCAATTTAGAACAGGTACCGGAGGACAGCGAGATCGCAAGCATTGAAAGTTGTCGACATCGGTCAACTGTGGCAGTTGCACGGATGAGAGACTCGTTTGCGGATTATTTCTGCTCTGAAGCAGGAAGGGTGGACTGGCAGGACCGTTATGTATAAACATTTTGGGAATCTTTTTCAAATAGCCGTTAGTTTGTTGTCCCGTTGTTTGATGGTTAAAGTGTGTTGTATTTGATTTCAATTGCATTTTGGGTTCAATAAATATTCATTTAACGTTTATTAGATTTTATTTCAATATATTGATGTGCCCACGCTATAGGAGCGACACATATTTGTGTCGCTCCACTGGCGCTGGTAGATTTAATCAGGCCTGTTATGGAGACTGAGGTTAAATCTGCCCACGCCAGTGGAGCGACAATTAGTGGTGTCGCTCCACTGGCGCTGGTAGATTTAATCAGGCCTGTTATGGAGACTGAGGTTAAATCTGCCCACGCCAGTGGAGCGACAATTAGTGGTGTCGCTCCACTGGCGCTGGTAGATTTAATCAGGCCTGTTATGGAGACTGAGGTTAAATCTGCCCACGCCAGTGGAGCGACAATTAGTGGTGTCGCTCCACTGGCGCTGGTAGATTTAATCAGGCCTGTTATGGAGACTGAGGTTAAATCTGCCCACGCCAGTGGAGCGACAATTAGTTGTGTCTCTCCACTGGCGCTGGTAGATTTAATCAGGCCTGTTATGGAGACTGAGGTTAAATCTGCCCACGCTGGAGGAGCGACAATTAGTTGGGTCTCTCCGCCAGTGCTGGGAGATTATGTCTGGCCTATTAGACACCTAGGTTTCTCACAATCTACCAACGCTGGAGGAGCGACAATTAGTTGTGTCGCTCCGCCAGTGCTGGGAGATTTTACTTTTATTAAAAGTAAAAATATCTAGGTTTATTAAAAAAAAATTAAACAGTCCAAGGATTTTTAAACCAAAAAATAACATTTATTATAAATAACAAAATAACATTTATTATAAATAACAATAAATAAATAAATAAAAATTACAAATTAAGGAAGGTATGCTGGGTGGTGGGGGGAAGTGATCGGTTTGGGTCCACTCTGTCCTGTTGTTCTTCTGCCACTGTGGACAACAAAGTGCGTGTTGAAGCAAGTGGCACAGAGGGAGTATGAAGAGTGGATTGGGCAGGAGAAGGAGTTTCCCGAGAAACAGTAGAGGGAGTGGTGAAAGAGGTAGGAGCATAGTAAGAAGGAGAAGAAAAGTGTGGAGAAAAGAGCTCGGGGGTTTGGGATGGGGGTGGGTTGTGGGAAGGGAAGGGGGAGGGGAGGGGAAGGTTGGGAGTGCTGAGCCTGTTGCTGTAAATTTGGATAGGTGTGGGATGGGGGATAGGTGAAGGATGGGGGATAGGTGTAGGATGGGGGATAGGGCAGGGGTGGGGGAATGGTTGTGGGGCGGTGTGCCAGTTGCCACAAAACGCTGTCCATCTGTCTTCTGGCCTCATACTGCTGGTCGGGTGATAAGCGTTCCAGCGCAGGTAACAACGACACAATATAGTGATGCATCGGACTCATTTGTGTCGTCAACACCGCCCCCTCCTGAAGACGACGCAAATGATCCTCCACAGATGCAACCCTATTTGTGATCCCCACCAAGGACTCATACATGAGCCTTGTGAGGTCTTCGTAGTCAGCCTGGCGGCTCCTACCTGACCTCTGGCGACGCATAAGGGCCTCAAAAAGTGGAGCCATCGTCGACATTGTTGCGTCGCCAGAGGGCACAAGTAGGGGAACAGGTTGGGAAACCTGGTGTTCCTGACCAGCAGTAGGAGCAGGACGAGAGGGACCCGCTGCGGCTTGCTCTTCAGGGACCGCCTCCTGAGGAACTTCTGGCGCAAGAGTGCTGCTTGATGTTCTGTGAAGCAAAGAAAAAAAAAATATTTAGCATTTTTTATGGATGGGAGAAACAGTGGGATAGAGGTGAGCAAAGAGACTTCAGAAGCTACATAGGAGGTTACATTCAAAAAAAGAGAAACATACTGTACATAGAGGCCATGAAATAAATGAATTTTCAAGGAGGTGTCTATGCACAGTATAGCCTTTTTTTTAGAAAGCAACTTCAAATGAAAAATCGGAAGCATACATTGCTCCTCTCTACTCCACTAAATACAATGTGGATGTCCAAGACAAAGTGCCAAATGACAGTCTGTCTTGGCCATACACCTAGTTTGAAAAGTTGTTTAAGAGACACCTTATATCTTACCTTCGCATCTCAAGGGTCCTTCGTAGGAACCCCAAGGCGGCAGAATAGCGGTATTCACGCCTTGAGGTTCCTCCCGACCCACTCGGGCGCCGAAGTTCCTCATTAAAGGCCTTCTTGTAGCGGTCCCTGATTGAGCGCCACCGAACCATGATCGTATCTCCTAGAAAGAAAGAAATCAATTTACGATGTATATTTAAAATCAGTGGTTAATCAAAGTTGTTTTTACAATTTAATTGAAACAGCCACAAAAAGAAAAAAAAATTCTTTTAAAAAAAAGTGGCGGTTTAAAAAAAAGTAGACTGTAAAACCACTTTTGATTAATATTTTTTTTACATGTCTGCTCTCTAAAAATAATTTATACTTACGGCATTTGCCCTGTTGCCTTTCTCGGAGGTCATCCCAGTTGGGCAGAATGGCCGCACATATCTCGTTCCAGAGGAGCCGTGTTAGATGATGGTCTGCATGGCGGCGGTCGGTGTGGTCCCACAACGGTGTACGCTCCTCCACCATATGGATGAGGAGGTCATTGTCGATATAAAATCGTTCAACGTCCTCCTCATGCCTTCTGGTGGAGATTTGGGAGCCCTAAAAAAATAAAAAAAAATTGAATAAATATTAATTTTAATATTCGATAAATTACTTTTTAATAAAAAACATAACTTTACAATACTCACACGACCACGACCGCCGCGTGCTCCACGGCGTCCTCTGGAAGATCGTTGATGACCTCTCTCACTGGCAACAGGACGAGATGGCTAAAAAAAAATATATATATATATATATATATATATACATATATAAATTAAAAAAACACACATAAAAATTTGAAAACTATAAAAAAATAAAATTAACCAACCGTTTCTCCTCCACCCCCAACTTCCTCCTCCCCTGTTCCTCTGGCTCTGGCTTGACCGGGAGAACTCTCCTCCATAGAGTCTGACTGATAAACAAAAAAATATACATTTTATTATTAGAATAATAACACAATATATAGTTTGGAAAGCAAAGGAACTTTACATACCACATCCTGGAGGTGTCGTGATCAGGGAGGAGAGCTCCCGGCCTCGCTGGAAGATGAAGATGTGGCTATAAAAAAAAAAAAGAAAAAAAAATTAATAATTGAACTTTTAACTAGAATAACAGACATACCGACGGAAAAAAAACTTACTGGTCATAATTTTCTGGCTGGCTTGTTGGCTGGCTAGCTTGCTGGCTGGCTTTTTGGCTAGCTGGCTGGCTGGCTTTTTGACTAGCTGGCTGGCTGGCTTGCTTTATGGCTAGCTGGCTGGCTGGCTTTATGGCTAGCTGGCTGGCTGGCTTTATGGCTAGCTGGGTTTTTCTTTGTGATCAGTCTAAAAAAATAAAAATTTTGACAGGTTGTCATATTGTTGAATGAAAACATACTACTCCTCCTAACATGCACTGTGTAGTTATATTACCTGCAACCCCTATGCCACAGTACATAGGGGTATGCAGTTAACATAAGCACATAGTGGATGGTAGGAGCAGCAGCATGTCAGGACTACTACTCCTAACATGCACTGTGTAGTTATATTACCTGCAACCCCTATGCCACAGTACATAGGGGTATGCAGTTAACATAAGCACATAGTGGATGGTAGGAGCAGCAGCATGTCAGGACTACTACTCCTAACATGCACTGTGTAGTTATATTACCTGCAACCCCTATGCCACAGTACATAGGGGTATGCAGTTAACATAAGCACATAGTGGATGGTAGGAGCAGCAGCATGTCAGGACTACTACTCCTAACATGCACTGTGTAGTTATATTACCTGCAACCCCTATGCCACAGTACATAGGGGTATGCAGTTAACATAAGCACATAGTGGATGGTAGGAGCAGCAGCATGTCAGGACTACTACTCCTAACATGCACTGTGTAGTTATATTACCTGCAACCCCTATGCCACAGTACATAGGGGTATGCAGTTAACATAAGCACATAGTGGATGGTAGGAGCAGCAGCATGTCAGGACTACTACTCCTAACATGCACTGTGTAGTTATATTACCTGCAACCCCTATGCCACAGTACATAGGGGTATGCAGTTAACATAAGCACATAGTGGATGCTAGGAGCAGCAGCATGTCAGGACTACTACTCCTAACATGCACTGTGTAGTTCTATTACCTGCAACCCCTATGCCACAGTACATAGGGGTATGCAGTTAACATAAGCACATAGTGGATGGTAGGAGCAGCAGCATGTCAGGACTACTACTCCTAACATGCACTGGGTACTGACAGCTCCTATGTACTTATAGCTCGTTTGTATAAGTTCATAGGAGCTGTTTATATGATGTTTTTTCGCAGAAAAAATAATAAAATAACCACATATACTCACCTTCTCTGGCGTGCACCCGACTCCCTCGCAGGCAGGATCCAGACAGGGTGGCGCGAAACTTGCTCCTCCTCTATCCGACGCAAGCGCAGACCGGATATCCGGATCAGTCGTTGCGTCATTCCTATGAACATTTTAAGTCGGATCCGTCCTCAATACAATTCAATGGGAATTAAGGACGGATCCAGCGTTACGGCAAATGCTACGGCTTTTGAGACGGAGAAGAAAATTATGCATGCTACGGTTTTTCATTTCGACGGAAACGTCAAAAAGACTGAAGCGGAGCAATCCTGATGCATCCTGAAGGACGGACTGTCCATTCAGAATGCATGGGGATAAAACTGATCAGTTCTTTTCCGGATTTGAGCCCCTAGGACGGAACTCAACGCCGGAAAAGAAAAACGCAAGTGTGAAAGTACCCTTAAATTGAAACTCTCTAAAATGTACCATGCTGGAGCCTAGAAAGTTTTTATTTTATCGGACCATGGGAGTACAGCCCCCAAACATTAGGCATTCACCGGACAGAAAACATCAAATGATTATGTGGCTGGAGGTATATTAGACGGTCATTGAATATCAATTTTCACTTCAGGCCAGTGGAGTACAGGCCCCAAAAATTATTAATTTAATGTACAGAAAAGAACAAGTGATTATGTGACTGGACGTATATTAGACGGTCATTGGATATCAATTTTACTGCAGACCAGTACAAATACATGTCAAATACATACGGTATGTTTAAAAGAACAAAAAATATAAAATTGGGTTAAAAACATGGATAACAAAATCCCCCCTCTTGAAAAACCCCAAATGATAATAGTTGAAATTCGACAACACGTGGTCGTCACAGGTGTTGAATTCCTCCGAAGTCCCAAACATTAGGCATTCACCGGACAGAAAAGGCCTTTTATGCTGCTAAATTTACATAAGACAGGGACCATTATTTGTTCTGGGTGGTGGCGGATATGTGTGGGCTGGCATGAGGAAATTCAATTAAATGTGGTCGTCACAGGTGTTGAATTCCTCCGAGATCCATGCCTCATTCATTTTTATAAATATGAGGAAGTCCACACTGTCGTGAACTAAGTGTCACAGTGGGGAGTGGGGGAAACTGCCCACCGTACAATGTAAAAGGGATAAAGGGTAGCTGCTAGGCCAGTACGTCGGAATAAGGGAGCAGGTCACCTCCTAAAGCATCCCTGTTCTCCTAACTGTATGAGCCAACCCATAAGGTAGCAGGGCCCATACGCTGGAACCTCAGAACCCTGAATTTCCCTGAGGTAGGAGACAGGGACCTGAGACAACCATGTTCATCCAAGACACGGATGAACCAGAGTCTCCACAGGCCTAGCAACAAAGGGAAAAGGATAGACCATACACAGCTAGAGGATCGGCAGGTAAGGACAAAATGACAACTCACTTACTGCCGAAGCCTCCACAACTGGAACCCGTGCATAAGTACAGGAGCCGGAACACACAGCAGGTCACAGTACAAACAACTCACACAGGAATCCAGCATACCAACTCTTCCAGAGCCCCCCATGCTTACACAGTGCATGGCAGCCCCAGGCAGCGCTGCATACAGGCTACAACATACAGGGCAAACGTCAAACATACATATAGGGACAAACACCAACAACAGCCCAGACATGTAAAAACCATGAAGACGTACAGCACACCCTGAACATAAACCCACACCTAAAAAATAGCAAGTGAGGTAGGGAACCAGGAGCATACAAAGGAGAGACAATTTATGTCCAATAAGGTGGCCCTCAAGGACTAGTTAGAATCACCCAGGCAAGGCTGTAGTACAACTGCCCCCAGCCTGCAAGCCACAGGTATATATCAAGCTTGCGGCCACGCCCAGGACACACCAAAATCCCCACTAGCTAGAAGATTAACCCTTAGCTCACCAAACAGCAGGAAGGCGCACCTTAAAGGGGAATTGCACATGCAAACCAAAAACGACACTTTGCCACCAGCAACGAGTCTGCATGGCAACCGCCTCATGGTCAAACAACAATATGACCATGACACTAGGCGAGTGCGCTTATCGGTCACGATCACCCCTGCTGTGCTGAGCGTCCTTTCGGACAGGATACTCAACGAGGGGCAAGCCAAGAGTTCCATGGCAAATTGTGCCAGCTCTGGCCACAGGTCAAGCCTGCACACCCAGTAGTCCAGGGGTTCCTCCCTTCTCAGAGCATCCACATCGGCCATTAACCTGATGTAGTCAGACACCTGTCGGTCTAGGCATTCCCTGAGGCTGGATCCAGAGGGTGGCTGTCGATGAGTTGGCTGCTAGAATGATCTCATATCCGAAGTGACCAACACATCTTCAAACCGCCCTCTTCTCGCATGCCATGTAAGATTGGTACTCACAACTGTTTCTCTGTGGGTGGAAATTCCTCTGCCTGTGCCTGCAACAGCAGAATGCAGCATCTCTCGAAGCAAGGCCTGGAAATGCTGCATTCTGACAGTCCTCTGTGATATGCTGGTAACATGTCTGCCATTTTGTGTTTGTACCCGGGGTCTAAACACGTTGCCACCCACTACTGGTCCTTTCCCTTTATGCTTTTTATACGGGGGTCCTTATTCAAACACTGGAGCATGAAGGCCCCCATTTGCACTAAATTGGAAGCGGTGGAGCGGCCTGGCTCCTGCTCAACGCCCAGGAGAATGTCATCCTTGGTCCCCTCCCCCCATTCACGGACAACACCAAGGATCCCAGAATAGTTTAAAGCATGCTGTTCTTGCTCCTCCTCCTCATCCTCTCCCCAGGCACCATCCTCTTCAGACTCCTGCTGACTTGTCTCAGATGGAGTAGCTCCCCCTGGGAATTCATTCAACATTGCGACTTCCTCATCTTCCTCCTCCTTGACGGCTTGATCAATGACACAACGCAATGCACACTCTAGAAAGAAGGCGTAAGGTACGATGTCACTGATGGTGCCCTGGCTGCGACTGACCAGTTTGGTTATCTCATCAAATGGCCCCAGAAGTCTGCATGCGTAGCGCATGAGCAGCCACTGGCATGGTAAAAAAAAAACAATCTCCCCAGAACCTGTTGTGCCACAGAGTTCGTACAGGTCGTTAACGGCACGTTTCTGCTGGAGAAGCTTATCAAGCATATACAAGGTGGAGTTCCAGTGCATTGGGCATTCACAAATCAGACGTCTGATGGGCAAGTGGTGTCGCCACTGAACATCAGCCAGGCGAGCCATGGCTGTGTAAGATCGTCTAAATTGGACAGAGATTTTCCTGGCCTGCCACAAGACATCCTGCACCCCGGGGTATGGCAATTAATCGCTGAATGACTATGTTCAGGATGTGTTCCATGCACGGCACATGTGTCATTTTTCCCTGTTTCAGTGCGCTCAGCAGATTGGCACCGTTGTTGCACACCACTTTACCAACTGTCAAATTGAGCTGGGTTAGCAACTGATCGGCCTGCAACCGCATAGCTGAAAGGAGTGCAGGACCGGTGTGGCTCTTGGCTTCCAAGCACAACAGCTGCAGTCAGCCAAGGAGGTGACGGAGGATGGAGTAGGAGGAGAAGAAGAAGAGACAGGCCTGCATGCAATCTGTGGCAGTAAAACCAAATCCACACGGGTTACATGGTTGACGGCAGTCAGAAGGTTCACCCAGTGGGCAGTAAAAGTTATGTACCTTCCCTACCCGTGTTTACTACACCACGTGTCTGTGGTCAGATGTATCTTGGCACCGACACTGTGTGACAGAGATACATTCACTTGCCGCTGAACATGGCCATATAGCTCTGGGATACCCTTCTCGTAGAAATATTGCCTTCCGGGGACCTTCTATTGCGGTGTGCCAATGGCCAAACATTTTCTAAAGGCCTCAGAGTCCACCAGTTTTATATGGCAGTAGTTGACAGGCTAGCCGTTTCGACAAGCCGGCAGTCAGCCGTTGGGCAAGAGGGTTATCCGGCGTCATCAACTTTTTTTGTTTGAACATTTGGGCCACGGAAGCCTGCCTTTTTGCCAGATGAACAAGACGACAGTACGGTAGAAGGTGGAGTGGAGGACAAATGGGAGGAGAAGGAGAAGAGGCAGTAAGTGAAGCACCGGTAGTGTGGCTTTGTGGGTTCTGACGGTGTGGCTCCCACTGGGCTCGGTGATGGGAGGCCAGGTGCCTTCTTAATGCGGTCGTCCCTAGGTGAGTGTTGGGCTTACTGGGACGTATGCGTTAACAGCACAGGCTGTAGATGGCAATACTATTGTCAGAAGCTGACACGTTAACAAAAGCCCACACTGCGGAGCCATGTGCCGGCATCCTGGGAGCGCCAGATGTGACCGTGCATGGTGGATGGCTCACTCTAGATACATTTTTTGCCTCCTGTGCACTGCCAGTTCTGCCTGCTTCTCCTCATTATCCGTCTCTCCCTCTGAACTCCTCTTCCTCTCTTGTGGGCACCCATGTGACATCCATCGACACGTCATCATTGTCACCTTCACCACCACTGACATTAGAGATCTCGGAGTAGGCAGCAACAGCGGGGACCACCCTCCTTGGGCTGATCTGGGTACTGTCGTCAGACCGCTGGGTGGCGGCCATTGCTACCTCCTCTTCCTCATCCGATGCTGAGAATGGCTGCGCATCAGTAAGCTCTGGAAATCTCAAGTGGAGGGGCTATGGTGGCGGTGGTGTCTTTGGGGGCGCACACAGCAGAGAGTAAGGAGGGTACTGATACAGAGGATGAAGAGGGTGCAGAAGCGGAAAGCTGAGTGAGCCACTCAACCAACTCTGGTGCGTCCTTTGACGTAATCACATGCACCTTCTCCAACTTCCCACTTAGGCTCCTGCCTTGTGCACCTTCCCAACCCCTGCCTCTTCTTCTACCTGTCATTTTCAAAATGACCCTGTGACAAAGTCCCTATAGAAGAGCAGTATTTGTGGAAGCAGGTATATAGAACCCTTTAATAAGTATTTGCTGGAAGCAGGCAGGGTGGATAAAAATCAATGATTTAAAAAAAAATCCCAATTTTTTTTTATATATATAAAATGCTTTTTGAGGAAAATATATTACCATCCAAAGGTTATTCCATCATGAAAAAATATTAGTTTTTTTTAAATATGTAGAATAAGGCTGTATATGTTGAATTTTTTTGGGTAAATTAATTCATTCACAATGTCATGCTCTTCCAAAGGTTTTTGTAAGATTATTGGGCAGTTTCTCTGCCTACAAGATATTATCACAGATGCTTGGTTTACTTTTGCAGTTCTCAAAACTGAATTTGACTTAGCAGAGATCACATGCCTCTTCTTCACAGCAAAAATGTTTTAACATGAACAGAGTTGAGAAAAAGACCTTAATCCTAACTTCTACAAACCTATGAATACAGAATCAACCTAATCAAACTAATATGAAAAGTTGTTATTTTAAAAATCTTCATCTACTTGCATATTATAAGTTATACCAGCAAAAATAAGGCTACTTTCACACTTGCGTTCGGGGTTCCGCTTGTGAGTAGAGATGTCGTGAACATAAAATTTTCCGTTCGCGAACAGCGAACGTGAATTTTCGCAAATGTTCGCGAACGGGCGAACCGCCATTGACTTCAATGGGCAGGCAAATTTTAAAACCCACAGGGACTCTTTCTGGCCACAATAGTGATGGAAAAGTTGTTTCAAGGGGACTAACACCTGGACTGTGGCATGCCGGAGGGGGATCCATGGCAAAACTCCCATGGAAAATTACATAGTTGACGCAGAGTTGGATTTTAATCCATAAAGGGCCTAAATCAACTAACAATCCAATTTTTTTTGGAACAACGTGGTTTAAAACATCCAGTGTGTGTATACGATCAGGTATGATGTTGTATCGATCAGGTAGTGTAAGGGTTACGCCCGCTTCACAGACATTGACAGACCAAACTCCCCTTTTAATGCACCACAAACCACCGCAAACAGTCCATTTGCCCAACCGCAAACTTCCCATTTGCACAAGGTTGGATACCAAGCTAGCCATGTCCCGTTGATGTCATTGAAGGTTTCTTCCTCCACCCAGCCACGTACAACACCAAGGGTCCCGAAAAGGTGAATTGAATTGAGATGGGAGATGGTTAAAAAACGCTGGCTCCCTCCCCTTTGTTTGAATCCACGGTCACTGCGTCTGTGCCGTGCAATTTACTGTCCCACCCGATATGAGTGGTATTTCCTGTAGTTCTCTCTTCTCATCAGTTTAATCCCTGTTACGTCCCCAATCTGGGGTCCATTTATTAAATAGATTTTTCGAACGGGGAGATGGTTAAAAAATTGCTGGCTCCCTCCCCTTTGTTTGAATCCACGCCACGGTCACTGCGTCTGCGCCGTGCAATTTACTGTCACACCTGATATGAGTGCTATTTTCTGTAGTACTATTCTCATCAGTTTAATCCCTGTTACGTCCCATATCAGGGTGGGATTGCCTTTTGTGGAAAAAAAATTTGGCCGGGTATCATCGACTGCCTTCATAGTGACAGACCAAACTCTGATACACCAAACTGAATTGATTTTAGGAACCGGGAGATGGAAAAAGCAGCTTGGTTGGTCCTCTTACTCCCAAGTTGGGGCACTGCACGTGCACGGAGCAATGTGCTGTGACACCCTATATGAGTGGTGTCTTAACTAGTCCTATTCCTATCACTTTAATCCCTGTTACGTCCCCTGTCCGGGGACATGTGTCGAATTGATTAACCATTGTCGAATTAACGAACCATTACGACATCCTGGAATAATTTAGTTCTGAGCTTTGTACTTGATTTGTATTGGAATTGGAATTTTTTAAATTGTCTGCATTATTTCTAATAAACTATTAAGAGACTTTATTATGATTTTTTTATTTTATGTATTAAAACATCCAGCCGTCCCGATCGCTTTTGGTCTGATCATAATGAAGCAACGGCCTTATCATTTGGGGTGTGGCACCATTGCCAACACACTCATAGAGGTGATGATCGCTTCATTGTGATACGCAAGCCCCTTCACCACAACAAGGTAACGATCACGAAAGCGGAATTGACACTTGTATGTGCCTTTTTTTTGTTTTGTTTTTGCAGCCACAGTGCAGCACCAGAGGCCAGAAAAATGAGGCATGTACACATGCCTGAAAAACAATGTTATTGTTGCAGCTGCTGTTGTAGCAGCAGCCGTAAAAATTGATGTTTTCCAGGCAGAAAGGTGACTAAAACATTGCGGCTTGAACCCTAGTTGGTGGCGGAGAATTCACGAAAGTCATCCGGTATGCAGACATTAAATACAGCAGCGTGGGGACCATTTTGAGGCCAAGGCATGTCAGGCCATTTGTTAGTTAAACGTATCCCCTAATGTCAGTCCCTTCGGGATCCATGCCTCATTCATCTTAATGAAGGTGAGGTAATCAACACTTTTTTGACAGAGGCGACTACTTTTGTCAGTGACAATGCCTCCTGCTGCACTGAAGGTCCTTTCTGACAGGACACTTGAAGCGAGGCAGGCCAGAAGTTCTATCGCAAACTGGGATAGCTCAGGCCACAGGTCAAGCCTGCACACCCAGTAGTCAAGGGGTTCATCGCTCCTCAGAGTGTCGATATCTGCAGTTAAGGCGAGGTAGTCTGCCACCTGTCGGTCGAGTCGTTCTCTAAGGCTGGATCCCGAAGGGCTGTGGCGATGTGTAGGACTGAAAAAGCTCTGCATGTCCTCCATCAACAACACATCTGTAAAGCGTCCTGTCCTTGCCGCCGTGGTCGTGGTAGGAGGAGGATTACTTTCACCTCTTCCCCTGTTAGATTCCCGTTGTGCTGTGACATCCGCCTTATAAGATGTGTAAAGCATATTTTTGGGTTTAGTTTTGAACTGCTGCATCCTTTCTGACTTCCGGTAATTTGGTAACATTTCCGCCACTTTATGCTTATACCGGGGGTCTAGTAGCGTAGCCACCCAGTACAGGTCGTTCTCCTTCATCCTTTTTATACGAGGGTCCCTCAACAGACATGACAGCATGAAAGACCCCATTTGCACAAGGTTGGATGCCAAGCTACTCATTTCCCGTTCCTCCTCCTCACTGATGTCATTGAAGGTCTGTTCTTCCCCCCAGCCACGTACAAGACCACGGGTCCCAGATAGGTGACAACAACGAGCACCCTGGGATGCCTGCTGTGGTTGGTCTTCCTCCTCCTCAAAGCCACATTCCTCCTCTGACTCCTCTTTCTCATACTCCTCTTGCAGCGTTGCCGCAGGTCCGGCAAGCAATGATGACAAGGCTGTTTCTGGTGGTGATGGTGACCACAACTCTTCCTCTTCCTCTTCACGCTCATCTACAGCCTGATCCAGCACTCTTCGCAGGGCACGCTCCAGGAAGAAAACAAATGGGATGAGGTCGCTGATGGTGCCTTCGGTGCGACTGACTAGGTTTGTCATCTCCTCAAAAGGACGCATGAGCCTACAGGCATTGCGCATGAGCGTCCAGTAACGTGGCAAAAAAATTCCCAGCTCCACAGAGGCTGTCCTAGCACCCCGGTCATACAAATACTCGTTGACGGCTTTTTCTTGTTGGAGCAGGCGGTCGAACATTAGGAGTGTTGAATTCCAACATGTCGGGCTGTCGCAAATCAAGCGCCTCACTGGTATGTTGTTTCGGCGCTGAATGTCTGCAAAGTGCGCCATGGGCGTGTAGGAACGCCTGAAATGGCCACACACCTTCCTGGCCTGCTTGAGGATGTCCTGTAAGCCTGGGTACTTAGACACAAAGCGTTGTACGATGAGATTCAACACATGTGCCATGCACGGCGCATGTGACAACTTGCCCAAATTCAATGCCGCCAACAAATTGCTTTCATTGTCACACACCACTTTGCCGATCTCCAGTTGGTGCGGGGTCAGCCACTGATCCACCTGTGCGTTCAGGGCAGACAGGAGTGCTGGTCCGGTGTGGCTCTCTGCTTTCAGGCAAGTCAACCCCAAGACAGCGTGATACTGTCGTATCCCGGATGTGGAATAGCCCCTGGGGAGCTGGGGGGGTTCAGTTGATGTGCAGCCAGACGCCGCAGCAGAAGAGGACTCAGCCGAGGAGGTTATGGAAGAGGATGGAGTAGGAGGTGGCAGTAGGCCTGCCTGCAAGTCGTGGCGGTGTCACCAACTCCGCTGCAGAGCCACGCATTCCATGCTTGGCAGCCGTCAGCAGGTTGACCCAATGCGCAGTGTAGGTGATATACCTGCCCTGACCGTGCTTTGCAGACCAGGTATCAGTGGTCAGATGGACCCTTGCCCCAACATTGTATGCCAGAGATGCCATGACTTCCTTTTCAATCACCCAGTAGAGGTTTGGGATTGCCTTATTAGAAAAAAAAATTCATCCGGGTACCTTCCACTGTGGTGTCCCAATAGCGACAAATTTTTTTAAGGCCTCAGACTCCACCAGCTGTTATGGTAAAATCTGGCGGGCTAAGAGTTCCGTCAAGCCAGCTGTCAGACGCCGGGCAAGAGGGTGACTCTGTGACATTGGTTCCTTATGCTCAAACATTTCCTTAACATACACCTGACTGTGGGCAGATAAGATGGAACTGCTCAAGGTGAGAGGCGGAGTGGCGGGTGGTTGAGAGGGGGCAAGGAGGACAGCAGTGGTTGACGTGGCTGAAGATGCTGGACCAGGAGGAGGATGGTGGCTTTGAGCTTGTGTGCTGCTTCTACTCGTCATCATGTGTTGATCCCATAGGCGTTTGTGATGTGCGATCATGTGCCTTCGCAAAGCAGTTGTACCAAGGTGGGTGTTGGATTTCCCACGACTCCGTTTCTTTTGGCACAGGTTGCAAATGGCATTGCTGTTGTCAGAGGCAGACACACAAAAAAAGATGCCACACTGCTGAGCTTTGCAATGACGGCATTCTGGTGGTGGCAACAGCATGCGTTGATTGGCGTGCTGTCTGGCTGACCCCGGGTGCCGATACATGCTGTCTGACTGTGCCACTAGCTCCTTGCGACGACCTCCCTCTGCTTCCAACTCGTCTCCTCCTTCTCTCTGTCTCCCCTTCTGAACTTTCCCCCTCTTCTTCTTCTCTTCGAGCAGGCACCCACGTGGCATCCACGGACACATCGTCATCATCAACCACTTCACTTGTATCTGACACCTCAGCAAAGGAAGCAGCAGCGGCAGGGCCGGTTCTAGGTGAAATGGGGCCCTGGGGCGAAAAACAATAAGGGGGCCCCCCATGACACTTGATGACTTTTACAGAAGAAACTGTATATTTTGGGGCACAGTGTAGAGGTATACTGTATATTTAGGAGCCAAATAAAATTTTTAGTCGCCAAATCGAAACCGAATGAAAATTTTGGTATCGTGACAACGCTACGCCGATCAGATCGGCGTAGGGTTGTTTCAATACCAAAATTTTGATTCGCTTTCGTCACCATAAAAAAGTATTGCGATACTCAATACCACGCAAAAAAGCCACGTGCATTTCGCATTTTATGAAACGTTCGGCCCATAATTGAACAGTCCTATCCTATTTTTTGGGGTGACAAGGTGACTAAAAAATGGCGAATGCTCACCGCATAGGAGATATTTTTTAATAATTTAATAGTTTGGACTTTTCGGACGCAGCGCTATGTAATATGTTTATTTATTGTATATATTTTTTATATGTAAAATTGGGAAAGGGGGGATTTAAACTTAATATTTTAGAGTACTTTCACACTAGCGTTTTTCTTTTTCGGCATAGAGTTCCGTCACAGGGGCTCTATACCGGAAAAGAACTGATCCGTCATTTCCCCATGCATTCAGGATGCATCAGGATGTCTTCAGTTCAGTCATTTTGACTGATCAGGCAAAAGATAAAACCGCAGCATGCTATGGTTTTATCTCCGGCGAAAAAAACTGAAGACTTACCTGAAGGACGGATCCGGCATTTTTCCCCATAGGAACGTATTAGTGCCAGATCCGGCATTCAAAATACCGGAATGCAGGATCCGTCCTTCCGGTCTGCGCATGCCGGTAAAAATGTGTAAAAAGATACAAGACGGATCCGTCTGTCCGCATGACAAGCGGAGAGATGGATTCGTTCTTGCAATGCATTTGTGAGATGGATCCGCATCCGGATGCATCTCATAAATGCTTTCAGTCACATCCAGATCGGTGGCTCCAGCGGGCAGTTACGACGACGGAACTGCTTGCCAGATCACACTGCCGCAAGTGTGAAAGTAGCCTTAGTGTTTGTGTTTTATTTTTACTTACTATTAGCCCCCTTAGGGGCTGAAACCCTTGTCCTATTCACCCTTAGGCCCCTTTCACATGGGTGAGTTTTCTGCGCAGGTGCAATGCATGAGGTGAACGTATTGCTCCCGCACTGAATCCGGACCCATTCACTTCTATGGGGCTGTGCAGATGAGCGGTGATTTTCACACATCACTTGTGCGTTGCGTGAAAATCGCAACATGCTCTATGTTGTGCGTTTTCATGCAACGCAGGCCCCATAGAAGTTAATGGGGCTGCGTGAAAATCGCATTGTATCCGCAAGCAAGTGCGGATGCGGTGCGATTTTCACGCATGGTTGCTAGGTGACAGTCTATTCACTGTGTTATTTTCCCTTATAACATGGTTATAAGGGAAAATAATAGCATTCTTTAATACAGAATGCAAAGTAGAAGGTCAATATAATAAACATTGAGTGCTCCCCCCCCAGTATAATAAACATTGAGTGCGCCCCCCCCAGTATAATAAACATTGAGAGCGCCCCCCCAGTATAATAAACATTGAGAGCGCCCCCCCAGTATAATAAACATTGAGAGCGCCCCCCAGTATAATAAACATTGAATGCGCCCCCCCAGTATAATAAACATTGAATGAGCCCCCCCAGTATAATAAACATTGAATGCGCCCCCCCCCCAGTATAATAAACATTGAGAGCGCCCCCCCAGTATAATAAACATTGAGTGCGGCCCCCCCAGTATATCAAACATTGAGTGCGCCCCCCCCAGTATATCAAACATTGAGTGCACCCCCCCCCCAGTATAATAAACATTGGTGGTGCAGTGGGCAGTGCCAATGAGGGTTAAAAAAATAAATAAAAATTAACTCACCTCCTCCAATTGATCGCGTAGATGCCGGTCTCCTGTTCTTTCTTTAGGACCTGTCAAAGGACCTGTGGTGACATCACTGTGGTTGTCACATGGTACATCATATGATCCATCACCATAGTAATGGACCATGTGATTAGCTCAGTGACGTCACCACAGGTCCTGAAGCAAGAACAGGAGACCGGCAGCTGCACGATCAATTAGAGGAGGTGAGTTAATTTTTTATTTATTTTTTTAACCCTCATTGGCACTTCCCACTGCGCCACCAATGTTTATTATACTGGGGGGGAAGAATGTTTATTATACTGGGGGGGCGCACTCAATGTTAATACAAATACAGGAGGCGGGTGCTGGAATCAAATAGCCGGCACCCGACCTCTATGATAGGGGGCTTCGATCACCGGCAGTTAACCCCTCAGGTGCCGCTCCCTGTCATAGAGGTCGGGTGCCGGCTATTTGATTCCAGCACCCGCCTCCTGTATTTGTATTACAGGTCAGCTTTCTTCATTGGTGGCACAGTGGCCACAGCCCCTCCCCTCCTCCTCCCATCCCTCTTCTTATTGGAGGAGGCGGCGGCAGCAGCAGCAGCACAGGGGGAAGGGAGAGAGCCCCCCCTGCCTCTATGGAAGCGCCGGCCCTGCCTAAAGTTAGTTGCGGGCCGGCGCGGGGGGCCCCTAAGGACTCGGGGGCCCGGGGGCAATTGCCCCCCTTGCCTCTATGGAAGCGCCGGCCCTGAGCAGCGGGTACAACATCATCATCACACTGTACGTCCATGTGTGTAATGCTGCCTGACTGAGACATATCCCTGTTATCTACATCCCCTGGCAATAATGGTTGCGCATCACTAATTTCATCCAACTGATGTGCAAATAACTCCTCTGAGGGATCAAGTGAAGCGGCTGTGGTAGTAGTGGCGGCGGGCGGGAGAGTTGTGACCAAAGCTGAGCTGGAGGAGGATGGTTCGTCAAGGTTCTTAGCGGAAGCTGTTGAAGATTGGGTGTCCTGTGTAAGCCAGTCAACTATTTTCTCAGAATTTTTTGGGTTCAGGGTACGTGGCCTCTAAACACTGTGCATTATTCCAGGGCCAGTGGAAATCACAGCACCACGAACACGACGGCCCCTGCGGAGTGGCCTGCCTCTGCCCGTCATTTTTTATTAGATAAGTGTTACTATGCGTGCAAGGTACTGTGCCACTCTATATAAGTGGTGGGCAGTGGGCACAGTACAGTCTGTGTGGGCCTGACACACACGGGCTTGCAAATGTGATTAGATCACAGTTAGATTTTAAATGGATTTTTTTTTTCTGAAAGGTATTTGGGTGAATGACACCCTGTAACGGTATGAGTGCAGGCCTAGCCACTAGCCAGTGGACACAATACAGTATGTGTGGGGGCCTGACACACACGGACTTGCAAATGTGATTAGATCACAGTTAAATTTAAAATAGAATTATTTTTTTTCTGAAAGGTATTTGGGCGAATGACACCCTGTAACGGTATGAGTGCAGGCCTAACCAGCCACTAGCCAGTGGACACAATACAGTATGTGTGGGCGCCTGACACACACGGGCTTGCAAATGTGATTAGATCACAGAAAAGTATTAAATATATTTTTTTTTTTATCTGCAAGGTATTTTCTGTCACACCCTGTATGAATGGTGTGCACTGTGCACACAGTGCTGTCTATGACTAAGCCTGCAGCCTCTCACACATGGGCAGCCAGGCAACTGCAATATATATATATATATATATATATATATGAAAAAATAATAATAAAGCAGACTGATGTACCAGCCCTGAAAAGGGCTTTTTGGGGTGCTGTCTGGATGCTGTCCTTACAGCAGATGAGTCTGTGGACACAGAACAATGCCCTAGCTAACGCTTTCCCTATTGAATCAGCAGTAGCTACACTCTCCCTCCTCTCACTGAGAATGTAGCTTCCGAATGAATCTAAAATGGATGCTGTCCTGGAGGTGGGAGGGTCTGGGAGGGAGGGTCTGCTGCTGATTGGCTGGAATGTGTCTGCTGACTGTGAGGTACAGGGTTCAAAGTTTACTCAATGATGATGTATAGGGGGCGGACCGAAAATCGCATATGTTCGCCCGCAGCGGCGAACGCGAACAAGCTATGTTCGCCGGGAACTATTCGCTGGCGAATAGTTCGGGACATCACTACTTGTGAGTTCCGTTTGAAGGCTCTCACAAGCGGCGCCGAACAGATCCGTACAGCCCCAATGCATTCTGAATAGATGCGGATCTGCTCAGAATGCATCAGTATGGCTCCGTTTGGCCTCCGTTCCGCTCAGCAGGCGGACCCCCGAACGCAGCTTGCAGCGCTTTCGTGTCCGCCTGGCCATGCGGAGCCAAACGGATCCGTCCAGACTTACAATGCAAGTCAATGGGGACGGATCCGTTTCACGTTGACACAATATGGTGCAATTGCAAACGGATCCGTCCCCCATTGACTTTCAATGTAAAGTCAGGAGTCCCTATTAATATACCATCGGATCAGAGTTTTCTCCAATCCGATGGTATATTTTAACTTGAAGCGTCCCCATCAACATGGGAATGCCTCTGTTAGAATATACCATCGGATTTGAGTTAGATCGTCAAAATTCAGATCAGACAGTATATTCTAACACAGAGGTGTTCCCATAGTGATGGGGACGTTTCAAGTTAGAATATACTGAGAACTGTGTACATAACTGCCCCCTGCTGCCTGGCAGCACCCGTTCTCTTGCAGGGGGCTGTGATCAGCACAATTAACCCCTCAGGTGCGGCACCTGAGGGGTTAATTGTGCGGTTCTCAGACCCCTGATTGGGGGCTGCCAGGCAGCAGGGGCACACCCCCTCCCTCCCCAGTTTTAAATTCATTGGTGGCCAGTGCGGCCCCCCTCCCTCCCCTGTATTAAATTCATTGGTGGCCAGTGCGGACCCCCCTCCCTCCACTGTATTAAATTAATTGGTGGACAGTGCGGCCCCCTCCCTCTCTCCCCTGTATTAAATTTATTGGTGGCCAGTGTGGCTCCCCTCCCTCCCCTGTATTAAATTCATTGGTGGCCAGTGCTGCCCCCCCTCCCTCCCTCCCCTGTGTATAAATTCATTGGTGGCCAGTGCGGCCCCCCTCTCCCCCCCTAATTAAAATCCCCCCCCCCAATCATTGGTGGCAGCGGAGAGTTCCGAATTTTAGAAGCATTATACTTACCTGCACTGTCTGTGGCCGGCCTGGTGCTCCTCCTACTGGTGACAGGTCTGTGCTATAAGCAATGCGCCGCACAGACCTTTCACTTACCAGTAAGAGGAGCGACCGGCCGGCCACAGACAGCGCAGGTAAGTATAATAGCAGTAGCGTTCTGGCTGCCATGGTAACTGATCGGAGCCCCAGCGATTAAACTGGGAGTCCGATCGGAACTCTCCACTGCCACCAATGATGGGGGGGCGGGTGATTTTAATAAGGGGGGGAGAGGGGGGGCAGCACTGGCCACCAATGAATTTAATACAGGGGAGGGGGGTCCGCACTGGCCACCAATGAATTTAATACAGGGGAGGGGGGTCCGCACTGGCCACCAATGAATTTAATACTGGGGAGGGAGGGAGGGGGGCCGCACTGGCCACCAATGAATTTAATACTGGGGAGGGAGGAGGGGGCCGCACTGGCCACCAATGAATTTAATACTGGGGAGGGAGAGAGGAGGGGCCGCACTGGCCACCAATGAATTTAATACTGGGGAGGGAGGGAAGGGGGCCGCACTGGCCACCAATAAATTTTAAACTGGGGAGGGAGGGGGGTCTGGCTCCCTAGTGCCTGGCAGCACCTGATCTCTTACAGGGGGCTATGATACGCACAATTAACCCCTCAGGTGCGGCACCTGCCCAGGCAGCAGGGGGCAGTTATGTACACAGTTCTTAGTATATTCTAACTTGAAGCGTCCCCATCACTATGGTAACGCCTCTGTGTTAGAATATACTGTCGGATCTGAGTTTTCACAATGTGAAAACTCAGATCTGAAAAAGATGTTATGCAGACGGATCCGTGTGAAAGTAGCCTTATTCTTTATGTAGAAAACTATGATTTAAATCAAGCCTTACTGATTAGTGATTTAAATTGTGATTTAAATCAGTTTGATTTAAATCAAATCCACCCTGGAAGCAGGTATATCAAACCTTTAATCAGTTTATTTGGGGGAAAACAACAGGTATCACACCAGTTGCAATTAGTTGTTCCAATAGCGTTTGTCCCTCTGTATAGCTTCGGTATCTCAGCAGAACTGCACACAACTGCTGCACAATACAAATGCACTATATTTGAATTATATTATAGGTATACCACACCCCTGCCTCAATCAGTTTTTTGGGTGGCCAACTGGCATATCACACCAGTTGAAATGAGTTGTTCCAGTAGCATTTGTCCCTCTGTAGAGTTGCGGGATCTCAGCAGAACCGCACACAACTGCTGCACAATACAAATGCACTATATAGAAATTATATTATAGGTATATCACACCCCTGCCTCAATCAGTTTTTTTTTTGGGGGGGGGGGGGGCAACTGGTATATCACACCAGTTGAACTTAGTTCCAGTAGCGTTTTTCCCTCTGTATAGCTGCAGTATCTCAGCAGAACCGCACACAAAAAGCTTGGATTCAACCAAATCCTGGAACCTATCTAAAGCAGGGGTCCTGGATTGCACAAGGTAAAAATCTGCATTTTTGGTGGGCATTGAGGGTGGTAGTGTGGGTTCAGAGACAGTTTCAGATCACAACTGTCTTAGTGTAGAATTTGAAAACTGTGATCAGCATTGGCACATTCTGGAAAGGAATATGTACATTAGATACATCAGACACATTAGTTAACACATCAGGCAATGGAGTAGACTTCACTGGAATTATCAGATTCACTTATCAAAAAATGTATTTTTGCAGTAAGCATATGAGAAAAGCGATTAACGTCCACCATTGCCTTAAATACATCAAAATGTAGGCTAGAGGAAAAAACCTAGACCGTTGCTGCTCAAATCTGTGCTATTCAATGCACTTATACTTGTGTAATGTCTTTCTTCTGTGAGATTGTGAGACATCTCTCATTGTGCAATGTTTGTATATACAGTGGGATGCGAAAGTTTGGGCAACCTTGTTAATCGTCATGATTTTCCTGTATAAATCGTTGGTTGTTACGATAAAAAATGTGTCACGGCTGAGGATGGGGAAAACCCTCAGCTGTGCGATGCCAGAAGATGGTAGGTCGCTACTTGGCCAGGACCACAGAAATAGGGAGCAAGTCACCTCCTAATCGCATCCCTAATCTGACTCCTAGCTGTATGAGCCGACCCTGATGGTAGGAGGGCTCATACTCCGTAACCTTGAAGTCCCTACTAGCCCTCAGGGTGGCCCTAAACTAGGAGCAGAGTAAGGCGACCTGTTCCTTCTGGATACGGAGGAACAGGAGTCTCACTGGCCAAGCTGCAAGGAAAAGGGGAACACAAACAGACCTATGGATATGGCAGGTGAACTGCACTAGTTCCACCTACCTGCCACAGCCTTGCTGACTGGATCCCTGTGCTGACAAGTTGATGTCCACACAACACTAAATGAACACAGCAAACACACATCCACACACAGGAACTCAGATCTATAGCTGCACCAAATAACAAAAGGAAAACATCAACTACACATCACATATAACATAAACTTATGACCACAAGGGTGACCCACACTGACAGATGGTAAATTAGTAGGAGGATGACTCCAGCAAGCATGACTGAAGTACCCCTCTGACTACTGCTCACAGCAGAGACTATATAGGCCCAAGTAGCCACACCCACACAGACACACCCAGTGTTCAGACACACAAGGATGGAAGTTAACCCTTCCAACACCAGGGAAGGGAAGACAGCAACTTAAAGGGGAATACAAACAATAAACCCCGTGCACACCAGACAAGGAAAGTGCACACATATAAACACACGAGTGTGCAACCGCATGCACAACATAGCAAGCTGCCTCGCAACAGTCAGGCTGCTATGCTGCCACATAAATAATGTTGCCAGCGGCAACCACAGGTGAGGCAAATACTACAGCCCTCATCTGTGATTGACAACCAGACTGAAACTGCTGACAACCGCATGCGACCACAAGAGTCACGACCATAACCATGGTCGTGACAAAATGTCAGTTAAATATATCATATATGAGACACACATGTGATATTTGAGAAGTGAAATTAAGTTTATTGGATTTATAGAAAGTGTGCTATAATTGTTTAAACAAAATTAGGCAGGTGCATAAATTTGGGCACCACAAAAAGAAATGAAATCAATATTTAGTAGATCCTCCTTTTGCAGAAATTACAGCCTCTAAACGCTTCCTGTAGGTTCCAATGAGAGTCTGGATTCTGGTTGAAGGTATTTTGGACCATTCCTCTTTACAAAACATCTTTAGTTCATTCAGGTTTGATGGCTTCCGAGCATGGACAGCTCTCTTTAAGTCACACCACAGATTTTCAATTATATTCAGGTCTGGGGACTGAGATGGCCATTCCAGAATGTTGTACTTGTTCCTCTGCATAAATGCCTTAGTGAATTTTGAGCAGTGTTTAGGGTTGTTGTCTTGTTGAAAGATCCAGCCCCGGCGCAGCTTCAGCTTTCTCACTGATTCCTGGACATTGGTCTCCAGAATCTGCTGATACTGAGTGGAATCCGTGCGTCCCTCAACTTTGACAAGATTCCCAGTCCCTGCACTGGCCACACAGCCCCACAGCATGATGGAACCACCACCATATTTTACTGTAGGTAGCAGGTGTTTTTCTTGGAATGCTGTGTTCTTTTTCCTCCATGCATAACGCCCCTTGTTATGGCCAAATAACTCAATTTTAGTTTCATCAGTCCACAGCACCTTATTCCAAAATGAAGCAGGCTTGTCCAAATGTGCTTTAGCCCACCTCAAGCGGCACTTTTTGTGCTGTGGGCGGAGAAAAGGCTTCCTCTGCATCACTCTCGCATACAGCATCTCCTTGTGTAAAGTGCGCCAAATGGTTGAAAGATGCACAGTGACTCCATCTGCAGCAAGATGATGTTGTAGGTCTTTGGTGCTGGTCTGTGGGTTGACTCTGACTGTTCTCACCATTCGTCGCTTCTGTCTATCCGAGATTTTTCTTGCTCTGCCACTTCGAGCCTTAACTTGAACTGAGCCTGTGGTCTTCCATTTCCTCAATATGTTCCTAACTGTGGAAACAGACAGCTGAAATCTCTGAGACAGCTTTCTGTATCCTTCCCCTAAACCATGAAGGTGAACAATCTTTGTCTTCAGGTCATTTGAGAGTTGTTTTGAGACCCCCATGTTGCTACTCTTCAGAGAAAATTAAAAGAGGAGGGAAACTTACAATTGATCCCCTTAAATACTCTTTCTCATAATTGGATTCACCTGTGTATGTAGGTCAGGGGTCACTGAGCTTACCAAGCCAATTTGAGTTCCAATAATTTGTTCTAAAGGTTTTGGAATCAATAAAATGACAACAGTGCCCACATTTATGCACCTGCCTAATTTTATTTAAACAATTATAGCACACTTTCTGTAAATCCAATAAACTTCATTTCACTTCTCAAATATCACTGTGTGTGTCTCCTATATGATATATTTAACTGACATTTTTTATCGTAACAACCAACGATTTATACAGGAAAATCATGCCGATTAACAAGGTTGCCCAAACTTTCGCATCCCACTGTAACTGTCATTCTGAATTTTAACCACAAGACCTTTTTATGTGAGACTGAATCCGATTCCATCTTGGTGTCAGAGTGTCCTGGAGTGATCAGGGATGCAGTAGAAGGGGACTATTCGTTGTCGCTCACCTAGATCCGCTCTTTGGAAGAGAGTTTTTTTTCCAGGAGGACTACTTACAGCGTTTAGGCAGAAGTCTAACTACCAAGCAAGGCCGCACGTGTGCTGAGAGGCTGGTGGCCATCTCGGGTAAGAGGCATCCTCGGGCCCAGAACGGACGCAGGTCAGTACACCCGTTTACTAATCACCTTATACTAGTAGCCCTTGAAGCAACAGAGACTAAGCCTAGGCCTGAAATTAGATAGATAGATAGATAGATAGATAGGGTTGTGTGATTGTCAGGCTGTACAGAACTATTCTGCAGCACAGTATTGACTTTGCAGGCTTTGCTGTGTCCGCCATCGGCTAGGTTTGTCCTGTTTTGCGGCACAGTATTGACTTTGCATGCTCTGCTGTTTCTGCCATCGGCTAGCCCTGTCCAGTGGACAGGGACAGTGACTGTGGGTCCGGGATATAGCATACTCTGTGCATGTTTGTATCATTGCGGTTATACTACTGTTATAGTAAAGTTTCTGTTTTTGCCTAAAAATCCTGTGTCTGTGCCGTTTTACCTGTTCTGTGACTTTGCTGTATCCTGGGGGTCCCTCCCCGGTTCAAGGTCTTACAACTTGGCGAATTCGGCAGGATACAGCGACCGTTATGGACGGGAACGTGGCTGGAGGCCGTCCCCTGGAGCCAGTGGCACCGGATCAGGACCCAGCCCAGGGTGCACAGGCGCAAGATCAGCTCGCCCCCAACAACATAGCCATCCCAGTAGGATACATTTCCGTAGGGGCACTGCTGCGTCACCTGCCAAAGTATGATGGTAGAAACATGACGTTGCAGGACTGGACTAAAAGGGTGCGAAGTGCTGTCAAAATGTGTCATCCCTCTCAACCGTTGAGCTCCAGTCCGCCCGCACCTCCGCGGCTGTAAAGTAGCCGCAGCTGCTGCAGTGGTCCATCGTCCCGACTTTGCCGTAGGTGATGAGCGCTTCTCCCTCTCAGCTGTTGGCGCCTACCTGCCTGCACTTCGACGGCTGTAATGTAGCTGCAGCTGCTGCCGTGGTTTACGGTTCCCGATTCGGCTGCTCAGACAAGTACCGATTCCCCCATCTGTGTTCCTGCTATTGGCGGCTTGTGGTCTCCTTGCCCTGATGAGAAGAGCTGGTGGTTCAGTATACCCCGGACGTGGAGAGGTGGTGACGGCAGGTAACTGGATCGTCAAGAATCGGGCGATACCTGCGGGTTGGAGCTGCCCGCCCCACGCTCATAGTTTTTTGTCTTCCCCTTCTGCATGTAAGTTCTGCGATGAGGCGAGACGTGCAGGAGCCGGGTATAAGGGTTAAGGGATCCCAGTGAAAAACCTGGCCGTTGCGGTTGGAAACACTGTTATGGGAGAGAAATGTGATTGACGCCATACATTTAACACAGACGTTATCTGGAGAAATGGGAAGTTAAGGGGGATAAGAAGGAGGAGATGTTGGGATGCAATATAAATGACATAGCCCTATCAGCGTTATCTCTGTTCCTAAATAGCTAAAATATATGTAGGGCCAAGGTTCTTGGCCGGGAACAGAGAGCTGTAAAAATAGAACTTCTCCTTTTGAAGTCCTCTTATGTCTCCCCCCCCCCTTCCCTATGTAATTAGTGGAGGTCCCTGTGAAGGGCCGCACAGTCCTAGATGATATCAGACGGCCTGAAACTCCATTACTGGGCCCCCTGGAGCTAATGTATCAACTGCTGTGCATCTGTAAGGGTAGTACCAGATGATTAACAGAAAGACTCTATCTCTAACCGTGCTAATTTATTAACTGTTGCCGTGCTATTACCTGCTGACAGAATTACCGAAACACTCCATTGCATTAATTGCAAATTAACTGTAACGGCGCTAATTTACTAACTGCTGTGTGATATTACCGGTTAAGGGCCGGGTTGTGGATCTCAATACGGGTATATTGTGGGGTGTGAACAGCTGTCGGGCCCCCCTTGTGACTGGCCACATATTGGACCACCCCGTCATTAAGTAAGTCAGTAATTATAAAATATGGTGGTTAGTGGGCAGCCTGCCACATACGGGGTCAGCGGAGGATTAGCAAAACCTGTATTAAGGTATTGAATAATTACCACTATAGGTCTCGCTATCAATTGATTGAACTAGTTTACATCGTTATACATAGTCTCAAGGAGCCCCATACTGGAAACAGTTGGATAATGGCTACAGGGAGCAGGGGAAAAAAGGAGGGGTCATCAAGCGTTAAATATCTCAATCTCCCCCATGTTTAAAAAAGCAGAAAGGACTAAACAACAGCTCCTGACTAATACGCGAGGACTGACTAGCCCCCCTAGGAAAAAGAACGAAGATACTTCCCAGGACCATAAGGGTGAATCCCTTGGGTCACTGGAAAGTGTTACTCTGAATATGGCTGTGAAGGAACTCCGGACTGGAGAGAGGTGCACTAAACAACAGAAACTGGTAGAAGGAAATAACCCCCAACAAGGGGAATAAGTGCCTAGTCTGCAGGACATATTTCAAGAGATTAAAAACTGCAGCTCAGCAATAAAGGACCTCTCTCTCCAGACTGGAAATATTAAGGATGTAGTCGGGCTTCTTAGAGTAGATCTACAAAACTATAAAGATAGATTATCAGAAGCAGAGAATAGAATATCAGACTCTGAAGATCTCCTACAGAATACAGTTAAAGAGAAAAATACATTAAAGGATGAAAACAGAGCACTAAAAAACAAGCTACTAGAACTAGATAATAAGTCCAGGAGGGCAAATTTGAGATGCTTGGGGATCCCAGAGGGGGTGGAGGGACAGGACCTCTGTGGGTTTATACAAAAGTGGTTGATTGACCAGCTGGGACAGGATATCTCAGACTATAAGAATTTTGTTGAAAGGGCCTATAGGGTCCCGGCGAACCCCACCATCCCCCCCCCCCACACCCCCGGGAACAAGACCGAGACAGATAATGGGTAACCTATTATCAGTAAAAGATAAAGAGGTGATTGTGAGTAGGTCTAGGAAGAGGGGCATGTTGGATTATTTGGGCACAGACGTGATGCTGTTCCCAGATTACGCACAAGAAACAGTGAAAGACAGAAGTCAATTTATTGATGTAAAAAAAATACTGCGCCTGAATAATGTGAATTATTCAATGATGTTTCCAGCTAAATTACGGATAGAAAGGAACAACATAACTTGGTTCTTTGACTTGGCGGAGTCGGTAAGCGAGTGTATTAGGGGAAGGAATTTTTTATTTTTTCTCTCCCTCTCTCCTTTTGCTCCCCTGGGTTCCCTTTCCATCCTCCCTCTTTCCCCCCTTAGATCATTATAAACAAGAGAGAGACAATTGTATAGGCCTATATGAGAATAATTTCATGGCATATTAGGGGTTTCAGTCGGGGTATAAAAAGAGTTGCCGTGTTTAATGCAATACAAAGATTCCTCCCCGCCATAGTCTGCCTGCAGGAAACACACATGACATTTGAGAGATCGTTCTAAAATATACAGCAATATATAAAAAAAAATCCAGATGGAAAATGTTAGAATTAGAGCATGAAGCAGAAAAATATGAAAAAATATATATTGGAAATCCCATAGAGCAAAATTATAAAGAATGGATAGAGAAAGTCACCAAACTGGAAAATGAACTATTCTTGATGGCGGAAAGACAAAAAGAGAACTTTATGAGAGATAATTATATATTCCAGCACATATACCAGGCACATATATATATGCACATATACCAGGCAAAAAGCTAGCCGCATTGGTGGCAGCGCAATCAAATAAAAGTAGGTCTATACACTGCTTGTTAGATAAATTTTGACATAATCTCACTGAACAAGCGGCCAAAATAGATTCACTCAAAGAATATTTTAAGAGCATATACTGTAGTAAAATAACGAAAAATGCAATGCAAATGCAAAATTTTTTCGAGACAATCACTATTACTACGTTAACGACAGAGCAGAGGGATAGGCTGGAAGTTCCTTTAGAGACAGCTGAAGAGGACAATACATTACTAAAAATAACTAAAAATAAATCCCCGTTATAGACGGTATTCCGTTTTGAGGTTTATCTTCAATATAGAGAAGTATTGATCCCGAAATTGCTTGAAATGTGGAATGAATCAAGAGAAATAGGAAAACTGCCTGACTCCCTGAGGGAAGCGATAATTACTCTTATTTTAAAACCCGGCAAAAATCCAACTTTTCCAGACTCATATCGTCCCATTTCTTTGATTAATGCAGACAATAAGATATTAACAAGAATACTGGCCGCTAGGTTTAGGGAGATGTTACCGACACTGATACGTGAGGACCAGACGGGATTCATGTCGGGCAAAACAACAACCGAAAATATCATTTGATATTTTGTAAATATCCAGGTGGAACCCACTAACAGCGGCAAGCGTATGATTTTGACTTTAGACGCCTCAAAAGCTTTCGACACCATAGAATGGCCATTTTTGATGGCAACATTAAAGAAAATGGGAGTTGGTGATATATTCATCTCTTGGGTTAAATTACTATACACCGAAATATCTGCTAGATTGATAGTGAATGGAGAGCACTCTGAAGGTACACCTATCGGCAGGGGGGTAAGACAGGGTTGTCCTCTTTCCTCCCTGCTGTTTGCGATAGCTATGGAACCTCTGGCGGATAAGATTAGGCAAGATAGTGGGTTTTAGATATGGATCACATGAGGAAAAAATTGCTTTATACGCTGATGATATCATGCTGTTTGTGGGTTCACATGGTTCACTCCCGAGAATTTTCCAGATATTTGAAGATTATAGCAAATATGCTGGACTTCGAATAAACTGGGACAAATCAGCCTGTATCCCGATTGATCCTCTAAAAAATTTAATACCGGGTCAGTTGGAAATCAAGAAAATAGATGAACCAGTAAAATAGTTAGGCATTCAAATTACCCCCAACCCTAAGGAACTTCATACATCTAAACATGCTCCCCAAAATACAGGAAATAAAGAAAAAAGTAGAAATATGGAAAAAAAATTGCATGTTTCAATGGCAGGCCGCATCTCACTGGTGAAAATGTGTATTTTACCTACCGTGAACTATATCATGTGGAATGCGCCAGTAATAATTCCCAAGACAATTCTTAAAAGGATAGTTTCCCTTTTGACGGATCTGATATGGCGTGGTAAAAAACCTAGAATAAGAGCCGGAATGTTGTATATCCGTGAGAAGGAGGGCAGTTTATCCGCTCCGGACTTGGAACTCAATTTTTTTGCCGGCCATATTAGAAATATGATAAATTGCAATATTTTTCAACTGTTGGAAGCTGATATATTGATACAACAGCAAACTAATAAAATACCATTATTCTTGCTATGGACTAAAATCTGGAAGGAGGTTAGAGATATGTGGTCTTATACGGGAGTACATAAAGTCACTTTATTGTGGGATAATAGTTATTTTGGAGAACTAAAGCCAATCCAACAAGAAGTTTGGTGGAAAAATGGAATCTTCAGACTAGGACAGATAATGAAGGAGGGAGATATAATTGGTTATTCAGACCTTATCGAAATCTGTGGAGTTGAAAATAGGCATATGACCTTCTTTTATCTTCAATTGAAACAAGCCCTGCGTTCGTCCTTAGGAAAGGGAACATATATACATACCCTCCCACAACCTTTAGCCAATATATCTAAACTAACTGCAAGCAAGAAGCTGAAATCAGGGATATATCAACTTCTGTTAAAGCAGAGGTCTGAAAAGAAAGCAGTTAATTGTCTGACGTATAAATGGCAGAAATCTTTCCTTCAGCAGACAGAGTTCTGCGAAAAGGCGATACCGGCAAAAAATGGTGTTTCACGTAATTTTTCTCACAGGGTTAGCGAATTTAACATCCTATACCAATTATATTACTCCCCCAAGGACTTGATGAAATTTTACAAATCCGAAGATTTTTGCTGTAAAAATATGGACAGATAGGCGCTGATGATGTTCACATACTTTGGTCATGTAGAGAGATTCAAGAATTTTGGGGGAATGTAAGTGAAAGGATAGAGGTATACCATAGGTTTAGAGTCCAGGCAGATTTAGAAATATGTATTTTGGGGGTAATGGAAGGGATAGGCAATTTAATTCACCGAGCAATAGCAGCCAAACTCGTATTATATGCCAGGAAATGTATTATTGGTCGTTGGTGTAGCAGGGCTCTCAACGCAACCTCTGCCCGCAGTTCGGGGGTCAGATTACACTTTTTTTTTTTTATATATATATAAATCTTTATTGTTTTAATAATATTACAACATCAACAATTTCAAAATATTTCTATTTTTACATTATAAACAATGCAATTGTACAACTTAATAATACCCACCCAGTTTGTCCCAAAGCCTGCCAGTCCCCATTTAAGGAATAGGAGAATCTGGCCAGAATCTCGATTGTCAGTGAAAGATTCCATCTGATATTGATAAGCAATATAACCAGATTTGCTAGACTTTGGCAGGAATGGTTAAAATTAAAGGTCTGGGGGAGTGGCAGAGATTGCGGGACGGTGGAGAGGATTGTGGGAGGTTGGGATTTTTTTTCTCCTCTTCTTCCCCCGCCAGGGGACTGGCAGGCTTTGGGACAAACTGGGTGGGTATTATTAAGTTGTACAATTGTTTATAATGTAAAAATAGAAACATTTTGAAATTGTTGATGTTGTAATATTATTAAAACAATAAAGATTTATATATATAAAAAATAAAAATGTGTAATCTGACCCCCGAACTGCGGGCAGAGGTTGCATTGGGAGCCCTAGAAGGTGACATCAGACAGACAGTGATGGTAAGGGCCGACTCCGAAAGAGATACCCTAGAGAAGATATTCTCCCTGCTAGAGAGAGCCCAAAGTGGGCGTGCCAAAGTAGTGCAGTTACGGAGTCATTTCTTTAACCGACCCTAGCGAGAGGGCGAGACCCTGATGCAATGCTCCAATGCTCTACAAGAGAAGCTGAATGAGATACAACGACGAGGCCATGGGTGCCTTCCAGGAGGTGGATCGGCTACTACGAGATTAGTTCATAGTGGGGCTCTCCAATAAATTCTTACAAGACAAATTACAAGATATGACCTGAACAATGGCCGATATGACATGCTACAGCGTCTACTTAGCCGCAGTGGAAATAGAGGTAGAGACCATACCTGCGGCGGCGAGAGTAGTGAATAGCACGCATGCTACAAGGGACCAGCTGGGGTCTGAAGAATCTGAGACTTTAAAGGATGTGGTCCAGGCATTGTGGGCGGAATTGAAAGCGCTTTGGCTAGAAGTGTCACAGATGAAGGCAGAGCTGTCCTGGCCTCCGGAAACGATTCCCGCACCTCGTGCCACTTCCACGTCAGAAGGGGGCCTCTCTATTGGACTTGCAGAAAGTACGACCATATGGCCAGAGTGTCTCCAGAACATGTAGTGTGTGAGCCGATGTTAAACTTTCGACCGCTGTAGTAGCTAGGCATCCTGCGGCGGTGCTCTAGAAGTTAAGCCCCCTGCGTGAAGAATATGATCTGTATGCCAGCAGCCCCGTTATAGAAGCAGAGTTGGAAGGCCGGAAGGTCTGCTGCCTAGTCGATACAGGGTCAGAGTGCGACCTTTTGCCTATGGATTTCTTCGAGAGGCACTTCCAGCATATGATATACGGGAGCGCCATTAGGCTGACGACTGATGATAACAGAGAGATGGATGTCCGAGGGATAGTCTAGATACGGGTCCGACTGTTTGGGCAAGACATCAGCAAGAAAGGGATCGAGCTGGTGGACCATTTGTCCCGGAATGGAATGGATGTGACTCTGGGCATGAATGTACTGAGAGACCTAGACCATCAACTCTATGCCAAAGAAGTGCCCAAGTAATGGCAACGGGCCACCACACACTGGCCTACCCAGAAGGTTTTACAACAGATGGTGAGGAGCTGTAGCCTGCAAAATAGTAACATGTCCGGTCGGCCCATTGGAGACGTGAGTGTGCTACGGAGGACCCGGGTGAAGATCCCACCTCGACAAGAGCGAATATTGATGCTGCCAGTGGGGGCTGGAAGAGGACTGAATGGACTGGAGGTCCTGATCGAGCCCGCTTATCAAGAAGAAACGCAGACTCGTCCGCTGGTAGCCCGGACCCTCGCCATTTTGAAGGATGGATGTGTGCCTGTACGCTGCCGCAATGTTGAGGACATAGTTTGTGTTCGAAGGGGGTATCGTTCAACAAAGGGGCTTCACGCTACAGCCTGATAGGAGATCCGCCTGGACCTATGCTGTGGAGATCCATTTAAGGTAAACCCCGACAGCGGAATGGAATGGTCGAGTGATCATGGCCCGGATGGGGGTGGACTTCATAACCCTGACTCCAGGGGAACAAAAGCTGCTGGAAGACACCCTTTGGGAATTTCAGGAGGCCTTCTCGAGACATGATCAGGACTTTGGGTGTGCTGCTGCCATCGAACATAAAATCCTGACCGGTGATGCTGCACCGATCAGGGAACGTTACTGGCAAATCCCACCTAAGATGTACCAGGAGGTGAAAGATATGGTGGCCAGCATGTTGGAAAACTGGGTGATCCAGGAGAGTCAAAGTCCGTGGGCTGCTCCGGTAGAAAAATGGGAGTCTCCGGTTCTGTGTGGATTTTCGGAAGCTGAATGCTCAGACCGTTCGGGATGCCTAACCCCTTCCACAGATTGAGGAGTTATTGTCGGCCCTAAGCCAAGTGTAGTTCTTCTCGACTCTTGACCTGGCTAGTGGGTACTGGCAGGTGCCAATGGCCAAGAAGGACAAAGCCAAGACTGCCTTAATTTTACCTATGGGACTCTATGAGTTCAACCGGATGCCATTCAGTCTCTCCAATGCTCTGGGGACATTCCAGCGATTGATGGAGCACTGTCTGGGGGATCTCCGCTTCGAGTCAGTATTGATATACCTGGATGACATAGTAGTGTTTAGGGCCTCCTTTGAAGATCACCTCCAGAAGCTGTGATAAGTCCTGGGACGGCTACGAGACCATGGGCTCAAGATCAAGCCCAAGAAGTGTTCCGACAGCAGATAGAGTACTTAGGACATGTGGTCACCCAGGAGGGAGTAAAATCGGCCCCCAGCAAGGTGGAGGCTGTTCAGAAGTGGCCCCGGCCAAGTACACTCCGAGAGATGCGAGCGTTCGTGGGACTGGACGGCTACTACAGGAGGTTTATACCCAAATTTGCTCATCTCGTAGGCCCGTTAAACGAGTTACTAAGGGGCAACAAGAAGCCTTTGAAGCGGTAAAGGAGGCGCTGACCAGTGCCCTGATCCTGGCTTATGCACGGTTCGACACCCCATTCCTGCTGTACACAGATGGAAGCCTACATTGTCTGGTGGCTGTACTATCCTAAGTGCAGGAAGTGCAGGATGGACAGGAGAGAGTCATCGCCTATAGGAGCCGGTCCCTGAGAGACTCAGAGCGCAACCCTGATAACTATAGCTCCTTTAAACTGGAACTACTTGCATGGGTGTGGGCCATGACCGAAAGGTTTGCAGAATACCTGACTGGTGCAGAAGTGACTGTGATGACGGACAACAACCCGTTGGCACATTTGGAGAATGCGAAGCTCGGTGAACTCGAGCAGAGATGGTTGGCCCACCTTTCTTAGTACCAATACCGCATCAAGTTCCGGTCCGGCAGGGAGAACGGCAATGCCGATGCACTCACCCGAGTTCAAGTAGGACAGTCGACTCAGAGAGCCGATGAGGAGTTAGAGGACACTGAAACTCCTGACCTTGGTCGCTTACCCATGTTCCAGGATGTGGTACATTCAAGTGAGGTGGCGTCCAGGATGACCCTGGTGCTGAGAAATGCATTGGCTGATTGGGAGAGAGTCCAGAATGGCTGCCCGGACTTGTGGAAAGTGAAAGAATGGGTTCGGAGCAAGATCTGGCCTTGGCCAAAAGAACGAGCCTGTCTGACCCCATAGAGCCAAAAGTTGTTGAGGCAATGGGACAAGCTGACAGTTACCCAGGGCCTCCTGTGCTGGACCATATACTTACAGTGAGAGCTGCAGTACCAGCAAAAGATTGTCATCCCCATGTCGTTGGGACCGGAGGCCGCCAGGGAAGCTCATGAAAAGGGAGCTTATTTCGGGATCGACAAAACGTTCAAGTGGCTCCAACGACTGGTATACTGTCCAGATATGGCCGACATGGTGGCTGCGGCATGTCTTAAGTGTCGACCCTGCGGGCTGAGTAAGAGTACTGAACAGCGGCTTCCTGTACAGACCATCCGCACCTCAGCGCCCCTAGAATTACTGTGGATCGATTATGTACAGATTGGATACTCGGGACACTCGTACTGTCTAGTCATGACAGATCACTTCATCAAGTATGCGGTAGCCATGCCCACCAGAGACCAGACCGCAGAGTCGAAGCTGTCTTTAAACACTTTATACAGCTAGTAAAGTTCGTTCATTAAAGTACCCTGAAAATATGCTCCCTGGTCAGAATGTATCTTCGACTCTACATTCTGACCAGGGAGCATATTTTCAGGGTACTTTAATGAACGAACTTTACTAGCTGTATGGGATCGAATGCTCCCGCAACACTCCGTATCACCCACAAGGAAACAGGGCGTGCGAACGCTTCATTCGCACCTTGCTTTAGATGCTGCGGACTCTGGAAGACAGCCAAAAAGCCCAGTGGCCCGCGTACCTACCCGAATTGATGTGGGCCTATAACAACAGGGTCACAGTACCACTGGATACTCTCCACATATGCTCATGTTTGGAAGAGCCGGACGGGATATTAAAGATCTCCACATGCCCAACTTGATGGAGCCCCCACCAATAAGTACCACCCCATGGGTGCAGGAGCACCGCCGCCGGCTAAGAGCAGTCCACAAGGTTGTGGGGGAGCACCTGGGACAGGTGGTACACCCTAACCCAAGACCAGTGCAGAAAGATGGATATGCCCCGGGTGATCGAGTGATGGTCAAAGCCAAACGGCCGTCTGGGAAGTTGGATGGGCAGTGGGAGGTGGTTTCATACATGGTGAAAAGAAGGGTAGACACTGCTATTCCGGTCTATGAGGTAGAGCCAGTAGGGACAGGGGGACCCTCATGAAACTTGCACCATAATATGTTGAGACATTGCAATTTTGACAAACCAGTGTGCGTGGAGGAGGAGCCTTCTCATGCTCAAAGTATGGAGGAAAGCCCCTCAGATGAGAAAGAGGAGGAATGTTGTCCCTGCTCAGGTGTCCACGGAGGTTCCAGCCGTGACAGGTTTGCCACCCAGGTGCAATGCTGAGCAGTTAACAGTTCCTCCATTGTCAAATATTCCTGATGTCCCCAGTGTGCCTCCACAGCGCTATGCACAGGATGAGTTTATATGGAGGGAGTTTCTGAGGACCACAACCTCTAGTGGGGTGGCATGTGAGATTGTGAGACAGCTCTCATTGTGCAATGTTTGTATATAACTGTCATTCTGAATTTTGACCACAAGAGGCCACTGTATTCTCTTACAGGTAAGTTACTGTTGAATTTAAATATGCAAAAGAGTAGATGACTCATTCTCTGCTGCTGGAAGAACCAGGAAGTGGGAGCTGAGCTGATATGGTGGAAGGGATGTTTTGTGTGAGACTGAATCAGATTCCATCTTGGTGTCCGAGTGTCCTGGAGTGATCGGGGACGCAGTAGAAGGGGACTAGTCGTTGTCCCTCACCTAGATCCGGCTCTTAGGAAGAGAGATTGTACCAGGAGGACTACTTACAGCGTTTGGGCAGAAGTCTATTTACCAAGCAAGGCCGCACGTGTGCTGAGAGGCTGGTGGCCATCTCGAGTAAGAGGCATCTTCGGGCCCAGAAGGGACGCAGGTCAGTACACCAGTTTACTCATCGTCTTATACTAGTGGCGCCTGAAGCAACAGAGACTAAGCCTACGCCTAAAATTAGATAGATAGATAGGGTTGTGTGATTGTCAGGCTGTACAGAACTGTTCTGCGGCGCAGTATTGACTTTGCAGGCTCTGCTGTGTCCGCCATCGACTAGGTTTGTCCTGTTTTGCGGCACTGTTTGGACTTTGCAGGCTCTGCTGTGTCGGCGATCGGCTAGCCCTGTCCAGTGGACAGGGACAGTGACTGTCGGTCTGGGATATAGCATATTCTGTGCATTTTTGTATCATTGAGGTTATACTACTGTTATAGTAAAGTTTCTGTTTTTGCATAAAAAGTTGGTGTCTGTGTCGTTTTCCCTGTTCTGTGACTTTGCTGTATCCTGGGGGTCCCTCCCCGGTTAACGGTCTTACACTTCCACTCCCTCTGAGTTTGCAGCCTGCTCTGCAAATGCGTTTTTTTGCCTGTGATCGGAAAAACCTTCTTCACCAGCGGAACAAAAAGATGATGGTCGCTAAGTCTCAGAGGTCTCTCCTGATTCCATATCCAAAGATTTAATGTCTGAACAGGAAACTTTCTTAGATTTATGCCTCCCACGCTGCTTCCTTTTGATTTTGTATTTCAGTTTATTTTTAAGAAGGGATTTTTAGGCTCCTGATGCCCTTTTCTTTTTCCCTCATAAACAGTGTTGCTATCACATTCCATGCTTTCTCGATTATACATTGTCGAGTTTGCAAATATTTAACTTTAATTTCTCATTAAGTTCTTGAAAGGCTTTGTCATCCCTATATTTCTCAAGGGATAATGTCTTTAATATCCAAATTTAATGTTCCCAAGGTTTTCTCTTCTAGCTATATTATAAGTCACTGCTTAAGAAAAGTCCCATCAAGTGGACCGAAACATTGCTGTCTGGTGAATAAAGCTCCTACTTGGATTTTCCGCTTTGGATGTGCCGTGAAATTTTTTCTTTATTTGGATATTTTTTGGGGGTGGATCGTCCTCACAGCTGCTGGCACTCTAAACATACAAGCGGAATTGCTGTGCTGCCCAGTCTTTGTTTTTTGCTATATTATAAGTGAGATTCATTTAAATGAACAGTCAGATCAAATGTAATTTCACATAGCAAGGAACCACTCCACCGTACAATGTAGTGGGTTTTCCTCTGGGGATCATACGTTTCTCTAGGTATGTTTTGAGACTGATTGAATCCCACCATACCTTGGTCTCTTTAACCAGTAGATCTTCAAGACTTATCATGGGATATTTTATCTTTGAGCTCAGATGTTGTTCATTCAACCTCCTTATCCACATTAAAAATTGTAGCCAACCTGGTTAGTCTGTCCGAGCGGTCCTCTATACTTTTGAGGCATAGGCTTGTGGTGATGGGGGGTTGATCGTGATCTGCATGGTATCAAGACTGCATTCCGGTTCCTCCATTACAACAATTGTATAATGCACAGTGCTTTAGTGTGCATGGAAAAATCCACAGTCAGAAGAAAGTTGCATAACCCAGAGAAGCTCCACTCTCTAGGGCAGTGATGGCTAACCTCCAGCTCTCCAGCTGTGGTGAAACTACGACTCCCAGCATGATCCATTCATTTCTATGGTGTTTTGAGAACAGTCAATCAGGTGTGCATCTTGGAAATTGTAATTTTACCACAGCTGGGGTGCCAGAGGGTAGCCATCACAGCTCTAGGGCCTCGCTGACACTTTCAAATCGGCGTGAACAGTGAGGTGCAACACCAGTAAAAGATGAAAAAGAGAATCCAGCACTGCCGACTTCTTAAAAACAGGGTTCTTTACTTGCAGGATACAAGCAGGTAAAACATTTTACGCGTTTCGGCCTACATTTGTGCTTTTTCAAAATACATTAGTATACAAATTTAGTTAAAATACACAATGCCAATCGACATCCTTATACATTATTAATTAGATAATAGGATAAATGCTGGTTAAAACATGCAAGATGGTTGCAACTAACGGGGTGGAATCAGAACTCATTAGGAGAAAAGTGTCGACACTTGTTCACACTAGTGCTGGATTCTCTTTTTCATCTTTAACTGGAGTTCCGCCTCACCTTGAACAACAATTTGAAATTGCCAGCGAGGCCCTAGAGAGTGGAGCTGGTAAGGGTTGTTACCCCACTTTCTTCGGATCAAAACTAGAGAATTACAATATATCTTTCAATTAACTATATTATCTTCAAGCTTTGCTACTTGGAAGGTTAGGACGTTAGGGAGTGGTACGCAAAGGCTAGGAGGTTTCACTTGTGAAAACTGCATAAACATTTTTTTACGTGTAACTCTGTATTATGTATATGCTCTTTTTTACGCAATATTTTTGGCCCACATCATCCATATATTTTTGTCTACTTATAGAAAGTTCTGCTTTTGTATATACAGGTGAAGCTTGAAAAATTAGAACATCATGCAAAGTTTATTTATTTCAGTAATGCAACTTAAAATGTGAAACTAACATATGAGATAGACGCATTACATGCAAAGTGAGATATTTCGAGTCTTTACTTGTTATAATTTGGATGATTATGGTTTTTAGCTTATGAAACCCCAAAAGTCTCAATTTTGAGGTACCCTTTGCTCAGGGGGTATAGATTAATTAGCTGACTAGAGTGTGACACTTTTTTCCACAATCTGCTCAGTTACTGTGATTTTCACGCACAACTATTTCTAGGGTTTACAAAGAATGGTGTGTAAAGGGAAAAACATCCAGTATGCGGCAGTCCTGTGGGCGAAAATGCCTTGTTGATGCTAGAGGTCAGAAGAGAATGGGCTGACTGATTCAAGCTGATAGAAGAGCAACGTAGAATGAAATAACCACTCGTTACAACCAAGGTATGCAGCAAAGCATTTGTGAAGCCACAACACGCACAACCCTGAGGCGGATGGGCTACAACAGCAGAAGACCCCACCGGGTACCACTCATCTCCCATACAAATAGGAAAAAGAGGCTGCAATTTGCACAAGCTCACCAAAATTGGACCGTTGAAGACTGGAAAAATGTTGCCTGGTCTGATGAGTCTCGATTTCTGTTGAGACATTCAAATAGTAGAGTCCAAATTTGGCGTAAACAGAATGAGAACATGTATCCATCATGCCTTGTTACCACTATGCAGGCTGGTGGTGGTGGTGTAATGGTGTGGGGGATGTTTTCTGGGCACACTTTAGGCCCCTTAGTGCCAATTGGCCATCGTTTAAATGCCACGGGCTACCTGAGCATTGTTTCTGACCATGTCCATCCCTTCATGACCACTATGTACCCATCCTCTGATGGCTACTTCCAGCAGGATAATGCACCATGTCACAAAGCTCGAATCATTTCAAATTGGTTTCTTGAACATGACAATGAGTTCACTGTACTAAAATGGCCCCCACAGTCACCAGATCTCAACCCAATAGAGCATCTTTGGGATGTGGTGGAACGGGTAGGTAAAAATGGACAAGGCTGCACTCTGGTCTTGGTGAAAAATATCTTTTATTACACCCAATGCAACGTTTCAGCTCATATAAATGGAGCCTTTGTCAAGCCATTGCATTTTTACTTTTTTTTTTTGCGCCAGCCAACCCCCCCACCTGCTACCAGGAGGCTAGAATATGTGATTTTTGGATCACTTTTAGCTTACATTGTAGTTCCATAGACCTACAATCTAAGCTCCATTTGACCCAGTTCATCAGAGAGAAGGAACGGCTTCCCTGATCGCCAATTGGTGGAGCCGCTCCTGATCTGGAAGCAGGCAGCCATCATGTAACGCTTTGGCCGCAGTGATGATATGACTGTATACCATAGCTGACTGCTGCAGTCAATCACTGGCCTCAGCAGTATACAGTACAAGACCATTAGGACTGGTTATTGTCTGCAGGGTTCTTATGCAGTATATGGGCGTGCAGTTGGGAAAACAAATCCCAGTAGGTTAAATGAAGCAGTGGCACTGGAATGGAGAAGGTTTGGGATTGTGAGTATATCAGATAACCCCTAGCAACGCAGTCATGGGTGCTGTACATACAGTATGTGCTGTAGCCTCCTGAATCTTGAGTTTTCAGTGAAATATCCTTTAAAAGTGTGAAATGTTTTATCATACGGTATATTGAAGTAAGAAGTCACAGGTGCAAAAATGATCACAGTTTTGGTTGTAATTTATCTAAAATGTTTCCCCTGCCCCGTGATATTATTTCCATGCACCAGTGACAGCAGTAACAGAGGCAGTCATAGGGGAGTGTCTATATAACTAGCTGGGTGGAAGGAGCTATAAACTAGCTGGGTGTTGTTAGGGGCAGTGATAGAGGAGTGTCTATATAACTAGCTGGGTGGGAGGAGCTAGAACTAGCTAGGTGTTAGAGATAGTGGTAGGGGAGTGTCTATGTAACTAGCTGGGTGGGAGGATCTATAAACTAGATGGGTGTTGGGGAAGTGATAGGGAAGTGTCTATATAATTAGCTGGGTGGGAGGAGCTATAAACTAGCTGGGTGTTAGGGGCAGTGATAGGGAAGTGACTATATAACTAGCTTGGTGGGAGGAGCTTTAAACTAGCTGAATATTGTTAGGGGCAGTGATAGGGGAGTGTCTTTGTAACTACCTGGGTGGGAGGAGCTATAAACTAGCTGGGTGTTATAAGGGGCAGTGATAGGGGAGTGACTATATAACTAGTTGGGTGGGAGGAGGTTTAAACTAGCTGGGTCTTGTTAGGGGCAGTGATAGGAGAGTGTTTATGTAACTAGATGGGTGAGAGTATTTATAAACTAGCTGGGCATTGTTATGGGCAGTGATAGGAGAGTGACTATATAACTAAATGGGTGGGAGGGGATATAAACTACTGGGTGCTATGGGCAGTGATAGAGGAGTGTCTATAAAACTAGCTGGATGGGAAGAGCTATAAACTAGCTAGGTGTTGTTATGGGCAGTGATAGGGAAGTGTCTATATAACTAGCTGGGCGGGAGGAGCTATAAACTCGCTGGATGTTAGGGGCAGTGATAGGGGAATGGCTGTATAAAATTTAATTCTTTGTGTGTTATTAGTTTAAGCAGACTGTGATTGTTTATTGTTGTGACTTAGATGAAGATCAGATCACATTTTATGACCAATTTGTGCAGAAATCTATGTCATTCCAAAGGGTTCACATACTGTTTCTTGCAACTGTAACTAGCTGGGTGGGAGGATCTATAAACTAGCTGGGTGTTGTTAGGGGCAGTGATAAGGGAGTGACTATATAACTAGCTGGGTGGGACGAGCTATAAACTAGCTGGATGTTAGGGTCAGTGATAGAGGAGTGCCTATGTAATTATCTGGGTGGGAGGGGCTATAAACTAGCTGGATGTTAGGGTCAGTGATAGAGGAGTGCCTATGTAATTATCTGGGTGGGAGGGGCTATAAACTAGCTGGGTGTTGTTAGGGGCAGTGATAGGGGAGTGTCCATGTAAAAGAAAAATATCCAAAAATATGAAACCACACATATAATCCAAATTCCTCCTTTATTTAATCATAATAAAAATATAACTAATTAAAAATACATAAAAAAATATGCAGTATGGTCTAATCTCCTGGAGAACCAGGATAATATATATTCCACAGAAACTAGTGTAAAAGCTATGATGGGGGAAAAAAATATCATCATGATGACCATAGTTTGTTCTAATCCCAAATGATTTATAGCAGAACTAATGATAATTAAATACATATATGCCAAAATTAATTCAGAAATGGCTGCAGAATTCAAACTATCCTCAGGTTAGAACAGCATATGTGCACCACAGTCTTCTACCAAGAGTGCATATACATAAAAACATTATCTAAGGTACAATATGAAAAACATAATAAAAAAATCAAAGGATATACAAACTAACATGATTGCAGTAAAAGTATAGTGGATACAGGCCAAGTAGCCCAGGGGATGATCAAACACCCCGACGTATGTTTCGGACAGCTTCTTCCTCTCTCCTAGTATCTTATTACATGTGTGATGCAAGTAGTTACTAAAACAGACATGGCTGGAGAGGTGACAGGTCCTTTGTAATCCCAGAAAACCCTTTTAGGTTCCTAGCAAATGCTGGCCTAAACTGTTTAGTGCTCTTTGACTGTTGTGATATCAGTTTATCTTCTAATAAATTTTATGTTAAACCACTGTAGGTTTACTTTGCAGAAGACCGGAACATAATGCAAGCCTTGTGGAAACTGTCTCATAGAATTAGCTGGAAGGAAACACAGTAGCTTTCAGCACAGTTTGCATTAATCAATAGTACAGCGTGGGTACATGAGGAATGACACTATTTCTGGCCATTATACGACTAATATCTAAAATTTTTTAGCAGTTTTCCTCTGTGCTTGCAAAATATGGGTGTGTGGGTGATGGACTGTTGATAGCAGGAGAACTAAACATTTCTCACTGGGAAGACATATTAAAAAAGTTTTTTGTTGTCACTTGTACTATTGATTTATTCAAATTTGTGTGAAAAGTTATTGACTATTTATATAATGAATCCAGTCAAACCAAAGAAATGTAGCATTGAGTGCAGTTGATCCCAATCTCCATTTCCAACCCCATAGCCATATACATTTTTGCAGGATCCCCTTACTACATGACTGCATGTCCTGTGTTAGATGTACCACCCCCCCCCCCCCCTCACCCCCAAAATAAATAAATAAAATTAGGTCCAATGGACTGAAGGGGTTAAAGGGAACATTTCTGGTTGTCTATGGATGTGAGTGGATAAGGCTGTGTTTACACTTGCACCATGGTCTCCGTTTTTGATTAGAGTACAGGGATACTTCTGTGCAGACAGAGAACAAGGTGGATTCCCTGGCTTTCACCACTGCTCCCACACAGCCAGCAGAGCAATGTGCGGCTGGTAGGGAGCGGCGGAGATTAACGTAACAGTGAAGCAGGGAGTGGAGGGCTCCCTGCTTCACCATGGAAATGAACTGCCTTGGTGAGCCCCCAACCCCCAGCCTTTAAGCTCGGTGTGCAACGTGCCAGACCACGGGGGCAATATGTGCGTGTAATGGTGTGCCAAATTGGTGTATTAAGCTACTTTCACACTTGCGTTCGAGGTTCCGCTTGTGAGTTCCATTTAAAGGCTCAGAATGCATCAGTATGGCTCCGTTCCGCCTCCGTTCCGCTCAGCAGGCGGACACCGAAACGCAGCTTGCAGCTGCCCTGATTCTGTAGATTACAGAAACACCCCTTTTTTGATCGTACACTTCTGTACGGGCACACGGCAGGGAGCAGAAGGAAAGGAATGCCATATGGTTTTTGGAGGGCCATGTCACATTTGAAGACCCCCTTGATGCACTCCTAGAGTAGAAACTCAAAAAAATTACCCCATTTTGGAAACTACGGGATAAGACCTCATGCACATGACTGTTGGTTTGGTCTGCATCCGAGCCGCAGTTTTTTGGGGCCGCAAAAGATGCGGACAGCACTCCGTGTGCTGTCCACATCTGTTGCTCCGTTCCGTGGTCTGCAAATAAAATATAACCTATCCTATTCTTTTCCGTTTTGCGGCAGTTGTATCAGTGGCTGTCCATATGGTTCCGCAAATTGCGGAACGCACACGGACGCCATCCGTGTTTTGCAGATCCGCAATTTGCGGACCGCAAAACACACAATGGTCGTGTGCATGAGGCCTAAGGTGGCAGTTTTGTTGGAACTATTTTAGTGTTCATATGATTTTTGGTTGCTCTATATTACACTTTTTGTGAAGCAAGGTAACACAAAATAGCTGTTTTGGCACCATTTTTATTATTTACAATGTTCATCTCACAGGTTAGATCATGTGGTATTTTTATAGAGCAGATTGTTACGGACGCAACAATACCATATATGACTACCTTTTTTGGTTGTTTGTTTCCGTTTTACATAATTAAGCATTTTTGAAAAAGTAACGTGCTGTAAAACGCTCAGGTGTGAACCCAGCCTAAGAATCGAATCAGTCACAGGTTAAGGCCCCATGCACACGGCCGTTGTTCACGGCCGTGTGCGGGCCGTGGAACCGCGGCCTGGATCCCTTCCTGTGAGCTGGAGCGCACGGCGTCACTGGTTGCTAGGACGCCGTGCGCCCCCTGCTGCCGGCACAGTACAGTAATACACTGGTATAGATCGTACCAGTGTATTACTGTTCTGTGCCGGCAGCAGGGAGCGCACGGCGTCCTAGCAACCAGTGACGCCGTGCGCTCCAGCTCACAGGAAGGGATCCAGGCCGCGGTTCCACGGCCCGCACACGGCCGTGAACAACGGCCGTGTGCATGGGGCCTAAAAGAATCTAAAGATCCGACTTAGTTAGAGACTCATTTGATTCTTTGAGTTAAAAGAACCGTGAGTCACTCGAACAGTTTACACTGAGGCTGATGACCAGGCTGCAGCAGTGATGAGCAGTCAGCAGAGAGATAAGAGAAGTGACAGGACACAGAGTTTAGATTACAGATTGAATTAACCCTTTAGGGTCAAATTGGCTTCTCAAAAAGATATATATGTTAAAGGCATTCCTTCTTCTGTCTCATTCAGTAGCTATATAACTATTGAGAGATATGTATTTTTTTTTAAATGCATTTACACATTTAACCCTCCATTTTAATTTTTTTACCCCAGTGTTAAATTCACCCCCCCCTGGATGCTTGTTTTTTTTCCTACAGTGGGATAATTACACACAGGGTTTTAAAGAATAAACTTCCTGACTCAGACCAAGAGCCAAGTCAGCAAGTGAATCGAAGCTTCCGTCATCAGCTCATGCGCATTGCGCAACCTAAGCTTCGGTTCACTTGCTTCTTGTCAGCTCAGCGAGTGAACCGAAGATTCGATTCATGAATCGGTTGATTTGAATGAACTGATTCAAATGAACCGATTCATGTGAAAGATCCGAACTTCCCAACTCTACAGCGCAGCGATGTGGCTGCTGCCTGAAACAACCAATGACAAATCTCCTTACAGTAAGGAGCTTAGTGATTGGTCAGTTTAAGCGGGCTGCCGGAGTTTATGGCACAGCGCTCTGAAGTAAGGAAGGCGGTGCACGCGATAGTCACTGGCGGGGTAAGGGGCCTTGCTGCAGTGCCTTGTTTTAACTCGTTAAGCCTCACATGCTGTATGAGCCTAATCCGGCTATGAACACATATGGATATATGAGCTACAGTGGTGCTCATCCGCGATGTGCGCCCTGTCAGGGATCAGCCCTGCTTGTAGCAACTGTTCGGTAACGCCACATTTCGCACAGGTTACCCATAAGTGACGTCCGGCAGCATGGTGAGTGTTGTGTCACCGACAACGTTTCAGTTTCCCGCCCTTATCTGTAGTGTACAGCTCCTAATGTGCAGGCAGCGTGCGTCATGAGGACTGAGGAGTACAGTACAGCTGTTACCCATAGCAACCGGAGACAGCCTGTTCTGTAATTAGAGGAAGCAGCCACAGTCTGTTCATAAGTCATAACCCCATCAGCCACATTACCCCCAGAACAGGACAAACCCTTCAAACCTCATAAAATCACTGTAACAGTGTCCTCAGTGATGCCGACCCCTTAGCGCAACAGTGACCTCAGTGGTACCGACCCCTCAGCGCAACAGTAACCTCAGTGGTACTGACCCTCTCAGAGCAACAGTGACCTCCGTGGTACCGACCCCTCAGCGCAACAGTGACCTCAGTGGTACCGACCCCTCAGCGCAACAGTGACCTCAGTGGTACCGACCCCCTCAGTGCAACAGTGACCTCAGTGGTACTGACCCCTCAGCGCAACAGTGACCTCAGTGGTACCGACCCCTCAGCGCAACAGTGCCCTCAGTGGTACCGACCCCCTCAGTGGTACCGACCCCCTCAGTGCAACAGTGACCTCAGTGGTACTGACCCCTCAGCGCAACAGTGACCTCAGTGGTACCGACCCCTCAGCGCAACAGTGCCCTCAGTGGTACCGACCCCCTCAGTGCAACAGTGACCTCAGTGGTACCGACCCCCTCAGTGCAACAGTGACCTCAGTGGTACCGACCCCCTCAGAGCAACAGTGCCCTCAGTGGTACCGACCCCTCAGCGCAACAGTGACCTCAGTGGTACCGACCCCTCAGAGCAACAGTGACCTTGGCTAAATTTAAAATTGTCTAAATTTGCTATTTATGCATGGAAGACAGTTCTAGAGCACTAGTAATGGTTTCCCTGCATAAATAGCAACCCCTTAATGTTATGTAGGCCTTCGTATTAACTATTTGAATTACTGTAAGGCTTCGTTCACATCACCATTCAGCCTTTCCGTTCTCCTGTTCCGTTTAGGGGCAGGAGAACGGAAAGGACGGATAAGTACATAACTGACGCCAAACGGAGTCAAACGGAGCCTGAGGACGCCATAAACTATAATGGAGTCCGTTATGTTTCCGCTCAGAAGATGATTTTTAAGCGGAGACAAAAGTTGTGCAGGACTTTTGTCTCCGCTTAAAAATCATCTTCTGAGCGGAAAGATAACAGACCCCATTATAGTCTATGGGGTCCTAAGGGCTCCGTTTGACTCGGTTTGGCGTCAGTTATGTGCTTATCCGTCATTTCCGTTCTCCTGCCCCTAAACGGAGCAGGATGAACGGTGCCTATCTTTCGTACTCCTCATCGGCTGAAAATACTCCTCAAAAATGGTAAGAGGAGTATTTTTACTCTTCCAGAAAAAATGTAGCGCGACCTCTGATCATACCCAAGTATTGAAAAGTGTCAACGACATCTAGCTGGGTTATCAAGGATTCCTTTCGGGACACCGGATCTATTGGCATCAGAATTGTCTTCAACCAGTTTATATCTAGGCCTGATACCTCACCAAATAGTTTAACCATACGGATAATTCTTGGGACAGTTATTTCTGTATTAGCTATAAAGAAGAGGATATCGTCCGCATATAGGGAAATACGATCCTCTACGCCTAGTATTCCAAATCCTTAAATTTGAGCGTCCTGGGGCTCAATATAAATATCAAATAGGAGTAGTGATAGTGGGCAGCCCTGGCGAGTACCTCTATTTAAATCAAAACTAGTAGTAAGGCTCCCATTGAGACTCAACTTAGCCGTGGAGGATCTATACAATAGTTTAATCATATTTATGAATCTCTCCCCAAAGCCCATCCAGGCCAGGACCCTCCACAGGAATCGCCACTCCACCCTGTCAAAGGCCTTAGAGGCATCCAATGACAGGATGGAGCGAGCAGACCCCCCAGGTATGTTAGCGAAGAGCCGATGAAGATTATGATGAGTACCCTTATTTGGGATGAAACCGTTCTGGTCCAGATGGACAATGGAGGAGATGACCCCAGAGAGTCTTGTGGCCAAAATCCTTGCCAGGAGCTTTACGTCCGCGTTCAACAATGAAATCGGTCTGTAGGATCCCAAATCTATGGGGTCCTTACCTTTTTTGGGAATTAATATTATTACAGCTCCCGTCATTGAACCCGGTAGGGTTCCCTCCTCCACCGATTCAGCAAAGACCCCCAACAATTTGGGGAAAATAGCCTCTTTATATTTACTGTAAAATTCATATGGGAGTCCGTCTGAACCGGGGGTGGAGTTATCCGAGCATAGTTTGATTGCCCCTTCAAGCTCCTGAATTGAGAAGTCAGCCTCAAGTACCCTCTTTTGAGCCGAGGTAATAGTAGGAAAAATAATACTGTCAAGATAGACATCCATCATTTCATCCGTAATCCTACAATCGGCTCTATAAAGTTCTGAGAAGTAGTCCAGGAAAACTTTCTCTATAGAGTTTTGTCCAGCAACTATCCTCCCATTAGCCAGTTGGATATTGTCTATATTTTTCTTGGGTTCCTGACTCGAGATCACTCTGGATAGAAGTTTTCCCGGTCGCCTTCTCCAGCAAAAAGTTGGAGTATGCTTTTGTGGTCTTCTGCATAGTTTCCCTGTTTTCCTCTGTCCTATTTATATAAAAGGATTGTGTAGCTGAGGAAGATTGTTCTTTTAAGTTTTCCTCCTTTTCCCCATACTCCTTTCTCAGGTTGGCGTTATTGCTAACCATTATTCCCCTCATATAGGCCTTGAAAGTGTCCCATACTACTAGACCCTTATTTCTGATATTTAAGTACTCTATACTGATAGGGAGTGTTTCACAGGATTGGTGCATAGCAAATGTGGTGCCAATATTCAAAAAGGGTTCAAAAACAGAGCCCGGAAACTATAGGCCGGTAAGTTTAACATTTGTCGTGTGTAAACTGTTTGAAGGTTTTCTAAGAGATGCTATCTTGGAGCACCTCAATGAAAATAAGCAAATAACGCCATATAAGCATGGCTTCATGAGGGATTGGTCATGTCAAACTAATTTAATCATTTTCTATGAGGAGGTAAGTTCTAGACTTAACAGCGGCAAATCAATGGATGTCGTATATCTGGACTTCTCCAAAGCATTTGACACTGTACCACATAAAAGGTTAGTATATAAAATGAGAATGCTCAGACTGGGAGAAAACATCTGTATGTGGGTAAGTAACTGGCTCAGTAATAGAAAACAGAGGGTTGGTTATTAATGGTACACACTCAGATTGGGTCACTGTCACTAGTGGAGTACCTCAGGGGTCAGTATTGGGCCCCATTCTCTTCAATATATTTATTAATGATCTTGTAGAAGGCTTTGTACAGCAAAATATCAATTTTCGCAGATGACACTAAACTGTGTAAAGTAATTAACACTGAAGAGGACAGTATACTACTACAGACAGATCTGGATAGATTGGAGGCTTGGGCAGAGAAGTGGCAGATGAGGTTTAACACTGACAAATGTAAGGTTATGTACATGGGTAGGAATAATACAAGTCACCCGTACATACTAAATGGTAAAACACTGGGTAACACTGACATGGAAAAGGACCTAAGAATTTTAATAAACAGTAAACTAATCTGTAAAAACCAGTGTCAGGCAGCTGCTGCTAAGGCCAATGAGACAATGGGTTGCATTAAAAGGGGCATAGAAGGCCGTGATGAGAACATAGTCCGACTCCTACCACTTTACAAATCACTGATCAGACCACACATGGAGTACTGTGTACAGTTCTGGGCTCCTGTGAACACGGCAGATGTAGCAGAGCTGGAGAGGGTTCAGAGGAGGGCAACTAAAGTAATTACGGGAATGAGGGAATTGCAGTACCCTGATTATCATAATTGGGGTTATTCACTTTAGAAAAAAGACGACTGAGGGGAGATTTAATTACTATGTATAAATATATCAGGGGTTAGTACAGAGATCTATCCCATCATCTATTCATTCCCAGGACGGTGACTGTGACGAGAGGACATCCTCTGCGTCTGGAGGAAAGAAGGTTTGTACACAAACATAGAAGAGGATTCTTTACGGTAAGAGCAGTGAGTCTATGGAACTCTCTGCTTGGAATTCAAGAGGGGCCTGGATGTATTTCTGGAGCGTAATAATATTACAGGATCTAGCTAGTAGAGGGGGGTCGTTGATCCAGGGGTAATCTGGTTGCCTAAATGGAGTCGGGAAATACATTTTATTCCCTTTAGGCCTCATGCACACGACCGTTGTGTGCATCCGCGTCCGTTCCGTCATTTTTCACAGTTTAGCGGAGGTCCCATTCCTTTCTATGGAGCTGTGAAAAAAAAATGATAGTCCTCCGTTTTTTCTCCGCGTCCGTGATCTGTGATTCCAGTCCGTCAAAAAAATATAACCTGTCCTATTCTTGTCATTGGAAAACGGAGGATGGACCCAATCAAGTCAATGGGTCCGTAAAAAATAAACGGATGGGGGCGTGGCTTGGCCGCTGAGAGGAATGGCCGCTTGATCCCTCAGCGTTTTCAGATCAGCTTCCCAGGGCGACAGACGCTGCCTCCACTATACTTACAGCGGCGATACATGCTGGACACTCTCCTGACCGACATGGGCAAGTCAAAGAGGCAGCTTCCTAGGCTGCAAAGCGGAAACCTCGATGGCTTCTTTGAACGTGGCCCAGTTAAAGATGGCGCAGGCTCCCGCACCGAGATACGCACCTCGTCTCCTCATGGCAGCGCATCGCCGAGAAGCCCTTCAGGTTCCCTCTCGCCTCCGCTGGAGCCCGATACCCTCTCCTTAACGGAAACAGAGTTTCCCTCGCTTCCACCAACTCCTAGTGACCTGGGAACTCCGGGAGGTGCGGCTGTGCAGCATGGCGCCATTTCTGGCCTGGCAGGGCTCTCTCCATCCTGCAGCCCCCAGAAGCAGAAGCCACGATTGGATCCATCATGCTCTCAGGAGGTCAGTACGGGAACATGGGCACAAGCAGTAATGTCCCCTGCAGTAGTTCCCTTTACTGCGTATCAGGCCTCAGATAAGCCATTATGTGAAGAATCCATGAAAAATATGCTGATGGCCTTGCACCAGTCCTTGCGTGCAGACATGGCAGGGTTGATTAACCCCTTGGCGTCCAAAGTCAAAGAGACTTCTGATAAGCTACTGCATGTGGAGAATAAAATGGCGGACTTTGCCACTTCACAAAACAACATTATTGATGCTCACAATGATTTGGCGGATGAGCTAGAAAGTGTTAAGAGCAAACTGGCTGATATGGAGGATCGTTCCAGAAGGAACAATGTGAAATTCCGGGGTATTCCAGAAGATATAGCGCCCCGAGATTTATAGGCGTATCTCAAAAGCCTCATAAAAGCGCTGCTGCCCACAATACCAGTCCCTGACATGATTATAGATAGAGCGCACAGACTTCCGAAACCACCACATCTTAGTGCCGATGTACCCAGGGATGCGATTGCTCGGATCCATTTCTTCCATACTAAGGAAGCCTTAATGATGGCAGCCAGGAACTGCAATAAACTGCCTGCTCCTTTCCAAACAGTCAGACTGTTCGCAGATCTCTCCATGGCGACACTGAGACAAAGGAGAGAACTACAACCGATCACCCTGGCGCTTAGGGATAATGACATTCCGTATAAGTGGGGATATCCGCAGAAATTGCTGATCCGTAAAGATAGAAAAACTCATGTAGTGAAAACTGTCTCTGATGGACGAGATCTACTGTTGTCATGGGACATTTCTCCCCAGATGGAAAGAAGAGAGAATCGATTCCGGAATGATAGAACATCCGCATCTGGTACTGGGGAGGTCTGATTTTTCTACGCTGAACCTGCAAGTTCTCTGATACAACATCATGGGACTATTACCACTATGGCGTCATAGTCGACGGAGGTTATTAGCATGGAGACCAGTCTGCGTTATTCAGAAGGGGTCTGTTGTCTAACCTTTTATTTTTAGGTGCGGTCTCTATGCTGCAAGACTCCGTGTATTTGAGATTCCTCTCAGCCTCACTTGTGGACTTACGCCACCTTTGTCGCACAGACAGATCATATCGTCTGATGTTTAATTCCTTCTTCTGTGATTCCTAACCTGAGTACTTATCTTCACCACTTGCCACTTTAACCTCTGTGGCTACTTGTTCTTTTTGCTCATTGTTAGGCAGTTGCCTACTGTTACTGGATTTGTCTTAATAATCTGTTATTGTCTGTCAAGCCGTTCTAAACTTGGTCCCTCCTTCCACTCATATGGGTCTTAAATTACTATCGCTGAACGCTAAAGGACTTAATTGTCCACAGAAAAGGTCATATGTCTGGAAGGAGGCAGCCAAAGCTGGAGCGGACCTCATTTGTATCCAGGAAACCCATTTATTACAGGAGGATGCTAAACGTGTGCATAATCGATCTTTCCCTCATATTTTGCATTCTCATTTTAGCAAGAAGTCTAGAGGGGTATTTATAGCTGTCAAGAACTCAGTGGCCTTTACTATCATTTCCTCCAAAGTGGACCCCAACGGCCGATACATCATCCTGGTATGTTACATCAATAACATCACATACACGATAGTTAATGTCTATGCGCCTAACAATCGCCAAATTACTTTTCTGAGGAAATTACTGAAACAGCTTAATTCCTTGAAACAGGGGAAGGTGATTGTATGTGGGGATTTTAACCTGGTGATGGATCGGTCGTTGGACACTTCTAATTTAACCCGGCGCTCTGGAGGGGACTTAGCATCTCTCTTTCATGCAGAAGGACTCATTGATGTGTGGAGGGCTCAACATAGTATGGAAAGGGATTATACGTTTTTCTCTGCTCCTCATCTCTCATACTCGCGCATTGACATGTTTCTCGTAGATCAAGCCACCTTATTACACACGATTTCATCCGATATTGGGCTCATTCAGTGGTCTGATCATGCCCCCATACTATTGACCGTAGAGGATATGTATCAGTTCCCCCGCGCTCCCATATGGCATAACGACACGTATTTATTCTCCAATCCTGATACCATTAAAGAGCTGTCTGCTGAGCTGCAGGAATTCTTCAGTTTCAATGTGGGCTCAGTTACAGATAAATATGTTTTGTGGCAGTCCCATAAAGCTTTTATTAGAGGTTCCCTGATTAGATTAAAATGCAAACTGCGGAAAATTAGAGAAAGGGAGATATCTCAATTGCTTAAATCTATTGCGGAGCTTGAGAATCGTAATAAATTATTGCCTACACCTCAAGTGTCTTCCTTGCTGAAGGCAGAGAGAGAGAAGTTAGGAAGTTTGTTGGCACGTGACTATTCCTGATCCCTGCTCAGGATGAAGTCGAGATATTATGCTCAGGGGAATAGGGCTGGCAAGCTACTGGCTAATCAACTCAAGGCCCAGCAAACTAAATCGAAAATCCCATTTCTTATACACCCGACCTCTAAAGCGAAACTTCTAGATCCTAGAGACATTGCTGAACAATTCCGTAGCTATTATCATAGCCTTTATAACCTTAAAGAAACAGTTACCTTGCCTGACAATTACTCTGAACTAGTGGAGAACTTTCTGAATCACTCAGATTTACCTACCCTCTCTCCGGGCCAGCTCCTTTCGTTAAATGCCCCTCTCACGTCCCTTGAACTCCAAAAACTAGTGACCACTTTACCATCTGGTAAGTCCCCAGGCCCAGGCGGGTTGTCTAATGAATACTATAGACACTTTCTTCCTGTACTATCCCCTTATGTACTAGACATTTTCAATAGCGCTCTTGAGGGAACCCCATTCCCACCTGAGATGCTCACGGCCCTTATTGTTACCTTACCGAAGCCTGGTAAGTCCCCTGACACTCCCCAAAATTTCAGACCGATCTCACTGTTGAATTCAGATATCAAACTTTTCGCCAAGTTGATTGCCAGTAGATTGTCAGCTATTCTTCCTTCCCTGATTAAAGATGACCAGACAGGATTTGTTAAGGGTCGTATTTCATCAGATAATACCAGGAGATTGATTAATCTGTTTGACCACGCGGAGTGCAATAATCTCCAAATGTTGGCGGTGACGCTAGATGCTGAGAAAGCGTTCGACCGTCTACATTGGTCATTCGCGTTCTCAGTCCTCCGTAAGATGGGTTTTCAGGGCAACATTTTGAACGCATTCTCTAGCTTATATGCCTCCCCCATGGCCAAGGTATGGGTTAACGGGGTGTTGTCGGCCCCCTTCCAAATCACCAATGGGTCCCGTCAAGGGTGTCCCCTGTCACCCTTATTGTTCATTTTGGCTCTAGAGCCATTAGCACAACACATTAGGAAAGCTCCCCTGGTTCAAGGAATAAATATTGGGGGGAGAGACCATAGAATCTCGTTATATGCAGACGATATCATCCTCACATTGTCGAGCCCTCTCCAGTCATTGAGATCCGCGTTTGACATAATAGCGCATTTTGGCGCACTTTCATATTACAAGATCAATAACTCCAAGTCACAAGCCCTTCTAATTAATATCTCTCAGACGGATGCCAGAGAGTTAAAATCCAGTTTTTCCCTAGATTGGCAGGATACGGAGCTCCCGTATTTGGGGATTAAGCTGACATATCCCTGCTCTCTTTTATACAAGCAAAACTACGAGCCTCTCCTCGACACTCTGACATCTGATTTTTCCCTTTACTCCATGAAGGATATATCATGGGTTGGGAGAGTAGCAGCGTTTCAGATGATGACGCTCCCTAAACTGATTTACATATTTAGAGCTCTCCCTATCTCGACTCCTGACCAATTTTTTCGGAAGGCGCAAGCAATATTATCCAAATATATTTGGAAATCATCTAAACCCAGAATTGCCCAAAAGCAGCTTTTCCTAAGGAAGAAAGCTGGTGGTTTAGGATTGCCCTGTATAAGGGATTATCACAAGGCTATTGGTTTATCTCTGGCAAGGGAATGGTGGGATAGAGACTGCGACAAAGCGTGGCATCAAATTGAGTCCCATTCAATTAAGGGGGGTTCGTTGAGAGATCTGCTTATTAACATACTGTGGGAGGGAAAAGTGCCTGACCTTTCCCTCCGGACAGTGAAACATGTGGGGATGCTTTGGCTGCAATTTCATAGTATGTGTGCAGACTCAACCGATACCTTGTTCTCGCATTTAGATACCCGTTCACTTGAGTGGATTTTGAAAGATATCAATCTTAGCAGATGGCGGGATCGGGGGTTCGAGAGAGTCTCTCAGCTTATTGGGCCTGAGGGTGTCCTCTCGTTTAACAATGCTCAACAGTTGTTCCAGCTTTCAGCTGGAGAGGTGTTTAACTACCTTAGGGTGAAGCACTTACTGGAGTCTGTCGCATCTAAGCCTCCCTCTGTACACATGGGGATTGTTCAGCTTTATCAATCCCGTAACTTATTAAAGAAAGGGGCAACTGGAAGGATATATGAATGTATGGGAGATAAATCTAAGTTTGTCAAATCCAAGTCGTTTCTGAACTGGGAGCGTGACTTAGGGTGTACGTTCTCCGGTGTGGATTGGACCTATGCAATAGGTTTCTTGACCTCTAACTTTAAGTGTGTTACACATTATGAAGCTGGGGTCAAGACACTTCTAAGTTGGTATTTTACGCCCAAGAGGCTACATGTCATTTACCCTGCTTCTTCCCCTCTGTGTTGGAGGGGATGTGGAGCTGTGGGCTCATTGCTCCATGTTTTGTGGGCATGCCCAGTTATTACAGGGTTCTGGAAACGGGTGTTCGAGCTACTGAGGGAATTATCTGACCATGACATTCCCCCTTCCCCGGAGCTCGCTCTTCTATTTTTGGGTATTCAACATGTTCATCCACCCTATAGACCCATCACAGGGCGGGTCTTACTCGGGGCTAAATTAGTCATAACCCGCCATTGGAAAAAAGTGGTCTCCCCGGATATTTCAGAGGTGGTAGCGGAATTGAATAACAACTGTCGGTTTGAAAAAATGGTTCCTTCTATAATACTCCGTCCTGCTAAACATAGGTATATCTGGGGTCCTTGGATTGCACACTCAAAATTCTCCCACTGAGTGACTCTTACAAGTAGTGTTCCTATAAAGGGGGATGCTTGGAGCCATTCTCGGGTATTTTTCTATTTGGGTCCCTCCTGTAGTTTAGCCTACGGATATGACAGACACGTTACTATATGTATTAGTTATGGCGCCTTGGTGTCTACTTAAAAGCACTTACTTGACGTGCCTTTGTCCGTTTGATGATATATTACATTATAATTTTGTTTTACTTATTTTTGATTGTGGTTCTGTATATCAGTGTTATGCCATGTTGTCCATAATAATGGAAAATTGTGACTGACTTAACCTCGTTGGTGGTTGCATCCACCTTGACATGTCTATATACAGCCTTGATATGCTGATACTTTTGTTGGAAAAGAAAACTTCAATAAAAATGTTGAGATCAAAAAATAAACGGATGCACAACTAGTATGTCATCTGTGTCCGCGTCCGTTTTTTTCTACAAGACCTTGGTGCAATAAAATTACACTTTTCATTAACCTTCTTTTTTCCCCCCTGTCAGACAAAAAAAAAAGGAAGACACAAGGAAACACAACTAAGGGCTCTTTCACACTTGCGTTCTTTTCTTCCGGCATAGAGTTCCGTCGTCGGTGCTCTATGCCGGAAGAATCCTGATCAGTTTTATCCTAATGCATTCTGAATGGAGTGAAATCCGTTCAGGATGCATCAGGATGTCTTCAGTTCCGGAACGGAACGTTTTTTGGCCGGAGAAAATACCGCAGCATGCTGCGCTTTTTGCTTCGGCCAAAAATCCTGAAGACTTGCCGCAAGGCCGGATCCGGAATTAATGCCCATTGAAAGGCATTGATCCGGATCCGGCCTTAAGCTAAACGTCGTTTCGGCGCATTGCCGGATCCGACGTTTAGCTTTTTTAGAGTGGTTACCATGGCTGCCGGGACGCTAAAGTCCTGGCAGCCATGTTAAAGTGTAGCGGGGGGGCAGTATACTTACCATCCGTGCGGCTCCCGGGGCGCTCCAGAGTGACGTCAGGGCGCCCCAAGCGCATGGATCACGTCATCCATGCGCATGGGGCGCTCTGACGTCATTCTGGAGCGCCCCGGGAACCGCGCGGACTGTAAGTATGCCGCTCCCCCGCTCCCTACTACTACTATGGCAACCAGGACTTTAATAGCGTCCTGGCTGCCATAGTTACACGGAAAGCATTATGAAGACGGATCAGTCTTCAAATGCTTTCAATACACTTGCGTTTTTTCCAGATCCGGCGTGTAATTCCGGCAAGTGGAGTACACGCCGGATCCGAAAAACGCAAGTGTGAAAGAGGCCTAAAGCAAAATCGGACACGGACCACTGAAGCCAAATCACTGACAGTGAAAAAACACTGTTGTGTGCATGAGGCCTTAAGTGGGGAAAATTGGCTTTTACCTAGTTTTTTTTTGCCTTCCTCTGGATCAACTTGGAGGTTAACAGGCCGAACTGGATGGACAAATGTCTTTTTTCGGCCTTATATACTATGTTGAGAACCATACTTAAAAAAAAAAAAAATGGGTGATTTTTTGCAGGATGAGGTGACGGTTAGATTGGTGCTACTTTGGGGGACATACTCCTTTTTGATCGTTTGGTGTTGCACTTTTAGTGATGTAGGGTGACAAAAAACTTTTTTGACCGTGTTCACCTGAGGGGTTAGGTCATGTGATATTATTATAGAGCCAGTCTATATGGACACGGCGATACCGAATATGTCTACTTTTCTTTTTATCCCTATTTTTTACAATTTTTTTAACTTTATTTTGGAAAAAAAAAGCTTTTTTTTTACTTGAAACTTTAATTTTTTAATTATAAACCCCCCCACATTTTTTCACTTTATTATACTTTTTATATTTGTCCTACTGTGGGACTTCATCTTTTCAGGGTTTGATCCCTGTTTCAATTCAGTACAATACATTCTATATTATACTGAATTGAACTGTCAGCGTCTCACACAGTGAGACGCTGACAGTTGCCGAGACCCAGTGCTCAGGCTGGATCTCCTGGGCTTCGGTAGGCTACCCCAACCATCGACCCCCTGCCAGAGCAGTGGGGGGGGGAGGGCGATGGAGTCAGAGGGAGCCCCCTCCCTCTGTATATCCCGCACGTGCCGCTTACCGCCGCATGTGAAAGGGATGCAGCAGGGGCCCGGCTATCAGTAACAGCCGGGCCCGTGCTGCGAATCGGGCAGGTGCAGCTCCTGCCCCCGCCCGATCCCATCACGTACATACACGTGACGATGCGGCAAGAGCCACATTCGCTCACGTACATGTACGTGATAATTCGGGAAGGGGTTAATGGTGTAAAATGACATAGGATGCAATATAAACATTTTGGAGTGGCCCATTCACACATAAGTGGGACACTACAAGTGCCTTTCCCTCTACTCTTTACATAGGAGATGTGACCGAGCTGTCATGTTGGTGACCTTGCACACAGCAACCTACATTCTGCATTCTAATTCCACATAACTATTGCAAAAAAAAAATTGAAAACTTAAAGTGACATTGAACATGTCTGAACTGCAGGCAGCATGTTATAGAGCAGGAGGAGCCGAGCAGATTAACTGACAACCTTCCCTGAGCAGGTATTTCAGTTACAAGTTATGCTAAATCTATTCCCAGAAAACTACACACACACTGACGAGCAAAAGGCTAACAATGTTTTGTACTTTTGACTTTCAGGCTCCATATCTCACCATCCACTACAGCTTTGAATGTGAGACAGCCATCATTTTAGGCCTCTTTCACACTTGCGTTGTCCGGATCCGGCGTGTACTCCACTTGCCGGAATTACACGCCGGATCCGGAAAAACGCAAGTGTACTGAAAGCATTTGAAGACGGATCCGTCTTCAAAATGCGTTCAGTGTTACTATGGCAGCCAGGACGCTATTAAAGTCCTGGTTGCCATAGTAGGAGCGGGGAGCGGGGGAGCGGTATACTTACAGTCCGCGCGGCTCCCGGGGCGCTCCAGAATGACGTCAGAGCGCCCCATGCGCATGGATGACGTGCCATGCGATCACGTGATCCATGCGCTTGGGGCGCCCTGACGTCACTCTGAAGCACCCCGGGAGCCGCACGGCTCATTTTAGGCCTCTTTCACACTTGCGTTGTCCGGATCCGGCGTGTACTCCACTTGCCGGAATTACACGCCGGATCCGGAAAAACGCAAGTGTACTGAAAGCATTTGAAGACGGATCCGTCTTCAAAATGCGTTCAGTGTTACTATGGCAGCCAGGACGCTATTAAAGTCCTGGTTGCCATAGTAGTAGTGGGGAGCGGTATACTTACAGTCCGCGCGGCTCCCGGGGCGCTCCAGAATGACGTCAGAGCGCCCCATGCGCATGGATGACGTGCCATGCGATCACGTGATCCATGCGCTTGGGGCGCCCTGACGTCACTCTGAAGCGCCCCGGGAGCCGCACGGACGGTAAGTATGCTGCTCCCCCGCTCCCCGATACACTTTACCATGGCTGCCAGGACTTTAGCGTCCCAGCAGCCATGGTAACCACTCTAAAAAAGCTAAACGTCGTATCCGGCAATGCGCCGAAACGACGTTTAGCTTAAGGCCGGATCCGGATCAATGCCTTTCAATGGGCATTCATTCCGGATCCAGCCTTGCGGCAAGTCTTCAGTTTCTTTGGCCGGAGCAAAAAGCGCAGCATGCTGCGGTATTTTCTCCCGCCAAAAAACGTTCCGTTCCGGAACTGAAGACATCCTGATGCATCCTGAACATATTTCACTCCATTCAGAATGCATTAGGATAAAACTGATTAGGATTCTTCCGGCATAGAGCCCCGACGACGGAACTCTATGCCGGAAGACAAGAACGCAAGTGTGAAAGAGCCCTTATAGACAATCATCTTAGCTATCTCATACATAAATTGGACTTGCAACTATTTAGCATATGATTAGTTATACAGATTATTCTACAGATGTAACTGTATTGTTACTGTTTTGCTCCTAAAATTCAGCATTTAAATTTTTATTCTTTCGTTGGTATTTTGTAAATCCACGTTTGGCCTTCAACACTGCCTGAATCTTTCTAGGCAAGCTCTCGATAAGATTCAAGCATGTCTTGACCAAAATCTGTTCCAAGGTCTCTTCTACACGTTCCCAATGTTGGTGCATACTTGTCGACTACAGCTACTTTCACACTGGCGTTTCTGGGTCCACTTGTGAGATCCGTTTCAGGGCTTTCACAAGTGGCCCAAAACGGATCAGTTAAGCCCCAATGCATTCTGAATGGATAAGTATCCGTTCAGAATGCATCGATTTGGCTGTGTTTGGTCTCCGTTGCGTTTTTTAGACGGTCACTAAAACGCAGCTTGCAGCTTTTGGTGACCGCCTGACACCTGTGTGAAGTTGGCACCCCATGTTCTTAAATTTCAAAAATAAATGCACCATTCGTTTGTGCTGGTTTGTGCCGCAAAAATGAACGTTTGTGCCGGTTTGGTTCCTGAGATATTGCGCGTTAGATTTTTATGAAGCCCCGCCCATTTTCCACCCCATGTTCTTAAATTCCTAAAATAAATACACCATTCGTTTGTGTTGCATTTGTGCTGGTTTGTGCTGCAAAAATGAACGTTTACGCCGCTTTGGTTTCCAAGATATTGCGCACTTGATTTTCTGAAATCCCGCCCATTTTCCACCCCATGTTCTTAAATTTCTAAAATAAATACACCATTCGTTTGTGCTGCGTTTGTGCTGGTTTGTGCCGCAAAAATGAACGTTTGTGCTGGTTCGGTTCCTGAGATATTGCGCGTTAGATTTTTATGAAGCCCCGCCCATTTTCCACCCCATGTTCTTAAATTTCAAAAAGAAATACACCATTCGTTTGTGCTGCGTTTGTGCTGGTTTGTGCTGCAAAAATGAACGTTTGTGCCGGTTCGGTTCCTGAGATATTGCGTGTTAGATTTTTATGAAGCCCCGCCCATTTTCCACCCCATGTTCTTAAATTTCAAAAAGAAATACACCATTCGTTTGTGCTGCGTTTGTGCTGGTTTGTGCCGCAAAAATTAACGTTTGCGCCACTTTGGTTTCCGAGATATTGCGCTCGATTTGCTAAAACCCCGCCCACTTTCCACCCCATGTTCTTAAATTTCAAAAATAAATGCACCATTCGTTTGTGCTGGTTTGTGCCGCAAAAATGAACGTTTGTGCCGGTTTGGTTCCTGAGATATTGCGCGTTAGATTTTTATGAAGCCCCGCCCATTTTCCACCCCATGTTCTTAAATTCCTAAAATAAATACACCATTCGTTTGTGTTGCATTTGTGCTGGTTTGTGCTGCAAAAATGAACGTTTACGCCGCTTTGGTTTCCAAGATATTGCGCACTTGATTTTCTGAAATCCCGCCCATTTTCCACCCCATGTTCTTAAATTTCTAAAATAAATACACCATTCGTTTGTGCTGCGTTTGTGCTGGTTTGTGCCGCAAAAATGAACGTTTGTGCTGGTTCGGTTCCTGAGATATTGCGCGTTAGATTTTTATGAAGCCCCGCCCATTTTCCACCCCATGTTCTTAAATTTCAAAAAGAAATACACCATTCGTTTGTGCTGCGTTTGTGCTGGTTTGTGCTGCAAAAATGAACGTTTGTGCCGGTTCGGTTCCTGAGATATTGCGTGTTAGATTTTTATGAAGCCCCGCCCATTTTCCACCCCATGTTCTTAAATTTCAAAAAGAAATACACCATTCGTTTGTGCTGCGTTTGTGCTGGTTTGTGCCGCAAAAATTAACGTTTGCGCCACTTTGGTTTCCGAGATATTGCGCTCGATTTGCTAAAACCCCGCCCACTTTCCACCCCATGTTCTTAAATTTCAAAAATAAATACACCATTCGTTTGTGCTGCGTTTGTGCTGCAAAAATAAACGTTTGCGCCGCTTTGGTTTCCGAGACATTGTGCACTTGATTTGCTGAAACCCCGCCCACTTTCCACCCCATGTTTTTAAATTTCAAAAAGAAATACACCATTCGTTTGTGCTGGTTTGTGCAGCAAAAATTAACGTTTGCGCTGCTTTGGTTTCCGAGATATTGCGCTCGATTTGCTGAAACCCCGCCCATTTTCCACCCCATGTTCTTAAATTTCAAAAATAAATACACCATTCGTTTGTGCTGCGTTTGTGCTGGTTTGTGCTGCAAAAATAAACGTTTGCGCCGCTTTGGTTTCCGAGACATTGTGCACTTGATTTGCTGAAACCCCGCCCACTTTCCACCCCATGTTTTTAAATTTCAAAAAGAAATACACAATTCGTTTGTCCTGCGTTTGTGCTGGTTTGTGCCGCAAAAATGAACGTTTGTGCCGGTTCGGTTCCTGAGATATTGCGCGTTAGATTTTTATTAAGCCCCGCCCATTTTCCACCCCATGTTCTTAAATTTCAAAAAGAAATACACCATTCGTTTGTGCTGCAAAAATGAACGTTTGCGCCGCTTTGGTTTCCGAGATATTGCGTGCTTGATTTGATGAAACCCCTCCCACTTTCCACCCCATGTTTTTAACCCTGACTCTAGACCCCCCAGGTGTGCTGCAGCTTGCCCCCCCCCCCCCACAACTTTTTTGGGGCACAAGCATATTATATTTTTTTTTTCTGCGTACGCTGACTGTGGCTGTAAGATCTTTCAGTGGCCGGGAGTCTTAGGCTGGGTTCACACCTGAGCGTTTTACAGCGCGTTCCTACGCGCTGTAAAACGCACAACAGGCAAGAACCAATGATTCCCTATGGGAATGGTTCTCACCTGGGCGTTTTACAGCGCGTACGATAGCGCTGTAAAACGCCCGACGCTCAAACAAGTGCTTGAGCTTTTTTTTGGGCGTTTGTCGCGCGTTCCCGCACATAGATATTCGGGAACGCGCGACAATGTGTGCACCCCTGTCTCTGTATGCGCGATTGTAAACGCCCGTACATACAGGTCTGAACCCAGCGTTAGCGTCCGGCCACTGTTAGCGCATCGCACACCCCACCGCTGATCAACTTCAGACGGTCGATCAGCGAGTTTGAATAAAAAAAATATCACATTTTTGGGCCTTTTTTTATTTTTTTGTCTGTTAGGTTTAGGGTAAGTTCCCGAACACCCGTCCCCCCACACACACGCACACCAAATAAAGTTTATCACACACACTCCCCTATGGCCCGCCGGATGTTCTAGGCGGCATATGCCCAGCTTGCCTCCGAGTCCAAGAGCCCCAGTGAGGACGAGGATGACCCCACTTTCCTTTTGTCATCCGCGTCCTCCTCATCATCTAGCGATGATGATGAGACCCCAAGGTGGCGGAGACGCCGCCAGGTGGAGCAAGGATACCGCCATGCTAGGGACCCTGTGGCCCACACTAGTACGAGAAGCTCTGGGGCTCGTACTAGTTTTCCGGCCCACCAGTTAAGTCCACCGGAGCCCCCTACCAGTGAACTTGTCTGGTATACCCCAGAGCGTTTTGAGCCCGTGATTCCTGATTTTGTAGGCCAACCAGAAATACAGATTTCCACAGTGGGCTTCACTGAATGCGACTACTTTAGTCTTTTTTTCAGTGACTCCTTTGTGAATCTGATGTTGGAGCAGACGAACCTGTACGCCCCACAGTTCATTGCTCAACATCCGGGCTCCTTTTTGGCTAGACCCGGTGGCTGGACTCCGGTCTGTGCAGCCAAGATGAGGACGTTTTGGGGCCTCGTGCTGCATATGGGCCTAGTCAAGAAACCTAGTGTCAGGCATTACTGGAGTGGGGACGTACTCTACCAGACCCCACTTTACAATTATGCAGATAATGCAGCATGTCCCCCCCAAGGTGATCCTGCCTATGACCGCCTGTACAAAATCAGGCCGGTCATCGATCACTTTGGGGCCAAATTTGTGCAGGTCTATGTACCTGGAAGGGAAGTCGCGGTTGATGAGTCTCTCATTGCTTTCAAGGGGAGACTCATTATCCGCCAGTATGTTCCCTCTAAGCGGGGGAGGTATGGCGTGAAGCTGTACAAATTTTGTGAGAGTACCTCAGGGTGCACTTACAAGTTTCGTGTGTACGAGGGGCGAGATTCCCGTATTCAACCCCCAGAATGTTCCCCCACTCTGGGTGTTAGCGGGAAACTTGTGTGGGACCTTATGCACCCACTGCTAGATAAGGGCTACCACCTTTGCGTGGATAACTTTTATACTAGTATCCCCTTGTTCCAGTCTCTCGCCGCCAGATCCACGTTCGCTTGTGGGACCGTGCGGAAAAATCAACGCAGCCTGGAACTACTGCTGATCAGCGGAGCAAAGAGGAGGTGGTGCTCCATGTGAGTGCCGCTTACTCTATATTACACTATTTGTTGTCTTCTGTGGAGCGGTGGCAAAGTGTAATCACAATACTTGTTCCATTCAGGTGAATGGAGAGAGTACCTGTCATTATACTGCACCGCTGAAACTTCCAAGACGATGGGAAGTGTAATGAACAGGAAACAAATCTCAAATGGAGTGTCACCTCCTCTTCAAACAGCTTATCGCCGGGGGTGCAGGGTGTCACCCCCTCCTCGTGCCGATCAGTTATTGATGACCTATCCTGACGATAAGTCATCAATATGTATGACAGGACAACCCCTTTAATGCTGGAAGTGTTAGATCGTTATGTACCTGGCTGATGCCGCCATGTCAGGGAAGGGGTGGGGGGCTTGAGCGTCCCATTGGACATCAGCCCACCAGGAATTTTCCCTGTAGGTTCTTCAGCCAGTCCACCCCTGTTGTGAGCTCCTTTGGCTACCGTTATATAGCCAACAGTGAATAAAATGTTCAGCATTCACAGACTAATGTTATATTAGATATAATTTTATAGTGCTCTGTAGGAGGTGCATTGTGAAGGAAATCAGGCTAGGAGACAAGGCTTTCCTTGCATTGAGCCAACCAGCCGTTTAGTTTGGGCGATAAGCAAATGGTAACAAAATGTAATAAGCTTAGTGCTAACTAGTTTGGTAGTTTATTCCTGTGAAATTCCTAATAAAAGATGATGCTGCTTTTAAATTGAAAAGAAATTAATTGTGTAAAGCTAAGAAAGATCAAAGCGTAATATCATGCCCCGTCCTGTAATTCTTTTATGTTTTATATAAACCAGTTTAACCTTATTGCTTTATCTTACTAAATGATTCACCGAATGATTCAGAGCTTTTGTTGTGTCCCATTATTTTCAGCCTCTCCTAGTCTTGTGTTTTGATTATCTAGTTTGCTGAGCATAGCTGCTCGCAAACATACACTGTATTGCACAAAAAATGTGATTGCATTGAAACAAAGGCAAAGTGCACATGACATCAAGGTGAAAAGAATCTGCATCAATGCCTAAGCTCCTTTTGAACAGTGGAACAAAAAAAAACATCTGAACCCAGCAAGGCCTCAGAACAACATGATTGTAGTTCAAGAGTGGATCGCTCCTTGTTTAGTGTTCTGTGTTGAACCACGTTGATAATCCAATGACGTCGAAGGCAGAGATGATTAAGTGGACGTTTAGATGATGTTTAGTGAGCATTATAAATGCTGAATTACGCACTGCCTATTTTGGAAAGCAGTAACAAAATCAAGAATATATAAAGATGTCCCCCTTACCCCTGAAACTAAGACTTTCTGAAAACTATCTAGCTACATGTCACCCAAACTGACACATTACTCATCTCTAGAGTTGAGCGGACACCTGGATGTACGGGTTCGGCCGAACTTCACAAAAAAGTTCGAGTTCGGGACCCAAACTTGACCCTGAACCCCATTGGGGCTGAACTTTTGAGCATTAAAATGGCTGTAAAAATGTCATGGAAAGGGCTAGAGGGATGCAAATTGCATCAAAATGTTTAACCACATGGCAAGTGCTCTGTAAACAAATGCGGATAGGGAAATGACTTTAAATAACATAAAATACATAAAAATTAAAAATAATAATCTTAATGTAGGAGGACGAGGTCCATATGGAGTAGGAGGTTGAGGAGGCAGTGGATATGGCGGTGTAGGTAGAAGCGGTGGTGGAGGAGGAGGAGGTAGCCTACACTGCTTTTTGGTTTTAAATTTATTTCTATTTTTTTAAATTAGGGTACACCCCAAAACATTGGGAAATATATCCTGTGATAACCCCCTCCAGCCGTGCTAAACACACATTCAGACAATACAATGGCTACAGGGCAGGCCAGCACCTCCAAGGCGTAAAGGGCAAGCTCAGGCCATGTGCCCAATTTGGAGACCCAGAAGTTGAAGAGTGCAGACCGGTCATTCAGTACGTGTAGGCGTGTGCACACATACTGCTCCACCATGTCGCACGTCCCCATGATGTCCACCATCCAATTGGATATCTTCTCTATCAACTTTCAATCTTCTTTTCTGCGCCTACGATGGTGATTACGGTTATCGGCGAATCAGGGTTCCACGCCAGTGAGGGAGCGTGAGAAAGGGAGACCTCATCCAAGGGAGGGCAATGGCTGCAATGGGATGAAGCAGAAGTGGGACAAGTTATTAAAGCAGAAGGATCGAATGAAAGGGCTAATTAAAGACGAATTTTAGAAATTTAAGTCCCTGTGACCTATGCAGAGCAGGGGTTTTTAATTGCAAGAAATGGGTTAATGTCACCCACCAATGGAACAGATTATTTTTTAAAATTTCGGTCCCTGTCACCTATGCAGAGCAGGGGATTATTCATGGCAAAAATGGTAAAATGTCAACCCAAGAATGTAACCTGTTTACTAGGTAAAGCAGGGGTCTATCATAGCCCAAAATTGTTGGATGTCACCCAAAAATGTAACACAAAAATTAGTGAAATTTATTAAGCTGTCAACTAGGTAGAGCAGGGGTATATCACAGCCAAAAATGGTTGAATTTCACTCGAAAATGTAACAGACAAATTAGTGTTTTTTTTTTTTGTTTTTTTTTTTACATGTCTACTAGGTATAGCAGTGGTATATCACACCGAAAAATTGGTGAATTTCACCCGGAATTGTAACAGACAAATTAGTGATTTTTTTGTTACCTGGCTACTAGGTATAGCAGTGGTATATCACACCGAAAAATTGGTGAATTTCACCCGAAAATGTAACAGACAAATTAGTGAATCTTTTTTACATGTCTACTAGGTATAGCAGTGGTATATCACACCGAAAAATTGGTGAATTTCACCCAAAAATGTAACAGACAAATTAGTGATTTTTTTTTTACATGTCTACTTGGTATAGCAGTGGTATATCGCACCCAAAAATTGGTGAATTTCACCCGAAAATGTAACAGACAAATTAGTGAATTTTTTTTAACCTGTCTACTAGGTATAGCAGTGGTATATCACACCCAAAAATTGGTGAATTTCACCTGAAAATGTAACAGATAAATTAGTGAATTTTTTTTACATGTCTACTAGGTATAGCAGTGGTATATCACACCCAATAATTTGTGAATTTCACCCGAAAATCTAACAGACAAATTAGTGAAATGACATAAAATAAAATACGTACAAATAAAAAAATAAAAACTGGATTTATGAGGTGGAGGTCCATATGGAGTAGGAGTTTGAGGAGGCTGTGGACGTAGCGGTGTAAGTGAAAGCAGCGTTGGAGTAGGACGAGGTAGCCAACACTAGTTTTTAGTTTTCTTTTTTTTATATATATATTTTTTTTAATTAGGTTACACTCCAAAAGAGTGTGAAATATCCAAAATACTAGAATAAGCAATTGTGCTGTAGTATAACAATGGCTGGGTAAGGCCGGTATACATGTCTATTCTGCACAAGGTACAGACAAGTCCTGTGGGATCCATGCCTGGTTCATTTTGATGAACGTGAGCTTGTCCACAATGGCTGTGGACAGGCGGCTGCTCTTGTCTGTGATAATGCCCCCTGCCATGCTAAACACACGTTCAGATAATACACTGACTGCAGGGCAGGGCATCACCTCCAAGGCGTAAAGGGGAAAAATTAGGAGAGGGTAAAATTTGGAGACCCAGAAGTTGAAGGGGGCAGACCTGTCATTCAGTATGTGTTGGCGTGTGCACACATACTGCTCCACCATGTTGCTGAAATGCTGCCTTCTGCTAAGACGTTCCATATAAGCTGGTGGTGCTGGTTGTTGTGGCATGCTGACAAAGCTTTTCCACATTTCGGCCATGCTAGCACTGCCTTCTGAGGGGCTGACGGTGCCCCAGCTGCGTTGGCGACCTCTTCCTCCTCCTCTGCCTTCGCCTTGTGCTTCCACTGTGCCCTTGCTGTCAGGTGGGAATGCCACCAGCAGCGCGTCTACCAGCGTGCGCTTGTACTCGCACATCTTACGATCACGCTCCAGTGACGGAAATAAAGACGGTTCGTTGCAATGGGGATTCAGCAGCGTGGCCACCCAGTAATCAGCACAAGTTAGAATATGGGCAACTCGGCGGTCATTGCGGAGACACTGCAGCATGCAATCGCTCTTGTGTGCCAGGCTGCCCAGAGACAACGAAAAGCTGTCCTCTGTGGGAGGTGTATCATCTGTGTCCTCTGTATCCCCCCATCCACGCACCAGTGATGGCCATGAGCTGGTCTGGATGCCACCCTGCTGTGAACATAGTTCCTCCTCATCCTCCATCTCGTCATCCTCCAGAACTGTGCCCTGGCTGGACAATTGTGTACCTGGCATTTGTGGGTGCAGGAACCCACCCATGGAGCCACTTGTGAATGACTGGCCGGAGACCCTATGAAATTATCCCTCTTCCTCCTCCTGTGCCCCATCCTCTTCCATCATCGCCAGAAGCTTTTTTCAAGGAGGCATAGAAGTGGGATAGTAATGCTGAGAACGGCGTTATCGGGACTGGCCATGTTGGTGGAGTACTCAAAACAGCGCAACAAGGAACACAGGTCTTGCATGGAGGCCCAGTCATTAGTGATGAAGTGGTGCTGTTCCGCAGAGCGACGTGCATGTTGCAGCTGAAACTCCACTATCGCCTGCTGCTGCTCGCACAGTCTGGCCAGCATGTGCAAGGTGGAATTCCACCTTGTGATCATGTCGCATATGAGGTGGTGAGCTGGAAGGCCGAAGTTACGCTGCAGCGCTGACATGCAAGCAGCAGGGTGAGAACACCAAAAGCGCGCACAGACGGCCCGCACTTTATGCAGCAGCTCTGACATATCGGAGTAAGTTTTCAGGAATCTCTGCACCACCAAATTCAGCACATGTGTCAGGCAAGGGATGTGCGTCAAACCGGCTAGTCCCAGAGCTGCAATGAGATTTCGCCCATTATCGCACACCACCAGGCCGGGCTTAAGGGCTCACTGGCACCAATCACTCATCGGTTTGTTGTTCAAGGCCCATCCACAGCTCCTGCGCGGTGTGGGGTTTATCCCCCAAACAGATAAGTTTTAAAACCACCTGCTGTCATTTACCCCTGGCTGTGCTGAAGTTGGTGGTGACGGTGTTACACTGACCGGATGAGGAGTCGGTAGAGGATGAGGAAGCGGAGTAGGAGGAAGAAGCAAACTGAAGCGCCCTGCAATCCTCGGTGGTGGAAGGACATGCGCCAAACTGCTATCCACCTCAGGCGCAGCCGCCACTGCATTTACCCAGTGTGCTGTTATGGAGATATAGTCCCTAACCGTGCTTACTGGTCCACGTATCCATAGTGAGGTGCACCTTGCCATAGATGGCGTTGCGCAGTGCACACCTGATTTTGTCCTCCACTTGGTTGTACAGGGAAGGGATGGCACGCCTGGAAAAGTAGTGACAGTTGGGCACGGCGTACTGTCGGACTGCAACCGCCATAAGGCTTTTAAAACTCTGTCTCCACCAGACAGAATGACAGCATTTCAAAGGCCAGTAATTTTGAAATGCTGGCATTCAGGGCCAGAGATCGCAGGGCCAGGGATCGCAGGTGGGTAGGGGGGTGCTTCCTCTTCCGCTCCAGTGTTTGGGAGATGGAGAGCTGAACGCTTCCGTGGGACATTGTGGAGATGGTGGTGTTGCTGGCAGATCCTCTGTTTGCGGGGTGGCAGATGGCACTGTCACTCCAGAGGTGGATGAAGAGGCCAAGACTGCAGCAGAAGAGGAAGCAGGAGGAGCCAGAGACATTTCTTGGTTTTTGAGGTGTCTACTCCACTGCAGCTCGTGCTTTGCACTTAGATGCCTGGTCATGCAGGTTGTGCTCAGGTTGAGAACATTTATGCCTCGCTTCAGGCTCTGATTGCACAGCGTGCAAACCACTCGTGTCTTGTTGTCAGCACATTGTCTTAAGAACTGCCACGCCAGGGAACTCCTTGGAGCTGGCTTTGGTGTGCTTAGTCCCTTGCTGAGGTGGGCAGTAGCAGGTGTACTGTCTAGGGGACGGCTGCTCCTCTTTTGCACCCTGCTCCCTCTTCTGCTGTGCTGGTGGCTCTGTGCGACCACCGCCTCTTCCTCCGAACTACACAGGTCACTCTCATGACTGTGATTCCATGTGGGCTCGGGGACCTCATCGTCCTCCACATCATCTTCCACCCAGTCTTCACCTGCCCTCCTTGTCGGTCTGCACACTTTCAAAAGCCCCAGCAGTTGGCACCTGTTTCATCATCATCCGAGAAGTGCATGTACTCATGTTGAAACATAAGTGGTTGGGCATCGGTACACTCAATCTCTTCCACTTCTGGGGCAGAGCTAGGTGGATGGCCCTGGGAAACCTTGCTAACAGGGTCATCAAAAAGCAGAAGAGACTGCTGCATGACTTGGGGCTCAGACTGCTTGGCTGATTTGCAAGGGGGTGAGGTGAAAGACTGATGGACATCGGCTGCAGGTGCCAACTCTGATCTTTCAGCAGGAAACTGGGTGGTAGATAATGTGAAGGGACTGGAGGCACTGTCAGCAACCCAATCTACTATGGCTTGTACTTGTTCTGGACTCACCATTCGTAGAGCCGCATTAGGCCCGACCAAATACCACTGAAGGTTCTGTCGCCTACTCGCACCTGAGGAAGGGGTTTCACTTGTGCGTGTAGCTGGCACAGATCGACCACGTCCTCTCCCTGCAACAGGACCTCCACCAGCAGCACCACGACCGGGGCCATGTCCCTTATTTGATGCTCTCCTCATATTTCTCAAATTTAGGATCTTGCCCAAAATGGGTGTTTTTTTTATAGCAGAATAGAACAACAGTATCTAAAGGGTGTATTTTACACGTACAGATGCAGACAAGGCTGCAAAATTAGGATTTTTGCCCTAAATGTGTGTTTTTTTAATACCAGAATATGACAGCAGTATATAACGCTTGAATTTCACACATACAGATGCAGACAAGGCTGCAAATTAAGTATTTAGCCCAAAATGGGTGTTTTTTTTAAATACCAGAATAGCACAGCAGTATCTAAAGCATGTATCTCACATGTACAGATGCAAACAAGACTGCAAATTAAGTATTTTGCCCTAAATGGGTGTTTTTTAAAACCCAGAAAATTATAGCTGTATTTCTAGCTTAAATTGCACACTGACTTATGAGGCAGAGGCCCCATATGGAGGGTATTGACAAAAATTAGTGTTTTTTTAAAACCAGAAAATTATTGAAGTATTTTAAGCTTGTTTTTAACAATCACAGATGCAGCAAAGGCTGCAATATTAAAGGGCTTCCCGCACCCCACTAAACGTACTTTTATAATATGATAATTACCTGTCTACCAGCAAGTAGGGCATCTACTTGCTGGTAGAAGCCGCAAAAAACCGCCCCCTCCTTTTGTTGATTGACGGGGCCAGCAGCGATCTCCTCCTCCCGGCTGGCCCTGTCTGCATTTCAAAAATCGCGCACTTGTCTTGATTCGGCGCAGGCGCTCTGAGAGAAGGAGGCTCGCCTCCTCAGCACTCCCTCAGTGCACCTGCGCCGATGACGTCACCGAAAGAGAAGTGCAGTGCGTATATATTTTTATTTTTTTACTGAAATACGCCCCTATACGCTTTCACTAGAAAAAACGTAAACACTGAACTGCTTATATATTTTTCTTATAGGACTGAAATATGCCCCTATACCCTTTCACCAGAAAGAACTGCAACAGTGCAGCGCGTAAATATTTGACTTTTTTTTAATTAAATACATCCCTATACGCTTTTCACCAGAAAAAACTGCAGCAGTGAAGTGCGTAAATATTTTTCTTTTTTGACAGATATAAGCCACTATAGGCTTTTCAACATAGCAGTTGAACCCCAAGAACAAATAGCTGGAATGACAGAGCTGTATAATAATCTTTCCCTGTACTTGCAAATCACTTTCCTATCACTATCCCTAGCACCTTCTGACATCTCTCCCTGCACTAAGATGTTGTGAAATGATTCCTCCCTATCCTTTCCCTGCACTTATAAATCTTTTTTCTTTTTGCACAATCAAGTTTTCAATTGCTGTCCCTAGAGCCTTCTCACATCTGCCCCTGCACTCCACAACGCTGGAAAATGGCAGAATCTAAAATGGCTGTTTATAGGGCTGTGACATCACAGTGCAAATATTATAGTATTTGAAGAACTTTCAGTCTCACAACTAAGACGTATATGTGTGGATCTAACCAAAGTTATTGTATATGAGCCTCGGATTTGATACAAAATCATTCTAAGAACCATCCAGGTTGATTATTGTCTGTACAATGTTTTTAATTTTTAATAATTGAGTATTGGCCAATACATACTGTGTTAATATTTTTGTATAGGGGATTTTTAGGATAATAAATTAAAATTTTTGTTGCATCTGCATGACCCTTGTATCTGTGAGTGCCGATATAATTATTTAATCATATCTTATTTGAAAAATATATATGCACTTCAGTTCTGCAGTTATTATTTTGGTAGAAAAACAAAATATTCAGCGTTCACTGTTGCAGGTATACGTGGCAAAACTTATAGTGACATATTTCGGTCGAAAAACTAATTTGCTTCAGTGTTCAGCGCTGCAGTTACATGTGGTAAAATCTTTATTGATGTAATGCGGTCGAAAAACAAAATGTATTCAGCTTTCAGCACTGCAGTTATATTTGCTAAAACCTTTAGTGACGTATTTCGGTAGAAAAACTAAATATATTCAGCGTTCACTGTTGCAGGAATATGTGGCAAAACCTTTAGTGACGTATTTAGATGGAAAAACAAATTTGATTCAGCGTTCAGCGCTGCAGTTATATGTGGTAAAATCTTTATTGACGTATTTCAGTAGAAAAACTAAATATATTCAGTGTACACTGTTGCAAATATATGTGGTAAAATCTTTATTGACGTATTTCGGTCAAAAAACTAATTTGATTCAGTGTTCAGCGCTGCAGTTATATGTGTTAAAATCTTTATTGACATATTGTGGTCGAAAAACAAATGTTAATCAGCGTTCAGCGCTGTAGTTATATGTGGTAAAATCTCCATGATGTCTCCATAATAAATCTGCAGTGTAGGGGCCCCCTGTGGCTTCTACACACTTTCAAAATAATTCTTGAGCGGGGTGAATAGATGACGGATGACCGGGACACTACATGACCTTCCCAGGAGCTGCTGTCGGGAGCAGCGGTTTATTTCTGAGATGTCCGTATATAGTGCTGGGGGAATCCGTAGACCCTCTCCATCTCCGTGCTCCGTAAAATCTTTATTGTGTTTTTTCGGTGTAAAAAACATTTTATTCAGCATTCAGCTCTGCAGTAATATGTGGTAAAAACATTTTTTGCCGTATTTCGGTGGGAAAAAAAACATTTGTTTAGTGCTGCAGTAATATGTGGTCAAAAATATTTTGACGTCTTTCGGTGGAAAATAAATTCTATTCAGCGTTCAGCGCTGTAGTAATATGCGGTAAAAAAAGTTGTGATGTATTTCGGTGGAAAAACACATTTTTTTCTGCGTTCAGCTCTGCAGTAATGTGTAAGGATTCGCTCTGGTATTTAGGACTAGCGGATGCAGTATAGAGGCAAAGTACACAGTTCTTGAATCAAACAGCAGTGTTTATTCACACCCATGCAAGTGGCTTGGTGTTTGTTCACACCCAAGGAAAATCCATAAACAATAAAAGTCATCTTTTCTCCTGGGTGTTAATTGACACCCTGTTAGCAGTTCAGCCTCATCAAGTTCATAGGCGGCCTGTTCGCTTTTAGAGGGGCCTGAGTCCTCCAGCCCGGCTCAAGCCTCATATCCCAGCACAGCCCTCAGTTCACAGCACACAGACTCCTGAGCTCCACTGTCAGAGGGAAGTAAAATCCAACACACCTGGCAGTGCTGGCTGGTTTTTATGCCTGGGAAAACCCGGCCTGGAACATGGGGAGTAGTCACCCACCCAGCACATTGACTACTCCTAGTAAGAGCCGTCCCGGATAAGCTATGACAGCCATGCTAAATCTGTTGTCAGTTAGCAATAGCTGCTGCTGACATACAAAATACCGTCTCTTACTTCACTGAGGCCAGGAACCTCGGTGACACATATCTTCCATCCACAATGATTCCAGATACCTTCTTACATATGTGTTAACACTTTTTGTGACGTATTTCGTCGGGAGAAGAAATTTTATTCAGCATTCAGCACGGCAGTAATATGTGGTAAAAATAAAATTGTGCCGTATTTCGGTGGAAATTTATTTTTATTATGCGTTCAACGCTGCAGTAATATGTGGTAAAATCTTTATTGAAGTATTTCGGTCGAAGAACAAAATTAATTCAGTGGTCAGAATTGCTGGTATATGTGTAAAATCTTTATTGAAGTATGTCGGTCGAAAAACAAAATTAATGCAGTGGTCAGCACTGCGGTTATTTGCGGTTAAATCTTAATTGAAGTATTTTGGTGCAAAAACAAAATTTATTCAGCCGTCAGCGCTACGTTTATATGCGGTAAAATCTTTAGTGAAGTATCTTTAGTGATGAACTTAGCGACTCTTCCGGGCTCAAAGCTGTCTTGACGCTTTGTCTTCTCATTATCTGTAGCTACTAGAGGCCTGTTCATGCCAGGCAGGTTCCCCCAGAAGTATCTTGGTCGATCTACACTCTGTCATTGTGCCATTCTGTGGCTTCCTCATGCTGTTGCCACCTCCAGACTCTGTCATTGTGTCACTCTGTGGCCTACTCGTGCTGCTGTCACCTCCAGACTCGCTCATTGTGCCACTCTGTGGCCTACTCAAGCTGCTGCCACCTCCAGACTTGGTCATTCTGCCATTCTGTGACCTCCTACTGATGCTGCTGCCACCTCCATACTTGGTCATTGTGCCACTCTGTGGCCTACTCATGCTGCTGTCACCTACAGACTCGATCATTGTGCCGCTCTGTGACCTCCTACTGATGCTGCTGCCACCTCCAGACTCTGTCATTGTGCCACTCTGTGGCCTACTCATGCTGCTGTCACCACCAGACTTGGCCATTGTGCCACTCTGTGGCCTACTCATGCTACTGCAACCTCCAGACTCGGTCATTGTGCCACTCTGTGACCTCCTACTGATGATGCTTCCACCTCCAGACTCTGTCATTGTGCCACTCTGTGGCCTACTCATGCTGCTGTCACCTCCAGACTTGGTCATTGTGCCACTATGTGGCCTACTCATGCTGCTGCCACCTCCAGACTCGGTCATTGTGCCACTCTGTGGCCTACTCATGCTGCTGCCACCTCCAACCTCTGTCATTGTGCCACTCTGTGGCTTCCTCCTGATGCTGCTGCCACCTCCAGACTCTGTCATTGTGCCACTCTGTGACCTCCTCCTGATGCTGCTGACACCTCCAGATTCTGTCATTGTGCCACTCTGTGGCTTCCTCATACTGCTGCCAACTCCAGACTTGGTCATATTGCCACTCGCTGGCCTCCTCATACTGCTTCCACCTCCTATCCCTGTCATTGGGCCATTCTGTTGTCTCCTTATGCCTCTTCCACCTCACCGCTATGTCAAAGGTCCACTCTGTGAACCTCTCGTGCTGTTCCCACCTGCCCCTCTTCATGACTTGTCCAACCTTTAGGCTTTCGGCCTGGCTGACATCATAATTTATTTGACACTTCTTCTGATCTGTCAGAAGGAAGGAAAAATGAGATGCACAACGGATCCTGTCTTTGTAGCAGCTTTAAGGCCTCTATGGTCTCATCAGAATTGGCTTATGATTTGGTAGCCAAAAGCAGGAGTGGGAACAAAACACAGAAGACATGCAAATATTCCATTCACGTGTCATCTCTGTTTTAGATCCACTCCTGTTTTTTTTGGGGGGGGCATTAGCAATACTGATAGATTATTGATCAAATGCTGACCGAGTGAAGACGTATGCTCCACAGACAGGATCAGTTTTTTGTGGATTATTGTTCTGACGGATCAGAAAATGGGGAAAATTAATCAGTGACGCTAACACAAACTTACTGCTGACACCACTCTGTCAGGGGGGCTCTACTTGTATAATCGTTTAATAGAAGAGGTTCTGTAGACATCTATGTGGAATCAGCTGACGAGGGTGTTAAAGGAGTGCGCTTCTTCTCGACGCTATCCTGTAAGGCTGAGTTGATACTTCAGTTATTTGGTCAGTTTTGGCCCCCGTTACTGCCCAAATAAGTGAGGTATGCAGTGATTCTAAGAGTCATACTGACTCACAGTATTATTTCACTACCACCGCGCACTCCCTATGCGTGTTACTGCAAGGCACAGTGTTCTACACCCCTATAAAGGCTCTCTGCAGCCTGGAAATAGTTGTTTTTTAACGTAATTCACCGCAAATATACTCAGATGGAACCAAATTTTTCAGAAAAATTTGGCGAACCGGCCAAAACTAATTTTTAGGAAAATTCGCTTATCTCTAGTTAAAACAGATGGCACTTTCCTATAGTTTTTTAGTTTATTTTTAGTTCATGGTTGTCATTTTCTCCTTCTGTTTTGCAGGCCCATGTCCCAGATGTTTGTATAGTCTCCTGTGTGACACTCCATTGCGCGCCTAGCATTTTGTGCTATTGTTATGTTCTGATTAAATCATTTCAATAAAGAAAGATTAAAAAAATAAATAAATGCTGTATTATTAAATAGCTTTCACTGAATGATTTGCATTACCTTCAAAAATGACTGTTAAATTTTTATTGGAGAAGCTACTGTAAGCACTGAGTGTGCCCTACTATATGTAACTAGTTTATTTTTTATTGTAAATAAATAATTCTTGTTTTTTTCTCTTGCTCATATAGCGCTGACATATTCTGCAGCACTTTATAGACATCCTCCTCATCACTCACTGACCCCACAATCTAAGGTCCCTATTAGTATGTCTTTGGGAGGAAACCCATGCAAACACAGGGAGAACATACAAATTCCACACAGATGTTGTTTTTGGTTGGATTTGAACCCAGGACCTCAGTGCTGCAAGGCACCATTGCTAACCACTGAGCCACCATGATGCGCATTATATAATGTCCCCTGCTGGCATATGTCCCAGGCTAGCATCAAATGTGCCCAAATTATTAACAGGTGGCATGTGCAGGTCCATGTGGTAAAACGTAAATCTACAACAGTAAGGGGGCAGGCAGGGGCGGACTGAGAACCCTCAGGGCCCACGGGCAAAATAAATCAAGGACCCCCTTACAGGCCCCACCCATGTTCTGCTGCAAGCCCCACCCTTGTCCTGTCTCCATGCCCTGCCTCCAGCCACACCCTACACAATCTTTAATAAGATTTCAAAGTTAAAGTGACACAAAAGGCATCCAGACCACTTCAGCTCATTGAAGTGGTCTGAGTACAGTGTCCCTTTTGCAAATCGAGCTGAAATGTTATAGAGAAACTGCATTGATTACGTTCCAGCAATAAGTCGGCCTCTAGTGGCCGGCAGCCACCTGAGGGCTTCCTGGATTAAAACAGACCTTTGGTCCGGTATCTGACGCTGGACGTCCTCACACCCTGCATGATGACCTCCAGGGTCAAATTTTTCCCCATAGGAAAGCATTGATTCAATGCTCTCGTATGGGGTGATCTAATCGTAGCGTCCATTAGTGAGCCTCTGTTAGAAGCAGTGTGGGCATAACTACTGTGAAGGGGGCACATATCTGGGCATAACTACTGTGAAGGGGGCACATATCTGGGCATAACTACTGTGAAGGGGGCACATATCTGGGCATAACTACTGTGAAGGGGGCACATATCTGGGCATAACTACTGTGAAGGGGGCACATATCTGGGCATAACTACTGTGAAAGGGGGGAGGCCCTTCACAGTAGTTATTAATCCCTTTCAGCAGTCTCCCCTTCAGTGAATGGGGGACTGCTGAAAGGGGTTAATAACTACTGTGAAGGGCCTAGCCGTCTGGGCAACCCCACAGATCACCCCGCCCCCCACCTTGTACTTGTTCCACTGATCCACTACTTGTGGGCTACATGGGCATGAGTTCAGTCACTTCGGTGCGCAATCGCATCTTGTGGCGCGTGATCCCACGAGACCCGTGACCTACAGCGGCAGGTCTTGCGGGATCACATGCTGCAGGACGGGATTGCCCACCGAAGTGACTGAACTCATTCCCGCACGCCCACAAGTAGCAGAACAATTACAAGAGGGGTGGGGAATAGCCAAATAAAAAAATATTTTGAACCAAAAGGTGTTATGGGGGCTCTGTGGCTGTCACTGTTGTGGGGGGATCTGTGGATGACACTGTTATGGGGGGATCTGTGGATGGCACTGTTATGGGGGGATCTGTGGATGGCACTGTTATGGGGGCTCTGTGGACGACAAACTGTTATGGGGGCTCTGTGGATGACACACTGTTATGGGGGCTCTGTGGATGACACACTGTTATGGGGATCTCTGGATGGCACTGTTGTGGGGGCTCTGTGGATGGCACACTGTTATGGGGGCTCTGTGGATGACACACTGTTATGGGGGCTCTGTGGATGGCACTGTTATGGGGGCTCTGTGGATGGCACTGTTGTGGGGGCTCTGTGGATGACACACTGTTATGGGGGCTCTGTGGATGACACACTGTTATGGGGGCTCTGTGGATGACACACTGCTATGGGGGCTCTGTGGGTGACAAACTTTTATGGGGATCTGTGGATGGCACTGTTGTGGGGATCTGTGGATGACACTGTTATGGGGGGATCTGTGGATGGCACTGTTGTGGGGATCTGTGGATGACACTGTTGTGGGGGGATCTATGGGTGACACATATATAGCACCTTATGCTATATATGTGTCATCCACAGATCCCCCCATAACAGTGTCCCTGTGAGTGAATGATCCCCAATACACTGCGCATGCGGGAAAAAGATGACTTGGCGCAGGCGCAGTAGAGGTTAACAAAATGCAAACAAAAATAAAGGTTAACAAAATGCAAATATCTAGACCTCTTCAGCACCTCTGTGACGTTTAATTCACAGTATTATGTCTATATCGTGGAAAATTGTTTTAAGGAAATGAAATAAAGATTTCAAATTTTATATTAGTCAGCACTTCAAGCTAGACGTAATGTAAAACTATCTCCCACGATATAGACATAATACTGTCAAGTAAACGGAACACCGGCATCTGGTTCTGTAATGGCAGCGGGGCCCGATGCAGTCACTGTATTCTATTACACCGGGCCCTGCTCACTGTAATACTAATATTCATATGTGAACGACTTGAAATCCTCTGCGATCCTCTCCCTCTTCCTCTCTGTACTCACAAACTCAGTAGCAGGCCGGGCGGCAGCGCAACTCACTGACGTAACGCGCCTGCTCCTCCCACTTTATGAATGAAGTAGAAGGAGCAGGCGCGTGACGTCAGTGAGTTGCGCTGCCGCCCGGCCTGCTACTGAGTTTTAGAGATGGGAAGTTCGGATCTTTTTCATGAATCGATTCATTTGAATCAGTTCATTCATAAGAACCGATTCATGAATCGGATCTTCGGTTCACTTGCTGAGTCGGTGTCCCACCATTGAGGGATTGAAAGATGCATTTGCCTTTCATGAAAGGCCTATTTCCTTGGACTCTGCTATGTCTCAGGCCGTTCGTATTGACAGGCGTCTTAGAGAGTGAGGAGAGATCTCGCCTTCCTGTCATACTCAGTCCCAGGACAGTGCAGCGGTCCCATTCTGTGCGCAGGGGTCTCAGTCGCTGTCAACCCCTTCTGAGCAGGAGCCCATGCAGCTGGGGTTGATTGCTTCTGACAATAGAAGATTCAGCCCGCATGGGAGGGTTTGTTTTTGTTGTGGAGGTATAAATCATTTGGCAAATGTTTGTCCCACTAGGAGATTCAGGCAGTTCTCTGGGAGTAATAAAGAAACAAAGAGGAAAAAATCTTATAAAAATGTTCCGTCTGTTACTATTGGCAGGGTTGAGGCGGAAATTGAAGGTTTTCCGTTTGCTTGTAGTTCCCGTTTTGTCCTGCCTGCCAGGGTGGCGCTAGAGAGCAAGAGCATTTTTTGTGAGATTTTTGTGGATAGTGGAGCAGCGGTCAATCTCATTGATAGTCAATTTGCAATAACTTATGGTTTCCAGGTGTGCACTTTGGGAAAGGATATTCCTGTTTTTGCTATTGATTCCGCTCCACTTTCTCAGAAATCATTAAAGGGCATAGTTCACAATATCCGTTTAATTGTGAGTGATGCTCATGTTGAGGATGTGTCATGTTTCGTCCTTAGCGGTTTGCCTACTCCTCTAGTGTTGGGGCTACCCTGGCTCACTAAACATAATCCCACCATTGATTGGCAAGCGAGGCAAATAAATGGTTGGAGTGACTTTTGCAGAGAGAATTGCCTCACGACATCTGTTTCTGAGGTTTCTACTAAGACTGTACCATCTTTTCTCTCTGAATTTTCGGATGTCTTCTCTGAGAGTGGAGTTCAGGATTTGCCCCCGCACAGGGAGTACGATTGCCCTATTAATCTCATCCCAGGCACCAAGCTGCCTAAATCTCGTTTATACAATCTTTCCCAACCTGAAAGGATCGCTATGCGTGCTTATATCTCTGAGAAAGGGACACATACGACCCTCGAAGTCACCTGTTGCTGCTGTTTTTTTCTTTGTTAAGAAAAAAGATGGTTCTTTAAGACCTTGTCTGGATTTCAGGGAGCTGAACAGTATCACTATTCGTGACCCTTATCCGCTTCCTCTAATCCCGGACCTGTTTAACCAGGTTGTTGGGGCAAAAGTATTTCCAAATTAGATCTAAGAGGGGCATACAACCTGGTCAGGGTCAGAGAAGGAGACGAATGGAAGACGGCCTTCAATACCCCTGAGGGCCATTTTGAAAATTTGGTTATGCCTTTTGGTTTGATGAATGCCCCAGCCGTTTTTCAGCATTTCGTGAACAGCATTTTTTATCATTTGATGGGAAAATTTGTATTAGTGTATTTGGATAATATTTAGATTTTTTCTCCTGATTTCAAAACTCATAAGGAACACTTACGTCAGGTCTTGCTCATTCTGCGGGAGAATAAATTATATGCGAAACTGGAAAAATGTGTGTTTGCGGTTCCAGAAATTCAATTTCTGGGGTTTCTTCTCTCCGCTTCTGGTTTTCGCATGGACCCCGAGAAGGTCCGCGCTGTGCTTGAGTGGGAGCTTCCTGAGAATCAGAAGGCGCTGATGCATTTTTTGGGCTTTGCCAATTATTACAGGAAGTTTATTTTGAATTATTCCTCTATTGTTAAACCACTCACTGATATGACCAGAAAGGGGGTAGATTTTTCTTCTTGGTCGGTAGAGGCGCGTAAGGCTTTTTCTAATATCAAGGAGAGTTTTGCTTCCGCTCCCATCTTGGTACAACCTGATATTTCTCTACCCTTCATAGTTGAGGTTGATGCTTCTGAGGTGGGTGTGGGTGCGGTCTTGTCTCAGGGTTCCTCTCCTGCCAAATGGCGACCGTGTGCCTTTTTCTCGAAAAAACTCTCCTCCGCAGAGAGAAATTACGATGTGGGAGATAGGGAATTGTTGGCCATCAAGTTGGCTTTTGAGGAATGGCGCCATTGGCTGGAGGGAGCCAGACACCCTATTACCGTGTTTACTGACCATAAAAATCTGGCCTACTTGGAGTCAGCCAAGCGTCTGAACCCGAGACAGGCCAGATGGTCTTTGTTCTTTTCAAGATTTAATTTTGTTGTCACGTTCCGCCCTGGAGTTAAGAATGTGAAGGCAGATGCCCTGTCACGTTGTTTTCCGGGAGGATTTTGAAGACCCGGGTCCCATTTTGGCTGAAGGTATGGTGGTCTCTGCTCTTTTTTCTGAATTGGAGGCAGAGGTGCAGGCAGCCCAGTCAGAGGCTCCTGATCTTTGTCCTCCTCCATATGGGTTTCATCCGCAGTTTGGGACTTTCTCTGGAGAGGGGTCTTCTGGTTTACCTGATGAGGACAGATTCTCCTCGTCTTTGTCATCTATTTGGCAAAAGATTCAGGATAATCTAAAGAGCATGAGTGAGAGATATAAGCGTGTGGCAGATAAGAGATGTGTGCTTGGTCTGGACCTGAATGTTGGTGATCTGGTGTGGTTGTCTACCAAGAATATCAAATTGAAGGTTCCCTCCTGGAAGTTGGGTCCTAGGTTTATTGGGCCTTACAAAATCCTGTCTGTCCTCAATCCTGTTGCCTACCGTCTTGATCTTCCTCAGACTTGGAAGATCCATAATGTTTTTCATAAGTCCTTATTGAAACCTTATGTTCAACCCATTGTACCCTCGCCTTTGCCTCCTCCTCCGATTATGGTTGATGGGAATCTTGAATTTCAGGTCTCTAGGATTGTGGATTCTCATCTTGTCCGCGGTTCTCTTCAGTACCTTGTTCATTGGGAGGGTTATGGTCCTGAGGAGAGGATGTGGGTCCCAGTGACGGACATTAAGGCCCCTCGTCTCATCAGGGCTTTCCATAGGTCCCATCCTGAGAAGGTGGGTTCTGAGTGTCCGGAGTCCACTAGTAGAGGGAGGGGTACTGTCACAACCAGACAGCTGAGAAGCTCTGACAGAGGCCTTTCAGAACCTCCTCCTTGAGTTTTCTTTGTTGTGGTATTCAGTTCCTCATCTCGTTAGCCTCTCTCAGCTGTCATGTAGTTGGACTGATTGCTTCCCTTTAAATTCCTCCCCATAATGCTTTACTGGGCGGCTTATACTTCTTCCTGGAGTGTGTGTGCATGCTGATCCTGTTTCCCAGTCTGCTACAAAGTTAAGTGCTGTACATTTATCTGTTATTTTCTGTTTGCTGGATCCCAGGTGACCCTGACTCCCTCCGTGTCTGGTGTAGGGAGCCGGTGGTCATGTCCCCTCACTATTGTAGGGTGTTCAGGGGTTATATAGTCGAGGTATGTGGATATGCAACCATCCACCTTTGGGATCTTTGCATAGGCTGAGCAGCCAGGGAAAGTGCTAGGTCTTGTGCAGGGGTCTCCCTTTTGGTTCCTTAGCTTTGGATCCAGTGAGTCATATATGCATGTTGCTTTGTCTTGTTTCCTGTACACCGTCCGTGACAGTCGGCAGAAGAAAGTGAACTGAAGATCAATGCGCATGCTCAGTTCATCGAATCTTCGGTTCACTTGCTGAGTCGGCAGAAGCAAGTGAACTGAAGATCAATGCGCATGCTCAGTTCATCGAATCTTCGGTTCACTTGCTGAGTCAGCTCTCAAGTGAACCGAAGGTCTGGAGGGACTCGCTCCTGGCAAACACAGCTCTGCTGCAGTGGAGCAGACTGATGTAATTACACTGTATAGTTATTGCAGGGATTTAGATAATGGTCTAAGAGTTTATTAGTTAAAAGAATCAAATGAGTTAGAGACTCATTGGATTCTTTGAGTTAAAATAATCCTGTCACCGAGTCCCTGCCAGGCTTCCTGCTCTGCTACATTGCTGCAAGCACCCTGTACACACACAGCTCTGCTACATTGCTGCAAGCACCCTGTACACACACAGCTCTGCTACATTGCTGTAAGCACCCTGTACACACACACAGCTCTGCTACATGCAATACTATACCCCCCCCCCCCCCCGACGGACTTGTCGGGAGACAGGGAGCCGCAGAGCAGGAAGCCTGGCAGGGATTCAGTGAGACAGTCTCTGACTCGTTCGATTCTTTTAACTAATAAACTCTCAGACGATTCTCTGAGTCCCCGCACGACTCCCCTGTGCTGTGAGTCAGTGCTGGACTGCTGGCTGCCTCTGATTGGTTGGAGGGCAGGGAGGGGTGGGGCTAGCTTCCACTGTAGGCTCCTATTACACTGCCTGCTGCTGCCTCTATGCTAGTTTGTGAGTACAGAGAGGGAGAGGATCGCAGGGGACTTCAAGTTGTTCACATAGGAATATTACTATTACAGTGAGCGGGGCCCGGTGTTATGTTATTCTGGGGTGGGCCCCCATCCCGGCCGGGCCCTCGGACCATGTCCGAAGTTCCCGACTGGTCAGTCCGCCCCTGGGGGCAGGTACTGTACACCTTTCCAGTATAATTTACACTAATTTCTTGGCACAGATTATAATAAATGTGATGGGCACAGCTCACTCCCTATCCCTTTCTACCCACTTTTTGTAAAAGTGGTGAGTGGGGCTCTAAACCCACAAAAAAGTCAAAACTTTGCATGAGCGTGGCATGCGGCAATGTCTTTTTATTCCACTTCTCTGGTGCAGATAGGGTTGATAAATGTCCCCTTTGTGTTTCAGCTCTACACTGTTTACAAGATCTCTACTGTCCGTGAATGGAAAGATTCTTAAAGAGGACCTTTCACCGATTATTACACTATGAACTAAGAATACAGACATGTAGAGCAGCGCCCGGGGATCTCACTGCACTTACTATTATCCCCGGGCTCCGCTCCGTTCTCCTGCTATGCCCTCCGGTATCTCCCGTAACAAAGTTATGGTAGGCGGAGTCTGCCCTTGTTCTTCTGTAGCGCTGGCCAATCGCATTGCAGAGCTCACAGCCTGGGAGAATATAACCTCCCAGGCTGTGAGCTCTGCGCTGCGATTGGCCAGCGCTAGAGCAGAACAAGGGCAGACTCCGCCTACCATAACTTAGTGACTGAAATCTCCACCTACTATAACTTAGTGAGCGGAGATACCAGAGGGCATAGCGGGAGAACGGAGCGGCGCCCAGGGATAATTGTAAGTGCAGTGAGATCCCCGGGCACCGCTCTCCATGTCTGTATACTTAGTTCACAGTGTAATAATTGGTGAAAGGTCCTCTTTAAAAGGGTTCCTTGGGCCTTTTACAAAACCCGATCTTTCTTCTGTCCTATGGAAGAAATAGTTTGTTTAATACTTACACGTCTGTTGTGCCGCTGATGTTGCCATCTCCAGTCCCAACAGATGTCTGCTCTTCAATTCCTGCTAATCTGCATAATACTAAATGCACTTAGCACAATCTGACATCAGTCGAGGAGGTAGTAAAAAATGTGGATTCAAGGGAGTAGCTGAAGGCTCATGGGCCCTGGTGCAAGAGTTCAACGTCTATTCAAAGATCGCAGCTGTACGCTAATTGTGCAGCTGCGATCGGGTTCCCCGCTGTCAGTGACAGCAGGGCAACCCTTAGGCCCCTTTCACACGAGCGTGAGATGAACGCATTGCACCCGCACTGAATCCGGACCAATTCATTTCTATAGCGCTGTGCACATGAGCGGTGATTTTCACGCATCACTTGTGCGTTGCGTGAAAATCACAGTATGCTCCTCTTTGTGCGTTCTCCACTCAATGCAGGCCCCATAGAAGTGAATGGGGCTGCGTGAAAATCGCAAGCAAGTGATGATGCGGTGCGATTTTCACGCATGGTTGCTAGGAGATGGGGACCCGATCTTTATTATTTTCCCTTATAACATGGTTATAAGGGAAAATAATAGCATTCTTAATACAGAATGCATAGTACAATAGAGCTAGAGGGGTTAAAAAAAATAAAAAAACTTTTTACTCACCTTAATCCACTTGCTCACGCAGCCAGGCTTCTCTTCTGTCTTCATCTTTGCTGTGCACAGGAAAAGGACCTGTGGTGACGTCACTGCGGTCATCACATGGTCCGTCACATGATCCATCACCATGGTGATGGATCATGTGGTGGACCATGTGATGAGCGCAGTGACGTCATCAAAGGTCCTATTTCTCAAAGAAGAAGAAAGAAGAGAAGCCGGGCTGCGCGAACAAGTGGATTAAGGTGAGTAAAATTTATTATTATTTTTTTAACCCCTCCAGCTCTATTGTACTATGCATTCTGTATTAAGAATGCTATTATTTTCCCTTTTAACCATGTTATAAGGGAAAATAATACAGTCTACACAACACCTAACCCAAACCCAAACTTCTGTGAAGAAGTCCGGGTTCGGATCTGGGTACCAAACATGACGAGTTTTCTCACGCGCATGCAAAACGCATTACGATGTTTTGCAGTCGTGCAGAAAAACGCACCCGCATCTTATCCGGGCCAAAAACATGACGCCTGTGTAAAAGAGGCCTTAGAGAAGGCAGGGACAGTTTCCAGGTGTCCCTGCCTTCTAGATCGCTGTATACACAGCGCTCACCGAGATTAGCCCTGCACTGAGGCTGTACAGCACGGGGTGTATTTTCCCTGTAACTGGGGCTACTATGTCAGCCCCAGTTACAGGAGAAATCAATAGTGAAAAAAAAAAAAAGTGAAGTTAAATGTCCCCCAGAGGTCTTGTAAAAAAAAAGGTTTCACATGTAAAAAAAAAAAAAAATTCCCCACGTAAGGAATAAAAAAAAGTTAAAAATAGAAAAAAATAAAATAAAATAGACATATTTGGCATTGCCGCGTCCGTGACGGTCGGCTCTATAAATATATCACATGATACACCCAATCTGATAAACACCATAAAAATAAAAAAGTAAAAACTGTGTCAAAAAAAGCCATTTTTGCCACCTTACATCACAAAAAGTTTGTTTTGTTTCAAAAATGCTATTATTGTATTAAAGTGAAAAAAAAGGATACATATTATGTATCACCATGTCCATAACAACCAGCTCTATAAAATATCACATGACCTAACTCCTCGGATGAACACAGTAAAAAATAAAAAAATCTGTGTAAAAAAAAATGATCGAATGTTAAAAAAATCATATGTACCCCAAAATATTACCAATAAAACTGGCACTTTATCCCCTAGTTTATAAAATGGGGTCACTTTTTGGGAGTTTCTACTGTAAGGGTGCATCAGGGGGGCTTCAAATGGGACATGGCATCTAAAAAACAGTTCAGCAAAATCTGCCATCCAAAAACCATGCTGCGCTCCTTTTCTTCTGCTCCCTGCTGTGCGCCCTTACATCAGTTTACCACCACATGTGGGGTGTTTCTGTAAACCACAGAATCAGGGTAATAAATATTGAGTTTTTTGTTTGGCAGTTAACCCTCAATGTGTTAAAGAAAAAAATTGATTAAAATGGAAAATCTTCCAAAAAAGTGAAATTTAAAAATTTGATCTCCATTTTCCTTTAATTCTTGTGGAACGCCTAAAGGGTTAACAAAGTTTGTAAAATCAGTTTTAAGTAACTTGAGGGGTGTAGTTTCTATAATGTGGTCATTTATGGGGGTATCCACTATGTAAGCAACACAAAGTGACTTCAGACCTGAACTGATCCTTAAATAGTGGGTTTTGTCAATTTTCTTAAAAAATTTAAGAATTGCTTCTCAAATTCTAATCCTTCTAGCGTCCTAAAAAAATAAAAGTAGACATATGGGGAATGTTAAGTAATAAATATTTTAAGAGGTATCACTTTTTGTTTTAAAAGCAGAGAAATAGAAATTTTGAAAATTGCAATATTTTTTGTAAATTTAGGATTTTTTAATAAATAATGGTGAAATATATTGACTTAAGTTTATGACTATCATGAAGTACAATGTGTCATGAGAAAACAATCTGCACTGCATCTTATAAAACGAAAAATAGTTAATTAGCGGAGCACTTCTGTGACCACTATAGCTATGCCAGTGTGTGGATTAACATCTGTGTAGAGACAGCGTTTAGTAAATTTGGTGCAAGTTTTTACAACACAGAAGATAAATTAGGCTCAGTGCCTACTAGCTGTTTAGATTTTTATGGTAAAATCCATTATTTTTTATGCCATAAATAAGTCTGTAGCATTATTCTTTAATTTAAAAAAAAAACCTGATGGACCCCAGTATAATCCTTAGAAAGTTGCATAACTTTTTATTTTGTAGAACTGTTCAAATCATGCTTGAGCCTTCTGTAAGGGTTATAGTTCGACAGATATCCTGATGTTTAACTCGTATGGGTGACTCCAACATGAGTTTAGCTTAGCCTTAGAAAATGTACAGGCATACAAATACAACATTTGGAAATGTTTTGTGCCAATACCAACCAATCATACATCTGTTTTCATGTCCAGTTGAAAAATTAACGCTGCACTGTGATTGGTTGCTAGTGGCATCAAAGACAGTTTCATAAATCTCTCAAAATATTGGCATTTGTCAAATGATTGACGCACTACTGATACAATTGGGAAATTCTCCAATCTTATGGCTCATACGTGAGATGGACAGAGGCTTATAATTAAGCATTAACCAAAAAAAAAGTTAAAAAAATAAATGCCGGATCCGTTTTGCCGGATGATCACCATGGTAGGGGCACAAAAGAACATCGAAAGTTGATAGAGAAAATATTCAATGCATTTTTCTGACTGATTAGGCATTTTTAAGACTGATCAGGATCCTGATCAGTCTTACAAATACCATCAGTTGGCATATGTTTTGCCGGATCTGCTTGCCGGATTACTCTGCCACAAGTGTGAAAGTAGCCTAAGTTACACAAAAGAAGAAAAGCTTACAAATAATAGACATACGTCTACATACCACATTATAAATGGTAAATGCTATGAGTGTTTATTCACACGGATGTTTGAGAAGGTACTTTAAATACTCAGTTCAGTATGTGTTGTGGAAACTATGTGCTCCTCAAGTGGAATGTCGGCACCCTTTACAGAAACGTTTCACATGATTAAATATTATATTTGGCACGGTGAGGGTCCTGCGCACTTCTTTAATTGCGCAGCCTGAGCTACTAAGATATTCATTATTATCTCATTGTTGAGAAAATATTTTCTTGTACATGTATCAAGCCAGAGTAAATCTTACCTTAAAGCACCTCTGGGCAGCAAATATTAAAGTTGATTACAGGGTGTTATACTTTCTATTAGTTACCATACTATAGGTATACTAGTATACTATATCTGAGATTTGCATGCATGGATATAATGCTTTGAGCAGTGCCATAGTGCAGTACAAGTATAAAAAGTATCAATCTTAAAACTGTTATAATGGTGCTGTCACCATTATTACCAGTAAAGGGATGTTCCCGTTATTGCAAGTTATTCCCTATCCACATACACGATCCCCCTGAAATGGATAGATAGCTAGCTCCGGCGCTCCCATAGAAATTAATAGAGTGGCATGCATTTCCAACCAACCTCTCTGTCCATTTCAGAGGGGCTCCACAGGGTACAGGGCTCCCGTTCCTGTGATCGGAGGGGGTCCCAGGGGTAAGACTACCACCACTCTGATAATTATTAGTGTTGAACGAACATGCTCGGCCAAACTGCTGTACGGCTTGAGCATCGCTATACTCGGCACATGGCGGTACTCGGACGATGCTCAAGTCTCCTTCCCGCACTGTTTCACGGCTGCTAGGCTACTATGCAGTCAATAAACGTGCAGGTAAGTACTGCTCCCACTGTAATGCCAGAAGCCATGTTGGCTACTGGCATTACAGTGATTGGCTGGCCGGAACACGTCATCGGGTGCTATATACCACCCAATGACGCATGTTCGGCTCATTTGTAGTCAGGGAGAGCTGCGCTTAGGAAGGGACAGAGAGTGTAGGGAGTCTGATCGCAATCAATTCACTAGAAAAACGTTTCAAAGACCCAAAAGTCCTTTTAAGTGACAGGCTGGCTGTATTTTATATCTACAGTACAATTTTTTTTTATCGGCATTTAAAATAATTTTTCTATACAGGGTGTCTGCAGTGACTAGTGACATCTTTCAAATACCTTCTGTGTGTCTGTGCCAGAAATTGGAGAAATATAACTGAAAAGTACTATATTTTTTCCATCATTTTCAATAATTTTCATATAGCGGGTGTCTGCAGTGACTAGTGACTACAGTTGAGCGGACACTTGGAAGCCCCATTGAAGTCAATTAGGACCCGAACTTTGGAGCACTAAAATGGCTCTAAAAAAAGTAATGGAAAGGGCTGCAAAAGGCAGCAAAATGTGGTTAAGAGCATGGCAAGTGCTCTGCAAACAAATGTGGATAGGGAAATGACTTAAAATAACATAAAATATGTAAAAATAAAAATAATAATCTTGATCTAGGAGGATGAGGTCCATATGGAGTAGGAGGTTGAGGTGGCGGTGGAGGAGGAGGTAGCCAACACTGATTTTTGTTTGTTATTATAATTATAATTATTTTATTTATTAAATTTGGGTAGACCCCAAAACATTGGGAAATATAAAAAATAAAACAAAGAGAAAGTGCGCAGGAGTACAACAATGGCTGGGTGAGGCCGGTATACATGTCTATTCTGCACAAGGTACAGACAAGTCCTGTGGGATCCCTGCCTGGTTCATTTTAATGAACGTGAGCTTGTTCACATTGGTTGTGGACAGGCGGCTGCACTTGTCTGCGATAACCCCCTCCTGCCGTGCTAAACAAACGTTCAGACAATACACTGGTTGCAGGGCAGGCCAGCACCACCAAAGCGTAAAGGGAAAGCTCAGGCCATATGCCCAATTTGGAGACTCAGAAGTTAAAGGGAGCAAACCAATCAGTCAGTACGTGTAGGCATGTGCACACATACTGCTCCACCATGTCGCACGTCCCCGTGGCGTCCACGATCCAATTGGATATTTTCTCTATCAACTTTCGATGTTCTTTTATGCCCCTACCATGGTGATCAACGGTAACGGGGAATCAGGGTTCCATGCCAGAGAGGGACCCTGAGAAAGGGATACCACAGTCAAGAGAGGTCAATGGCTGAAATCTGATTGGGTGGAGATGTGGGACAAGTTATTAAAGTGGAAGAATCGATGGAAGGCAGGAGGTGCGTGTGTCACAACCAGACAGCTGAGAAGCTCTGACAGAAGCCTTTCAGAACCTCCTCCTTGAGTTTTCTTTGTTTTGAATTTCAGTTCCTCATCTCGTTAGCCTCTCTCAGCTGTCATGTAGTTGGACTGATTGCATTCCTTTAAATTCCTCCCCATAATGCATTAGTGTGCGGCTTATACAACTTCCTGGAGTGTGTGTGCGCATGCTGATCCTATTTTCCTGCCTTCTACAAGATAAGTGCTGTACATTTATTTGTGATTTTCTGTTTGCTGGATCCCAGGTGACCCTGACTCCCTCCGTGTCTAGTGTAGGGAGCCGGTGGTCGTGTCCCCTCACTATTGTAGGGTGTTCAGGTGGTATATAGTCGAGGTACGTGGATATGCGATCATCCACCATTGGAATTTTTGCATAGGCTGAGCAGACAGGGAGAGAGCCAGGTCTGATGCAGGGGTCTCCCTTTTGTTCCTTAGTTTTGGATCCAGTGAGTCATATATTCATTTTGTATTGTCTTTTTCCTGTACACCTTCCGTGACATTATAAGCCGCCAAAACCGTCTCAAGCATGGATCCGGTTTCACTTTTGACTGAACGTTTCCAGGTTCAGTCAAAGTGACTGGTTCAGCTTGCGTTCATGGAGTTTGTTCTGAGCCTAAGATCTCGCTCCCGGATACGCTCTCCGGGGGTAGTGAGGATTTTGTGCGTTTCAGAGAGGCTTGCAAACTCCATTTTCGCCTTCTTCCCCATTCCTCTGGTGATGAGGAACGGAGGGTGGGGATCATTATATCGCTGCTCAGGGGTAGCGCTCAGTCGTGGGCCTTTTCGCTGCCGGTGGGGGCACGGCCCCTCCGTTCAGTGGATGATTTCTTTTTAGCCCTGGGTCAGATATATGATGATCCGGATCGTGTTGCTTTGGCTGAATCTAGACTACGTCTGTTATGCCAGGGTAAACAATCCGCAGAGATATACTCAGAATTTCGGAGATGGGCAGCTGATACTGGTTGGAATGATGCTGCACTCCGAAGTCAATTTTGCTACGGTCTTTCAGAGGGATTGAAAGATGCATTTGCCTTTCATGAGAGGCCTATCTCCTTGGACTGTGCTATGTCTCAGGCCGTTCGTATTGACAGGCGTTTTAGAGAGAGAGGAGAGATCTCTCCTTCCTGTCATACTCAGTCCCAGGACAGTGCAGCGGTCTCATTCTATGCGCAGGGGTCTCAGTCGCTGTCAGCCCCTTCTGAGCAGGAGCCCATGCAGCTGGGGTTGATTGCCTCTGACAATAGAAGATTCAGCCCGCATGGGAAGGTTTGTTTTTGTTGTGGAGGTATAAATCATTTGGCAAATGTTTGTCCCTCTAGGAGATTCAGGCAGTTTTCTGGGAGTAATAAAGAAACAAAAAGGAAAAAATCTTTTAAAAATGTTCCATCTGTTACTATTGGCAGGGTTGAGGCGGAAATTTAAGGTTTTCCGTTTGCTTGTAGTTCCCGTTTTGTCCTGCCTGCCAGGGTGGCGCTAGAGAGCAAGAACATTTTTTGTGAGATTTTTGTAGATAGTGGAGCAGCTGTCAATCTCATTGATAATCATTTTGCGATAACTCATGGTTTCCAGGTGTGCACTTTGGGAAAGGATATTCCTGTTTTTGCTATTGATTCCGCTCCACTTTCTCAGAAATCATTAAAGGGCATAGTTCACAATATTCGTTTAATTGTGAGTGATGCTCATGTTGAGGATGTGTCATGTTTTGTCCTTAGCGGATTACCTACTCCTCTTGTGTTGGGGCTACCCTGGCTCACTAAACATAACCCCACCATTGATTGGCAAGCGAGGCAAATAAATGGTTGGAGTGACTTTTGCAGAGAGAATTGCCTCACGACATCTGTTTCTGAGGTTTCTACTAAGACTGTACCACCTTTTCTCTCAGAATTTTCGGATGTCTTCTCTGAGAGTGGAGTTCAGGATTTGCCCCCGCACAGGGAGTACGATTGCCCTATTAATCTCATCCCAGGCGCCAAGATGCCTAAATCTCATTTATACAACCTCTCCCAACCTGAAAGGGTCGCTATGCGTGCTTATATCTCTGAGAGTCTGAGAAAAGGACACATACGACCCTCGAAGTCACCTGTTGCCGCTGGTTTTTTCTTTGTTAAGAAAAAAGATGGTTCTTTAAGACCTTGTCTGGATTTCAGGGAGCTGAACAGTATCACTATTCGTGACCCTTATCCGCTTCCTCTGATCCCGGACTTGTTTAACCAGATTGTTGGGGCTAAAGTCTTTTCCAAGTTAGATCTAAGAGGGGCATACAACCTGGTCAGGGTCAGAGAAGGAGACGAATGGAAGACGGCCTTCAATACCCCTGAGGGCCATTTTGAAAATTTGGTTATGCCTTTTGGTTTGATGAATGCCCCAGCCGTTTTTCAGCATTTCGTGAACAGCATTTTTTATCATTTGATGGGAAAATTTGTATTAGTGTATTTGGATGACATTTTGATTTTTTCTCCTGATTTCAAAACTCATAAGGAACACTTATGTCAGGTCTTGCTCATCCTGCGGGAGAATAAATTATATGCGAAACTGGAAAAATGTGTGTTTGCGGTTCCAGAAATTCAATTTCTGGGGTTTCTTCTCTCTGCTTCTGGTTTTCGCATGGACCCCGAGAAGGTCCGCGCTGTGCATGAGTGGGAGCTTCCTGAGAATCAGAAGGCGCTGATGCGTTTTTTGGGCTTTGCCAATTATTACAGGAAGTTTATTTTGAATTATTCCTCTATTGTTAAACCACTCACTGATATGACCAGAAAGGGGGTAGATTTTTCTTCCTGGTCGGTAGAGGCGCGTAAGGCCTTTTCTAATATCAAGGAGAGTTTTGCTTCTGCTCCCATCTTGGTACAACCTGATATTTCTCTACCCTTCATAGTTGAGGTTGATGCTTCTGAGGTGGGTGTGGGTGCGGTCTTGTCTCAGGGTTCCTCTCCTGCCAAATGGCGACCGTGTGCCTTTTTCTCGAAGAAACTCTCCTCCGCAGAGAGAAATTACGATGTGGGAGATAGGGAATTGTTGGCCATCAAGTTGGCTTTTGAGGAATGGCGCCATTGGCTAGAGGGAGCCAGACACCCTATTACCGTGTTTACTGACCATAAAAATCTGGCCTACTTGGAGTCAGCCAAGCGTCTGAACCCGAGACAGGCCAGATGGTCTTTGTTCTTTTCAAGGTTTAATTTTGTTGTCACGTTCCGCCCTGGGGTTAAGAATGTGAAGGCAGATGCCCTGTCACGTTGTTTTCCGGGAGGTGGGAATTTTGAAGACCCGGGTCCCATTTTGGCTGAAGGTGTGGTGGTCTCTGCTCTTTTTCCTGAATTGGAGGCAGAGGTGCAGGCAGCCCAGTCAGAGGCTCCTGATCTTTTTCCTCTTGGGAGGTTGTTTGTGCCTCTCGCTTTAAGACACAAGATTTTTAAGGAACACCACGATACGGTCCTTGCTGGGCACCCGGGGGCAAGAGCCACAGTGGATCTCATCGCTCGGAGATTCTGGTGGCCTGCGCTTCGTAAGTCGGTTGAGGGTTTTGTGGCAGCCTGCGAGACTTGCGCTCGTGCCAAAGTCCCTCATTCACGGCCATCAGGTCCTCTCCTTCCCTTACCCATTCCTTCCCGTCCTTGGACACATCTGTCCATGGACTTCATAACGGACCTGCCTCGTTCCTCGGGGAAGACTGTGATTCTGGTGGTGGTGGACCGTTTTAGCAAAATGGTGCATTTCATCCCTTTTCCTGGTTTGCCCAATGCTAAGACGCTGGCGCACGCATTTATTGATCACATTGTCAAATTGCATGGTATTCCTTCAGACATAGTCTCTGATAGGGGCACGCAGTTCGTTTCCAGATTCTGGAAGGCTTTCTGTTCCCGCTTGGGGGTTCGGTTGTCATTCTCTTCTGCTTTCCACCCGCAGTCGAATGGCCAGACAGAGCGCGTCAATCAGAATCTGAAGACATATCTGCGCTGTTTTGTGGCGAAGAATCAGGAGGATTGGTGTTCTTTTTTGTCCCTTGCTGAGTTTGCTTTAAATAACCGTCGTTAGGAGTCCTCTGATAAGTCACCATTTTTTGGTGCATATGGGTTTCATCCGCAGTTTGGGACTTTCTCGGGAGAGGGGTCTTCTGGTTTACCTGATGAGGACAGATTCTCCTCGTCTTTGTCTTCTATTTGGCAAAAGATTCAGGATAATCTAAATAGCATGAGTGAGAGATATAAGCGTGTGGCAGATAAGAGACGTGTGCCTGGTCCGGACCTGAATTTTGGTGATCTGGTGTGGTTGTCTACCAAGAATATCAAATTGAAGGTTCCCTCCTGGAAGTTGGGTCCTAGGTTTATTGGGCCTTACAAAATCCTTTCTGTCATCAATCCTGTTGCCTACCGTCTTGATCTTCCTCAGACTTGGAACATCCATAATGTTTTTCATAAGTCCTTATTGAAACCTTATGTTCAACCCATTGTACCCTCGCCTTTGCCTCCTCCTCCGATTATGGTTGATGGGAATCTTGAATTTCAGGTCTCTAGGATTGTGGATTCTCATCTTGTCCGCGGTTCTCTCCAGTACCTCGTTCATTGGGAGGGTTATGGTCCTGAGGAGAGGATGTGGGTCCCAGTGACGGACATTAAGGCCCCTCGTCTCATCAGGGCTTTCCATAGGTCCCATCCTGAGAAGGTGGGCTCTGAGTGTCCGGAGTCCACTCGTAGAGGGAGGGGTACTGTCACAACCAGACAGCTGAGAAGCTCTGACAGAAGCCTTTCAGAACCTCCTCCTTGAGTTTTCTTTGTTTTGAATTTCAGTTCCTCATCTCGTTAGCCTCTCTCAGCTGTCATGTAGTTGGACTGATTGCATCCCTTTAAATTCCTCCCCATAATGCATTAGTGTGCGGCTTATACAACTTCCTGGAGTGTGTGTGCGCATGCTGATCCTATTTTCCTGCCTTCTACAAGATAAGTGCTGTACATTTATTTGTGATTTTCTGTTTGCTGGATCCCAGGTGACCCTGACTACCTCCGTGTCTAGTGTAGGGAGCCGGTGGTCGTGTCCCCTCACTACTGTAGGGTGTTCAGGTGGTATATAGTCGAGGTACTTGGATATGCGATCATCCACCATTGGGATTTTTGCATAGGCTGAGCAGACAGGGAGAGAGTCAGGTCTGATGCAGGGGTCTCCCTTTTGTTCCTTAGTTTTGGATCCAGTGAGTCATATATTCATTTTGCATTGTCTTGTTTCCTGTACACCTTCCGTGACAGCGTGGCAATTGCCCACTCCCAACTCGGTGAGGTAGTGACGATAAATAACAATACAGGACTCTTAAGATGCCATGTTATTGGAATGAGTAATACAAAATTACAGGGAATGCCACTGCTGTATTTTGGATGAGGAGACTTTATACAGAAGAGGCCCTGCTGGTGCTTTGCTGACTCTAGATAACGTCTGCCTGATCGCATGTCCCCGTGACGTCCACGATCCATTTGGATATCTTCCCTATTAACTTTCGATGTTCTTTAATGCGCCTACCATGGTGATCACGGGTAACAGGGAATCAGGGTTCAATGCCGGAGAGGGAGCCTGAGAAAAGGATACAACATCCAAGGGAGGTCAATGGCTGAAATCTGATTGGGATTGGGTGGAGATGGTGGGTCAGGTTATTAAATTAAATTAAGCACATGCGCCAGGCAAGGGATGTGCGTCAAACAGGCTAGGCCCAGAGCTTCTACGAGATTTTGCCCATTATCGCACACCACCAGGCCGAGCTTGAGGCTCACTGGCACCAACCACTCATCGGTCTGTTGTTCAAGGCCAGTCCACAGCTCCTGCGCGGTGTGGGGTTTGTCCCCCAAACAGATAAGTTTCAAAGCTGCCTGCTTTCGTTTCCCCTTTGCTGTGCTGAAGTTGATGGTGAAGGTGTTATGCTGACCGGATGAGGAGGCGGTAGAGGAGGAGGAAGCGGAGTAGGAGGAGGAAACAACAGGAGGCAAAGAGAAACGCCCTGCAATCCTCGGTGGTGGAAGGACATGCGCCAAACTGCTATCCGCCTCAGGCCCAGCTGCCACTGCATTTACCCAGCGTACTTTTAGGGAGATATAACGTCCCTGACCGTGCTTACTGATCCACATATCCGTAGTTATGTGGACCTTGCCACAGATGGCGTTGCGCAGTGCACACCTGATTTTGTCCCCCATTTGGCTGTGCAGGGAAGGCTCGCCTGGAAAAGTAGTGGCAGCTAGGCTCGGTGTGCTCGGTCCCATGGTGCGGTGGGCAGTAGCAGGTGTACTGTCTAGGGCATGGGTGTCAAACATGCGGCCCGCGGCCCGCATGCGGCCCGCAATGAATATCTTTGCGGCCCGGTAGTCTAGTATCTCTGAACATGAGCGCGCTGCTATTGGCGCGCTCATGTTCTCTCAGCAGCACAGGGAGAAGGAAGCTGTCCTCCCTCCCCCTGTGCTGCTGCCGCTGCCACCAATGAGAAGAGAGGGGGGGAGGAGGGGCGGGCGCACTGCGCCACCAATGAGGAGAGAGGGGCGGAGGAGGGGGCGGGTGCACTGAGCCACCAATGATAGGACTATTCCCATTTCCCACACAGAGCGGCGCCCAGCGATGTCTCAGCACTCACCATTAGTCCTGGGCGCCGCTCCGTTCGCCCGCAGTGCCCCATTACTGTCTCCTCTCCTGCTCCACATGCTGCTGATTACTATCGGAGCGATGGGAGGAGACATCAGCTTCACTAGTGGGCGTTCCTTCTCCCTGCGCTGCGATTGGACAGCGCTACAGCCAGGAAGAAGGAACGCCCACTAGTGAAGCTGATGTCTCCTCCCATCGCTCCGATAGTAATCAGCAGCATGTGGAGCAGGAGAGGAGACAGTAATGGAGCACTGCAGGCGAACGGAGCGGCGCCCAGGACTAATGGTGAGTGCTGAGACATCGCTGGGCGCCGCTCTGTGTGGCCTGATAGTGAAAGTCAGTCTTTAACACAATACAGGAGGCGGGTGCCGGCAGCAGAATCGCATTGCCGGCACCCTGCCGCTGACAGGGAGCTGCGATCAGAGGCAGTTAACCCCTTAGGTGCCGCACCTGAGGGGTTAACTGCTGATCTGCCAGTACCAGCCTCCTGTATAAAGGGGTAATTTATCATTGGTGGTGCAGTGTGCCCCCCCCCCCTCAACCCCCTATCCCATTAAAATCATTGGTGGCACAGTGCGCCAGCCCCTCTCAACCCCCCTAGTATTAATTTTTTTTTTTTTTTTGATGCGGCCCACATAAACTTAAATTTTGTTTTTTTGGCCCATGTTAGCCTTTGAGTTTGACATGCTTGGTCTAGGGGATGGCCGCTCCGCTTTTGCACCCTGCTCCCTCTTTTGCTGTGCTGGTGGCTCTGTGCGACCACCGCCTCTTCCTCCGAACTACACAGGTCACTCGTATGACCTTGATTACATGTGGGATCGAGGACCTCATCACCCTCCACATCATCTTCCACCCAGTCTTCACCCCTGCCCTCCTTGTCGGTCTGCACACTGCAGAAAGCCACAGCAGTTGGCACCTGTGTTTCATCATCATCCGAGACATGCTGTGGTGGTCCTCCCATGTACTCATCCTTAAATATAAGTGGTTGGGCATTGGTGCACATAATCTCTTCCACTTCTGGGGCAGGGCTATGTGGATGGGCCTGGGTAACCCTGCTAGCAGAGTCCTCAAAAAAAAAGAAGAGACTGCTGCATAATTTGGGACTCAGACTGCTTGGCTGATTTGCAAGGGGGTGAGGTGAAAGACTTATGGCCATGTGCTGCAGGTGCCAACTCTGATCTTTCAGCAGGGGACTGGGTGGGAGACAATGTGAAGCAACTGGAGGGACTGTCAGCCACCCAATCTACTATTGCATGTACTTGCTCTGGCCTCACCATTCGTTGGGCCGCATCCGGCCCTACCAAATAACGCTGAAGGTTCTGTAACCTACTAGCACCCGAGTAAGGTGTTTCACTTAGGCGTGTAGCTGGCACAGATCGACCACGTCCTCTCCCTGCAACAGGAGCTCCACCAACACCAGCAGCACCACGGCCAGGGCCACGTCCCTTTTTTTACGCTCTCCTCAATTTTCACGGTTACCCACCGAAGTAACAGACGTTTTTACTGAATTAAGTTCCTTGTGAACAATGCAGAGCAGGGTTTTTTTGACGGCCAAAATGGGTTAATGTCACCCAACAATGGATCAGACGAATTTTAGAAATTTAGATCCCTGTCACCTAGGCAGAGCAGGGTTTTTTTGACGGGAAAAATGGGTTAATGTTGCCCAACAATGGAACAGACAAATTTTTTAAACTTATTGCCCAGTCTGCTATGCAGTGCAGGCAGCAAAGGTACTTTATTTCGCTCGCACAATTAAACAGATGGATTTAACTGTATTTCTTTAACTACCAGAAATGCAGCACAGGGCAAAAAGGTACTTTATTGCCCCCAAAAGTTTTTTTTTTAACCCTAAATAAAACTGATGGATTTAACTGTGATTATATATTTACTCTCACAAATGAAGCACAGCGGTTTTTAACAACAAAAAATGGTGGATATGTCACCCCTACAATGGAACAAATAGATTTGCTGAATTTATGCGCCTGCCTGCCACATATGCAGTGCAGACCTCAGAGGTACTTTACAACAAAAAAATGTAATATGTCACCCCACAATGGAACAGATGGATTTAAAGGGAACCTGTCACCAGGATTTTGTGTATAGAGCTGAGGACATGGGTTGCTAGATGGCCACTAGCACATCCGCAATACCCAGTTCCCATAGCTCTGTGTGCTTTTATTGTGTAAAAAAACCCGATTTGATACATATGCAAATTAACCTGTCAGGGAGAGGACTCATCTCAGGTTAATTTGCATATGTATCAAATAGTTTTTTTTACACAATAAAAGCACACAGAGCTATGGGGACTGGGTATTGCTGATGTGCTTGCGACCATCTAGCAACCAATGTCCTCAGCTCTATACACAAAATCCCGGTGACAGGTTCCCTTTAACTGATTATATTTAAAGGGAACCTGTCACCGGGATTTTGTGTATAGAGCTGAGGACATGGGTTGCTAGATGGCCGCTAGAACATCCACAATACCCAGTCCCCATAGCTCTGTGTGCTTTTATTGTGTAAAAATAACCAATTTGATACATATGCAAATTAACCTGAGATGATTCCTGTCCCTGAGATAAGTCACGTACAGGACTCATTTTAGGTTAATTTGCATATGTATCAAATCAGTTTTTATACACAATAAAAGCACAGAGACCTATGGGGACTGGGTATTGCGGATGTGCTAGCGGCCATCTAGCAACCCATGTCCTCAGCTCTATACACAAAATCCCGTTGACAGGTTCCCTTTAACTCTCAGAAATGCAGCACAGGGTTTCTTTACAGAAAAAAATGGGGATATGTCACCCCCTGGGTCCCTGAACTCACAGACAGTATTATTTTCCCTTCCCCTTGCACATATGCATTGCAGGTGCACTTTAAAAATGGGTATATGTCAGCCACTGAACTACAAGAACAGGATTAAATGACTGTCCCTGGCACATATGCAGTGCTGTTGCACAAAATGGCCGCTGACGGCAACCTAACTAACAGACGGATTAAAACTTTCTTTTCAGTCTCACTGGGCTCAGGGCAGGGTACAAAAATGTTGTATCGCACCCCCAAAGCAAAAAATGCTGTAGATCGTTGACTTCACTCCAAGTACAGATATCAGATTCTTTCCTAATCTCTCCCTCACAGCAGCAGCATCCTATCCCTAGTAAGAGCAGAGTGACGCCCGGCGCTACATGACTCTAGCTTATATAGAGGCTGGGTCATATGCTTCACTTGACATCTGTCCAATTTTCCATCATTTTCAATCATTTTCATGTAGAGGGTGTCTGCAGTGACTAGTGACATCTGTCCAATACCTTCTTTGTGACAGGGCCAGAGATTGGAGAAATACATTTTAAAATTAATATATTTGTTGCATAATTTTCATATAGAGGGTGTCTGCAGTGACTAGTGATATCTGTCCAATATCTTCTGTGTGTCAGAGCCAGAGATTGGAGAAATATAACTGAAATATATTTTCCTTTTTCCATACTTTTCCATACTTTTTCCATATACTGTGCTTGCTGTGAACTGTGACATCCGTGCCACATACAGTAAGGGACAGGGAATGGCCGTGCTGCTGATGGTGCACGCAGAGGTCGTGGCCCTGGTCGCGTTGAAACTGTGCCTGCTGCCAGAGCACAAGAAAAACAATCAACCACGATACCTAGCTTCATGTCCCAGTTTGCAAGGCAGCGCAGGACAAACTCTTGAAGTCAGACCAGTGCGACCAGGTGGTCGGTTGGATTGCAGCAGATAATGCTTCTAGTCGGTTAAGCACCAACCTGTCTTCCTCCAAGTCCAGTCTCAGTAGCCAAGAATCTTGTCAACAGAATCCTCCTCCTGATCCTCCTTCCTCCCATTATGGAGAGTCTGGCCAAACAAATGATCCCACACTCAGAAATTCTGAGGAGCTCTTTTCATCACTATTACTTGATTTGGCCCTCTTGCCAAGCACGCTTAAAGAGGGACATGAGATCTTGTGCCCTGATTCCCAACCTCTTGAGCATCCACAGTCACAAGAACATGACAACCACAATTACTGTGGTTGATGAAGAGGAAGAGACACAGTTTTCAATCACTGAGGTTGTGGTTAGGTCAACAAATCAAGAGGATGATCAGAGTGAGGAAGTGGGAGAGGAGGTGGTGGACGATGAGGTCACTGACCCAACCTGGGAAGGTAGAAAGCCGAGTGCAGCACCGCAACAGGCTGGAAGAGGCAGTGGGGTGGCAAAAAGGAGAAGGCGGGTCACACCAAACAGCCCCACAACTGTTCCACGGAGCACTCCCTTGCGTAAATCTCCCTTGCCAAGGGGTAGGTGTTCCACAGTATGGCGTTTTTTTTAAAGAAAGTACGTATGACAAAAGAATAGTAGTTTGCAACCTGTGCCACACCAAAATGAACTGGAGCGTGAATACTAGCAACCTCATCACCACCAGAATGATCCGCCACATGGCATCCAAGCACCGTAATAAGTGGGATGAATGCCTGGGTCCACAATTTGTGTCTGCGGGTCACACCACTGGCTCTTCTTCCCCTATGGTATGTGCTGGCCAATCGCCTGTTGAAGGTGCAGGCAAGGATGCCTCCCGTCCTGCACCAGGACCTTCGCAAGCACCATCAGTGACAACATCCACTTCCCTATCCCAGCGCAGTGTCCAAATCTCATTACCCCAGGCATTTGAATGCAAGTAAAAATACCCAGCCACCCACCCACAGGTCATAGCACTAAATGCGCACATTTCAAAATTACAGGCCCTGGAATTGTTTCTATTAAGGCTTGTGGACACTAAGGCCTTCCACAGCCTGATGTCAGCGGCCGTCCCACGGTACTCTGTCCCCAGCCGCTACTATTTTTCAAGGTGTGCTGTGCCCGCCTTACACCAACATGTGTCCCGAAACGTCACACGTGCCCTGACCAACGCAGTTACTGGGAAGGTCCACTTAACCATGGACACATGGACAAGAGCATTTGACCAGGGATGCTACATTTTCCTGACAGCACACTGGGTGAACATTGTGGAGGCTGGGAGCGAGTCGTACCCTGGGATGGCACAAATGCTACTGACGCTGAGGATTGCGGGCCCTAATTCCATTACCTACGTTAGTTGCTGCAACCCCCACTTCTCCTCCTCTGCCTCCTTCTCCACTTCCACCTCCGAATTATCCGCGTGCAGCACCACTCAGCCAGTAGCTAGCAGCAGTGTAGCACTGCAGTGGGGAAGCATCAACAGGCCGTGCTGAAGCTGATATGCTTAGGGGACAAACCGCGCACCACTGCAGAGCTATTGCAGGGAATAAGAAACCAGACTGAACTGTGGCTCTCGCTACTCAACCTTGGTGGCCGCTTTGGAACTCTTCAAGCTTACACACATCCCATGCCTAGCCCACGTCTTAAACTTAGTGGTTCAGCGGTTTCTCAAAACCTACTCCAATTTGCCTGAGCTACTAGTGAAGGTGCGCAGCGTGTGTGCACATTTCCGCAAGTCATCAACAGCTTCAGCCGGTCTGTCAACACTGCAGCAGCGCTTGAAATTGCCAGCTCACTGGCTGTTGTGTGACGTGAGCACGCGCTGGAACTCCACGTTCCACATGTTGGCCAGGCTTTGTGAGCAGCAGAGGGCAGTAGTTTAATACCAGCTTCAACATGGTCGTCGCCTTTCCAGTCAGCTTCCGCTAATCAGAAGCGAGGAGTGGGCGTGGATATCTGACCTCTGTGAGGTTTTAAGAAACTTTGATGAATCAACACAGATGGTGAGCGGCGATAACTCTATTATCAGCGTCACCATCCCACTTCTGTGTCTACTCAAACGCTCGCTGCTCACAATTAAGGCGGACGCTTTGCATGTGGAAGAGGCGGAAATGGGGGCAGAAGACATTACACAGGGTGATAGCCAGACCACCCTCCGTCCATCTTCTCAGCGGGAATTGGGCGATGAAGAGGAGAAGTAGGAGCAGGAGACGGTTGCCTCCGCTACAGAGGTGCCCATGGAAGTTTAATTCCATCTGTTCAGCGTGGGTGGGCAGAAGAGGAGGAGATTGAGAGTGATCCTCCTGATGACGACAAGAGGAGGAGATTGAGAGTGATCCTCCTGATGACGACAGCGAAGTCTTGCCTGTTGGTACTCTGGCACATATGGCTGACTTCCTGTTAGGCTGCCTTTCCCGTGTCCTGCACGTTATAGGCATTTTAGACAACACGGATTACTGGGTGTTCACCCTTCTCGACCCCCGCTACAAAGAGAACTTCTCATCTCTCATTCCTCAGGTGGAGAGGACCAGCAAAACGGTGCAATACCAGAAGGTCCTTGTTGAAAAATTGCTTCCAAAATTTCCATCTGACAACGCTGGCGGCAGAGTCCGTACTTCTTTGGCCAACCGAGGAGGGGAGACAAGGGGAACATACAGCAGTTCCAACAGAGGCAGGGCAACACTCTCTCCAAGGCCTGGGACAGTTTCATGACACCCCGCCAGCACCCTCACCCTGATGCGCAATCCTAGTGTCACAAGGAGGGAAAAGTTTTGGAAGATGGTGAAAGAGTACGTAGCAGACCGTGTCAGCATCCTCAGTGATCCTTCAGTGCCTTACAACTACTGGGTGTCCAAGCTGGACACGTGGCACGAACTGCCGCTCTACACCTTGGAGGTGCTGGCCTGCCCTGCCGCCAGCGTTTTGTCTGAGCAGGTATTTAGTGCTGTTGGTGGCATTATAACAGATAAAGCATATCCGCCTGTCAACTCCATCAGAGGAAAGCAGATGAACAAAGGGACTTTAAATGTGTTGTTTAATGTACTGAATACACTGTATTCCCCAAACACCCGTTCCACCTCAAAAAAGGGTATATGGTTAAATCTTCCTTTTCTCATTCTCCTCCTCCTCCATATTATTCCCTCGCATATATGCCCTCACATATAATTTTTTACTATGTCAGCTCAATTGTAGTCCCTCACATATAATTTTTTACAGGGTCAGCTCAACTGCAGGCCCTCACATATAATATTTTACAGGGTCAGCTCAACTACAGGCCCTCACATATAATGTTTTACAGGGTCAGCTCAACTGCAGGCCCTCGCATATAATGTTTTACAGGGTCAGCTCAACTGCAGGCCCTTACATATAATGTTTTACAGGGTCAGCTCAACTGCAGGCCCTCACATATAATGTTTTACAGGCTCAGCTAACCTGCAGGCCCTCGCATATAATGTTTTACAGGGTCAGCTCAACTGCAGGCCCTCACCTCCAATCTTTTACAGGGTCATCTCAACTGCAGGGCCTCGCATATAATGTTTTACAGGCTCAGCTAACCTGCAGGCCCTCGCATATAATGTTTTACAGGGTCAGCTCACCTACAATCTTTTGGCGTTTTTTTCCCCCAGATGTTTTGACATCACTTTTTCTACAAGGTTTTTCCCTTATAGAAAAAATGATGTCAAAACATCTGGGGGAAAAAACGCCAAAATGCTTGGTATTTTCAAAAGAAGCCAGAAAGACAAAAATAACACCAAATTAACAAAAACACCAATTTTTTTCTAATTGTTAACCACTTAGAGAGGGTGGGTCAAGTTATTAAAGCACAAGCATCCAAGGAAGGCAGCAGGTACCAATTAAGAAAACATGAGAAGGAAAAAACAATAGAAAAAATGCCAGAAAAATATGCTATAAAAACATGCACCAAAGAACACAAATGGCCAAAAAAGACATGTGCCCTTTATCTGTCTTATTTTAATGGTAAAGAAATGACAGACAAAATGTGTCATGTATGTAAAAGGGCATTTCATGTTTTGGGCGCATATTTTGCAATTTTTTTGTTGCTTTTTTTGGCAAAAATGTCAGCTTCAGATACAGTATTAAATGGAAGTCTATGGGAAATAAAATACAAAACAAACAGGCATTTTTGTAGTGGTGTTTTTCCACCTTTGAGGTTTTTTTTTTTTGGGGTGCATTTGCAATGTGTCTTGGCATTTGTAATGTTTATACCTAGGTACATAGCCAGGTACATGTAAGCGCACCACACTATTTTGTGTGTATTTTTAAATTGCTTGTAAAAATAAATAAGATTAATTTCAAGTGCTTCTCATGACATGTCATATAATTAACCGTTATTTATTAAAAAATCTAAAATTTACTGAAAATTTGGAAAAATTCACAATTTTAAAAATTAGAATTTCTCTGCTTTTAAGGCAGATAGCCAAACATCATAAAAGAGTTATTACTTTACATTTCCCATATGTTTACTTTCATGTTTGCATCATTTTGTAAATGTCATTTTATTTTTTAGGATCTTATAAGATTTAGAAGCACATTTTTAAATTTTTAAGAAAATTTCCTAAAAAAAGGACTGTTCGCACAAGGAATGACAGAAATATTAATGAACTGAAACAATTTTAGGTAGAAATGGTCCACAATTTCACCTCGCCATCTTATTTGGTACTGCAGGAAACGTTTGATGGAGGCGAGTTCTGCTGAAGGGGAATCTACAGGTTATTAAAGGGCTTCTGTCACCCCACTAAACTCATTTTTTTTTTTTTGTGTACTTATAATCCCTATCCTGCGATATTGCCATACATTATGTTATTAATAATTTTCATTCAGTAGATTTAGCAAAAAATGTACTTTTAAGATATGCTAATTACCTGTCTACCAGCAAGTAGGGCGTCTACTTGCTGGTAGCAGCCGCAGAAAACCGCCCTCTCCTTCTGTTGATTGACTGGGCCAGCTCCTCCTTCGCCCGGCCCAGTCAGCATTTCAAAAATCGCGCGCCTGTGTTGATTCGGCACAGGTGCTCTGAGATTAGGAGGATCGCCTGTTTAGCACTCCCTCAGTGCGCCTGCGCCGATTACATCACCGAAAGAGAAGACGTCATCGGCGCAGGCGCACTGAGGGAGTGCTGAGGAGGCAAGCCTCCTTATCTCAGAGCGCCTGCGCCGAATCAACACAGGCGCGCGATTTTTGAAATGCTGACAGGGCCGGCCAGAGGAGGAGATCGCTGCTGGCCCAGTCAATCAACAGAAGGAGAGGGCGGTTTTCTGCGGCTGCTACCAGCAAGTAGACGCCCTACTTGCTGGTAGACAGGTAATTAGCATATCTTAAAAGTATGTTTTTAAAAAATGTTCTGGTATAAATGTTAAAATCACCAGCTTTTAGCTGGTATAGATATGAGCTGTAATTTATTCCAGTTTATGGCATAAATTTTAGTAAATTTGTTGGGCCCTGAGAGGCCATGCTCCTCCGCTAAGGGTACTTTCACACTAGCGTTATTCTTTTCCGGCATTGAGTTCCGTCCTAGGGGCTCAATACCGGAAAAGAGCTGATCAGTTTTATCCTAAAGCATTCTGAATGGAGAGCAATCCGTTCAGGATGCATCAGGATGTCTTCAGTTCAGTCTTTTTGCCTTTTCAGACGGAGATAATACCGCAGCATGCTGCGGTTTAATCTCCATCCAAAATTCCAGAACACTTGCCGGAATGCCAGATCTGGCATTTTTTCCCATTGAAATGCATTAATGCCTGATCCGGCCCTGAGTGTTCCGGGCAAAACGGATCAGTTTTTGCGGTCTGCGCATGTTCAGACCGCAAAAAGTGTGAAAAAAATACCGGATCCATTTTTCTGGATGACACTGGAGAGACAGATCTGGTACTTAAATGCATTTGTCAGACGGATCAGGATCCTATTCCGTCTGACAAATGCCAGCAGTTTTCATATACGTTTTGACGGATCCGGCAGGCAGTTCCGGCGACGGAACTGCCTGCCTGCCTGAATCCTCTGCTGCAAGTGTGAAAGTACCCTAAGTCTTGTGAATTTTTTTTTTTTTCAAAAGTGGCAAGAGCAGCTTAAGGGACCCAACACACATGTGTTTTACCAGTTAAAAAAACACTAAAGTACACACAAGCAGTTTTTGTTTTGTCACCCATAGTTTTTCCCTCATTTTTATCCTGGCTATTGTTTGCAAACAATGTGCTTGCCCATTTGTGCTTTCTTCATGGCATTTTTCCCTAAGGCTGGGTTCAGACCTTTTGTAACTTCAAATTTTATTTGGTTTTCAAATTTTTCATACAAATAAATAGGTATGTGACACTATGGTTTTGTTAGATATACAGTTGAAACCAGAAGTTTACATACACTATATAAAAAGACACATATGTATGTTTTTCTCAATATCTGACATGAATTTAGAATAAACTTTTTCTGTTTTTGGTCAATTATTATTCCAATGCATTCTGAATGGAGAGAAATCCGTTCAGGATCAGGATGTCTTCAGTTCAGGACCGGAACATTTTTTGGCCGGAGAAAATACCGCAGCATGCTGCGCTTTTTGCTCCGGCCAAAAATCCTGAACACTTGCCGCAAGGCCGGATCCGGAATTAATGCCCATTGAAAGGCATTAATCCGGATCCGGCCTTAAGCTAAACGTAGTTTCGGCGCATTGCCGGATCCGACGTTTAGCTTTTTCTGAATGGTTACCATGGCTGCCAGGACGCTAAAGTCCTGTTTGCCATGGTAAAGTGTAGTGGGGAGCGGGGGAGCAGTATACTTACCGTCCGTGCGGCTCCCGGGGCACTTTAGAGTGACGTCAGGGCGCCCCACGCGCATGGATGACGTGATCGCATGGACACGTCATCCATGCGCATGGGGCGCTCTGACGTCATTCTGGAGCGACCCGGGAGCAGCACGGACGGTAAGTATACTGCTCCCCCGCTCCCCACTACTACTATGGCAACCAGGACTTTAATAGCGTCCTGGCTGCCATAGTAACACTGAACGCATTTTGAAGACGGATCCGTCTTCAAATGCTTTCAGTTCACTTGCGTTTTTCCGATCCGGCGTGTAATTCCGGCAAATGGAGTACACGACGGATCCGGATAAAGCAAGTGTGAAAGAGCCCTAAGATTACTATGCCTTTAAACCATTCTGTACTGCCCATGTCTTGTGTTTGGAAGCTTCTGTTAGGTTTGTTGGCAACATCTGAAATAATTAGAGACACACCTGTTGATGTATTTAAATGCACACCTGAAACACACTGCTTCTTTGTGTAGCATCATGGGAAAGTCTAAAGAAATTAGCCAAGATATCAGGAAGAGAATTGTGGACTTACACAAGGCTGGCTCAAACGTGGGTGCAATTTCAAGATACCTGAAGGTGCCTCGTTCATCTGTACAAACTATTTTACGCAAGTACAAACAAGATGGGAATGTCCGGCCATCATCCCACTCAGGAAGGAGACGGGTTCTGTGTCCCAGAGATGAACGTGCTTAGTCCGACATGTGCATATCAACCCAAGAACAAAAGCAACAGACCTTGTGAAAATGATGGTGGAAGCTGGTAAGATTGTGTCATTATCCACAGTAAAATGAGTACTGTATCAACATGGGCTGAAAGGCCACTCTGCCAGGAAGAAGCCAGTACTCCAAAGGAAGCATAAAAAAGCCAGATTAATGTTTGCAAATGCACAGAGGAACAAACACATACATTTTTGGAGACATGTCCTGTGGTCTGACAAAACTAAAATTAAACTTTTTGGCCATAATGACCATTGCTACGTTTGGAGGAAAAAGGGAGAAGCTTGGAAGCCCAAGACCACCATCCCAACTGTGAAACACGGAGGTGGCAGCATGTTGTGGGGTTGTTTTGCTGCAGGAGGAACTGGTGCAATTCACAAAATAGATGGCTACATGTGGAAAGAAACTTAAGTGGAAATACTGAAGCAACATCTCAAGACATCAGCCAGGAAGTTAAAGCCTTGGCGGAAATGGGTCTTCCAAATGGACAATGACCTGAAGCATACTGCCAAACTGGTTACAAAGTGGCTTAAGGAGAACAAAGTCAATGTTTTGGAGTGGCCATCACAAAGCCCTGATCTCAATCCTATTGAAAATTTATGGGCAAAGCTGAAATGGCAGGTGCGAGCAAGGCGACCAACAAACATGGCTCAGTTACACCAGTTTTGTCAGGGGGAATGGGCCCAAAATCTGACCAACTATTGTGAGAAGCTTGTCGAAGGATATCCAAAACATTTGACCCAAGTCAAACAGTTTAAGGGTAATGGTACCAAATATGAATGAAATGTATGTAAACTTTTGACTTTGCAGAAAGTAATAAAAATGCCCTAAACATTCTCTCTCATTATTCTGGCATTTGGCAAATAATAATAATAATTATGGTAATCCTAATTAACCAAAAATAGTAAAACGTTTATTCTGATTTCATGTCAGATATTGAGAAAAACATGCATATGTGTCTTTTTATATAGTGTATGTAAACCTCTGATTTCAACTGTAGGTAATGCATCCAATCTCAAACATAACATAAAAGAGCTATTTTAGGTCTCAATGGAAGAGGACACTGAGTGATTTTTCATTTTGTATGAAACTACTACGTACCAAATATGCACAAGTTCCCACTTCTCATGAACGATATCAGCATAACCAAGAAACTTGCGGAGATATCTTAGAAAGTCAATATACTGTAGTTATAATATCTAGGTATAATATCTAGTATACACCAAGTTCCGAGTAGCGTCCAGATGATTAACACATTTAGAAGTACAGACACTTAAGGAAAATACATATTGCCACCGTTCTGAGGAAAAATGACACTGCAGATACTTCTCCCACTTAATTTGAAATGGGAGAACATCCGAGTGGCAAAGCAGCTGTATTGCTTGGTAGCTTTTCAGATAAATCATTAGTAAGCAATTTAGGATTCACAAAAAGGTTAGGTGGAATTTGCAAGTGTACAAGATGTCTCAGCTGTCGGTATTTATGGAAGTCACATATGTGAATGCTATAAACATCCACAATCTTAGAAAAGGGAAAGCAAACAAGCCTATCACTGATATTACTTTAAGTAGTTATATCCAGGGATTATAGTCAGTAGTAGGTATTGCAAACGGGACGTCTGAGTATCCTTTCAGAAGCTGTTCCATTAAAGAGCCTTTGCCCCATATCAACGCCTCAGCTTGAAGAGTGATGAAGGGAGACTTTGGAATTTGGAACAACCTTAGTAACGGATATAGTCCGCAAAAAATATCTCATCAAAGTGGTCTTCTATGGCCACTTTTTTTTTTTTTTTTTTTGAGGTATCTTGAAACTACCAACTCTTAATTTGTTCTGTTGCTCCGTTATGGCAGCCCTATAATATGTCAATATACAAGGACAACCATGGCGACCTCACTGTATTGGAAGAAACACTGGTGTAAAGTAGAACTGGCTTAGTTGCCCATAGCAACCAATCAGATGCCACCTTTCATTTTCCAAAAATCCCCCACCCAAAAAAATTAATATATATATATATATATATATATATATATATATATATATACAATACAGACCAAAAGTTTGGACACAACCTAAATCCTGAATAAAACAAACAAGAAAATAATAAAATGTAATTAGGTTCCTCAATCAGTCCTGTACAATGTTAACTGCACAAGACCTTTTGACAAGGGAAGCCCACATGCAGTCCCCATCAACTTTTAGTAAGAACCACACCAGGGCCGCCCAAAACACAAATAAAGCAAAATTATAAAAAATGCAATGAAATAAAGTAAAAAAAAAAATTGGCGTGAATGAAGCATAACACCACATGATTGTATGTTATTCAAAAGATTCTTTATAATATATACAGTACAGACCAAAAGTTTGGACACACCTTCTCATTCAAAGAGTTTTCTTTATTTTCATGACTATGAAAATTGTAGATTCACACTGAAGGCATCAAAACTATGAATTAACACATGTGGAATTATATACATAACAAAAAAGTGTGAAACAACTGAAAATATGTCATATTCTAGGTTCTTCAAAGTAGCCACCTTTTGCTTTGATTACTGCTTTGCACACGCTTGGCATTCTCTTGATGAGCTTCAAGAGGTAGTCACCTGAAATGGTTTTCACTTCACAGGTGTGCCCTGTCAGGTTTAATAAGTGGGATTTCTTGCCTTATAAATGGGGTTGGGACCATCAGTTGCGTAGTGGAGAAGTCAGGTGGATACACAGCTGATAGTCCTAATGAATGGACTGTTAGAATTTGTATTATGGCAAGAAAAAAGCAGCTAAGTAAAGAAAAACGAGTGGCCATCATTACTTTAAGAAATTAAGGTCAGTGAGTCCGAAAAATTGGGAAAACTTTGAAAGTGTCCCCAAGTGCAGTCACAAAAACCATCAAGCGCTACAAAGAAACTGGCTCACATGCGGACAGCCCCGGGAAAGGAAGACCAAGAGTCACCTCTGCTGCGGAGGATAAGTTCATCCGAGTCACCAGCCTCAGAAATTGCAGGTTAGCAGCAGCTCAGATTAGAGACCAGGTCAATGCCACACAGAGTTCTAGCAGCAGACACATCTCTAGAACAACTGTTAAGAGGAGACTGTGTGAATCAGGCCTTCATGGTAGAATATCTGCTAGGAAACCACTGCTAAGGACAGGCAACAAGCAGAAGAGACTTGTTTGGGTTAAAGAACATAAGGAATGGACATTAGACCAGTGGAAATATTTGCTTTGGTCTGATGAGTCGAAATTTGAGAGCTTTGGTTCCAACCAGTCTTTGTACGACGCAGAAAAGGTGAACGGATGGACTCTACATGCCTGGTTCCCACCATGAAGCATGGAGGAGGAGGTGTGATGGTGTGGGGGTGATTTGCTGGTGACACTGTTGGGGATTTATTCAAAATTGAAGGCATACTGAAGCAGCATGGCTACTACAGCATCTTGCAGCGGCATGCTATTCCATCCGGTTTGCGTTTAGTTGGACCATCATTTATTTTTCAACAGGACAATGACCCCAAACACACCTCCAGGCTGTGTAAGGGCTATTTGACCATGAAGGAGAGTGATGGGGTGCGGCGCCAGATGACCTGGCCTCCACAGTCTCCGGACCTGAACCCAATCGAGATGGTTTGGGGTGAGCTGGACCGCAGAGTGAAGGCAAAAAGGCCAACAAGTGCTAAGCATCTCTGGAAACTCCTTCAAGACTGTTGGAAGACCATTTCAGGTGACTACCTCTTGAAGCTCATCAAGAGAATGCCAAGAGTGTGCAAAGCAGTAATCAAAGCAAAAGGTGGCTACTTTGAAGAACCTAGAATATGACATATTTTCAGTTGTTTCACACTTTTTTGTTATGTATATAATTCCACATGTGTTAATTCATAGTTGTGATGCCTTCAGTGTGAATGTACTATTTTTATGGTCATGAAAAAAAAGAGAACTCTTTGAATGAGAAGGTGTGTCCAAACTTTTGTTCTGTACTGTATATACCATCACCTAAAGAATTATTAGGAACACCTGTTCTATTTCTCATTAATGCAATTATCTAGTCAACCAATCACATGGCAGTTGCTTCAATGCATTTAGGGTTGTGGTCCTGGTCAAGACAATCTCCTGAACTCCAAACTGAATGTCAGAGTGGGAAAGAAAGGTGATTTAAGCAATTTTGAGCGTGGCATGGTTGTTGGTACCAGACGGGCCGGTCTGAGTATTTCACAATCTGCTCAGTTACTGGGATTTTCATGCACAACCATTTCTATGGTTTACAAAGAATGTTGTGAAAAGGGAAAAACATCCAGTATGCGGCAGTCCTGTGGGCGAAAATGCCTTGTTGATGCTAGAGGTCAGAGGAGAATGGGCCGACTGATTCAAGCTGATAGAAGAGCAACGTTGACTAAAATAACCACTCATTACAACCGAGGTATGCAGCAAAGCATTTGTGAAGCCACAACACGCACAACCTTGAGGCGGATGGGCTACAACAGCAGAAGACTCCACCGGGTACCACTCATCTCCACTACAAATAGGAAAAAGAGGCTACAATTTGCACGAGCTCACCAAAATTGGACTGTTGAAGACTGGAAAAATGTTGCCTGGTCTGATGAGTCTCGATTTCTGTTGATACATTCAAATGGTAGAGTCCGATTTTGGCGTAAACAGAATGAGAACATGTATCCATCATGCCTTGTTACCACTGTGCAGGCTGGTGGTGGTGGTGTAATGGTGTGGGGGATGTTTTCTGGGCACACTTTAGACCCCTTAGTGCCAATTGGCCATCGTTTAAATGCCACAGACTACCTGAGCATTGTTTCTGACCATGTCCATCCCTTCATGACTACCATGTACCCATCCTCTGATGGCTACTTCCAGCAGGATAATGCACCATGTCACAAAGCTTGAATCATTTCAAATTGGTTTCTTGAACATGACAATGAGTTCACTGTACTAAAATGGCCCCCACATTCACCAGATCTCAACCCAATAGAGCATCTTTGGGATGTGGTGGAACGGGAGCTTCGTGCCCTGGATGTGCATCCCTCAAATCTCCATCAACTGCAAGATGCTATCCTATTAATATGGGTCAACATTTCTAAAGAATGCTATCAGCACCTTGTTGAATCAATGCCACGTAGAATTAAGGCAGTTCTGAAGGCAAAAGGGGGTCCAACACCGTATTAGTATGGTGTTCCTAATAATTATTTAGGTGAGTGTATATGTTCGCTGTTTCTATCAGTCTGGAATTATTAAGATAAAGGCAAAGGACAATTTCTTAATACATTTTTAGATCATAAGTGGGACAAATATAGGAAGATTAGAAAAGTAGTAGAGAATCTTTGGTAAGACCAACATTTTAATACCTGCAATTCAGCTCATGCAGCAGAAGGAATATCTAGAAGGACTGGAAGTCTTTTAAATTTGGAGGATTAAGGTGCTATAATTAACAAGCTGCAAGCATTGCGGAGAATAGTTAAGAGTAATCCACAAATAAGAAACACCATCTTCCATTTAAAGGGGAATTTACCCAACAATGTGGATTTAACAGTGGGCAGACAACAAAATCTAGGATATGGGAACTATTGTCAATAACTTTATAATTGCTAATGGTGCTAAAACACGTAGAGTTTCCATAGTTCGATGGTCTATATCCCCTACTGTTATGCCAGAAATTTTGATTTGATTCAACTTTATTGTCATTACACAAAATAAGTGTTTGCATCCAATCAGAAGTGCAAAGAGCAGTAAGTGCAATAAAAAACAAGTTATATACAGATAAGGATAGTGTAGAAAGTGGGAATAGTTATGTACAGATTATGTACAGATAAATTAAGTATACAGATGTTTATATTGCTATATAGAGAGCAAATATACAGATGTACTATGGACAAATATACAGATGTACTATTGTATACAGATATGCAGATGTGCTGATGTATACATACAGTACAGACCAAAAGTTTGGACACACCTTCTCATTCAAAGAGTTTTCTATATTTTCATGACTATGAAAATTGTAGATTCACACTGAAGGCATCAAAACTATGAATTAACACATGTGGAATTATATACATAACAAAAAAGTGTGAAACAACAGAAAATATGTCATATTCTAGGTTCTTCAAAGTAGCCACCTTTTGCTTTGATTACTGCTTTGCACACTCTTGGCATTCTCTCGATGAGCTTCAAGAGGTAGTCACCTGAAATGGTCTTCCAACAGTCTTGAAGGAGTTCCCAGAGATGCTTAGCACTTGTTGGCCCTTTTGCCTTCACTCTGCGGTCCAGCTCACCCCAAACCATCTCGATTGGGTTCAGGTCCGGTGACTGTGGAGGCCAGGTCATCTGGCGCAGCACCCCATCACACTCCTTCATGGTCAAATAGCCCTTACGCAGCCTGGAGGTGTGTTTGGGGTCATTGTCCTGTTGAAAAATAAATGATGGTCCAACTAAACGCAAACCGGATCGAATAGCATGCCGCTGCAAGATGCTGTGATAGCCATGCTTGTTCAGTATGCCTTCAATTTTGAATAAATCCCCAACAGTGTCACCAGCAAAGCACCCCCACACCATCACACCTCCTCCTCCATGCTTCACGGTGGGAACCAGGCATGTAGAGTCCATCCGTTCACCTTTGCTGCGTCGCACAAAGACACGGTGGTTGGAACCAAAGATCTCAAATTTGGACCCATCAGACCAAAGCACAGATTTCCACTGGTCTAATGTCCATTCCTTGTGTTCTTTAGCCCAAACAAGTCTCTTCTGCTTGTTGCCTGTCCTTAGCAGTGGTTTCCTAGCAGATATTGTACCATGAAGGCCTGATTCACACAGTCTTCTCTTAACAGTTGTTCTAGAGATGGTTCTGCTGCTAGAACTCTGTGTGGCATTGACCTGGTCTCTAATTTGAGCTGCTGTTAACATGCGATTTCTGAGGCTGGTGACTCGGATGAACTTATCCTCCGCAGCAGAGGTGACTCTTGGTCTTCCTTTCCTGGGGCTGTCCGCATGTGAGCCAGTTTCTTTGTAGCGCTTGATGGTTTTTGTGACCGCACTTGGGGACAATTTCAAAGTTTTCCCAATTTTTCGGACTGACTGACCTTAATTTCTTAAAGTAATGATGGCCACTCGTTTTTCTTTACTTAGCTGCTTTTTTCTTGCCATAATACAAATTCTAACAGTCTATTCAATAGGACTATTAGCTGTGTATCCACCTGACTTGTCCACAAGGCAACTGATGGTCCCAACCCCATTTATAAGGCAAGAAATCCCACCCATTAAACCTGACAGGGCACACCTGTGAAGTGAAAACCATTTCAGGTGACTACCTCTTGAAGCTCAACAAGAGAATGCCAAGAGTGTGCAAAGCAGAAATCAAAGCAAAAGGTGGCTACTTTGAAGAACCTAGAATATGACATATTTTCTGTTGTTTCACACTTTTTTGTTATGTACAGGTCCTTCTAAAAAAATTAGTATATTGTGATAAAGTTCATTATTTTCTGTAATCTACTGATAAACATTAGACTTTCATATATTTTAGATTCATTACACACAACTGAAGTAGTTCAAGCCTTTTATTGTTTTAAAGGAGTTGTCCCACTTCATTAAATAGGGTTACATTAAATCATTGCCCCCCACTGAAAATTTCTTCTAATACATGTCATTAAAAAAAACATAGCATTCAGCCTAAAAACGCTCCTTTCACTCCCCTTTGTTTGTGCTGGTATCCCATGGATACGGCCGCATCTCGCCGGCCGCATCCATGCCGCACCTGCGCACTGGTAACTTTTGCGATCCTACAGCCGGCCTCTCACTCACACTGTGAGCGCGCACGTCGCATAGTTCTGCGCATGCGCGGGCGCCCGATCATATCAATGTATTACTGTTTTCTTGTAGCAGGAGGGAGCGCACGGCGTCATAGCAACCGAGGACGCCGTGCGCTCCCTCCTGCCACCGGAATACAGTGATACTCTCTTATAGATCATAGCAGTGTATTACTGTTTTCCGGCAGCAGGAGGGAGCGCACGGCGTCATAGCAACCGAGGACGCTGTGCGCTCCCTCCTGCCGCCGGAATACAGTGATACACTGCTATGATCTATAAGAGATGATGACATGATGTGCTGCTAATAAACATTGAGTGCGCCCCCCCCCCCCAGTATAATAAACATTGAGTGAGGCCCCCCCCAGTATAATAAACATTGAGTGCGGCCCCCCCCAGTATAATATACATTGAGTGCGGCCCCCCCAGTATAATAAACATTGAGTGCGGCCCCCCCAGTATAATAAACATTGAGTGCGGCCCCCCCCCAGTATAATAAACATTGGTGGCACAGTGGGCAGTGCCAATGAGGGTTAAAAAAATAAATAAAAAATTAACTCACCTCCACCAATTGATCGCGCAGCTGCCGGTCTCCTGTTCTTGCTTCAGGACCTGTGGTGACGTCACTGACCTAATCACATGGTCCATTACCATGGTGATGGATCATATGATATACCATGTGATGACCACAGTGATGTCACCACAGGTCCTTTGACAGGTCCTAAAGAAAGAACAGGAGACCGGCAGCTGCGCGATCAATTGGTAGGAGGTGAGTTAATTTTTTATTTATTTTTTTAACCCTCATTGGCACTGCCCACTGTGCCACCAATGTTTATTATACTGGGGGGGGCCGCACTCAATGTTTATTATACTGGGGGGGGGGCCGCACTCAATGTTTATTATACTGGGGGGGGGGGCCGTACTCAATGTTTATTATACTGGGGGGGGGGCCGCACTCAATGTTTATTATACTGGGGGGGGCCGCACTCAATGTATATTATACTGGGGGGGCCGCACTCAATGTTTATTATACTGGGGGGGCCGCACTCAATGTTTATTATACTGGGGGGGGCCGCACTCAATGTTTATTATACTGGGGGGGGGCCGCACTCAATGTTTATTATACTGGGGGGGCCTCACTCAATGTTTATTATACTGGGGGGGCCGCACTCAATGTTTATTATACTGGGGGGGGGCCTCACATACATTGTCGGCTACATGTGGATGACTCATCCACATGAACGAGCACGCAAGGACTGAGCTCTCAGGGTGAGTCATGAGGAGGCGTGGCCGGCCTTCACTCACCTGCCGGAGCCAAACCAGGCAGTTATCAGGACATTTACTGCTGGTAAGATTGAAAAAGCAAAGTGGGACAACCCCTTTAATATTGATGATTTTGGCATACAGCTCATGAAAACACAAAATTCCTATCTAAAAAAATTAGCATATCATGAAAAGGTTCTCTAAACGAGCTATTAACCTAATTATCTGAATCAACTAATTAACTCTAAACACCTGCAAAAGATTCCTGAGGCTTTTAAGAACTCCCAGCCTGGTTCATTACTCAAAACCGCAATCATGGGTAAGACTGCCGACCTGACTGCTGTCCAGAAGGCCATCATTGACACCTTCAAGCAAGAGGGTAAGACAGAGAAAGAAATTTCTGAACGAATAGGCTGTTCCCAGAGTGCTGTATCAAGGCACCTCAGTGGGAAGTCTGTGGGAAGGAAAAAGTGTGGCAGAAAACGCTGCACAACGAAGAAGAGGTGACCGGACCCTGAGGAAGATTGTGGAGAAGGACCGATTCCAGACCTTGGGGGACCTGCGGAAGCAGTGGACTGAGTCTGGAGTACAAACATCCAGAGCCACCGTGTACAGGCGTGTGCAGGAAATGGGCTACAGGTGCCGCATTCCCCAGGTCAAGCCACTTTTGAACCAGAAACAGCGGCAGAAGCGCCTGACCTGGGCTTCAGAGAAGCAGCACTGGACTGTTGCTCAGTGGTCCAAAGTACTTTTTTCGGATGAAGGCAAATTTTGCATGTCATTCGGAAATCAAGGTGCCAGAGTCTGGAAGAAGACTGGGGAGAGGGAAATGCCAAAATGCCTGAAGTCCAGTGTCAAGTACCCACAGTCAGTGATGGTCTGGGGTGCCATGTCAGCTGCTGGTGTTGGTCCACTGTGTTTTATCAAGGGCAGGGTCAATGCAGCTAGCTATCAGGAGATTTTGGAGCACTTCATGCTTCCATCTGCTGAAAAGCTTTATGGAGATGAAGATTTCATTTTTCAGCACGACCTGGCACCTGCTCACAGTGCCAAAACCACTGGTAAATGGTTTACTGACCATGGTATTACTGTGCTCAATTGGCCTGCCAACTCTCCTGACCTGAACCCCATAGAGAATCTGTGGGATATTGGGAAGAGAAAGTTGAGAGGCGCAAGACCCAACACTCTGGATGAGCTTAAGGCCGCTATCGAAGCATCCTGGGCCTCCATAACACCTCAGCAGTGCCACAGGCTGATTGCCTCCATGCCATGCCGCATTGAAGCAGTCATTTCTGCAAAAGGATTCCCGACCAAGTATTGAGTGCATAACTGAACATAATTATTTGAAGGTTGACTTTTTTTGTATTAAAAACACTTTTCTTTTATTGGTCGGATGAAATATGCAAATTTTTTTAGATAGGAATTTGGGGTTTTCATGAGCTGTATGCCAAAATCATCAATATTAAAACAATAAAAGGCTTGAACTACTTCAGTTGTGTGTAATGAATCTAAAATATATGAAAGTCTAATGTTTATCAGTACATTACAGAAAATAATGAACTTTATCACAATATGCTAATTTTTTTTGTGGGACCTGTATATAATTCCACATGTGTTAATTCATAGTTTTGATGCCTTCAGTGTGAATCTACAATTTTCATAGTCATGAAAATAAAGAAAACTCTTTGAATGAGAAGGTGTGTCCAAACTTTTGGTCTGTACTGTATATACAGATGAACTGTTTCTATATTGCTATACAGATGGCAAATATGCAGATGTACTATGAACAAGTTTATGAGGCGTACATAGAATGTGTTGGGAAAGAGGGTTCAAAATGATTGCAAAAAATGATGGGGGGCAATAGACACTCTTGCCTAGTGCCATTGGTAATTTGGAAGGGATGGGGTAAAGATCTGGAGCTATACATTTTAGGTGAAGGAATAGTATACAAAACTGTCTTACTTAAAGTAAGTGTAAAACCAAATTTATATAGTCCCAATGGACGTGACTGAATGCTTTCCGTGCATCCAGGAAATGGAGCAGTGGAGGTGTTTGCTTACTCCTCTACAAAACATTTAGAAAAGTACAAAGTACCACCTGACATTTGGCGCCCCTTAACAAATCCAACTACTTGGCAAAAATAGTCAATTGATTTGCCAGCAATTTGGAGTAAAATTTAAGTTTTGTAATGAATAAGCAAATTGGTCAAACATTGGCTGGAACATTAGGTGATTTCCCAGTTTTTGGAAGTAATCTAATTAACGCAACAGTTATGGTGGGAAACAGCTAGTAGTGGAAGCACCAATAAAGATTCTGGTAAATGTGGGCATATTAGGACTTTGAGTTTAATAAAATTTGTCAGCAAGCTCTTCTGTATAGGTTATCTACAGGGAGTGCAGAATTATTAGGCAAGTTGTATTTTTGAGGATTAATTTTATTATTGAACAACAACCATGTTCTCAATGAACCCAAAAAACTCATTAATATCAAAGCTGAATATTTTTGGAAGTAGTTTTTAGTTTGTTTTTAGTTTTAGCTATTTTAGGGGGATATCTGTGTGTGCAGGTGACTATTACTGTGCATAATTATTAGGCAACTTAACAAAAAACAAATATATACCCATTTCAATTATTTATTTTTACCAGTGAAACCAATATAACATCTCAACATTCACAAATATACATTTCTGACATTCAAAAACAAAACAAAAACAAATCAGTGACCAATATAGCCACCTTTCTTTGCAAGGACACTCAAAAGCCTGCCATCCATGGATTCTGTCAGTGTTTTGATCTGTTCACCATCAACATTGCGTGCAGCAGCAACCACAGCCTCCCAGACACTGTTCAGAGAGGTGTACTGTTTTCCCTCCTTGTAAATCTCACATTTGATGATGGACCACAGGTTCTCAATGGGGTTCAGATCAGGTGAACAAGGAGGCCATGTCATTAGATTTTCTTCTTTTATACCCTTTCTTGCCAGCCACGCTGTGGAGTACTTGGACGCGTGTGATGGAGCATTGTCCTGCATGAAATCATGTTTTTCTTGAAGGATGCAGACTTCTTCCTGTACCACTGCTTGAAGAAGGTGTCTTCCAGAAACTGGCAGTAGGACTGGGAGTTGAGCTTGACTCCATCCTCAACCCGAAAAGGCCCCACAAGCTCATCTTTGATGATACCAGCCCAAACCAGTACTCCACCTCCACCTTGCTGGCGTCTGAGTCGGACTGGAGCTCTCTGCCCTTTACCAATCCAGCCACGGGCCCATCCATCTGGCCCATCAAGACTCACTCTCATTTCATCAGTCCATAAAACCTTAGAAAAATCAGTCTTGAGATATTTCTTGGCCCAGTCTTGACGTTTCAGCTTGTGTGTCTTGTTCAGTGGTGGTCGTCTTTCAGCCTTTCTTACCTTGGCCATGTCTCTGAGTATTGCACACCTTGTGCTTTTGGGCACTCCAGTGATGTTGCAGCTCTGAAATATGGCCAAACTGGTGGCAAGTGGCATCTTGGCAGCTGCACGCTTGACTTTTCTCAGTTCATGGGCAGTTATTTTGCGCCTTGGTTTTTCCACACGCTTCTTGCGACCCTGTTGACTATTTTGAATGAAACGCTTGATTGTTCGATGATCACGCTTCAGAAGCTTTGCAATTTTAAGAGTGCTGCATCCCTCTGCAAGATATCTCACTATTTTTGACTTTTCTGAGCCTGTCAAGTCCTTCTTTTGACCCATTTTGCCAAAGGAAAGGAGGTTGCCTAATAATTATGCACACCTGATATAGGGTGTTGATGTCATTAGACCACACCCCTTCTCATTTAAGGCGTCTCAAAGTAAGATTATATTTATAAGATGTTAATTCACGGAGTTAGGCATGTACTTGGAAATCTTTTGTTTAGTTTGTCTGGACATTTTGTCATAGGAAAATTGTTTGATAAACTGCTCTCTAATGGTCACCTTAAGGGCACACCACAAGGTTCTATCAGAAGTACAGGTGAACCATCATCAATAAATTGGAAATACTCTGGATACATTTATGGGTTTGTAAAGCATAAGTAGGATACATTAAAATGTAACTGTTCAACCTGCATGGGGAACAAGAACATTGATTAAACTGCTCTTATACTTTCATACTAATGGGGGCATGATTGGACCAGGTGATGGTTCAGATGGTAGTAGTAGTAATTCTATCACGAAGAGTCCTGTCAACTAAATAGAAGTAAATCCTGGTATATATATTATGTGGGTGAGAAAAACTGTCACATCCTTCTCACTTAGATGTTGAATATGCCAAATATCATACAAATCATGTCATAGGGATCGCCATAGCAACCATAGCAGTGGCTATGGGGCCCTACGCCACTGGGGCCCGTCCAGGCCGCCTTCTGTTGATTTTTTTAATTTTTTTATTTACACACACACTACACACAGGCAGCCAGGCCTGAGCCGCGGACCGCTCGCCCACTACACTAGACTAGTGTAGTGGGCAGGGCGCGGGCGGTCCGTGGTTCGGGCCTGGCTGGGGAGAAGGAGTCAGGACTGGAGCAGGGCGCATGAGCAGCAGATGAGGTAGGCGGGGGAGGTGGCCGGAACCGGGGCGTACCTGAGGGACGGAGGCAGAGCCAGGCACCAGCGCAGCCGGCCCGGCCGCAGCGTGGAATCCTAAGTTCCGGAATCCATTGTGACCTGCAGGGCAGACTAGGGGGGGGCTGAGGGCGGGCACAATTAGTGGGCGGTCCGTCAGGAGCAGTCAGAGCAGGCGAGCAGCACAGATGAGGTAGGCAGTGGAGGGGGCCGTACCAGGGGCGTACCTGAGTGGAGGGAGGAGGGACTGGAGCCAGCCAGCCAGCCACCAGGTTGGGGAAGCAGCAGAGGGAGGCGGACTCAGGCGGTGGAGGGGGCCGGGCTGGGGGTGTACCTGGAGTGGAGGGACTAGGGAGGGAGTAGTCCCGCCAGCCGCACTGGCGCCAGTCAGATTCCCGCTCTCTGACTGCCGGAAACCAGTCTGTGCCTGCTGTGACTAGTGTGCTCTAAATAAAAGTAAGTGAAAGAAAGTGAGAACTTATGATTTCTGAGATACTTGATCTGAATTCTGAAGTTAAAAAGAGCTGCCTGCAGAGTGGGCCCCCCAGAGATGCAAGGGGTGCCCTCCTTATCATTGCAGGTCTGCAGGCAGCTCTTTTTAACTTCAGAATTCAGATCATCAGACTCTCACTAATTATAAATTTACAGCACACACACCCTGGCCTGTAGTGTCCACTATCAGACAGGGGAGGGAAGAAACCACATAACTAGAGTGTGCCCCCCAACTTGGGGGGCACACTGGCACTCTAGTTCTGGGGTTTCTTTTCTTCCCTCCCCTGTCTGATGGTGGACACTACAGGGGTGTGTGCTGTAATTAGTAAGTGAGAGTCTGATGATCTGAAGTTAAAAAGAGATGGCAGCAGTGATAAGGAGGGCGCCCCTTCCTTCTTTTGGGGGGCACACTCTAGTTCTGGGGTTTCTTCCCCCCCCCCCCCCTTATATGACAGACTAAGGGTATTTTTACACTTGCGGTAGGACTGTTCAGCCTGTCGGATCCGTCCTGCCGCTATTTCGTTGGACCGCTGCTCCGTCCCCATTGACTATAATAGGGATTGGGGTGGAGCTCCGGCACTGTACGGTGAGAGGCCACCGGATGAAAAAGTCGGACTTGCAGTACTTTTCGGCTGCCAGCCTTTCACTGCACATTGCCGCGCTACACCGGAGCTCCATCCCCGTTCCCATTATAGTCAATGGGGATGGAGTGGCGGCAAGGCAAAATAGCGGCAGGACGGATCCAACAGGCTGAACAGCCTGTCGGATCCGTCCTGCCGCAAGTGTGAAACTACTTGCAAGTGTGAAACTGCTCATGGCGGTGGGAGATCTAGGATGGTTGTTTGTGTGTGAGCTCTGGAAGGGGTGGTGGGAGGCCCGATAGATATGTGGGGGCTGGGGGGGGGGGGGCATACATTTTTTTTGCTATTGGGCCCATGCATTTCTAGCTACGCCCCTGACTTATTCCTTTAGTGTGAAAGCCCGACCACCACTGCTGGATTGCTAGGTGGTGATAACCGCCATAAAAAAGCAGTGTATAATGAAAAATGAATCAAGTCACTAAATGAAGCAATATGGACAATCACAATACATTAGAAAGTGCCTTGTATTAACTTTGCATGATAAATACCACTTGCTGAAGTGTGACAGGTTAAAGGGTTCAGAGGTGGGAGGCCTAGAGGTGGAATCTATGGATGGCTAAATAGTCTTATTAACCTGTTCCTGACAGCTATTTACTATAAATATCCTGGCAGTCAGGATTTATCTCAGAATTAACATTCTGAAAAGTCAATGTAGAAATTGCAGCTGCATGCTAATTGTGCAGCTGCTGAGAGGAGGGCCTGCTGTCAGTGACAGCAGGGCACCCCAGAGAGAAGACAGGGGCTGTTCCTCTGAACAAGCGCTGTATATACAGCTGAGGAAGCGCTATTTGCCGTTGTGTGGTGAAGTGACAAAATTACAGCCTTTTTTTGGGTGTATTAAATTCCATTTTATTTACTTATTTGATCTAACAGTATGTCAGACAGAGAAGTGACAGCCCCTGCACAGGGGAGTGGCAGAGGCCTAAATGTTAAGGAGGCGTGGCAGCAGGGGTCACTTTGAGAGGCTTGAGCTCCCGGTGTCATCTAGCGGTCGTGTCTTGACCTGCAACCAGCGGTTCTTGAATGGTTTACTCAGTCATCCACTTCGTCCCAAGTGACATCAGACACCCCCAGCCAAGAGTCATAGCAGACACAACCCTTAGTTGGCATGGCCTGGGAGCAGGCCCTGTGCCCTCACCTGTCCTCAATCTGCCTCTGTCCTCTTCTGTTCCCTCAGCCAGAGAAGTATTATATGCTGTGGGCTCAGCTCCACTGTACAGCGAGGACGAGCTACTAGAGGACTGTCAGCAGCTTTTGCCCAGCCAAGATCTGGAGGAGACATCCGCAGATTCCTCTGGTAGGCGGGCAAGTAGTGATGAGGAGAGTGGTGTGGGAGCTGGTGTTTTGACCGGTCAGGCTCCTGGCACAGAGACTGTTGAGGAGGACATCAGTGACGTGCAGACAGTACTCGATGATGATGTAGCCGATCGCAATTGGGAGCCAGGTGACAAAGGGGCTTCATGATCATCGGGAGAAGAGGGTGGCAGCTTGTGCGTGAGGCAGCGGGAGAGCCAGCAAGTTGGTAGCGTGGCCAGGAGTCAGCAGGGTGACAGCAGTGGGAGGTCCGGAGCCAAATGTGCCCAGGATAGACCATCCGCTTCACAGGAGCCTACCTGCCTGGAAAGTAGCGGTGCAGGGGTTCATGGAGGCAGCGGCGGTAGCAGTCAGTCAGTGCAGAGTTTTGGGGGTAAAATCATCTACTCGGCGGTGTGGCCGATTTTTGTTTAAGCCGCCAGAGGAGGTGAACATGGCCATTTGCCGAATCTGTGGGCAGAAGGTGAAGCGTAACAAGGGTGCCACGGCCCTGCGTCAACATATGCTGCGTCAACATAAAGTGGCCTGGGAGAACCATGGCTCCAATGTAGTGGTCCCGCCTGCCGCAGCAACCGCGGCATCACCCAGTGGCACATACCCGATTTCAGGCAGTCAAGGCTTCATCACCTCAGCCGAAGGGAGCTGTCTGTCCTTCTCATCATCTACCGGCCCTGATGCTCCTGCTCCTCGCCCTCCTACTCCTCGTCAGTCATTCCGTCAGCAATCTATTCCTAAAGTGATTGCCAAGAGACAACAGTATGCGTGCACTCATCCAACGGCACAGAAGCTGAATGTTCTCCTGGCCAAGTTGCTGGTGCTGCACTCCCTCCCTTTTCAAGTAGTGGACTCTACACCTTTCAGAGAACTGATGGCTTGTGCCGAGCCGAGGTGGAGAGTCCCAAGCCATCATTTATTTGACAAAAAGGCAGTACCAGCTCTGCTCACATATGTAGAACAGAAGGTGGGCCAGTCCTTGAGCCTGTCAGTGTCTGCCAAAGTGCACGGCAGTGCCGACGTGTGGAGCTGTAACTATGTTCAAGCACAATTCCTTTCCAGTCAAACCAGCAACTTGGCCATGCTTCCGTCTCCACGTTCTCACGCCGTTGGTCCTGTGACAATGTCCGGCTCTGCCTCCTTATCCACCACCGTGTCCTCAGCCTCCACTGCAGGGACAATTCACAGTGCTCCTCCAGCATACCACATGTGCTGGGCATGGCGGTGTCACGCTGTTCTATACCTCTTTTGCCTGGGCGAACGGATTTACACAGGGGAGAAACTGCTCCATCTCCTTCATCAAGAAATCAAATCCTGACTTTCTCCGCGACAACTCAATATCGGAACCATGGATGGTGACCGACAACAGGAAGAACATGGTGTCGGCGCTGCGACAAGCAGTTCCTGAAGTCTTCCACCCATCTGAAAGACATCCTTAAAATGGCCAGGAAACTTTGCAGGCACTTCAGCCACTCAGCTGCAGCGGCAGAACTGCATCCCTCAACATAGGCTAATATGCAACATTTACACCCGTTGGAATTCCACCCTCCATATGTTGGACCGACTATACGAACAGAGAAAGGCCATAAACAATTTCTCGATGATCCAAGCGAACAGGAGTACTCCCCTGTGTAACTACCATGTCAGCCAGTGGCAGCTCATGTTTGACTTGCTTAGGTAGTGACAGCCAAATTGTCACCATTCGGCAGAGGAATGACTTCTGGCTCTCCACCTTGTGGACTCTCGCTACCGGTCCAAAATGAGGGCCTTTATTTTTACACTCGCTGAGAGGGAGGACAAACTGACCTACTATAGAGACCTCCTATATAATCAGCGCCATTGTCCATCCTCTCGCAGGCCCTCTGCGCTCTTGTTCCACTGCCATGGCTGCTGTGGCGGGTGGGATGGTAAGAACAGTACCAGCTTCATCAGCAGCAGCTTGAGTCTAGAGTCGATGATGAGCAGCTTTCTTAACCCGCCTAGTGAAGAAACTACTCACCAGCAGCAGCAGCTAGACCTGGAGCAAAACCTGAACCAGCAGGTGGTGGCATACTTGGACAGCACCTTGCCACCCAACGTTGTAGATCTGCTGGACTACTGGGCAGCCAAACTGGATTTGTGGCTGCAGTTAGCCGAGTTTGCCCTGGAAAAGCTGTCCTGCCCGGTCAGTAGTGTGGCATCAGAGTGGTTGTTTAGTGCGGCGGGAGCCATAGTTAACCCAAGGAGAACTCGCCTGTCCACCCAAAGTGTGGAGAGACTGACCTTTGTCAAGGTGAAGCAGGCGTGGATCAGCCAAGATTTCCACCCACCAATGCCTGAAGCATCAGATTAGATCATCCATGCTACCTCACCCAAACCTTGACAAAATAGACCGGTTTCTTCTGGCTACCTGCCTCAGCTACTATTCTTATGCTGCCACCTGCCTGATTCCACACATCTGATGTCAAGTGCTCCTTCTTACACCCACCATCATTAGCGGGTACTGTTATTGCTACGCACCTCCCCACTCTGTCACCGGGTCACTCTGTGGTCTCCTGATGCTGCTGCCACCTCACCACTCAGGTCTCCTCATGCTGCTGCTGCCACCTCCACACTCTGTCATTGTGCCACTCTGTGGCCTCCTCATGCTGCTGCCATCTCCACACTATGTCACCTTACCAGTCTGTGGCCTCATCATGCTGCTGCCATCTCTGCACTATGTCACCTTGTCACTCTGTGGCCTCCTCATGCTGCTGCTGCTGCCATCTCCACACTCTGTCATTGCGCAACTCTGTGGCCTCCTCATGCTGCTGCTTACCTCCACACTCTGTAATTGTGCCACTCTGCGGTCTCCTCATGCTGCTGCCACCTCCACACTATGTCACTTTGCCAGTCTGTGGCCTCCTCATGCTGCTGCCACCTCCACACTCTGTCACCTTGCCAGTCTGTGGCCTCCTCATGCTGCTGCCACCTCCACACTGTCACCTTGCCAGTCTGTGGCCTCCTCATGCTGCTGCTAACTCAGCACTATGTCATCTTGCCAGGAAAGGAAAAATTTGATGCACAACGGATCCTGTCTGTGTAGCAGCTGTAAGGCCCGTACGGTCCCATCAGAATTGGCTTATGATTTGGTAACCAAAAGCAGGAGGGGGTACAAAATACAGAAGACATGCAAATATTCTATTCACGTTTCATCTCTGTTTTGAATTCACCCCTGTTTTTTTTGGCTTTAGCAATACTGAGGGATTACTGACTAAATGCTGACCGAGTGAAGGCGGATGCTCAACAAACAGGATCTGTTTTTTGGCGGGTTATTGTTATGACGAATCAGAGGAAAGGCAAAATAATCAGTGACGTCAGCACAAACTCCCTCTCCACTCTGTCAGGGGGTCTCTACTTGTAGAAGCGTTTAATAGAACAGGTTCTGTAGACATCTATGTAGAATCAGCTGATGACGGTGTAAAAGGAGTGCACTCTTTCACACTACAGTAGGATCTTAGGCCTCTGCACAGTTCTTTATACTTGGCACTAACATCGACCTGTGTTGAGTTATTTGGTCAGTTTTGGCCCCATATGTGAGCAGTGATTCTAAGAGAGATGCCTGTCATGTGCGTGTCATTCTGACTCACAGTATTGGTTCACTACCACAGCAGACTACTGCAAGGCACAGTGTTCTACACCACTATACAGTCTCTCTGCAGCCAGGAAATAGCTGTTTTTAATGCGATTTTCCGTGAATAAATTCGGATCGAATCAAATCTGTTCGTAAAATTTGGCGAACCGGCCGAATCATATTTTTGAGAAATTCACTTATCTCTAGTTAACACTATTTCTAAAATCTGCTTTGAATAGTTTGAGGAATGTAGTTTCTAAAAGGGGGTAATTGATGGGCGGTTTCTATTATGTAAGCTCCTCAAAGTGACTTCAGAACTGAATTGGTCCTTTAAAAATTGATTTTGAAAATTTTCTTGAAAAGTTCAAAAATTGCTTCTAAAATTCTAAACCTTTTAACATCCTAAAAAAATTAAATAACATTACCAAAATGATGCCAACTGTAGGAGGGTTCAAGGGATGATCGTGGATGATAGATATGTGTCACCGAGGTTCCTGGCCTCGGTGAAGTAAGAGCCAGTTTCATGTGTTAGCAGCAGTTGCTGTTTGACATGTTGCTATTTAGTATGGCTGTAATAGCTGATCCAGGATGGCTCTTACTGGGAGTAGTCAAAGTGCTGGGTGGGTGACTACTCCCCACGTTCCCTGTCGGGTCTTGGTTTTGGGCTATAAAACACAAGCAGCATTGTCAGGTGGTGTGGATTACTCCTCTCTGACAGTGTTGCTCTGTCAGTCTCTGTGTTGGGACCTGGAAGTTTGGGCCTGGATTAAGGCCTGCTACCTTGTTGGTGTGAAAGCAGGTGGATTCTGCTTTGTCCAAGGACTTCTTCTTTGCTGCATGGTGTGAATGAACACCAGAATCACAAGGTGACTGTTTTCCTTATAACTGACTTTTTGTTTTGTTACTTACTTAGGGCTCGTTCACGCAAACGTGTGATGTCCGTTGCCGTATTGCGGACCGCATTTGCGGATACGCAATATACGGGCACCATTCCGTGACCATTCTGCATCACGGATGCGGACCCATTCATTTCAATTGGTACGCCAATCTAGAGATGCGGAGCGGAAGAACAGACCGGAACACTACGGAAGCACTACGGAGTGCTTTCTGGGGTTCAGTTCCGTGCTTTTGCACCGCAAAAAATAGAACTTGCTCTATCTTTTTGCGGAACAGAAGGGTCGCGGACCCATTCAAGTGAAAGGGTCTGCGATCCCCATGCACCTGCCCGTGCATTTCGGACTGCAATTTGCGGTCCACAGCACGGGCTTCACACATTCGTGTGAAAGAGCCCTTAAGGTGTGATTAAACACTGAATTGTTTAATTTAAAGACTTTGTTGTTGCCTGTATGCTGCGTCCGCTAACTTGCCTATCAGAGCGAACCCCCACACAACATAAAGTAGATATATGGTGAATGTTAATAAGTATTTTATGAGATATCATTATCTGTCTTAAAAGCAGAGAGATTAAAATTTAGAAAATAGTGCATTTTTCAAAATTGTTAAAAAATGTATGATTTATGCTTAAGCATATAGACTCAAATTTGCCATTAACATTAAAACAATGCGTCACAAAAAACTATCTCAGAATGGCTTGGATAAGTAAAAGCATTCCAAAGTTATTACCACATAAAGTGACACATAGATTTGCAAAATTAGGCCTGGTCTGGAGGTGGTTAAAGTCACAGCAAGAATCAATGCCCTGTACGGTTCCTGAGAATGTATAAGTAATAGAAATCTAAGAAATGGTATTTGGCCTGTGTTCAGAGAACACAGAGAAACCAAGATAACCTGAGCATTATTGATTTGACATAGTAAAATGACTGCCCTACCCTCACTATCCACAATTGTTTTGGTAAAAAAAAAAAAGGCAATAGTATTTGTGATAGCAATTGGAGACACCTTATTTTTTATTCAAAGCAGAGGCTGAGTAAATGTATAAGTATTGTTTGTGTTTTAACCTGCACAAATCCTCAGTTCTCAAAAGAGTCTCTTGTATACTAATTCTGATTCTCTACATACCATGGAGTTAAGCTCCTTTCATTTAGAGACGCAATTTAAAAAACCATAATGAGGTAGGAGTGGATAGCAGCAAGCAGGTGTCAATATATAATGTGCATTATACGATAAAGTAAAAAAGGCAGATATTGCAAGTGAAGGATAAGAAGGTGTGGTATACACAACAAAAGTTCTTACTAGTAGTCAGCATATCTTCCAAGAGATATGACGTGCTAATAAAACAAATTATATAGACCTGAAGAACTAGAACAGTCCCTTGCAAGAAGAGTAACACTAGCTATTTACAGCAGGTGAGCGAAGCTGGCCCCCCTTCAAACAGCACAAACAAAAACTCCAGTGTGTTTCTTTAGTGCTACGTTTGTGCTGTTTTGTGCCGCAAAAATTAACATTTGTGCTGCTTTTATTTTAAAGATAATAGCAACTGTTTGTTTCAACATGATGACATCACCAGCCCCCCTACAACAGCAAAAAGACATGAAACTTGCTGGTTGGTTAGTGCTACGTTTGTGCTGGTCTGTGCCGTTTAAATCTCCATTCTACCTCCTTTCGTTTTCGAGTTATTAACCATTTATTGAAAGGTCACCAAAGGTCACCTAGCCCCCCATCACAGCCAAAAGACACAAAACTGGGCTGGTTGGTTAGTGCTACGTTTGTGCTGGTTTGTACTGTAGAAATTAACATTTGTGCTGCTTTTATTTGTAAGATAATAGCAAAACCGGGCTGGTTGGTTAGTGCTGCATTTGTGCTGTAAAAATGATCATTTGTGCTGCTTATTTTTCTGAACTCCATTAACAGGGCTGAAGCATACTAACTTTACACAGGTAGTAAGACAAGTTAATGTGGACTGACATCACTTGAAGTAAGAATGATTATAGCTACAGCCAAAAAAATAAATACTAACTATCAAGAAGTAGAATAGTAAAATGTGTCTCAAACATTTTTATTCTACAAATCATTTTATAAACTAAAGATCATAAAGTTTTCATGAAAATCAATGACAAATAAAGAACAAATAAACCCAAACATAGAGATATCCATATTAAGTCCTGATTTTTTCGCAGTCTTCATTAAACGGTAACTGCACTTGTCCATGGGAAGTGTATAAAAAAGTAGATTATCTCAAGCTAAAACCTTTGCTACCTATGCTTAACAAATAGTAACTTGGAACTACAAGCAGCTAATAATACAAAATCATCAGCACTCCATAGAGTGTACAGACCTTGAGTAAGAGGTTGGTGCTTGAAGTGACAACATGGATGGCGCTGTGTCCGTCAAACATTTGGGGGCCATACAGGGTCCCTTCTTCTGGGCGACATAGTGACCGTCACTATGTTGGCCAAAAGAAGGGACCCTGCATGGCCCCGAAATGTTGGCTGTTAGATGTATGTGTCAATTTAATAAAAAAGTGCTTTACTTCTGGCACATATTGTCCAGTGCTGGTGTCTTCTATTGTGGACTACAAGAAGCTACCTCTTGTGTACAGAACAGTATGGGGGCAGATCTTGGTATGTGAATTTACCACTGCCATACCATTTGTCAAATCATCATATTTTTCCCATGCGTAATCAGACATTTTACAGTAGGCTATGTAACGGCCTAGAGATCTTCTGGTAGCTGGTTGGCAAAATGCAACAACAGCTTTTAAAGTGAATATAGGAATGATTGGGCACACCTAAGATACTTGGTAACCAATATTTATTAAAGTAGTTAAAATAGTTGGAATAATTAGACAGTAATATAAAGACAGCAGTACGAATTTAACAGCAGTATGAATTTACGAAACTGCCACGTAATTTAGACAGCAATCAAGTGGAAATTAAGTATGTTTGTGACCGAAAGGAGGCTCAAAATGGTCACTTGCAGATGATGTTGGTGACTAACAGCCTCATTGCGACCACAGTGGACAGAAGGAGTAGATATTAAACTCCAATATTAATGAATCAATTAAATACTTTATAGATTTAAAAATGCATTGTAGGTGATAAAAAATATACATAAAATATTTTTTATCACCTACAATGCATTTTTAAATCTATAAAGTATTTAATTGATTCATTAATATTGGAGTTTAATATCTACTCCTTCTGTCCACTGTGGTCGCAATGAGGCTGTTAGTCACCAACATCATCTGCAAGTGACCATTTTGAGCCTCCTTTCGGTCACAAACATACTTAATTTCCACTTGATTGCTGTCTAAATTACGTGGCAGTTTCGTATATTCATACTGCTGTTAAATTCGTACTGCTGTCTTTATATTACTGTCTAATTATTCCAACTATTTTAACTACTTTAATAAATATTGGATACCAAGTATCTTAGGTGTGCCCAATCATTCCTATATATACTTTTGCCTTTTAGTAGCGGGGTGACGCTGCAAGTTTGAGAGCACCCTTTTTGGTGTATCAGCCACCCTGTGCATCCAACTAACCTATTGTTCTGAATTCAGCTTTTAAAGTGAACCTGTTCTCATTTAATTCAAGGTAGGCTGGAAATTAAGAGAGTTCTGCTTCAAGAAATCTTTCTTGTGAACCTCTGCTTCGTGTTTCACAAGCTGCCCAGAGTCCTATGTCAGTGTCAATCCAAAGGTGCTGTCTAGAGTTGAGCGAACACCTGGATGTTCGGGTTCGAGAAGTTCGGCCGAACTTCCCGGAAATGTTCGGGTTCGGGATCCGAACCCGACCCGAACTTCGTCCCAAACCCGAACCCCATTGAAGTCAATGGGGACCCAAACTTTTCGGCACTAAAAAGTCTGTAAAACAGCCCAGGAAAGGGCTAGAGGGCTGCAAAAGGCAGCAAAATGTAGTTAAATCCCCTGCAAACAAATGTGGATAGGGAAATTAATAAGAATAAAAAATAAAATAAATAAAAATTAACCAATATCAATTGGAGAGAGGTCCCATAGCAGAGAATCAGGCTTCATGTCACCCACCACTGGAACAGGCCACTGTCAGATATTTAGACCCCGGCACCCAGACAGAGGAGAGGTCCCATTGCAGAGAATCAGGCTTTATGTCACAGCAGAGAATCAGGCTTCACGTCACCCACCACTGGAACAGGCCATTGTCAGATATTTTGGCCCTGGCACCCAGACAGAGGAGAGAGGTCCCATAGCAGAGAATCGGGCTTCATGTCATAGCAGAGAATCAGGCTTCACGTCACCCACCACTGGAACAGGCCATTGTCAGATATTTTGGCCCTGGCACCCAGACAGAGGAGAGAGGTCCCATAGCAGAGAATCAGGCGTCATGTCATAGCAGAGAATCAGGCTTCATGTCCCCCAACACTGGAACAGGCCACTGTCAGATATTTTTAGGCCCCGGCACCCAGACAGAAGAGAGATGTCCCATAGCAGAGAATCAGGCTTCATGTCATAGCAGAGAATCAGGCTTCATGTCATAGCAGAGAATCAGGCTTCACGTCACCCACCACTGGAACAGGCCATTGTCAGATATTTTGGCCCTGGCACCCAGACAGAGGAGAGAGGTCCCATTGCAGAGAATCAGGCTTCACGTCACCCACCACTGGAACAGGCCATTGTCAGATATTTTGGCCCTGGCACCCAGACAGAGGAGAGAGGTCCCATAGCAGAGAATCAGGCTTCATGTCATAGCAGAGAATCAGGCTTCATGTCATAGCAGAGAATCAGGCTTCATGTCATAGCAGAGAATCAGGCTTCACGTCACCCAACACTGGAACAGGCCACTGTCAGATATTTTTAGGCCCCGGCACCCAGACAGAGGAGAGGTTCATTCAACTTTGGGCTGCCCCGCAATATAATGGTAAAATGAAAATAAAAAAAGGATTGAATGAGGAAGTGCCCTGGAGTACAATAATATATGGTTAAGGGGAGGTAGTTAATATCTAATCTGCACAAGGGATGGACAGGTCCTGTGGGATCCATGCCTGGTTCATTTTTATGAACGTCAGCTTGTCCACATTGGCTGTAGACAGGCGGCTGCGTTTGTCTGTAATGACGCCCCCTGCCGTGCTGAATACACGTTCAGACAAAACGCTGGCCGCCGGGCAGGCCAGCACCTCCAAGGCATAAAAGGCTAGCTCTGGCCACGTGGACAATTTGGAGACCCAGAAGTTGAATGGGGACGAACCATCAGTCAGTACGTGGAGGGGTGTGCACATGTACTGTTCCACCATGTTAGTGAAATGTTGCTTCCTGCTAGCACGTTCCGTATCAGGTGGTGGTGCAGTTAGCTGTGCCGTGTTGACAAACTTTTCCAAATCTCTGCCATGCTAACCCTGCCCTCAGAGGAGCTGGCCGTGACACAGCTGCGTTGGTGACCTCTTGCTTCTCCTCTGCCTTCGCCTTGGGCTTCTACTTGTTCCCCTGTGACATTTGGGAATGCTCTCAGTAGCGCGTCTACCAATGTGAGCTTGTACTCGCGCATCTTCCTATCACGCTCCAGTGCAGGAAGTAAGGTGGGCACATTGTCTTTGTACTGTGGATCCAGCAGGGTGGCAACTCAGTAGTCCGCACACGTTAAAATGTGGGCAACTCTGCTGTCGTTGCGCAGACACTGCAGCATGTAGTCGCTCATGTGTGCCAGGCTGCCCAGAGGTAAGGACAAGCTGTCCTCTGTAGGAGGCGTATCGTCATCGTCCTGTGTTTCCCCCCAGCCACGCACCAGTGATGGGCCCGAGCTGCGTTGGATGCCACCCCGCTGTGAACATGCTTCATCCTCATCCTCCTCCACCTCCTCGTCCTCCAGTAGTGGGCCCTGGCTGGCCACATTTGTACCTGGCCTCTGCTGTTGCAAAAAACCTCCCTCTGAGTCACTTCGAAGAGACTGGCCTGAAAGTGCTAAAAATGACCCCTCTTCCTCCTCCTCCTCCTGGGCCACCTCCTCTTCCATCATCGCCCTAAGTGTTTTCTCAAGGAGACATAGAAGTGGTATTGTAACGCTGATAACGGCGTCATTGCCACTGGCCATGTTGGTGGAGTACTCGCAACAGGGCACACAGGTCTCGCATGGAGGCCCAGTCATTGGTGGTGAAGTGGTGCTGTTCCGCAGTGCGACTGATCTGTGCGTGCTGCAGCTGAAACTCCACTATGGCCTGCTGCTGCTCGCACAGTCTGTCCAGTATGTGCAAGGTGGAGTTCCACCTGGTGGGCACGTCGCATATGAGGCGGTGAGCGGGAAGGCCCAAGTTACGCTGTAGCGCAGACAGGCGAGCAGCGGCAGGATGTGAACGCCGGAAGCGCGAACAGACGGCCCGCACTTTATGCAGCAGCTCTGACATGTTGGGGTAGTTGTGAATGAACTTCTGCACCACCAAATTCAGCACATGCGCCAGGCAAGGGATGTGCGTCAAACCGGCTAGTCCCAGAGCTGCAACGAGATTTCTCCCATTATCGCACACCTCCAGGCCGGGCTGGAGGCTCACCAGCAGCAAACACTCGTCGGTCTGTTGTTCTATACCCCGCCACAACTCTTGTGCGGTGTGGGGCCTGTCCCCCAAACATATGAGTTTCAGGCACGGCTCTCTTGGAGAAGTAGTGGCGGCTGGGAACAACCTACTGTGGGACAGCAAGCTACATGAGCTGTTTGAAGCTGTCTGTGTCCACCAGCCTGAATGACAGCATTTCATAGGCCAGTAGTTTAGAAATGCATTCAGGGCCAGAGATCGAGGGTGGCTAGGTGGGAATTTACGCTTTCTCTCAAATGTTTGTGAGATGGAGAGCTGAACGCTGCCGTGTGACATGGTTGAGATGCTTGGTGACAGAGGTGGTGGTGTTACATCCTCTGTTTGCTGGGCGGCAGGTGCCAACGTTCCTCCAGAGGAGAAGGAAGAGGCCGAGGCAGCGGCAGCAGCAGAAGAGGCCGAGGCGGCAGCAGCAGAAGAGGTAGCAGGGGGTGCCTGAGTGAGTTCCTTGTTTTTAAGGTGTTTACTCCACTGCAGTTCATGCTTTGCATGCAGGTGCCTGGTCATGCAGGTTGTGCTAAGGTTCAGAACGTTAATGCCCCGCTTCAGGCTCTGATGGCACAGTGTGCAAACCACTCGGGTCTTGTCGTCAGCACATTGTTTGAAGAAGTGCCATGCCGGGGAACTCCTTGAAGCTGTCTTTGGGGTGCGTGGTCCCAGATGGCGGCGGTCAGTAGCAGGCGGAGTCTCTTGGTGGCGGGTGTTCTGCTTTTGCCCACTGCTCCCTCTTTTGCTACGCTGTTGGCTCGGTCTCACCACTGCCTCTTCCTCCGAACTGTGAAAGTCAGTGGCACGACCTTTATTCCATGTGGGGTCTAGGACCTCATCGTCCCCTGCTTCGTCTTCCACCCAGTCTTCCTCCCTGACCTCCTGTTCAGTCTGCACACTGCAGAAAGACGCAGCAGTTGGCACCTGTGTTTCGTCATCATCAGAGATGTGCTGAGGTGGTATTCCCATGTCCTCATCATCAGGAAACATAAGTGGTTGTGCGTCAGTGCATTCTATGTCTTCCACTGCTGGGGAAGGGCTAGGTGGATGCCCTTGGGAAACCCTGCCAGAAGAGTCTTCAAACAGCATAAGAGACTACTGCATAACTTGAGGCTCAGACAGTTTCCCTGATATGCATGGGGGTGATGTGACAGACTGATGGGCTTGGTTTTCAGGCGCCATCTGTGCGCTTTCTGCAGAAGACTGGGTGGGAGATAATGTGAACGTGCTGGATCCACTGTCGGCCACCCAATTGACTAATGCCTGTACCTGCTCAGGCCTTACCATCCTTAGAACGGCATTGGGCCCCACCAAATATCGCTGTAAATTCTGGCGGCTACTGGGAACTGAGGTAGTTGGTACACTAGGACGTGTGGCTGTGGCAGAACGGCCACGTCCTCTCCCAGCACCAGAGGGTCCACTAACACCACCACGACCATGTCCGCGTCCCTTACTAGATGTTTTCCTCATTGTTACCGTTCACCACAATAAGAAAACAATTATTTGGCCCAATGTACTGAATTCAAATTCAGGCCTATCTGTGTAATACGGTACCTATCTGGCTATCTATTTAGGTACCGTATTACACTAATACAGGCACAGCAGTAACGACAGATTTAGCTGAATATAAATTGTAGGCCTAGTATTTAGGCGCTGGATGACAGGTATACGTTTACGGACAGAATTAGACTTGGAAATGCACGGTAGCGTGTGAAGTTATTGAGGATGACCCTATCAGCACCTTCAATCTAATATACCCTTTTATGGATAGATTTAAAGTAGGCCTGATACAGCAGAAACCACTGATTTAGGGAATTGCTAAGTTGGGAATTGTATTTCAAAAATATATCCTTTGCCAGACAGCAGACAGTATTACAATTGGCTAGCCACAGCTGAAACACCAGATTTAGGGTACTGCTATTTTGGCAATTGTATTTCACCCCTCAATAAAATAGCAAGCACAGCCAAGCCCCTGATGTAGGATATAGCAAAAAAAAAAAACACACTATTGATGGTTAAATGGACTTCGTGGCAGCTTGTGCTGGCGCACCACAAGACACAAAATGGCCACCAATCACCCCAGAAAAAAGTGACTGAAAAACGCTCTGGGCAGCCTAAAAATAGTGAGCAATTGAATAGCAGAAGATCAATGATTCACAGCTGTAGATCGATCACTTCATTAAGTAAAGTGATCGTTTTTGCTGAGTAAATCCCTGTCTAGTGCCTAATCTCGCCCTAACAGCAGCAGCTGCATCCTCTCCCTACACTGTTCAGAGCAGAGTGACGGGCGGCGCTACGTGACTCCAGCTTAAATAGAGGCTGGGTCACATGCTGCACTGGCCAATCACAGCCATGCCAATAGTAGGCATGGCTGTGATGGCCTCTTTGGGCAAGTAGTATGCCGCTTGTTGATTGGCTGCTTTGCAGCCTTTCAAAAAGCGCCAAGAAAGCGACGAACACCGAACCCAAACCCAGACTTTTACGAAAATGTTCGGGTCCGTGTCATGGACACCCCAAAATTAGGTACGAACCTGAACTATACAGTTCGGGTTCGCTCATCCCTAATACCAAGTCAAGTTCAGCATCAGGCTGGGACAGTGGGCACACAGGCAGATTCCAGTCATCACTTGCATCCTCCTAATTGCCGGCTAGACGGGAGGCGGAGCTACCCACCGACACAGTGAAGTGGCTCAAGCACAGGCCTGGCTGAGCTCATTTAAAACTCCTCATGATGCTGCCCTAGTGTCCACACCAGGAGGCAGCGCATCCTAGATACAGACTAAAGTTAGATAGTGAGACACAGGTTGCCAGGGGGCCCCTTCCATATGCTGGATGAAGTAATGAACGGTGAAGGGGCCCTGCTTCACCATTACAATCAGCTGTCTGTGCGTCCTATGGACGCAAAAACAGCTGAGCTGGAGGGCCCCTGTGCAGCTGAACCGGCTGCACAGGCGGTATGTCCACCCCTGGATTTCTATATGTTGCTACACGGACTTTCAATTCTGACTAATACAGAACCAGAACACATTTTATTAACATGGTTGCATCACTGAGAAACACAACAAAAGCAAAAGAGGGTTAAACTTCAATTACCTTGATTTACCCTGTATTCTCTCAGGTAGCAGTCAAAATATCTAGTATGCAGTTACTTAAGCTGTATTACTGCCTTCCACCCACCAGGGTGCTGTGTGCAGCGCTTACAGAGCCGAGGAAAGAGGAGGAGCATTAGCAAAAGACAATCTAAGCTGAGTGTGGAGTATAGCAAGGAATAACTGCCTCCACCAGGGTGTTAGGGGTACTAATAAACACAACAAAAGTAATCAAACACATCTGGCTAGTCAGGACTTTTGCTTTTTGCAATATCCATAATGTTTTAATAGCATAATAATGTTAATATTTTCACTTTCGGTTTGCGCTCTGACTCTCCCGTCTGGCCAATAGGGGAGCAGAAGCCTACCTGCAGCTTCTTGGGTCTCTGTGAATGAAACCCAGGCTGCTGCATCGTATTTCCTATGAAGCCATAGCCTGTAATAGAGCTCCATAGGAAATATGCAATTTCCTCATATATTCCAATGCTAGTGCTATGGCAATCTAATATGGCATCATCTTAAAAAAAACAACAACAAAACAATTGCTATTATCTTACAAATAAAAGCAGCACAAATGTTAATTTCTACAGTACAAACCAGCACAAACGTAGCACTAACCAACCTGCTCAGTTTCGTGTCTTTTGGCTGTGATGGGGGGCTAGGTGACCTTTGGTGACCTTTCAATAAATGGTTAATAACTCGAAAACGAAAGGAGGTAGAATGGAGATTTAAACGGCACAAACCAGCACAAACGTAGCACTAACCAACCAGCAAGTTTCATGTCTTTTTGCTGTTGTAGGGGGGCTGGTGATGTCATCATGTTGAAACAAACAGTTGCTATTATCTTTAAAATAAAAGCAGCACAAATGTTAATTTTTGCGGCACAAAACAGCACAAACGTAGCACTAAAGAAACACACTGGAGTTTTTGTTTGTGCTGTTTGAAGGGGGGCCAGCTTCGCTCACCTATTTACAGCCAGTACAAATGCAGAATCCAAATCTGTGAAGAGGGATCCATGCATCAGGGGTTCAGATGAGGTCCCCAACATTCACACCACACCAAGTTAAATTGTGCGACATTTATTGTGGGTAACTGTGGTCCAGTCTCCTGGAACATGTTGACGAGGGCTTCTTTTTTATTGCACCTGCTGGTTTGTTCACAGGGGAAGGATTCGACTTCTAACAGAAATGTAAAGCTTCTTTGGGGTAATTGGCCAGGCATTTGAAGCCATTTTTAATAATAATGGGTTTCACCAGAAATTCCCACTTGTAGAAGCCATTATGGTCTCTCAAATTTTTTGGCAATGCTCCAAATTCCCTCTGTCTGGAGATGTTCTTAAGTCTTTCCAGAAAGGATGGATGGTTGTGGGTAGAGTTGAGCGAACACCTGGATGTTCGGGGTCGAGAAGTTCGGCCGAACTTCCCGAAAATGTTCGAGTTCGGGATCCGAACTTGACCTGAACTTCGCCCCGAGCCCGAACCCCATTGAAGTCAATGGAGACCCGAACTTTTCGGCACTAAAAAGGCTGTAAAATAGCCCAGCAAATGGCTAGAGGGCTGCAAAATGCAGCAAAATGTAGGTAAATTCCCTGCAAACAAATGGGATAGGGAAATGAATAAAAAAAAAATATATATATATATATATATATATTAACCAATATCAATTGGAGAGAGGTCCCATAGCAGAGAATCAGGCTTCATGTCACCCACCACTGGAACAGGCCTCTGCGAGATATTTAGGCCCCGGCACCCAGACAGAGGAGAGAGGTCCCATAGCAGAGAATCAGGCTTCATGTCACCCACCACTGGAACAGGCCACTGTCAGATATTTTTAGGCCCCGGCACCCAGACAGAGGAGAGAGGTCCCATAGCAGAGAATCAGGCTTCATGTCACCCACCACTGGAACAGGCCACTGTGAGATATTTAGGCCCCGGCACCCAGACAGAGGAGAGAGGTCCCATAGCAGAGAATAAGGCTTCATGTCACCCACCACTGGAACAGGCCATTGTCAGATATTTTTAGGCCCTGGCACCCAGACAGAGGAGAGAGGTCCCATAGCAGAGAATCAGGCTTCATGTCACCCACCACTGGAACAGGCCACTGTGAGATATTTAGGCCCCGGCACCCAGACAGAGGAGAGAGGTCCCATAGCAGAGAATCAGGCTTCATGTCATAGCAAAGAATCAGGCTTCATGTCACCCACCACTGGAACAGGCCACTGTCAGATATTTTTAGGCCCCGGCACCCAGACAGAGGAGAGGTCCCATAGCATTAGGCCTGGATGTGGTGAAGAATCAGGCTTCATGTCATAGCAGAGAATCAGGCTTCATGTCACCCACCACTGGAACAGACCATTGTCAGATATTTTTAGGCCCCGGCACCCAGACAGAGGAGAGGTTCATTCAACTTTGGGTTGCCCCGCAATATAATGGTAAAAAAAAAAAAAAAAAGATTGACTGAGGAAGTGCCCTGGAGTACAAGAATATATGGTTAAGGGGAGGTAGTTATAAATGTCTAATCTGCACAAGGGATCCATGCCTGGTTCATTTTTATGAACATCAGCTTGTCCACATTGGCTGTAGACAGGCGGCTGCGTTTGTCTGAAATGACACTCCCTGCCGTGCTGAATACACGTTCAGACAAAATGCTGGCCGCCGGGCAGGACAGCACCTCCAAGGCACGGCTGTGGTTGTGCAGGGAAGGCACGGCTCTCTTGGAGAAGTAGTGACGGCTGGGAACAACATACAGTGGGACAGCAAGCGACATGAGCTGTTTGAAGCTGTCTGTGTCCACCAGCCTGAATGACAGCATTTCATAGGCCAGTAGTTTAGAAATGCTGGCATTCAGGGCCAGGGATCGAGGGTGGCTAGGTGGGAATTTACGCTTTCTATCAAATGTTTGTGAGATGGAGAGCTGAACGCTGCCGTGTGACATGGTGGAGATGCTTGGTGACGGAGGTGGTGGTGTTGGTGCCAACGTTCCTCCCGAGGCGGCAGCAGCAGAAGAGGTAGCAGAGGGAGCCTGAGTGACTTCCTTGTTTTTAAGGTGTTTACTCCACTGCAGTTCATGCTTTGCATGCAGATGCCTGGTCATGCAGGTTGTGCTAAGGTTCAGAACGTTAATGCCTCGCTTTAGGCTCTGATGGCACAGCGTGCAAACCACTCGGGTCTTGTCGTCAGCACATTGTTTGAAGAACTGCCACACCAGGGAACTCCTTGAAGCTGCCTTTGGGGTGCTCGGTCCCAGGTGGCGGTGGCCAGTAGCAGGCGAACTCTCTTGGCGGCGGGTGTTCTGCTTTTGCCCCCTGCTCCCTCTTTTGCTACGCTGTTGGCTCGGTCTCACCACTGCCTCTTCCTCTGAACTCTGAAAGTCAGTGGCACGACCTTCATTCCATGTGGGGTCTAGGACCTCATCGTCCCCTGCATCGTCTTCCACCCAGTCTTCCTCCCTGACCTCCTGTTCAGTCTGCACACTGCAGAAAGACGCAGCAGTTGGCACCTGTGTTTCGTCATCATCAGATATGTGCTGAGGTGGTATTCCCATGTCCTCATCATCAGGAAACATAAGTGGTTGTGCGTCAGTGCATTCTATGTCTTCCACCGCTGGGGAAGGGCTAGGTGGATGCCCTTGGGAAACCCTGCCAGCAGAGTCTTCAAACAGCATAAGAGACTGCTGCATAACTTGAGGCTCAGACAGTTTCCCTGATATGCATGGGGGTGATGTGACAGACTGATGGGCTTGGTTTTCAGGCGCCATCTGTGCGCTTTCTGCAAAAGACTGGGTGGGAGATAATGTGAACGTGCTGGATCCACTGTCGGCCACCCAATTGACTAATGCCTGTACCTGCTCAGGCCTTACCATCCTTAGAACGGCATTGGGCCCCACCAAATATCGCTGTAAATTCTGTCGGCTACTGGGACCTGAGGTAGTTGGTTCACTAGGACGTGTGGTTGTGGCAGAACGGCCACGTCCTCTCCCAGCACCAGAGGGTCCACTAACACCACCATGACCATGTCCGCGTCCGTGTCCCTTACTAAATGTTTATCTCATTGTTACCGTTCACCACAATAAGAAAAAAATTATTTGGCCTAATGTATTGAATTCAAATTCAGGACTTTTTTTTACAGACACCTAACACTATCTGGCTATCTATTTAGGAACCGTATTACACTAATACAGGCACAGCAGTAACCACAGATTTAGCTGAATATAAATTGTAGGCCTATTATTTAGGCCCTGGATGACAGGTATCCCTTTACGGACAGAATTAGACTTAGAAATGCACGGTAGCGTGTGAAGTTATTGAGGATGACCCTATCAGCACCTTCAATGTAATATACCCTTTTATGGATAGATTTAAACTTTGCCTGCTACAGCAGAAACCTCTGATTTAGGGAATTGCTAATTTGGGAATTGAATTTCAAACCAGAACAAAATATATCCTTTGCCAGACAGCAGACAGTATTACAATTGGCTAGCCACAGCTGAAACACCAGATTTAGGGTACTGCTATTTTGGCAATTGTATTTCACCCTCAATAAAATAGCAAGCACAGCCAAGCCCCTGATGTAGGATATAGCAACAAAAAAAAACACACTATTGATGGTTAAATGGACTTGGTGGCAGCTTGTGCTGGCGCACCACAAGACAAAATGGCCGCCGATAACCCTAGAAAAAAGTAACAGAAAAACGGTTTGGGCAGCCTAAAAACAATGAGCAATTAACTAGCAGAGGTTGAATGATACACAGCTGTAGATCGATCACTTCATTAAGTGTTTTTAATGAGTAAATCCTTGCCTAATCTCGCCCTAACAGCAGCAGCTGCATCCTCTTCCTACGCTAATCAGAGCAGAGTGACGGGCGGCGCTATGTGACTCCAGCTTAAATAGAGGCTGGGTCACATGCTGCACTGGCCAATCACAGCCATGCCAATAGTAGGCATGGCTGTGATGGCCTTTTGGGGCAAGTAGTATGACGCTTGTTGATTGGCTGCTTTGAAGCCTTTCAAAAAGCGCCAAAAAAGCACCGAACCCGAACCCAGACTTTTACGTAAATGTTCGGGTTCAGGTCCGTGTCACGAACACCCCAAAATTCGGTACGAACCCGAACTATACAGTTCGGGTTCGCTCATCCCTAGTTGTGGGCCTCCTTCATTAATTTTTCTTTTATATGTACAAAATGAATTAAGGCAATGACAGCCCTAGAATTTGGGAAAAACTTGCGCTTTTGCAGCCTATGTACTCTATACAGTATTAAATCATTAGAAGAGGCTTGCTGCGACAAACATGTTTGTCAGAAAGTCTCTTATCTCTTCAGTTCTAACAGTTTCATGCGTTCCCATGAAGCTGTATTCTGAACTTTTCATATTGAGAGCAGTGAGCTCATCTTTCATTGAATTAGAGATATCAACTCATTAAAGACAAAAGTCAGTTCAGCCATCTTGTTTTCCACATGGAATATGTGACCCACAGGTTGGTAATTTCCTGCTGCAGTTTTGAGAATGCTGCTTGTAAATCATGCTGAATAGACAGCTTTATGTAAGCTAACAATGTTCTCCTAAATGTCATAGTAGCGCTCCATGGCTACTGACATCCTGCTATCCAGAGTGGGCATAGGTGCAGTATCACTCACTTACCTTCTTTCTAAATGCCAGAGTCCTGTGTCTCATGCTGCAGGCAGCAGCCTGACTGCAAGGCCTCTTCCTTTTTGCATATTAGAGAGACTGTTCCCTGAAGCAATGCAGGGGTTAATTCACTTTCTAATCCTGTGCTCAGCTGCTTGACTAATGAACTAATCAACTCCTACAGTATTTAGCTGTGTTGCTGACCTCATTTTCTTGCCTGACCAATAGATCTCTATAGATCTTGGTAGAGCCTATAATATAGCTATAATCCATTTGTCTGCCTGTGTACTGACCACTGCATGATTCCTGAATTTTGACCCACCTGATCTGACCTTTGCCTGTTCATCGTACTGATCCTGTGCCATGTGTACTGACCTTTGGTTTGTTTCACCTGGAGACCACAAGGATAATGCCTTCAGGACTAGCCCAAAATCAAACTGACTAGTTGGCACAGTGCGTCCACACTCACTGCCTGCAACAATGAGAGCTTCAGTGAGAGGATTAGCATGGTATCCATGTTTGCTGAAGGAGGAGGGAATAGCTTACAAACAACTTGCTCTCCTTGTGCAGTATTCTGACATCCCCCCCCCTTCCCCCTTTAATTGTATTCCCTTGCTCAAATGAGGATGCGGTCTGCCTGAGAGGCCACTGAGGCAGGGCTAGAGGAAGGCGACATGTCTAGGATTGGTGACGCTGGACTTCTGAAAGCAGATCATCACATGTGCCAGTGCTGGAGTAAGTCGCACCATTTTTTGAGGCCTCTAAGGCTATAAAGAATTCTGTGAGCATCAAAGGACTTTTCCTCTGTCATTGCTACAATTTGGTATGCATTTCGTCATGAATTAGGCACATCCTCCAGCAGAACAGGAGATATAGATTGACATAAAATGCCAGTCTATGATAAATGTACCTCCCCCTTCCCATTTATTCAATGTGATGGTGGAAGTAGCCTAGCACAATAGCCTCTTCAAACTCATTGTCGGTGGAGATGCCACAATTCGAACCCCCATAGATCAGAAATTGATGACTTATCCTGAGAATAGGACATTGATATTGAACTCCTGAAAAACTGCTATTTGAAAATATACTTTCATGTCTTGTAATTTCTTATTTCTTATTATGTAAGCCTATTCATTGTAGAAAATCAAGGTTCAAAATGTCCGGTTTGACTTTCTAAAGAACACAAGTGTTCCCTGAGTATTTCTTATGCCAATACTAAGATTAGTATACTTAGTGACCAAGAAGGAAATCAGGGGCTTTGGCCTGGGAAGTAGCAAATCCTGTATTGACAAAGAAAGGCACAAACGGCTTTGAATTTGAAAAATACTTGAATGTGCACAAAAGGTGGATTGCCTTACATACAACTTTGCCAAAACATTCCTTTGAAAAGACGGAGAATTTTTAGAAAAGGAAGTTGCAATTTTGAATAGATTTACATAAAGAAAAAAGGATGTGGTGTTTACTGCCAAATGTGATTGTGCCAGCCAGTGTAGATGATGCCATGCCATTGACTAGATTCTCAAAGACCTGAATTAAAACTAAATGAATATTATTGCTGATATGACTGCACTGAAAAGGAAACATGTTTTTTATGTATTCTTTTCTAAATTTAGTTGGCTTGTAATTCATGAATTCATATTGACAAAAATATGTTATCCTATTTATCCACTGAATCACATGACGCACGGGGTACATGCCATGGCAGTGGCTAGTTATTGTCTGTATCCTGTGTCAAACAGAGTATTGACATGCAGAGAGAGGGGCGAGGGGGGTCTGGCAGAAAGGTGAAGAATCTCTTTAATGCTTATGGGACTGACAGAAATAGCCAAACACTTTCCTCTGCTCAGTCAGTCCCATAAATGTTTAAAGGAGTGGCAGGGGGCATACATCAGTACACATTGGTTAATGGCTATAACTTTGTGTCTTTTTGGTACTGACATCATTTTTACAACATTTTTTCATGACCTATGCATTTTATGCATTTTATTATTTATAACTTTTATATACATAAGGAGAGATTTATCATTCCCCTCATGCCATTTTTCCACAGAAAAAAGCCCATGTCTATGACTTTTTAACTGTCACTGTGACTAAATTTAGTCACTATTGGCATTTCTTTGCCACCGTCTCCACTTTCTGACAGGGTAATAAAGAGAATACTCCAACACTGTGCGTCAAGGCTCGTTTATTTGGAATACGGCGTCGTAACAACGTGACGTTTTGGCCAGAACGGCCTTTATCAAACTATGTGACAAAAATTCAATGAAGCAACAATTACAATAGTGCATACAATCCAACACATGGTGAAAAATATAAATCATGGTAGTGTTGGATGATAGAAAATACAGATGCCATCGTAAGCGTCATATACAAGAAAAAACTGTAAAACAAACAGAAAAAAAACTGAAAAAGGCAGAGAAAAACAGAAAAAACAAGTTAATTTCCATAGCAGGGTGAGTATAACACTCATAGAGTCAAGGGAGACCTGTGGGGGACAAATTCTATGTATTTAGCATGATAAGTATATCTCACACAATGAGTGACTTCATCTTAAAGTTTCTATAACTTCTCTAGACTTTAAACATATATACAGTTAAGTCAAGCTCACATCTTGAGCCCTGATACCCCCCCCCCCCCCCCGGCCCTTAGTTTATCCCTACCCTCCCCCCAGTTATCTTCGCTAGACAGATTAAAAAGGCATGCAACATATACATGTTTATTACATTTATAAAGAATCTTATTTCACATACAACATGCATGAATATCAATGTTTGGTATCCTGCGATATATCCTCCAGACTATAAGTTTATTAATAAGGACTACGGTCCTCTCTAGCTTAGAAACAAGACAAATCCTGAGGTTATATCATTTAGACTGTTTGGATTTTCCAATTTTGAAACCTGGACTATCAATAAAGACTTCGGTCCTTAAAGATCCAGAAATAAAGAGTTTCTCAAGATAAAATAATCTTGTTCGCATCAATGGGAAAATCTACTTGCATTGTCTTGTGCATGATTGTGTATAATATGTATTTAATATTATGCTGATCATTATTTGTAAACGTTGGAAATGAAGAATATGTTGACATAAGCACTTATTATGCCTAATATATGAAAATTTTCAATAAAAACAAAATGTTACACACAATGAGAATATATAAAACATAGGGTCGGGGAAGACCTATTGAAGTGCAAATCCTGCATGATACTATTGAGGGCATGACTACTGGTGGTGTCGGGCTGACCATAGTAGGTAGGAATGTCCGTCTATGGAGTAGGGCTATAGTGGGTGTATATCTCAATGGAGTTCCTAATAGCCATAGTAACTATATGTGTGAGAAGTCAGTAGATGGACAAGCTGGCTAGGGCAGTATGTTAATATGTTAATATGCAATAGGCTTACCAAATGCCGCTGTAAGGAAAACCGCCAATGGATGCTGCGCTGTAAAGTAGGTAACGTGTATCCAGAAGCGCATCCATGTTTGGAAATGGCGCCCTTAAATGGGGTGGGGGGCGGGTCAGGGGGCAGATGTAACTCACGGTGCAATGTCTGGAGAGCGCTGAGGCTCTCTTCCGGTCCGAAAGTGGTGCGTTCCACCACTTGCGTGTCAGACCCCTCCTGGGTTGGTGTGGGGTGGATGTGACGTGCAGTGTGCATGTTAGGAAAGCATTTGGTCTCTATTCTGATCCGGAAGTGGTGCGTTCCACCACTTGCGTGTCAAGGACTCTCCTGGGCTGGTGGTGCGCAGGCTCATTATGTTGAAATTAGTCTAGATAGCGCAAATGTAGTACGGGCATTGGAACTAGTGGCGGTACTGAGGTATTGTTTAAGAAGAAAGAGTAAGGGAATAGTTGGCCGTGTATCTAGGGGATAAAACAATGTAGAAAGAGGGATATGTACTGAGGAGTTGGTATAGGGAAAAATATATGGTACCTAGGGGGCTGTATGTGTAGAGTCTATAACTATGATGAAAAGGATATCAAACCATGAAACAAGCCCGATATTCTTTAAATAACCTGGGGAGAAATGGAGAGGTACGTTATTAAAAGGACATAATGATATATACATACATACACAAAAAGCATGATGTTATCCTTAGGAGAGAGTCAGTATGTGACATAATGGTTACGTGAAGCTCTGTATTTCATAGTCTCTAATGAGCCCCTTTGGTTCCAGACAGTCCAACCTGTGGATCCAGAAAGCTTCTCTCTTTTTTAGGCTATTTTCACACTAACGTTCGGGTGTCCGCTTGTGAGCTCCGTTTGAAGGGACTCACAAGCGGCCCCGAACGCTTCCGTCCAGCCTAATGCATTCTGAGTGGATGCGGATCCGCTCAGAATGCATCAGTCTGGCAGCGTTCAGCCTCCGCTCTGCTCAGCAGGAAGACACCTGAACGCTGCTTGCAGCGTTCGGGTGTCCGCCTGGCCATGCGGAGGCAAGCGGATCCGTCCAGACTTACAATGTAAGTCAATGGGGACGGATCCGTTTGAATATGACACACTATGGCTCAATTTTCAAACGGATCCGTCCCCCATTGACTTTCAATGTAAACTCTGGACGGATCCGTCTGAGGCTACTTTCACACTTAGAAATTTTTTAACAATATAATGCAGACGGATCCGCTCTGAACGCAAGTGTGAAAGTAGCCTTAGTTGTATGACCCAGTCGTATCCCCTTCTGTGTTGTAAAATTTGCTCTATTACCTGGTATTTAAGTTATGCTAAGTTGCGGCCCTCAAAATGGGCCAGTACTGGGAGTAGGAGATTTTTACATCGAACGGATGACTTGTGTTGACATATACGGTCTCGGATCTTTTGTGTTGTTTCTCCCACGTAGATTTTACCACATGGGCATTTTCAGTAAGTATACCACGAACGATGATTCGCACGTAAAGAAGCCTTTTATGGGGAAACTTTTTCCTGACTGGGGGTGATGAAAGTGGGTACCCTTAAGAACATTAGTGCATTGTAGGCAATGAATGCATATAAAGGTTCCTGTTTTTTGTACTGTAAGAAATCTTTGTTTGGGAATAGTCTGTGTTGGACCAATGTCGGCTTTAACTAAAAGGTCTCTCAAATTCTTGGGTCGTCGGGTACATGCTAGGATGGGATTTTTAAATTCTAGTACTTTTGGAAAAGCTTTCTGTAAAATAGACCAGTAATCTCTAATACTGTTAAAGGGGTTGTCCGAGTTATGAAAAAAAAATAATATAGCACTGAAAATCTGATATATAACTGAGCTAAGCAAGTTTTATGCAAAAAAAATATAAATATTTTTCCTCATTTCCCTGGTTATTTTCTGGCCCTTTGTTTACATGCAATAAAAACAACCTCTGCCCCTCCCCCTGCACTGCTAAGGGAGTGGCTACAAGACCTGCCCTGAGTGACATGTCTGCCTGCTGGGAGACTCTGCAGCATGTTGTATGTGTAGGACTACAAGTCCCAGCTGTATAATGACACTGCTAAGAGAGTGGATACAAGAGCTGCCCTGAGTGCTGGGAGACTCTGCAACATGTTGTATGTGTAGGACTACATGTCCCACCTGTATAATGACACTGCTAATACACACAGGATCTTCCCCCTACCTTCTTGTGCAATGCTCTCTCTAGTATATCAGCTCCAGTGCCCAGCATTGTCTCCTCACTGCTGTGCAGCTGACGGGGTTAAGAATCATAGCAGAGAGTAGACGGCAGTGAAGGGGCGGTGGCCAAGACAATGACATCTGGTTTACAGGCTTGTAAATAACCTTTATCAGAGCAGGGAGAGAAGCTGACATCACAGGTCATGTGACCCTCTGTGAAATCTGAGAAACCAGGCACCGGAGATAAAGTGAGTGAATTGGAAAGCTGTTACATTAGCTTAGTTAGGAACAAAGAAAGAACAAAAAAATAACTTGGATAGCCCCTTTAAGTATTTTTTTAATGGTGGGGTGATAAGTATGGACGAACGGTATACGGTTTAGATCAGTTTTACAAGAGATTGGCCTGCCGGAATCGTGTTTTTCAGCGAAGTGCGCTTTAAGGCAGATGTTTCTGTAAAGCCTGTTAAGGTCTAAATCCAATTGGAAAGTATCCACTTGGTTAGACGGGCAGAATGATAATCCCTTCTTGGGTAGGGATATCTCAGCAGGTCCTAGTATGTGTGAGGAGATATTAACAAATAAGGACGGTACCTGGGATCTAGTTGTCATGTTGTCCAATCCACGTGACGTTGCTGAGGCTCTTCCCCTGTTTCTGCGTCGGCCCCTGAAGGTGTGTTGGGCATAGGTGTCCGGTTGAGTATAGGAGTCACCGTTGGAGCCTGAGTGTGATGACTCTCTTGATTGTGAGCGGTATCTATATCGACTTTTCCTAGAGGAGGTGGAATCGGGCCATTTGTAGACCCTATTGAGTCTGTAATCCTCAGTATCGCGTAGGAATTTATTTAGTTTCGTAGATTCTATTTCTTTTTTGTGGTTTTGTAGAGTAGATTCAATCTTTGTCCATAGCACAACTTAGCACAACTTAACCCTTTCATGACCAAGGGTCATTGATGCCCTAGTGCAGGGATGGGCAAACTGCGGCTCTCCAGCTGTTGTAAAACTACAACTCCCAGTATGCCCAGTCTGCCTACAGCTATCTGCCTACAGGAGGGCATGATGGGATTTGTAGTTTTACAACAGCTGGAGAGCCGCAGTTTGACCATCACTGTCCTAGTGTCCAGGTCAAAATTTACAAATCTGACATGCGTCACTTTATGTGGTAATAGCTTTGGAACACTTTTACTTATCCAAGCCATTCTGAGATTATTTTCTCGTGACACATTGTACTTCATGATAGTCATATATTTGAGTCAATATATTTCACCTTTATTTATGAAAAAATCCAAAATGTACCAAAAATTTTAAAAAATTCACAATTTTCCAAATTTCAATTTCTCTGCTTCTAAAACAGAAATTGATACCTAATAAAATATTTATTACTTAACATTCCCCATATGTCTACTTTATGTTGGCATTATTTTGGAAATGTCATTTTATTTTTTTAGGACGTTAGAAGGCTTAGAAGTTTAGAAGCAATTCTTAAAATTTTTAAGAAAATTTCCAAAACCCACTTTTTAAGGACCAGTTCAGGTCTGAAGTCACTTTGTGGGGCCTACATAGTAGATACCCCCATAAATGACCCAATTGTAGAAACTACACCCCTCAAGTTACTCAAAACCGATTTTACAAACTTTGTTAACCCATTAGGTGTTCCACAAGAATTAAAGGATTTTCCATTTTATTACATTTTTTTCTTTAACACATTGAGGGTTAACAGCCAAACAAAACTCAATATTTATTACCCTGATTCCGCGGTTTACAGAAACACCCCACATGTGGTCGTAAACTGCTGTACGGGCGCAGAAGGAAAGGAATGCCATATGGTTTTTGGAAGGCAGATTTTGCTGGATTGGTTTTCTGAACGCCATATGTTTTTTATTTTTCTGCCGATCGTCTTGTGTAGGGGCTCGTGTTTTGCAGAAAGTGTTGAGGTTTTTATTGGTACCATTTTTAGGTACATAGGATTTTTTGATCATTCATTATTACACTTTATGGGGCAAGGTGACCCAAAAATTGGCTGTTTGGGAACAGTTTTCATTTATTTTTACAGCGTTCATCTGAGGAGTTAGGTCATGTGATAGTTTTATAGAGCAGATCGTTACGGACGTGGCAATACCTAATATGTATACTTTTTCTTATGTATTTAAGTTTTACACAATAATAGCATTTCTGAAACCCCCAAAATTATGTTTTAGTGTCTCCATAGTCTGAGAGCCATAGCTTTTTTATTTTTTGGGCGATTGTCTTAAATAGGGTATAATTTTTTTGTGGGATGAGGTGACGGTTTGATTTGTACTATTTTGGGGATCATAAGCCTTTTTGATCGCTCGCTTTTTGTGATATAAGGTGACAAAAATAGCTTTTTTGGCACTGTTTTTTTTTATGGTGTTTATCAGATGGGGTCTATCATGTGATATATTTATAGAGACGGTCGTTACGGACACGGTGACACCTAATATGTCTATTTTTTTCTTTTTTTATAGGAAAAGGCAATTTCTTTTTTTAATTTCCATTTTTATTTATTTTTTTATTTTTCATTTTTATTATTTTCACTTTCTTTTTTTATCAAGTCCCTCTTGGATCATGAAGATCCAATGGGGCTGATAGCTGTACTATACTTTGCAATGCTCTTGCATTGCAAAGTATAATACTATTAGATGCCCTGTAGGTGGCAACAGCGGACCCTTTTGCAGAGCTCCCTCCCTCTATTAACCCTATGGATGCCGCAACCGCAGCATCTATGGGGTTACAGCAGAGTGTCAGCATAGAGCTCTGCTGATGGCGGCGGCTCAGGAATGGAGCCACCGCCATCACACACAGCAGGGGAACCGGGGGCAGCGCTGGAAAGGGGGGGGTGGGGAAGATGTACGGCCGGCAACATTGAGGGAGGCTGGGGCAGGAGGGGCGGGAGAATGCATGGGGCGGGGAGGGGGCGGAGGACTGCATCAGGAGATGAGCGCAGGAGAGCAGGAGATGAGCAGCAGGCGGACACAAGGGGGGCTTGGAGGGGCACAGATCGGGGGGGGGGGGCTGGGGGGCACGAGGACACTATCTGAAACCGGAATTTTTTCACTACCGCGATCCGATTGGTTAGTCTGCACAGACTAACCAATCGGATCGATTGCCGGTAAGGGGCCACTCTGATTGGTCCCTTGCCGGCATTACTGCACTGTATGCTGTCCATGACAGCAGCAGGACAGGGGCAGAAGCTTTAATCCAAGCGCTTTGCAGCGCTTGGATTAAAGAGCTGGTTTGATGTTTATAGACGTGATAGCTACACGGGGCATGTGCAAATATCACCTATATAAACGTATTGCAGTCGTGAAGGGGTTAAATACCAGGTAATAAAGCAAATTTTACCACACAGAAGGGGATACGACCGGGTCATACAACTAAAAAAGAGAGAAGCTTTCTGGATCCACAAGTTGGACTGTCTGGAACCAAAGGGGCTCAATAGAGACTATGAAATACAGAGCTTCACGTAACCATTATGTCACATACTGACTCTCTCCTAAGGATAACATCATGCGTTTTGTGTATGTATGTATATATCATTATGTCCTTTTAATAACGTACCTCTCCATTTCTCCCCAGGTTATTTAAAGAATTTCGGGCTTGTTTCATGGTTTGATATCCTTTTCATCATAGTTATAGACTCTACACATACAGCCCCCTAGGTACCATATATTGTTCCCTATACCAACTCCTCAGTACATATCCCTCTTTCTACATTGTTTTTCCCCCTAGATACACGGCCAACTATTCCCTTACTCTTTCTTCTTAAACAATACCTCATTACCGCCAGTAGTTCCAATGCCCATACTTCATTTGCGCTATCTAGACTAATTTCAACGTACTGAGCCTGCGCACCACCAGCCCAGGAGAGTCCTTGACACGCAAGTGGTGGAACGCACCACTTGCGGATCAGAATAGAGACCAAATGCTTTCCTGACATGCGCACCGCACGTCACATCCACCCCACACCAACCCAGGAGGGGTCTGACACGCAAGTGGTGGAACGCACCACTTCCGGACCAGAAGAGAGCCTCAGCGCTCTCCAGACATTGCACCGTGAGTTACATCTGCCCCCCCGACCCGCCCCCCACCCTATTTAAGGGCGCCATTTCCACACATGGATGCGCTTCTTCATCCAGCATGTGGATACACGCTACCTACTTTACAGCGCAGCATCCATTGGCGGTTTTCCTTACAGCGGCATTTGGTAAGCCTATTGCATATTAACATATTAACATACTGCCCTAGCCAGCTTGTCCATCTACTGACTCCGCTTCTCACACATACAGTTACTATGGCTACCAGGAACTCCATTGAGATATACACCCACTATAGCCTTACTCCATAGACGGACACTCCTACCTACTATGGTCAGCCCGACACCACCAGTAGTCATGCCCTCAATAGTATCATGCAGGATTTGCACTTCAATAGGTCTTCCCCGACCCTAAGTTTTATATATACTCATTGTGATATACTTATGCTGTCCTTAACAACAGTATACCAATTTCCACCCCCACAGGTCTCCCTTGACTCTGAGTGTTATACTCACCCTGCTATGGAAATTAACTTGTTTTTTCTGTTTTTCTCTGCCTTTTTCTGTTTGTTTTACCGTTTTTTCTTGTATATGATGCTTTCGATGGCATCTGTATTTTCTATCATCCAACACTACCATGATTTATATTTTTCATCATGTGTTGGATTGTATGCACTATTGTAATTGTTGCTTCTTTGAATTTTTGTCACATAGTTTGATAAAGGCCGTTCTGGCCGAAACGTCACGTTGTTAAGACGCCGCATTCCAAATAAACAAGCCTTGACGCACAGTGCTGGAGTATTCTCTTTATTATTATATATGGGGTGGGAACCCGACTCCAAGCAACATTCTCCAGAGTGCCAGGAGGTTCACATCTCTATCACTTTCTGACAAGGAGGAGTGGCAATAGTAGGAGGGGTGTGGCCAGCAGGCATATTTAGCTTTTTTTGCATCCGTTTTCTAGCGTGAATGAAAGCTGAAATGTACAGTACAGACCAAAAGTTTGGACACACCTTCTCATTCAAAGAGTTTTCTTTATTTTCATGACTATGAAAATTGTAGATTCACACTGAAGGCATCAAAACTATGAATTAACACATGTGTGGAATTATATACATAACAAAAAAGTGTGAAACAACTGAAAATATGTCATATTCTAGGTTCTTCAAAGTAGCCACCTTTTGCTTTGATTACTGCTTTGCACACTTTTACCATTTTCTTGATGAGCTTCAAGAGGTAGTCACCTGAAAAGGTTTTCACTTCACAGGTGTGCCCTGTCAGGTTTAATAAGTGGGATTTCTTGCCTTATAAATGGGGTTGGGACCATCAGTTGCGTTGAGGAGAAGTCAGGTGGATACACAGCTGATAGTCCTACTGAATAGACTGTTAGAATTTGTATTATGGCAAGAAAAAAGCAGCTAAGTAAAGAAAAACGAGTGGCCATTATTACTTTAAGAAATAAAGGTCAGTCAGTCAGCCGAAAAATTGGTAAAACTTTGAAAGTAAGGGCTGTTTGACCATGAAGGAGAGTGATGGGGTGCTGCGCCAGATGACCTGGCCTCCACAGTCACCGGACCTGAACCCAATCGAGATGGTTTGGGGTGAGCCGGACCGCAGAGTGATGGCAAAAGGGCCAACAAGTGCTAAGCATCTCTGGGAACTCCTTCAAGATTGTTGGAAGACCATTTCAGGTGACTACCTCTTGAAGCTCATCAAGAGAATGCCAAGAGTGTGCAAAGCAGTAATCAAAGCAAAAGGTGGCTACTTTGAAGAACCTAGAATATGACATATTTTCAGTTGTTTCACACTTGTTTGTTATGTATATAATTCCACATGTGTTAATTCATAGTTTTGATGCCTTCATAGTCATGAAAATAAGGAAAACTCTTTGAATGAGAAGGTGTGTCCAAACTTTTGGTCTGTACTGTACGTCAGCTTTGAGCTACTTCAGATTTCCGTTTAGGACCACAGACTGATGGAGGATGCACCTCACCATAAATTAAGAACATTCTGCAGCATATATGTGTTTGCAAGGGTTAATTGTCTTCCTATAAAACAGGCAGTCGTGTGATTCTGAGATAAGAACACAAGATTGTGAGCCCCAATGAAAACATGGGCTGATGTGAGGGATCACAATATATGTAAAGTGCACTGCACAATATGTTGGTGTATCAGCTACAGGATCTTTACGATTTGTGATTAAGTAATTCGTAAGGAATATACACTACGTGCAGAATTATTAGGCAAATGAGTATTTTGACCACATCATCCTCTTTATGCATGTTGTCTTACTCCAAGCTGTATAGGCTCGAAAGCCTACTACCAATTAAGCATATTAGGTGATGTGCATCTCTGTAATGAGAAGGGGTGTGGTCTAATGACATCAACACCCTATATCAGGTGTGCATAATTATTAGGCAACTTCCTTTCCTTTGGCAAAATGGGTCAAAAGAAGGACTTGACAGGCTCAGAAAAGTCAAAAATAGTGAGATATCTTGCAGAGGGATGCAGCACTCTTAAAATTGCAAAGCTTCTGAAGCGTGATCATCGAACAATCAAGCGTTTCATTCAAAATAGTCAACAGGGTCGCAAGAAGCGTGTGGAAAAACCAAGGCGCAAAATAACTGCCCATGAACTGAGAAAAGTCAAGCGTGCAGCTGCCAAGATGCCACTTGCCACCAGTTTGGCCATATTTCAGAGCTGCAACATCACTGCAGTGCCCAAAAGCACAAGGTGTGCAATACTCAGAGACATGGCCAAGGTAAGAAAGGCTGAAAGACGACCACCACTGAACAAGACACACAAGCTGAAACGTCAAGACTGGGCCAAGAAATATCTCAAGACTGATTTTTCTAAGGTTTTATGGACTGATGAAATGAGAGTGAGTCTTGATGGGCCAGATGGCTGGATTGGTAAAGGGCAGAGAGCTCCAGTCCGACTCAGACGCCAGCAAGGTGGAGGTGGAGTACTGGTTTGGGCTGGTATCATCAAAGATGAGCTTGTGGGGCCTTTTTGGGTTGAGGATGGAGTCAAGCTCAACTCCCAGTCCTACTGCCAGTTTCTGGAAGACACCTTCTTCAAGCAGTGGTACAGGAAGAAGTCTGCAAGGTAAGAAAAACATGATTTTCATGCAGGACAATGCTCCATCACACGCGTCCAAGTACTCCACAACGTGGCTGGCAAGAAAGGGTATAAAAGAAGAAAATCTAATGACATGGCCTCCTTGTTCACCTGATCTGAACCCCATTGAGAACCTGTGGTCCATCATCAAATGTGAGATTTACAAGGAGGGAAAACAGTACATCTCTCTGAACAGTGTCTGGGAGGCTGTGGTTGCTGCTGCACGCTATGTTGATGGTGAACAGATCAAAACACTGACAGAATCCATGGATGGCAGGCTTTTGAGTGTCCTTGCAAAGAAAGGTGGCTATATTGGTCACTGACTTGTTTTTGTTTTGTTTTTGAATGTCAGAAATGTATATTTGTGAATGTTGAAATGTTATATTGGTTTCACTGGTAAAAATAAATAATTGAAATGGGTATATATTTGTTTTTTGTTAAGTTGCCTAATAATTATGTACAGTAATAGTCACCTGCACACACAGATATCCCCCTAAAATAGCTAAAACTAAAAACAAACTAAAAACTACTTCCAAAAATATTCAGCTTTGATATTAATGAGTTTTTTGGGTTCATTGAGAACATGGTTGTTGTTCAATAATAAAATTAATCCTCAAAAATACAACTTGCCTAATAATTCTGCACTCCCTGTAATTTTTTTGTGAAATTCGGCAAAGCAGTAGAACAACATTTTTGATAATTTCATTCCCCGAGCTACTTGAGAAACCTTGGCGTGGTGCTCGGGCTCAGACATGTCCTCCAAGCAGGATATGTTGGCTAATTCTCAATTTTACACCAGTATGAGGGTTAGTAAGACCACATAGTGCACCTGTCTTTGTTTTTGTTATGTCATTTTGACTGCTTATCACATCCACACAATTGCTATCCTGTGTAGGATGTCCATTGTGGTACTTGTGGTCCGCTGCAGGCATCCTCCATTGTATGCATTTTTGCTGGGGATTGCCATTAGCAACGGGCCACAAGTGCAGGATCTGCCCCCCCAGTATAGATGCACCACTGCATATGGGGTTGAGCACTTCCTGCTTTTTAATACCACGCTAAATTGTAGTTTGTATTTAGAATTTTTGGAGGTGTAGAAACTCCTAGTTTGAATGTGCCTTGATTTCCATCCACAGGCAGCATTCTGGTGCACATGTGAGGCCTGGGCTATATCAGCCAGTCTTGGGTGGGGCTCAGAGCTCTCTGCCTCCTCCCATTGTATGCATGGTCACATGCTGGAGGTTACTGGGAGATTGCTTTGAGTCGGACCTTGCGCACCTGTAATTCGCCCACTGGCTCCTGGTATTGCCCATACGGCTCAGGTAGGTTTAGCGTTAGGTTCCCGAGCTACTTGAGAAACCTTGGCGTGGTGCTCGGGCTCAGACATGTCCTCCAAGCAGGATATGTTGGCTAATTCTCAATTTTACACCAGTATGAGGGTTAGTAAGACCACATAGTGCACCTGTCTTTGTTTTTGTTATGTCATTTTGACTGCTTATCACATCCACACAATTGCTATCCTGTGTAGGATGTCCATTGTGGTACTTGTGGTCCGCTGCAGGCATCCTCCATTGTATGCATTTTTGCTGGGGATTGCCATTAGCAACGGGCCACAAGTGCAGGATCTGCCCCCCCAGTATAGATGCACCACTGCATATGGGGTTGAGCACTTCCTGCTTTTTAATACCACGCTAAATTGTAGTTTGATAATTTCATTCATCACTAATCACAATGAACAGCAACGTCTATCACTTAAACTTTTTTTTATTTCCTCACACCAGGGCTCTCTTTTACTGCCAATCTATGAATATCATTGCAGAACAATAACGGTTAAAAGTTGTATAGCAAAAAAATATTCTTATCGTAAAAAATTATTAGAAACAAACCTGGCACCTAATAGCCTTGTTTCTTGGAAGCAGTCACCCTCACCATACCAAAGGGAAGGGAAACACTGAATGTTTTAATGAAAAATAACCATGCATTCAGGGCCACCTATTCACTCAAGGTCCGGACCAGAACAGCTTGTTCTAGGGATTGGTAGTGAATGAGGGTCTTCTGCCAGACTCCCACTGTTCTGACTTTTAAGACTTTTCTGAATGTTCCTTCATTGACATGCTTTAAGATGCAATCTGTACATAGATCTTTATCCCAGATTGTTTTAGGAACATTTAGGTCTTTTAAAATTGATGTCACCCTTAGTTAGTAAGCAATCTAGCGTCATGATGGGGTTAGAGAGCCTGAATTTCTTTAGATGTTCTTCTGGGTGTTTTATGATTTTAGGATTTATTTGTTGCTGTAATTTGGAGAAGTTATGGCAAGCCTGCCAATCCTCCATTTTCAGATTTATTTTCTATTTATTGTGATTATTGTGGCTGTAGACATTCCAAGATTTGTAAACCTTTGCAGACTAATATATTTAAAGAAAACTTTGGGTCATTTATTAAACAGAAATATGCCTAAATTGGGCATATTTCTGTCACTAGATCTAAAAAGTGGGCGAGGTGTGGATGTAATTGTCCAAATATCGTGCAGTATAACAGGAACTGTTGAGGAAGGGTTGAGACGTATGCATATATATCCATGCATGCCTGCAAACACGTGCGGGAATGTATGGTATATATGTGCATACATTAACCACAGCATTATGGGACGATGTGCACAGATGTGCCCAGCATCTGTGCACGTCTGCCCATGGTGACCCACAGGGGCTCATGGTGGCCCCTGTGGGAAATATGTGCCCCCTTAGTGTATATATATATTGGCCCTGTATGGCCAGAGGGGGAAGGTCATAGTGTTATGTGTGTATATGTGGATATGTCTGTATGCCCCTGTATTTGCACACATGTCCATTTATGCTTACAATAGAGTTGGGTATATATAATTTATATAGATATGCCCCAATTGTCTTATATGCATGTGGCCAGTTATGTCCCCCAGTCATGGAGCCCCCCCCCCTGCCTCCTCCTGCATACCTGCGGGTGATGGCACCAGATGGCTAGATTGTCCAGCTTCTGGTCACTTCAGAAGATCAATGGATCTCTTTAAAACATGCCCAGCAGGGCTCCCCCACCTTCTGTCTAGGGACTGTTTATGACATGGGTGTGTGTGGTGCCATGGTGTCTTTGGCTGTACAGATTGTAAGCCTCAGGGGGCCAGCCAGTTGTCTGCTGCAATCTGAGTGCATGCATTCCGTCACACACACACGATGATGTCATTTCCCTACACCTTGGATGGGGGAAGGGGGGGGGGGGGGTGAGAGTGACTTATAGATCAGTCCAAGGCAGAGGAAGAGGGTCTCTTGCAACCAGACTACAATCAGAGACACATGGGGACTGCTGCCTGAAGGAAGAGAGGCCCATATGCCCCTGGAGATGGCTGAGTATACGCTGGCATGGCATTGTACCTCTGCCCTTGCAGTGCCGACCATATTCACCCCTTCCCTGCCTATCCCTTCACTGCTGCCTGCTTACTCCAGTAGCAGCTGAGTGTGTGTTTTGGGGTGGGCTGCTAAGGAATGTATGTACAGCTAGAGTGTGGGGTGGAATTAGGAATTGTCTAGTGTAGCTAGGTTTGTATTGTGGTGTGTACGTCTATATGTATATATATTTATAACCATTGATCTATAAATATATATAGATATAGCGTATAATTAGATTACGATTATTCCCCCCCCCCCCCTGTTTACCCTTTCCCTACCCTGATTAACCCCTGGTTGTAACCCCTGCTTAAACCCTGCCACACCCCCCCCCACTGTATACTTGCAGGGTATTTAACCCCTGCATTGCTGTACAGTTCTGATATTATCCCAATTGTTAATCCTTTGTGTTTGTGGTCGGCTTACACCCCTGTAAGACCACCGTTAACCCTCGGTGTGCCCCATAGGGATAGTATAGAACTAGATGGGTGGGTTGTTAATATTACTTGTATGTGTGAACTGTATAGTTAGATTATGGGTGGAATTGGGAACGTGTAGTGTAGTTTAGGATTGTATATTTAGTGCTGTATTGTTAGTGTATTGCGTGCGTAGTGTAAGTAATGAATACCGTTATATTTGTACCCTTTTGTATAGTGTGTACTTGTTAGCGGTAGTGAGTAAGGCGCATGCAGCTAGTGTAGCGATCAGTGTAAAGCATAGCGAAGGTATTGTGTATTTATTATATAAAGGTATAAATAGGTGGAGTCATCACTAGACGGTTCCTCCTATTTAGGAATATTAATTATCGATATTCGCATAATATTGGTGATTAATATTCCCCCCTTTTACAGGAACATAGAGATTTCCCAATACAAAAATGATTTTTAACACGTTCCTGCAGCATGGCCCTGAGACAAAAGATTCCTGCTTTCCTGCTTCCTGCTGCTCCTGCTGTCTCCATCTTCTGGTCCCAGCGCTGTTCAAATCCGGGCTTGCTACGGGCATAGTCACTTGCACTGCTCCAGCCAATGACAGTGATGATGTGGCCACAAGCAGCGTTTCACCTCTGAAGTCAGTCAGTCATTTGCTGGAAAGGTGCTCTAGGACCGGAAGATGGAGACAGCGAGAGCAGCAAGGAGCAAGAAAGTATGAATCTTCTGTTCCAGGGACTATTCTGCAGGAACTTGTTAAAAATAATTTTTACTGGGAAACCCCTATAAGTGGTGACATTTCCAATCTGCTTCCTATTAACATATGAGTGCTTTCCTTGACTGCAGAGGGCGGTGATTACTGGTTATTAGAGATAGCCTTGCGGTTCGCCCGGCAGTCGTTTAGCGGTTCGCCAAATGGGCAAACATATGGCGATGTCCGCCGGTGCAATATTCTTTTACATTGTGAAGAACTTTGACCTATGACATATCCATCAGGTGGTACAGGACAGCCAATTGAGACATTTGAGCACATGGACATACCCCCTACCTTATAAATAAACCCGATCTGGCCGCCATTTTATATTCAGTCTTTTGCCAGTGTAGGGAGAGGTTGCTGTGTGGAGCAGGGACAGACTGTTAGGGACACTAAACGCTAGCTAATAGGGCCACAAAAGTCCTTTTAAGGACTGGTATAGGTGTGCTATCGATAGGTGTGAATTACTGAGGGGTGTAATATACTTATAATATACTTTCTAACATAGAAAGTATATTATAGTGCATTTGTATTGTGCAGCAGTTGTGTGCGGTTCTGCTGCATTACCGCTAGGGTTTAGCGAACCCGAACTGTAAAGTTCTGGTTCGTACCGAACTTTGGGATTTTTGGACCCCAGACCCGAACCCGAACATTTCCGTAAAAGTTTGGGTTTGGTAATCTGCGCTTTCTTGGAGCTTTTTGAAAGGCTGCAGAGCAGCCAATCAACAAGCGGTTAACTGTCGCCATCACAGCCATGTCGCCATCGAAGCCATCACAGCCATGCCTACTAATGGCATGGCTGTGATTGGCCAGAGCAGCATGTGACCCAGCCTCTATATAAGCTTGAGTCACGTAGCGCTGCACGTCACTCTGCTGTTACTAGTGTAGGGAGAGGATGCTGCTGGACTTGTGATTTCAGGGAGAGAATAGGAGAGAATCTAACTCAGCGATATACAGAGAAATGGTTGTGTGGGTGCAGGGCACAATCGTTTTACCCTGCCCTGAGGCAGTTAGTCTGTTAGTTAGGTGGGCGGCGACGGCGGCCATTTTTTGCAAGTTCAGTGCACCAGCAGTGCATCTGAGCTTTTGGGACATTGCAAATCACAATTATTTTGGCAAACTACAACATCTGGATTAGTCAGTGTGCAATTTAAGCTAGAAATACACCCATCATTTTTTTGGGGTTTAAAAACACACATTTTTTTTCAAAAAACAGCATTTTCCTGATCTGCAAGTGTTAAATTCAAGTTTAATATAAACAGCTTTTATATTCTGTTACCAAAAAAACTATTTTTGCACAATCTACAACATCTACATTAGTCAGTGTGCAATTTAAACTAGAAATACACCCATCATTTTCTGGGGTTTGAAAAACACACTTTTTTTTTCTTCAAAAACAGTATTTTCCCAATCTGCAAGTGTTAAATTCAAGTTTAATATATACAGCTTTCATATTCCGTTACCAAAAAAAACACTTTTTGGGCAATCTAAAACATCTGGATTAGACAGTGTGCAATTTAAGCTAGAAATACACTCATCATTTTCTGGGTTTGAAAAGCACACTTTTTTTTTACAAAAAAACACTATTTTCAAGCCTTGCAGCATCAGCACGTGTGAAATTACAGGCTTATATACTGCTGTCAAATTCAGTTGTTAAACAAACATTCGTTTGTGCACAAAACATTTAGTTGGCAGCCTTTGATGCAGATGTCATTGTGAGATACACCCTTAATACATTTTGGTTATATTTAGAGATTTTAAATACCGCCATTTGGTGCACCAATATAGAATTCAGGCCGTGTGAGATACACCCTCTACATACAGGGGTTTGATTCAGGCATTTGAAATACAGCCAGTTTGGGCAAAGAAATATGTAATTTAGGCCTAAACTGGTTCAGGCCCTATGAGATACACCCTCTAAATACAGGGGTTTGATTCGGGCATTTTAAATACAGCCATTTGAAATACAGCCATTTTGGGCAAATAAATATTTAATTTAGGCCTACACTGGTTCAGGCCCTGTGAGATACACCCTCTACATACAGGGGGTTGAATCAGGCATTTGAAATACAGCCATTTGAAATACAGCCATTTTGTGCAAATAAATATTTAATTTAGGCCTACACTGGTTCATGCCCTGTGAAAAACTCCCTCTATATAAAGGGGTTTGATTCAGGCATTTGAAATACAGCCATTTTGGGCAAAGAAATATTTAATTTAGGCCTACACTGGTTCAGGCCCTGTGAGATGCACCCTCTACATACAGGGGTTTGATTTAGGCATTTGAAATACAACCATTTTGGGCAAAGAAATATTTAATTTAGGCCTACACTGGTTCATGCCCTGTGAGATACTTCCTCTACATACAGGGGTTTGATTCAGGCATTTGAAATACAGTCATTTGCAATACAGCCATTTTGTGCAAAGAAATATTTAATTCAGGCCTACACTGGTTCAGACCGTGTAAGATACACCCTCTACATACAGGGGTTTGATTCAAGCATTTGAAATACAGCAATTTGAAATACAGCCTTGTTGGGCAAAGATATATTTAATTCAGGCCTACACTGGTTCAGGCCGTGTGAGATACACCCTCTACATACAGGGGTTTGATTCAGGCATTTGAAATACAGCCATTGTGGGCAAAGAAATATGTAATTTAGGCCTACACTGGTTCAGGCCCTGTGAGATACACCCTCTACATACAGGAGTTTGATTCAGGCATTTTAAATGCAACCATTTGAAATACAGCCATTTTGGGCAAAAAAATATTTAATTTAGGCCTACACTGGTTCAGGCCCTGTGAGATACACCCTCTACATACAGGGGGTTGAATCAGGCATTTGAAATACAGCCATTTTGTGAAAATAAATATTTAATTTAGGCCTACATGGTTCATGCCCTGTGAGATACTCCCTCTATATACAGGGGTTTGATTCAGGCATTTGAAATACAGCCATTTGGAATACAGCCATTTTGGGCAAAGAAATATTTAATTTAGGCCTACACTGGTTCAGGCCCTGTGAGATACACCCTCTACATATAGGGGTTTGATTCAGGCATTTTAAATACAGCAATTTGAAATACAACCATTTTGGGCAAATAAATATTTAATTTAGGCCTACACTGGTTCATGCCCTGTGAGATACTCCCTCTACATACAGGGGTTTGATTCAGGCATTTGAAATACAGCCATTTTGGGCAAAGAAATATTTAATTTAGGCCTACACTAGTTCATGCCCTGTGAGATACTCCCTACATACAGGGGTTTGATTCAGGCATTTGAAATACAGCCATTTGAAATACAGCCATTTTGGGCAAAAATAAATATTTTATTTAGGCCTACACTGATTCAGACCGTGTGAGATACTCCCTCTACATACAGGGGTTTGATTCAGGGATTTGAAATACAGCCATTTTGGGAAAATAAATATTTAATTTAGGCCTACACTGGTTCAGGCCCTGTGAGATACATCCTCTACATACAGGGGTTTGATTCAGGCATTTGAAATACAGCCATTTTAAATGCAGCCATTTGGGGCAAATAAATATTTAATTTAGGCCTACACTGATTCAGACCGTGTGAGATACTCCCTCTACATACAGGGGTTTGATTCAGGGATTTGAAATACAGCCATTTTGGGAAAATAAATATTTAATTTAGGCCTACACTGGTTCAGGCCCTGTGAGATACATCCTCTACATACAGGGGTTTGATTCAGGCATTTGAAATACAGCCATTTTAAATGCAGCCATTTGGGGCAAATAAATATTTAATTTAGGCCTACACTGGTTCAGGCCCTGTGAGATACTCCCTCTACATACAGGAGTTTGATTCAGGCATTTAAAATACAGCTATTTGCAATACAGCCATTTTGTGCAAAGAAATATTTAATTCAGGGCTACACTGGTTCAGACCGTGTGAGATACACCCTCTACATACAGGGGTTTTATTCAGGCATTCGAAATGCAGCCATTTGAAATACAGCCTTGTTGGGCAAAGAAATATTTAATTCAGGCCTACACTGGTTCAGACCGTGTGAGATACACCCTTTACATACAGGCCTACACTGGTTCAGACCGTGTGAGATACACCCTCTACCTACAGGGTTTTGATTCAGGCATTTGAAATACAGCCATTTGAAATACAGCAATTTTGGGCAAAGAAACATTTAATTTAGGCCTACACTGGTTCATGCCCTGTGAGATACTCCCTCTACATACAGGGGTTTGATTCAGGCATTTGAAATACAGCCATTTGAAATACAGCCATTTTGTGCAAAGAAATATTTAATTCAGGCCTACAGTGGGTCAGGCCATGTGAGATACACCCTGTATATACATGGCTTATATTCTTTCATTAATAAAACACCTTTTTTGGGGCAGAATGCACAATATTTCAGGCCTTACAGCATAAGCACGTTTGAAATTCCTGGGTTATATACCGCTGCCATACTGAGTTATTATTTTTGGGCAAAAAAAGTTTATTTGGCAGCCTTTGCTGCATATGTCATTGTGAGATACACCCTTAATACATTTGGGTTAGATTCAGAGATTTGAAATACCGCCATTTAGTGCACCAATATTTAATTCAGGACTACACTGGTTCAGGCAGTGTGAGATACACCCTTTACATACAGGGGTTTGATTCAGGCATTTGAAATAAAGCCATTTTGGGCAAAGAAATCTTTAATTCAGGCCTACACTGGTTCAGGCCATGTGAGATACACCCTTTACATACAGGGGTTTGATTCAGGCATTTGAAATATAGCCATTTTGGGCAAATAAATCTTTAATTCAGGCCTACATTGGTTCAGGCCATGTGCGATACATCCTTTACATACTGTTGTTTTATTCTCCTATTAATTAAATACCTATTTAGGGCAAGAACGTAAATTTTAAAAAAATATGAGGAGAGCGTCAAATAAGGAATGTGGCCCAGGTCGTGGTGGTGCTCCTGTTGCAGGGAGAGGATGTGGTCGCTCTGTGCCAGCTACACGCATAAGTGAAACACCTTCCTCAGGTGAATGTAGGCGACAGAACCTGCAGCGGTATTTTGTCGGGCCTAATGCGGCTCTACGAATGGTAAAGGCCTGAACAAGTACAGGCGATAGTAGATTGGGTTGCTGACAGTGGATCCAGTTCCTTCACATTGTCTCCCACCCAGTCTCCAGCTGAAAGACCACAGTTGGCACCTGCAGCCAATGTCCATCAGTCTTTTACCTCACCCCCTTGCAAATCAGCCAAGCTGTCTCTTCTGCTTTTTGATGACTCTGTTAGCAGGGTTTCTCAGGGCTATCCACCTAGCCCTACCCCAGAAGTGGAAGAGATTGAGTGCACCGATGCCCAACAACCACTTATCTTTCAAGATGAGTACATGGGAGGACCATCGCAGCACGTCTCGGAGTTAGACAAAACACAGGTGCCAACTGCTGGGCCTTTTGAAAGTGTGCAGACCGACATGGAAGGCAGGGGTGAAGACTGGGTGGCAGATGATGTGGAGGACGATGAGGTCCTCGACCCCACATGGAATCAAGGTCATGCGAGTGACCTATGTAGTTCGGAGGAAGAGGTGGTGGTCGCACAGAGCCACCAGCACAGCAGAAGAGGGAGCAGGGTGAAAAAGCGGAGCGGCCGTCCTCTAGACAGAACGCCTGCTACTGCCCACCACAGCAAGGGACCGAGCACACCAAAGTCAGCTCCAAGGAGGTCCCTGGCGTGGCAGTTCTTCAGACAATGTGTTGACAAGACACGAGTGGTTTCCACCTCTGGAGTGACAGTGCCATCTGCCACCCCGCAAACAGAGGATCTGCCAGCAACACCAACACCTGGGTCACCAAGCATCTCCACAATGTCCCACGGAAGCGTTCAGCTCTCCATCTCCCAAACGCTGGAGAGGAAGAGGAAGTACCTCCCTACCCACCCGCGATCCCTACCCTGAATGCTAGCATTTCTAAATTACTGGCCTTTGAAATGCTGTCATTCCGTCTGGTGGAGACGGATAGTTTTAAAGGCCTTATGGCGGTGGCTGTCCCACTGTATGTCGTGCCCAGCCGCCACTACTTTTCCAGGAGAGCCATCCCTTCCCTGCACAACCAAGTAGGGGACAAAATCAGGTGTGCACTGCGCAACACCATCTGTGGCAAGGTGCACCTGACTACGGATATGTGGACCAGTAAGCACGGTCAGGGACATTATATCTCCATAATAGCACACTGGGTAAATGCAGTGGCGGCTGGGCCTGAGGCGGATTACAGTTTGGCGCATGTCCTTCCACCACCGAGGATTGCAGAGCGCTTCAGTTTGCCTCCTGTTGCTTCCTCCTCCTACTCTGCTTTCTCATCCTCTACCAGCTCCTCATCCAGTCATCGTAACACCTTCACCACCTACTTTAGCACAGCCAGGGGTAAACGACAGCAGGCAGTTTTAAAACGTATCTGTTTGGGGGACAAACCCCACACCACGCAGGAGCTGTGGACGGGCCTTGAACAACAGACTGATGAGTGGTATGTGCCAATCAGCCTCAAGCCCGGCCTGGTGGTGTGCGATAATGGGCAAAATCTCGTAGCAGCTCTGGGACTAGCCGGTTTGATGCACATCCTTTGCCTGGCGCATGTGCTGAATTTGGTGGTGCAGAGATTCCTTAAAAATTACCCCGATATGTCAGAGCTGCTGCATAAAGTGCGGGCCGTCTGTGCGCGCTTTCGGCGTTCTCACCCTTCTGCTGCTCGCCTGTCAGCGCTGCAGCGTAACTTCGGCCTTCCCACTCATCGCCTCATATGCGACATGCCCACAAGGTGGAACTCCACCTTGCACATGCTGGCCAGACTGTGCGAGCAGCAGCAGGCGATAGTGGAGTTTCAGCTGCAGCCCGCACGGGTGAGTCGCTCGGCGGAACAGCACCACTTCGCCACCAATGACTGGGCCTCCATGCGAGACCTGTGTTCCTTGTTGCGCTGTTTTGAGTACTCCACCAACATGGCCAGTGCCGATAACGTCGTTCTCAGCGTTACTATTCCACTTCTATGCCTCCTTAAAAAAACGCTCCTGGCGATGATGGAAGAGGATGTGGCACAGGAAGAGGAGGAGGAAGAGGAATCATTACGTAGGGTTTCCGGACAGTCATTTCCAATTCCCAATACAGAGGACACAGACCATACACCTCCCACAGAGGACAGCATTTCGTTGCCTCTGGGCAGCCTGGCACACATGAGCGATTACATGCTGCAGTTACTCCATAACAACCGCCTCGTTGCCCACATTCTAACTTGTGCTGATTACTGGGTGGCCACGCTGCTGGGTCCCCGATACAAGGACAGCATACGATACTTAATTCCGTCACTGGAGCGTAATCGTAAGATGCGCAAGTACAAGCGCACGCTGGTAGACGCGCTGCTAGTGGCATTCCCACCTGACAGCGGGGGCACAGTGGAAGCACAAGGCGAAGGCAGAGGACGAGGAAGAGGTCGCCAACACAGCTGGGGCACCGCCAGCACCTCAGAAGGCAGTGTTAGCATGGCCGAAATGTGGAAAAGCTTTGTCAGCACGCCACAACAACCAGCACCACCAGCTGATATGGAACGTCTTAGCAGGAGGCAGCATTTCACCAACATGGTGGAGCAGTATGTGTGCACACGCCTACACATACTGAATGACGGGTGTGCCCCCTTCAACTTCTGGGTCTCCAAATTGGGCACATGGCCTGAGCTTGCCCTTTACGCCTTGGAGGTTCTGGCCTGCCCTGCAGCCAGTGTATTATCTGAACGTGTGTTTAGCACGGCAGGGGGCGTCATCACAGACAAGCGCAGCCGCCTGTACACAGGCAGTGTGGACAAGCTCACGTTCATTAAAATGAACCAGGCATGGATCCCTCAGGACTTGTTCGTACCTTGTCCAGAATAGACATATATACCGGCACTAACCAGCCATTGTTATACTGCAGCGCAATTGCTCATGTTTGTATTTTGGATATTTCACACTCTTTTGGAGTGTACCTTAAAGAGGACCTTTCACTAGTTTAAAACCTAAAAACTAACTATATCAGTGGGCAGAGCGGCGCCCAGGGGTCCCCCTGCACTTACTAGTATGTCTGGGCGCCGCTCCGTTCGCCCGGTATAGGCTCCGGTGTCTGGAGCTCCTTCTTTTGTACTGGGCGGAGTTTTTGTATTAGGGTTGTCCCTTGCTGCAGCGCTGGCCAATCGTAGCGCACAGCTCATAGCCTGGGACTCCCAGGCTATGAGCTGTGTGCTACGATTGGCCAGCGCTGCAGCAAGGGACAACTCTAATACAAAAACTCCGCCCAGTACAACAGAGGGAGCTGCAGACACCGGAGCCTATAACGGGCGAACGGAGCGGCGCCCAGACATACTAGTAAGTGCAGGGGGACCCCTGGGCGCCGCTTTGCCCACTGATATAGTTAGTTTTTAGGTTTTAAACTAGTGAAAGGTCCTCTTTAATTTTAAAATATTAAATTAAAACCAAAAACCTGTGTTGGCTATCTCGTCCTCCTCCACTGCCGCTTCCACCTACTCCGCTACGTCCATACTCCTACTCCACCTCATAAATCAATTTTTTATTTTTTTGTACATGTTTTCTTTTATATCATTTCACTTATTTGCCATTTACATTTTCGGTTGAAATTCACCAATTTTTGGGTGTATAGTACTACTTCTATACCTATTAGACCGGTAAAATAATAAAAAAAAATTATCTGTTACATTTTCTGGTGAAATTAACCAATTTTGGGATGTATAGTACCACTGCTATACCTAGTAGACAGGTTAAACAATAAAAAAAATCGTTAATTTCTAACGATAATTTGTTTTCCCTTAGTCCTAACAGCAGCACAGATGGGGTTAACTGCCCCCCGTGGACTGGTAGGACCGGCGGAATTTTTAATGAGCCCAAAGACTTAAACCAATAAAAGAACTCCAGGTCCCTTAAAGGGAGCCCACCGTGTATGTCACAAGAAAAAAAGTACTTTAGGGCGGGAAATTTGTGTGCTGCTGTTAGGACTAAGGGAAAACAAATTATCGTTAGAAATTAACGATTCCCTTACGTCCTACCAGCAGCACAGATGGGGAGATATCAAGAAGAATCCCCTAGGGAGGGTCCTCATGCTCGGCAGAAGTAAGGACTGTCTGCCCAAAGGCCGAGAACTCGGATATCCTAGCATCAATCCTATAATGGGAGATGAAGGTAGACTCAGAGCTCCAGGAAGCTGCCTTGCAGATCAACTCTAGGGGGAGAAGATTTCTTTCCGCCACAGAGGTAGCTACGGCCCTTGTAGAATGGGCCCTCACAAACTCCGGAGGATCTAAGGCTTGGGAAATGAAGGCTTCCCTAATGGCTTCCTTAACCCAGCGACTAATGGTCGTCTTAGACGCTTTACGGCCTTTTGACTTACCGGCAAACAGGATAAAGAGATTTTCATCCATCCTGAACTCTTTGGATCTATCCACATAGATCTGAAGGCATCTAGCTATGTCCAGTGGATGTCGGACTGGAGCATTCGGGGAGGAGGCAGAGAGTAATACAGGAAGAGAGACTACCTGATTAATATTTTGAAAGGTAGAAACCTTAGGTCTAAAGTAAGGTAGAAATTTCAAAAGGACCCTATCTTGTAGAAACATGGTATAAGGGTATGACGCGGAGAAAGCTTGAAGCTCCGAAACTCTTTTGGCCGAAGTTATGGCCAGAAGAAAAACCATCTTAAGTGTTAAGAGTTTAAAACTTGCCTCCTCCAAGGGTTCAAAGGGGGGAGATGCTAGCCCCCTGAGAACAACTGACAAATCCCATTGAGGAACGGGTCTCAGTATTGTAGGCTTCAATCTTTCCGCTCCTTTAAGGAAGCGCTTGATGAGCGGGTCCCGAGAATATGGTCTGTTAAGACAGGCCGAGATGGCAAACACTTGGACCTTCAGGGTAGAAGGGGAGAGACCTCTGTCTATCCCATCCTGAAGGAACTGTAGGATCGCTGGGAGGGGCGGATCTGCAAACGCCACCTGATTGGAGCTACACCAAGAGGTGAAGATCCTCATAATCCGGGAGTAGGCCTTTCTGGTAGACTCTGCTCTGGAATGCGATAATGTTCTCAGGACCGACTCAGAGAGCCCTTCTACTCTGGGAAGGGACTGGTCAACCTCCAGGCTGTCAGGTTGAATCTGTGCAGATCTGGGCAGAGATGAGTGTCCCACGACACCAGGGTCTGCTCCGGGGGGAGTCTCCAATATTGTCCCCGACTCATCCGAATGAGCTGGGTAAACCAGGATCTCCTGGGCCAAAACGGTATGATGGCTATTACCGAGGCCTGATCCTGACGGATTTTCATCAATACCCTCGGGATCATGGAAAAGGGAGGGAAGATGTACGCCAGCCTGAACCTCCACGGTATTGTCAGAGCATCTATCGCCAGGGGGTTGTCCTCCCTGTAAAGGGAACAGAACCTCTGTACCTTGGCGTTGAACTTGGTTGCCATGAGATCCACCTCTGGCATCCCCCACCTGAGGACTAATTGTTTGAAGATCTCCGGATGTAATGACCATTCCATGGTCGGTAGGCCGCGACTTAGGCGGTCCGCGATGACATTGAGGGAGCCTCTGATGTGAGTGGCGGATAGATGGGATAGGTTCAGCTCTGCCCACCGAAGAATTACCCCAATCTCTAAAAGAAGGGGTAAGGATCTTGTGCCTCCCTGCTTGTTTATATAAAGCACGGCAGTCATATTGTCTGACTGGACTTTCACTGCTTTGCCCCGAATCCGAGGGGCGAAGTGAAGGAGGGCTAGCCGGATAGCACGCATCTCGCGGAGGTTTGAAGAAAGATGCCGCTCCTGAGGAGACCAGGATCCCCAAACTGGGGACCCGTCTAGATGAGCGCCCCAGCCTACAAGGGACGCGTCCGTGGTCAATATGAGCCAAGCTGGTTGGGTCATAGACTTCCCTTCTGGTAGATGGAACCACCATCTGAGGGAATTCTGGGATTGGTTGGATAGGGAGCACAGGGAATCTAGCCCCTTGGGGCTGCCGTTCCATTTGCTTAAGACCTCCGATTGAAGAGGTCGGAGGTGCCATAAAGCCCAAGGGACTGCATCCGCAGCCGCTGACATGAGCCCCACCATCTTCATGAGGGTCCGTATGGAGACTCGTCGTGGTACGTAAAGGAACCTTGCTAGGTCCTGAATCTGCATTCTTCTTTCTGGTGTCAACTGGAGGGACATCTGCAGAGAGTCGATTATGAATCCCAGATAATGGATAGAAGTCGAAGGGCTCACGTTCGACTTCGACCAGTTGACCATCCAGCCTAGGCGGAGCAGAAAGGAAATTGCGACATGAAGATGGTGGGAAAGTAGAGGGACAGAAGGGGCTAGAAGAAGCCATTGAGAAATGATTGAGAAATCTCAAATCTATAATCATCCGAAGATCTCCTGTCTTTTTGGGTACCAGGAATACTGGAGAATAAATCCCTAGACCCTTCTCCCCTGCCGGTACCTCCTCCAGGGCTCCCTTGGAAAGGTAGTCTTGGATATAGGCTTCCAAGACCCTTTGCCTGGTTGGCAGAAAACTGCGTGTGGCAATGAATCTTCCTGGGGGGGAGAAATAAGGTCTATTAGATAGCCGGCGGCTACTATATTTTGGACCCAGGGGTCCCGGATTTCCTGGGCCCATACGTGGCTGAAGAAGAGAAGACGCCCCCCCACAGAAAGGTGGGGGAGGGGTACGGGAAAATCCAGAGGCGTAACGGCAGGGATAGCAGGGTTTATCCAAGAGCCTCTGAGAGGCCCATAGTCAGGAGGGCTTTGCCTCCCTGGTGGGTTTGCGGGAACGCCTAGAAAACTTTCTAGGCGGGCCCCCCCCCCAATCCTTACGTCCCTGCTGTCCTGGTCGGCCTCCGCGGGCTTGTCTTCCCCTGCCTCGAAAGGGCTGTTGGGGAAGGCTCTTCCCCTTTTTGTCTGATAGACCCTCCATGATGGTGTCTAGTTCAGATCCGAATAGACGGTTCGGTTCAAAGGGGAGCCCACAGAGGTTATATTTGGACGCGTTATCCGCGTTCCAAGGTTTGAGCCACAGAGGTCTCCTGGCAGCAGACACTAAAGCCATAGTCTTGGCTGCCAACTTTAATTGGAGTTGGGCTGTGTCACAGAGAAAATCCATGGCTAAGTTGACGGACTTAAAGGCAGCGAGGATATCGTCACGAGAGACACTCTGGTCAACATCCATCTGGATCTGGTTCAGCTTGGTTCTGAGGAAGGAGGAGACCTCTGTGGCAGCAATAGAAGTCGAGGCCGAGGCTGCGGCCGCCGAGTAACCTCTTCTGAGGGTGCACTCTGCCCTCCTATCTAGGGGGTCCTGCAGGCTAGACCCATCGTCTGCAGGGACCAGAGTGCGCCTGGACAACTTGGCAATCGCCATGTCCACCTTAGGAATGGAACCCCATGATTCCACTAAGGGTATAGCCATAGGAAACATTAGTTTAAACTTCCTGGTAAGGACTGGGCCTTTTTCTGGCTTTTTCCACTCCGTGCGCATCACAGAGAGAAGGGTCTCATCTGCCTTAAAGACCCGCTGGGTCCGGCAGGCGGGATCGGAAGACTCCCCTACGTCAACATCATGGTCCCCCGACCTGATGGACCTTAGAAGCTTCTGGGTCTTTTCCGGTGGAAAGAAGCCAGAAGTTGCTTCTTCCTCATCCGAGGAAGATGACCCCACAGAAAGGGGCATAGGCCTATCGGTGGGGGCGGGCACCTCCATAGGTATATGGGAGGGAACGGGTAGTCTCTCGTTAAGGAGACTTACGACCCCCTTAATGGAGTCGTCGACATAAGTCTTAGCCCACTGGTACATATCCTGCATTGAAGGCTCTGTAGCAGTGGCGGAACGACAGCTGTTACATCTAGAGAATGGGCAGCTGTCCTCAAGAGGCGTATTGCAGTCATAGCAAGCCAGGTGTCTCCTCTTGGTGGCTGATTTCCGTGGCTGATCGGGCTCTGCAGGAGAGGCCATCGCTACAAGGAAACAAAAGGAGAGGAATTTAAACATCATAAAAATGGAAATAAGAAAAAAAAACTCCAGATTTTAGCACGAACCAGAGGAGAGAACAAAGATAGCTGAAAGCAAAAAAGACCGGTCTGAAGGCAATGTCTCACAAATGACAGGAGACTCTGGAGCTAGCTTGTTAAAGCAGCGCAACCAGAGACTGACTGAGGGAATCAGGGAGCTTAAATAGAATAGCTCCGCCCAGGGGAGTGGTGAAGTTCAGGGCTAAACCTCCCCCTAAAAACAGCTATACAAAACAACCTTCCCTTGTTAAAAAAGGGCAAAGAAAGGCCTAAGCCTATGTGAGAGTGTCCCCCACATTCACCTATTCCCCCCTGCGCAAGAAAAAAACGGCCGAAAAAAACGTTCGGCTGACGCCGGGGAAACCGGAAGTGACGCCGCGGCTAGGGCCGCGTCACTTCCGGTCATGGCGGCGCCCAGGCAAAACTTATCAGCGGAGCGCTGCCGGCTATCGCAGGGGAGAAAACGGAGGGAGGACATGTGAGCATGGAAACCACACTGCAATGGGGCGCAATATATAAGCGCATCTCAAATAAGGGACTAAAGGAGACCTTCTCAGGTCAGCACACTAACGTCCCAAACCCCTGTCTAAAAAATAAACCAGGGAGAAGACTCGCCAGTCCACCTGTCCAAAGGACAGAAAAAAACACTGTGGGCTGGGGGATGAACCCCTCCCTTTAAGGGAGCTGGAGTTCTTTTATTGGTTTAAGTCTTTGGGCTCATTAAAAATTCCGCCAGTCCTACCAGTCCACGGGGGGCAGTTAACCCCATCTGTGCTGCTGGTAGGACGTAAGGGAATTCTCTGTTACCTTTCATGGGGAAATTCAACAATTTTTGGGTGTGATGTACCACTGCTATACCTATTAGACCGATAAAAAAAAAAAAAAAAAGCATTTGTCAGTTACATTTTCGGGTGAAATTCACCAATTTTTGGGTGTATAGTACCACTGCTATACCTAGTAGGCCGGTTAACAAAAAAATTATAATTGTCAGTTACATTTTCAGTTGAAATTCAACAATTTTTGGGTGTGAAGTACCACTGCTATACCTAGTAGACAGGTTAAACAATAAAAATAATTGTCTGATACATTTTATGGTGAAATTCAACAATTTTTGGGTGTGATGTACCATTGCTATACCTAGTAGGCCGGTTAAAAAATAAAATAAAATTGTCATTAATATTTTCTGGTGACATTAACCAATTTTTGGGTGTATAGTACCACTGCTATACCTAGTAGGCCGGTTAAAAAATAAATACAAATTGTCATTAACATTTTCGGGTGAAATTCACCAATTTTTAGGTGTATAGTACCACTGCTATACCTAGTAGGCCGGTTATAAAAAAATAAAAATTGTCATTACCATTTTCTGGTAAGATTAACCAATTTTTGGGTGTATAGTACCACTGCTATACCTAGTAGGCCTGTTAAAAAATAAAATAAAATTGGCATTAACATTTTCTGGTGAAATGAACCAATTTTTGGGTGTATAGTACCACTGCTATACCTAGTAGGCCGGTTATAAGAAAAAAAAAATTGTCATTACCATTTTCTGGTAAGATTAACCAATTTTTGGGTGTATAGTACCACTGCTATACCTAGTAGGCCTGTTAAAAAAATAAAATAAAATTGGCATTAACATTTTCTGGTGAAATGAACCAATTTTTGGGTGTATAGTACAACTGCTATACCTAGCAGGCCGGTTTAAAAATAAAATAAAATGCCATTTACATTTTAGGGTGAAATTCACCAATTTTTGGGTGTATAGTACACTGCTATACCTAGTAGGCCGGTAAACAAGAAAAAAAAATTGGCAGTTACATGTTTCTGGTGAAATTCAGCAATTTTTTGGTGTGCTGTACCACTGCTAAACCTATTAGACCAGTAAAAAAAATAAAAAAAATTGTCAGTTACATTTTATGGTCAAATTCACCAATTTTTGGGTGTAATATACCCCTCCTCTAACTAGTTTACAGCTTAATACATTTCAATAATTTTTATTTTCCATTTTCGGGTGACAATAAACAATTGTTTTCTGTCATAGACCACTGCTCTACCAAGTAGACAGGTTAATTAATTTCTGTAATTTTTCTGTTACATTTTTGGGTTGACATTATACAATTTTAGATGTGAATAAACCCCTGCTCTGCATAGGTAACAGGGAATAAAATTTCTGAAATGCTTCTTTAATTGATGCGCGCCATCTACTTTGATTCAATGCTTAAACTTAAACAAGTTGTACCACATTTAAGCTTCAATACTTTGTCCCACATTTCCGCTATACTCTTTTGGCCAACATTTGCGCCTCAGTAGCTTTTCCCACAATTTCTCTTGACTCTTTTGGCCCACATTTAGGCTCCTGTAATTTGTCCCACATTTGCGCCTCAATAGCTTTTCCCACATTTCTGCTCTATCCCAATTTTTTTTAATACATTACATCTCCCTTAAATTTAGTCTCTTTTTCTCACGCTCCCTCCCTCTCACGCCTGGAAACCTGATTCCCCGCCACCCGTGATCACCATTGTAGGCACATAAAAGAACATCTAAAGTTGATAGAGCAGATATCAAATTGGATCGTGAACATCACGGGGACGTGCAACATGGTGGGGCAGTAAGTATGCACACGCCTACACGAACTAACTGACAGGGGTCAGCCCCTGCTACTTCTGGGTCTCTAAATTGGGCGCATGGCCTGAGCTTGCCCTTTGCGCCTTGGAGGTGCTGGCCTGCCCTGCAGCCGGTGTATTGTCTGAACGTGTGTTTAGCACGACTGGAGGGGGTTATCACAGGTTATATTTCCCAATGTTTTGGGGTGTACCCTAATTTAAAAAAATGAAAATAAATTTTAAACCAAAAAGCAGTGTAGGCTCCTCCTCCACCACCACTTTCACCTACACCGCCACATCTACCGCCTCCTCAACCTCCTACTCCATATGGACCTGGTCCTGCTAGATCAAGATTATTATTATTTTTTACGTATTTTATGTTATTTTAAGTCATTTCCCTATCCACATTTGTTTGCAGAGCACTTGACATGCTCTTAACCACATTTTGACGACATTTGCAGCTCTTTAGCCCTTTCAATTACATTTTTACAGCCATTTTAGTGCTCAAAAGTTCGGGTCCACATTGACTTCAATGGGGTTCGGGGTCAAGTTCGGGTCCCGAACGCGAACCTTTTTCCGAAGTTCGGCCGAACCCGTCGAACCCTAACATCCAGGTGTCTGCTCAACTCTAGTTACCGCAGCTACACAAATAGACAAACGCTATTGGAACAAATTATTTCTACTGGTGTGATATACAGGTTGCCTCCCCCCAAAAAAATGATTGAAACAGGGGTGTTCTATACATATAATATACTTTGAATATAGTGCATTTGGGTAGTGCAGCATTTATTTGCGGTTTTGCTGCGTTACAGCAGCTACACAGTGACAAACGCTATTGGAACAAATAATTTCAACTCGTGTGATATACCAGTTGCCCCCCCAAAAAACTGATTAAGGCAGGGGTGTGATATACCTTCTTCCTCAAATATTGCACTTCTATAGGGACTTTTGTCACAGGGTCATTTTGAAAATGACAGGCAGAGGAAGAGGCAGGCCATTCTGCAAGGGTGGTAGGAGTCGGGTAGGTGCAACAGGCCGGAGCCTAAGTGGGAAGTTGCAGAAGGTGCGTGCAATTACGTCAAAGGACACACCAGACTTCGTTGAGTGGCTCACACAGCCTTCTGCTTCTGCACCCTCCTCATCCTCTCTATCTGCACCCTCTTCACTCTCTGCTGTGTGCACCACCATATCCCCTCCACTTGAGTCAGAGGAATTATTTTCCCATCAATTCCAAGACCTTACCGATGCACAACCATTCTTGGCATTGGTTCAGGAAGAGGAGGTATCAACGGTCGCCACCCAGCAGTCTGACGACAGTAGCCAGATCAGCCCAAGTAGGGTGGTCCCTGCTGTTGCTTCCTACTCCGAGATCTCTAATGTCAGTGGTGGTGAAGGTGACGATGATGACGTGTCGATGGACGTCACATGGGTGCCCACAAGAGAGGAAAAGGGGGGGAGTTCAGAGATATAGAAAGAGAAGCAGATAGGGAGGAGAAGCAAAAGCAGACTGCTAATGTATCTGGAATGAGCCATCCACCATGCATGGTCACATCTGGCGCTCCCAGAACGCCGACACATGGCTCCACAGCCAAGAGCCACACTGGTCCTGCACTCTTTTCAGCTTTGCGGTCACAGGCCGATCAGTGGCTAACCCCGCTCAATTTGACAGTTGGTAAAGTGGTGTGCGACAACTGTGCCAATCTGCTGATCGCTGAAACAGGGCAAAATGACACATGTGCCGTGCATGGCACACGTCCTGAACTTAGTTATGCAGCGATTTGTTGCCAAATACCCCGGGGTCCAGGACGTCTTGCGGCAAGCCAGGAAAATCTCTGGCCATTTTAGAAGATCTTACACGGCCGTGGCTCGTCTTGCTGACGTTCAGTTGCGACACACCTGCCTGTCAGACGTCTGATTTGTGACTGCCCGACGTGCTGGAACTCCACCTTGTATATGCTTGATAGGCTGCTCCAGCAGAAACGTGCAGTTAACGACTACCTGTACGAACTCTGCGGCAGGACAGGTTCTGGTGAGCTTGTTTTTTTTTTTTACTGCGCCAGTGGCAGTTCAAGTACAATGCATGCAGACTTCTGCGGCCAAACTGGTCAGTCGCAGCCAGGGCACCATCAGTGACATTGTACCTTACGCCTTCTTTCTGGAGAGTGCATTGCGTCGTGTCATTGATCAAGCCGTCGAAGAGCAGGAAGATGAGGAAATCGCAGTGCTGGATGAATTCCCAGAGGGGGCTACTCCATCTGAGACAAGTCAATAGGAGTCTCAAGAGGAGTCAGAGGAGGATGGTGCCGGGGCAGAGGAGGAGCAAGAAGAGCATGCTTTGAACTTTTCCGGGATCGCTGGTTTTGTCCGTGGATGGGGGGAGGAGACTGAGAACGACATTATCCTGGACGATGAGCAGGAGCCAGGCCACTCCACCGCTTCCAGTTTAGTGGAAATGGGGGCCTTCATGCTCCAGTGTTTGAAGAGGGACCCCCGTATAAAAAGCTTAAAGAGCAAGGACCTGTACTGGGTGGCAACGTACTTAGACCCCAGGTACAAACACAAAAGGGCCAACATGTTACCTGCATCACAGAGGGCTGTCAGAATGCAGCACTTCCAGGCCTTGCTTCGAGAAATGCTGCATTCTGCTTTTGCGGGCGCTGGCAGAGGATATTCCACTCACAGAGAAACAGCTGCGGGTACCAATCCAACAGCGCATGCAAGAAGAGGGCAGTTTGAAGATGTGTTGGTCATTTCAGATATGAGATCATTCTTGCAGCCACCCCACTGACAGCTGCCCTCCAGATCCAGCCTCAGGAAACGCCTAGACCGACAGGTGTCCAACTACATCGGGTTAATGGCCAATGTGGATGCTCTGAGAAGCGAGAAACCCCTGGACTATTGGGTGTGCAGGCTTGACCTGTGGCCAGAGCTGGCACAAGTTGCCATGGAACTGTTGGCTTGCCCCTCAACCAGTGTCCTGTCCGAAAGGACGTTCAGCGCAGCAGGGGGGATCGTGACCAATAAGCGCACTCGCCTAGCTAACGACAGTGTGGACTACCTCACATTTTTTAATGAATGAGGCATGGATCTCGAAAGAATTCAACACATGTGACGAGTCGACCATGTTTAATTGAATTTCCTCATGACAGCCCACAAATATCCACCACCACCCAGAACAAATAATGGTCCCTGTCTTATGTAAATACAGTGGTATAAAAGGCATTTTCTGTCCTGTGAATGCCTAATGTTTTGGGCCTTGGAGGAATTCAACACCTGTGACGACCACGTGTTTCAACTATCATCATTAGGGGATTTTTCAAGAGGGGGTATTTCGTTATCCATGTTTTAAATCCAATTTAATATTTTTAGTTCTTTTAACCTCCTCAGGACCGCCGTACGCAGGATTGCGTCTTTGCGGCGGTCCTGTTACCCTGGGTGGACGCGCCGGTGCGTCCTATCGCGAGACGCAAGATTTCAGGCAAAGCCGGCCCGCGCATGCGCATCGCGGGCCGGCAAAATTTAAGAGACAAGTTCGTGATCAACCTGCCAGCCAATGATCGTCGCTGGCAGGTTGATGATTTTCAAAAGAACGAATCAGAAGCCAGCTAACACATCATATTTTGTAAATATGATGTGTTAAATGGCTGCTGTGCTCCTCTGCTCGTCCTTTTGGTCGGTTGGTTCCAGCAGAGGAGCACACATCACTGTGAGTACCCACCAACACCACACTTAGCCCCCAGATCACCCTCCATCACCCCAATTAACCCCTTGATCACCCCTTCTTGCCCCTGTCAATCACTAGTGAAAGGGAAAAAAGTGATCAGTGTAAACTGTCACTTTTTTTTTTTCACTGGTATTGACTTACAGTTTTAGGATAGTTTAGGTCCCTTGGTTAGGTAGTTAGCGATCGTTTAGCGCCCAGCCCACCGCACCGCAGTCACTTATTCGCTGATTTGCGTATCGCTAATCAGCATTTGTACTTTTATAGTATCTGTAAGTGATCAAAACTGATCACAGTCAGATCTATAACTGTATTAGTGTCACCTTAGCTCGCCCTCCACCCAAAAAGGCCTGATCGGTCGCCCACACGTGCGTTCACCCACGCCCGCCCCACCGCAGTGACAAAAAATTATTATTTTTTTGATCACTGCACATTCACTTTACAAGCGCTGCGGCGATAAAAAAATCAGTTTTGATATTTTTTATCAATCGCAGCGGCCTCCGGTACTTCGCTAGCCTCCCATTTGTAAGACAGGCTTGCTTTTTTTCTTGGGTAGTCTCAGGGAATACCCCTAAATTTAGTTGCCCAAATGTCAAACAGGGGGTATTTTTCTGAAGAGGCCTACAGGCTTCTGACCCAGTTGGATGAGAAATGGGAACCCTCATCTGATGAATCTAGCGGGTCAGAATAAGAACCTGTAGAAAGCAGTGGCAGTCTGACCCAAAGTTCGGACGAGGAGGTTGAGGTCCCTGATAGCACCAGGCGTACCCGGCCCCGTGTCGCTAGACCACAGGTTGCGCAGGATCCGTTTCAAGGGCAGCACCGCATAGACGGGCCCGTAGACCCCCTAGAATCCCTGAGGTGCTGGCAAACCCTGATTGGCAGTCCCCAACTTCAGCCGCACCTGTAGTTCCCCCTTTCACCGCCCAGTCTGGAGTTCGGGTTGAGACAGCTCAGATCGGTTCGGCCCTGATGAGCTGTTCTTGACTGCGGAGCTCTTGGACTTAGTCGTGGCAGAAACAAATCGGTATGCCACTCAATTTATATCCGCCAACCCGGGAAGCTCCTTTGCCCAGTCTTGCCGGTGGAAACCAGTCCAAGTTTCCAAATTAAAAAACTTTCTGGGCCTTCTCCTCAACATGGGTCTAACCAAAAAGCATGAATTGCGGTCATATTGGTCCACGAACCCGATTCATCACATGCCCATGTTCTCTGCTGCTATGTCCAGGACACGTTTTGAGACCATCCTGCGTTTCCTGCACTTTAGCGACAACACCACCTCCCGTCCCAGAGGCCACCCAGCTTTTGACCGGCTCCACAAAATTCGGCCCCTCATAGACCACTTCAACCAGAAATTTGCAGATTTGTATACCCCTGAGCAAAACATCTGCGTAGACGAGTCCCTAATACATTTTACCGGGCGCCTTGGCTTCAAACAATACATCCCAAGCAAGCGCACCCGGTATGGGGTCGAATTGTATAAGCTCTGTGAAAGGGCCACAGGCTATACTCGCAAATTTCGGATCAATGAGGGAAAAGATCAGACCCTGGAGCCGGTCGGTTGCCCTGACTACCTGGGGAGCAGTGGGAAGACAGTCTGGGACTTGGTGTCACCCTTATTTGGCAAGGGGTACCATCTTTATGTGGACAATTTCTACACAAGTGTGGCCCTCTTCAGGCATTTGTTTCTAGAACAGATTGGCTGCTGTGGCACCGCGCGAACCAGTCGCGCGGGCTTTCCCCAACGGCTCGTTACCACCTGTCTTGCAAGGGGGGAGAGGGCTGCCTTGTGTAACGAAGAACTGCTTGCGGTGAAATGGAGAGACAAGCGTGACATTTACATGCTCTCCTCCATTCACGCAGACACGGGCAACCAGTGTCATTGAAAAGCCTCTCTGTGTCCACGACTATAATTTGCTCATGGGAGGGGTGGACTTCAATGACCAGATGTTGGCTCCGTATTTAGTATCCCGTCGCACCAGAGGCTGGTATAAGAAGGTGTCTGTATACCTAATTCAATTGGCTCTGTATAATAGTTTTGTTCTCTACAGTAAGGCTGGGAGAACTGGATCCTTCCTCAAATTTCAGGAAGAGATCATCGCGAACCTCCTGTATCCAGGAGGTTCCGTGGCCCCATCCACCAGTGTAGTTAGCCGTCTACACGAGTGACATTTCCCCAGTGTCGTTGCTGGTACCTCAAACCGACCGCCACCCCGAAAAAAATGTTGTGTCTGTAGCAGGAGTGGAATAAGGCGTGACACCCGCTATTTCTGTCCTGACTGCCCTGACCACCCTGCCCTATGCTTTGGAGAGTGTTTCCGGAAGTACCACACACAGGTACACTTAGCATAGGGATTGCATCTCACAGGACAGGCACACAGGGCTATTAGGGCCCTTTCACTCACAGCTGCTGCAAACCTCTCCTTTCACCTGGGATAAAGTGCATAATGTACTTCGCCACATCTTTGGGCGATTTGCGCTTTGCACATTGTCCCATGGGGAAGGAGAGGTTTGTCCTATAAAGGTAAAAAAAAAAAAAAAAAAATCACCGGTAAGCAAAAAAGTTAACGTTCAGTTTCAAAAGTTAAATAAAGTTTATATGTTCTGTTCTAAAGTTATTATAAAGTTAATAAAATTTATTGCGTTGCGGCCTGGTTTTTTCTTTTTTGTTTTGTTTTTTTTTACCTTCCAGGTGGACCAACCGATCGACTAGCTGCAGCACTGATGTGCATTCTGACAGAAGCATTGCGCTGCTGTCAGATTAAACACAAGTCAGTGTATGCGGCGCTGCAAGACGAGATTTCTCCTCTGCAGTAAAAGATACGTTTGCCGAGGCATATGAGCTGAGGAGGTGGCGGTGTTCATATGCTTTGGCAAACACTTTGTATATAAAAAAATATATATATAATCCCGGCAATGATTTATTCATCCACATCGATTTATGTGAATGGAGAAATCGGGTTTGCCAGGGCATACGAGCTAAGTGGGTATGGATGTTGGGCGGAGCTCCTATGTCCTGGCAGACGCCTTTCCCCTCCTTTTTTTTTTTTTTGGCAGAGATTTTTTCATCCACATTGATCGATGCGAATGAAGAAATCTGTGCCGTTCATTTTTTCTTTCAGCCCAGAGGCTGAACGGAAAAAAAAAATCTCATTACCTGTATGCTCAATATAAGGAGAATAGCAGAAACTCCTAATGCTGGCTATACATGTAATGATCGCGGAGACCCTCAAATGCCAGGGCAGTACAAACACCCCACAAATAACACTATTTTGGAAAGAAAACACCCCAAGGTATTCGCTGAGGGGCATATTGAGTCCATGAAAGATTGAAATTTTGGTCTCAAGTTAGCGGAAAGGGAGATTTTGTAAGAAAAAAAAAAAATAATCAATTTCCGCTAACTTGTGCCCAAAATTTTTTTTTTCTAGGAACTCGGCATGCCCCTCATTGAATACCTTGGGGTGTCTTCTTTCCAAAATGGGGTCACATGTGCGGTATTTATACTGCCCTGGCTTTTTAGGGGCCCTAAAGCGTGAGAAGAAGTCTGGGATCCAAATGTCTAAAAATGCCCTCCTAAAAGGAATTTGGGCCCCTTTGCGCCCCTACGCTGCAAAAAAGTGTCACACATGTGGTATCGCCGTACTCAGAAGAAGTTGGGGAATGTGTTTTGGGGTGTCATTTTACATATACCTATGCTGGGTGAGAGAAATATCTTGGTCAAATGCCAACTTTGTATAAAAAAAAAGGGAAAAGTTGACTTTTGCCGATATATTTATCTCACCCAGCATGGGTATATGTAAAATGACACCCCAAAACACATTCCCCAACTTCTCCTGAGTACGGCGATACCACATGTGTGACACTTTTTTGCAGCCAAGGTGGGCAAAGGGGCACACATTCCAAAGAGCACCTTTCGGATTTCACCGGTCATTTTTTACAGATTTTGATTGCAAACTACTTCTCACGCATATGGGCCCCTAAAATGCCAGGGCAGTATAACTACCCCACAAGTGACCCCATTTTGGAAAGAAGACACCCCAAGGTATTCCGTGAGGGGCATGGCGAGTTCCTAGAATTTTTTATTTTTTGTCACAAGTTAGCGGAAAATGATGATTTTTTAATTTATTTTTTTCCTTACAAAGTCTCATATTCCACTAACTTGCAACAAAAAATAAAAAATTCTAGGAACTCGCTATGCCCCTCACGGAGTACCTTAGGGTGTCTTCTTTCCAAAATGGGGTCACTTGTGGGGTAGTTATACTGCCCTGGCATTTTAGGAACCCATATGCGTGAGAAGTAGTTTGCAATCAAAATGTGTAAAAAATGGCCTGTGAAATCCGAAAGGTGCTCTTTGGAATGTGTGCCCCTTTGCCCACCTTGGCTCCAAAAAAGTGTCACACATGTGGTATCGCTGTACTCAGGAGAAGTTGGGGAATGTGTTTTGAGGTGTCATTTTACATATACCCATGCTGGGTGAGATAAATATCTTGGTCAAATGCCAACTTTGTATAAAAAAAATGGGAAATGTTGTCTTTTGCCAAGATATTTCTCTCACCCAGCATGGGTATATGTAAAATGACACCCCAAAACACATTCCCCAACTTCTCCTGAGTACGCCGATACCAGATGTGTGACACTTCTTTGCAGCCTAGGTGGGCAAAGGGGCACACATTCCAAAGAGCACCTTTCGGATTTCACCGGTCATTTTTTACAGATTTTGATTTCAAACTTCTTCTCACGCATATGGGCCCCTAAAATGCCAGGGCAGTATAACTACCACACAAGTGACCCCATTTTGGAAAGAAGAAACCCCAAGGTATTTTGTGATGGGCATAGTGAGTTCATGGAAGTTTTTATTTTTTGTCACAAGTTAGTGGAATATGAGACTTTGTAAGAAAAAAAAAAAAAAATCATCATTTTCCGCTAACTTGTGACAAAAAATTAAAAGTTTTATGAACTCACTATGCCCATCAGCGAATACCTTAGGGTGTCTACTTTCCGAAATGGGGTCATTTGTGGGGTTTTTCTACTGTCTGGGCATTGTAGAACCTCAGGAAACATGACAGTTGCTCAGAAAGTCAGAGCTGCTTCAAAAAGCAGAAATTCACATTTTTGTACCATAGTTTGTAAACGCTATAACTTTTACCCAAACCATTTTTTTTTTTGCCCAAACATTTTTTTTTTTATCAAAGACATGTAGAACAATAAATTTAGTGAAAAATTTATATATGGATGGTTTGTTTTTGCAAAATTTTACAACTGAAAGTGAAAAATGTCATTTTTTTGCAAACATTTTTTTGCCTGCATGGGGCCCCCTGAGCCATGGTTTGCAGCCCCCGTATTGCTGGGCAGAGACACAGCTGATCCTATCAGCTGTGCTTCTGCCCGGAGTACCGCACAGTGATAGTTCACAGCTCCTGTACTGTAGCAAGAGCAAGACAGGTCCGCAGCTGCAAATGATAGCAGGGGAGCCGAGGAGAAGTGGTTTATCAGCACTTCTGCCTTCTCCTCAAAGAGCGCTATGCAGTTTAGACCCGACGATCACATGATTGCCGGGTGTGTAGGGGACACAGAATGCAGAGCTGCAGGGTCAGTAGACCCTGATAAGCTCTGGCCTGAACAAAGCCCACCCAGGGCAGGCTGGTTTCCCCTGTAACTGGGGCTCCTTTGGATACTCCAGTTCCAGGTCTTTCATGGAACTTTTGGGAACAAATTATGTGCCAAATATACAGTATATAAAAGAAAAGTAAAATAAATAAATAATTAAAACACAATAAAAGAAAAAAAATTACAAAATTGCAAAAAAGTGCAACATTTAGAAGAAAAAAAAATCAGCGTCCCCCAGAGGTGTTTTAAAGGCCTCTTGGGGGACATATTGTGTGGCAAAAAATAAATATTTTAAAAAAAAAAGAAGAAGAAAAGAAAGAAAAGTTGTAAATTATGGTGCAGCAATTATTTCGTGCGACATGATTTGTGACTTTTTTTTATGCCATTATTGTGGCATAAAAACATTAATAAATGTTTCCCAATGTTATCAACAGTATATAAAGCACTGCACAATATGTTGGTGTTGAATAAGCTACACGATATATATTCAGTACATATCAATAACACCCAGTCCCTATTAGGCAGAGTATATGAGTATATATATGAATATACTCTGCCTGATGTGGGCGCTATCATAAACCTTTGATTGGTTCCTGCTTTTGTAGGCTGTATACTTGTTGCACTTGGCCCTTTATAACCGTTTAGTATATAAACATTCGCAGGCTCTCTCTATATGTGCTCACTCTACATCCATTGGCTTATGTATACTCTGTCCGCTAGGAGATATCACATATTTCATGTGTGTCTTGTTATATCTATGCTTTTATATTCATGTACTCAATAAAGTTTATTTTTATTTTTGTATATATTGCTGTTTAAGGACTCTTTTGTTTCGCTGTAGGTTTACCTGTTTTCAGTGAGTTGGCATTTTTTGAAGGGTTATTATAGGTTGCTCTACACTGAGTTTGCAAATTTTTATAGCAATGCTGTAACCTAAATATTTTAACTCTAGACCCCCTAGTCAGACCTCCAGACCCCCTTAAACCTCTAAGACCCCTTAGTCAGACCTCCAGATCCCCAATGAAGCCCCCATTAGACCTCCAGACCCCCAATCAGACATCCAAACCCCCCAGTCAGACCTCCAGACCCCCCAGTCAGATCTCCAGACCCCCAGTCAGATCTCCTGACCCCCCCAGTCAGATCTCCTGACCCCCCCAGTCAGATCTCCTGACCCCCCCAGTCAGACCTCCTGACCCCCCATAGACCACTCCAGATCCCCATTATACCTCTCCAGACCCCCATTAAACCTCCATATCAAACCTCAGATCAGACTGTAAAATAATAGTCACTTACCTCTCCTGTCGCCACTCTCCCTGTCCTCTGTCTTCTCCTCTCAGGGCCGGCGCTGCAGTCACCTGACCTACTGCAGCGTTAGGTCAGAGTGCGCTCTTTATGTCCTGATGCTGCAGGCAGCCAGGACACAGCGTGGGCCTTGAGAAGAGCAAGCAGGAGGAGGGGTAAGTACTGGACAGTGCTCACAGCGCTTCTCTCCCCTCTTCCTGCAGACTAGTGAGTGCTTCCATTATGGAAGCGCTCACTGCATCACTGCTTCCATTCATATTACTTCTGTTCTGGCACCCCCCTGAGAGCCGGCACCCGGGGCAGACTGCCCCTCTTCCCCCTGGGCACGCCAGTGCAACAGGTTGTACTGTCTGTGAAATGCGCGCGAGTGAGAGATTGTAAATGTGTGGTAAAACTACAAGAATACAAACAACGTGTATAAATATAACGTATAGAATAGCATGTACTAACATTTGCATAACACTGAAGCACATGGTAAAATGGCTGCCTAATATAGGACGACATGTCTAACTAACAGTAGTAACAACTCAGAGTAACAATTACAGCTGACTGAACAGCTTTGCATAACATAATATCCCTGAAACAAAGGTAGATCTCTCACCAGATATGCTTTTACAAGGATGGTGAAGTTTGAGAAGGAGATATGCAGAAGGACAGCTCTGCTGATGTGTCCTGGTGACTGGAGACATCTCTTTCCCAGGATGCTTTGCACTCCCACAATGCTTTTCACAACCCACAATGCAGCAGTCTTTGTAACAGGAAAAATAAAGTGTAATGCAACTTATCACCGCTAGATGGTTCTATAACCACACTAATCACTACATAAATACCAAAACTGAGGCAGAGTTGATCTGTAATGATTCTCAAACTTGGCTGGGCAGAACACTGTAATGTTTAATTTTATGTATTTATTTTTATATTTAAAATTGGGAAAAGGGATAATTAAATGTTTTTATATTTTACTTATTTTTATTTTTATTGTGTAATAATTAAAAACGTATTACATTTATTTTCTATAATTTTAAGTCCCCTTGAATATGTTATCCTCTGATCTCCTGTACCACATAATGCAATACAATACTATTGCAGTCTATGGGAACATTAGTAATTGCCTGTCAAGCCCTGCCACAGGCACAGCCTAACAGGCAGCTTACTCTGACAGGCCTGGGATCCTTTACAAGGTCCCAGGATGATCAGAGGACAGAGAGAGACCGCTCCCTCTGTCTAACCACTAAGTTGCGACAGTAAGTATTGGCTGTGGTATCTGAGGGGTTAAATACCCAGGATTAGAATTAGCTCCATTGGCGGTCATTGAGACTAGGTATCAGCTGTATGACACATCTGCAGCCTGCCACTTATGGACCAGACTTAGCTTGTGAGTCTATGCCACAGTTCCCCTGCACAAAATAGCTGTTCATGCGTATTTTGCATTAAGGGGCTACGCTCTAAGGCCTCATGCACAGGGCCGTGTTCCGCGGCCGAGAGTAGACCGTGGAAACCCGTCCGGGATTCCTCCTGACAGCATGAGCGCACGGCGTCATTGGAAAAGTGAAATAGCAATATGGAATAGTCTCCCACATGTGCTATAATTTAAGATTATTTAACCCCTTAACAGTAGCATAAACACTCCTAAAACTCATTTTTCATTGTAGGTTTTACATTTTGGGGGTATTTTTTTTTTGGGGGGGGGGGACTTCTCGCTCATGCCAGGTCTAAAAAAGTGAGTGTGGCGTGGGTGGGGAAGGGAATGGACCAGCAGGCCCGTCTCATTTACCATTCTCTATAGCTGTTTTCGGTGTAGAAAATGGTCTAAATGTAAGACAGCAAGTAAGCTGTCTTACATTTAGAAGTGGAGGAGGATCCGCCTAAGTTATGCAGAGGCCGGTTCCTCTTCATAACTCCGGTGGATCCACTGCCAGGTTTAGAGGTTATTAAGACCGGCATTTTTAATTCCCCTATGTTCTTATACTTAGACTTATTTCAGTGATGCTCAACCTGCGGCCCTCCAGCTGTTGTAAAATTACAACTCCAACCATGCCCTATTGTAGAATGGTAGCTGTAGGCTGTCCAAGAATGCTGGGAGTTGTAGTTTTGAAACAACTGGAGGGCCGCAGGTTGGGCATCCCTGACTTATTTGATTGTTTTCTATTTTGTTATAGTGGGTGAAGTGAATAAAATCAGCAATTGCTTTATTGTTTTTGATTTTGTTTTATTTACAGTGAGCAATAAATAATGTATGAAGTTGTTACTTATAGATTGTTATTGAAGTGGCTGTGTAGTTCTTATTATGTTCTTATACTTGCACAATTGTGTTGCTGCATTCCATGACCCATAACATTTTTCTGAAGGCTTAATTTTGTGAGGGCTTTTTTTGTGGAATGACATGTAGTTTTTATTAATACAATTTTTGATTGCTTTTTGTTATGTTATAGTGGGTGAAATAAATGGAAAACAGCAGTTCCTTGTTATTGTTTTATTGTTGACCAATAAAAAATGTATTACATTTTTACTATGGATTGATATAGATGTGGCATATCTCTATTTTTTATAATATAACATTGTACATGGGAGAAAAGTTATTTTGTACATTTTCTCTAAAGCCATTTAGGTGCTGCAGTCACAATTTACCACAGCATCTGAGGGGTTAAAGAGCTAATTAGACACAGAAGAGTGATTAGATTGTGCCCCCATATGTTACAATCAGAGTGCAGTTATGCTCTCTGAATAATATAGGGGGAGATAACATGAGGAAGTAATTTAATTTCTTCCCTTGGAATCATCTAACCCATACTGATAAGTGATCTTCCTACTCTCTCTGCGAACGGCCTACTTATCCTCCCTCAGCCCCCCTCTCTCGGCTGAAGTGAGAGTTATAATTACACTTTCACTCTTACTTCAACCAGCTCTAATTTAGGCTACATTATGTACAGTACAGTATGAGCTAGGCAAAATTTCTTAGCTTTTAAACAAGACCACAACTCTAGCTGCATTCTAGGCTGAGATAAAAACCCTCAAAAGCTGCCCCCTCTGCAGCCACACAGCCCAAGCTGGAGTTGCTTAAAACAGTATTGCCTTGTTCTACTTGAATAAATTCAGTTCAGGATAATCAGTGAGGGGTTATTTGAAACAAAACTCTATAGTAAGTGGACTTTTGAAAGATTGAATCCCATGATTTAGATTTACTGAGTAGCAAATTACAACCGTAAATCTTGACCCGATCTCAGTCTAATTAACCTATCTAACATAGTAACATACTGTAGTTTATAAGGCTGAAAAAAGACGTCTGTCAATCCAGTTCAGCCTGTTATCCTGCAAGTTGATCCAGAGGAAGGCAAAAAAAAAAAAACTCAAATATCATAACAATATCATATGGATCCATCAAGCCATTCAAAGATTTGAAGTTACAATACTGAGGCTAAAATGTGGTACATTATAGCCTTCTGAATAAAGCCTGAGATGTAATAAAGAATGAATCAGGAAACATATTTAAAATATTCATGCTGAAATGTAAATATATATAAAAACTTAACAAATACTGTATCTTGTGGGATATTTTGTACATTTACCTAGTTTCCACCATTTAACTTTCCATTAGAAACATAATGTTGAAGAGACTAATAATTATCTTTTATCCTTTTATTAAAACTATTGCCTCTCCAAGATAAATAGCTTACTAGCTGATTAGAGATGTAATTGAATTCATCTGAATTGCAATTTTTCTTTTCACTGTACAGATGGTTGGAAGCATCTAATGTCATTAGTTTATTCAACATTTCAAAGCTGAAGCCACAACATCAAGGCAGTCACAGCATAAACAGTATCAGATCAATTTAGCAATTTATATATTCTTCTTTCACATAATAATTAAGAAATATTCAGTTTATATAGCAATAGGATTCATTTTATTTGTGAATCGTGGTTTGTTCAAAGCACCTTCAAAGCCTCATCAAAGTGAAGTGTATGCAGAAATCAGGAGGTAAAGTAAAAAAGATTGCAGTGGCATTGACTCTGGAGTTTATAATGCATTTCTATAGACTTTTAATAAAACGTCTTACATAATGATGCCAAGCCACTAAAGGCTTTGAACGTGAAATCTCAGGTACGATTTTTTTCTATTCAATTTAGAACCGAATCAAATATGCTCCAATTGCCTGAAAAGTGGTATCTAACACTTACGTAACGACTAAGGGTCTTGTACCCGAAACGCGTCAACTTGTTTTGTGTGCCAAGTGACAGTCTGCTGTAAATGGAATATTGAATAAAAAGGAAGTTTTAAAGAGGATCTCCATTTGTATCCGGAACCATTTCTTTCCAAGTTTCTGCTGATTGCAAAGAGGACACACCTCACAGGTTCCAGGAGTCGGGTGAATACAATTGACCAGGAAGGTGAGCTGGATAAAGTGTTTTAGTATGGTATCTAACACTGTCTGGTCTCCTAGGACTTTTTTTCTGAAAACAACGAATAATATAGTGACTGAGGGACGGATATGCCTCTCCTAATTTAAGGGACATATACATAGGTTGTCTGGTGCGTACTTTTTCTCATTATGGAGAGTGCCTAGTATGCATGAGGAATATTGTAGGCCAGGCATCGCTGCTCTTGGTTTCTGAAGAAAAATAATGCAAATTAGCATATCTTACTTTTGCTGGAAAGATAATTTTCATATCTTTGGGTTTCTGGGAAAGATATTCAAATTACCTTTCCTGACCAAAAGAAAAGAGAGCCGAGTCTCATACCACCAGATTTTAGACATGCTACTTAGCATATATTTTGCCAAAAACCAAAATAAGCATTGCCTAACCTACAATACACCTCACCAATACTAGGCAGTCTTCATAATAAAAATAGTAAGCACCCAGAGGCCCGCCAAAGGTTTTTCAGGAAAAAAAAAATGCAACTCTGTCTACTGTGCTTTGATTTTTCCCAGAAGGTAAGAGCAACGGTGCCTGGCCTACAATAAAAAATATTTTTGATATTTGCAGACTCTATACTGACAGAGAATGTCCCACAGGATTGGCGCATAGCAAATGTTGTGCCAATATTTAAAAAGGGTCCAAAAACAGAGCCTGGAAACTATAGGCCGGTAAGTTTAACATCTGTTGTGGGTAAACTGTTTGAAGGTTTTCTGAGAGATTCCATTTTAGAGCATCTCAATAGAAATAAGCAAATAACTCCATATCAGCATGGCTTCATGAGGGATCGGTCATGCCAAACTAATTTAATCAGTTTCTATGAAGAGGTAATTTCTAGACTTGACAGCGGTGAATCAATGGATGTCGTATATCTGGACTTCTCGAAAGCATTTGACACTGTACCACATAAAAGGTTAGTATATAAAATGAGAATATGGGGATCCAGGCGATCAGCCAAATATTGAGCAAAACTGACAAGAGTTATATATACTGCCAGTTTATAGCAGAGGCACTCAACCTTATTCTTTCCAATAATGCCTTTACGTTCAATGATCAATGGTATAGGCAAAGGGCAGGGCCGGTGCAAGGATTTTTGCTACCCTAGGCAAGATAAAAATTGCCGCCCCCCCCCCCCCCCCTCTTATCAGATGATCTGCCCATATCATGACATCACATATGTTCCAGCCCTTTCTCAGCATAAAGAAAGAAACAAACCTGTGGCGAAAAACAATAAGGCCCCCCCTCCTTCATGACACTTAATGACTTTTACAGAAGAAACTTACAGTTACTTGGCTTGATCCTTGGTGATCTCGGACACCACTTCAACACTTTGGAAAGGGGCTCGGTGGAGCTGATGTGTTTTATCCTAATGAGAAAGATTTCATAATAAGGATTTGGAGAATGGGCAGAGGGATAGCAGAGGAGGGAGAGGCTGGTGCTGCTACTAGGGGTCATACCATGGGGGAGTAATAAAGCCCACCATAATGCCCCCCCAGTAGAAATAATTCTTCTTATAATGTGACAGTGCAAAAAATACCCCCTTGTAATGCCCCCAGTTGAGCTAATGTCCTCATAGTGCCCCCATAATGTGCCAGTATAAATTACCCCTATATAGTGCCCCCAGTAAATGCCCCCATAGTGCTCCTCTCCCCCCTCCCTCCTAGTGCCCCCCATAATGTACCAGTATAAAATGCCCCATATATAGTGCCCCAGTAGATGCCCTCAGTGTCCCTCATAATTTGTAAGTATAAAATACCCCTTCTCAGTGCCCCCGTAGATGATCCCATAGTATTCCTCTCCCACCTTCCCCATAGCACCCACCATAATGTGTCCCAGCAAAAAATGCCCCTATACAGAGACCCCATATAAAATATACATTCTTTGTGGCCTTAGTAGATGCCCCTATAGTGCCCACCAATAATGTGCCAGTAATAAGTGCCCCCAATGTGCCAGTAATAAGTGCCCCCATAGATGTCGCCCAATAATGTGCCAGTAAAATGTGCCCTCATAGATGCCCCCCAATCATGTGCCAGTAATAAGAAACCCCCACCATCATGTGTCAGTAACAAGAGCCTTCCATATCATGTGCCAGTAGCCAGAGCCCCCCCTATATCATGTGCCAGTAGCCAAAGCCCCCCTATATCATGTGCCAGTAGCCAGAGCCCCCCTATATTATGTGTCACTAGCCAGAGCCCCCCCCCTATATCATGTGCCAGTAGCCAGAGCCCCCCTATATCATGTGCCAGTAGCCAGAGCCCCCCTATCATGTGCCAGTAGCCTGAGCCCCCCATCAACATGTGCCAGTAGCCATAGGCCCCCCTATCATGTGCCAGTAGCCATAGGGCCCCCCTATCATGTGCCAGTAGCCATAGGGTCCCCCCTATAATGTCCCAGTAGCCATAGGGCCCCCCATCCCTATCATGTCCCAGTAGCCATAGGCCCCCCCGATCATGTGCCAGTAGCCAGAGCCCCCCATCATGTGCCAGCCCAGTAGCCACCAGTATCGACAACAACGACAAAAAAACACTTATACTCCATGTCAGCGATGCAGGCCCCTGTGTCCCGCGTTGATACGGCTCAGGGCTCAGGCGGCGAGATGACGTCATCGCGCCGCCTGCGCCGGCCTCTGATAGGCTGCCGGAGTAGTGCCTGCAGCCTATGAGAGGAAGGGGAAGGGACACACCTCTCCCTCCCCTGCCTTGCTGCACAGCCATCTGTATCGCTGTCCTGAGGACGGCGATACAGATGACTGGAAATGAGCGCTTCCACAATGGAAGCGCTCATCTCCATGTGACACGCGTCCTGCCTATAGTTAGTTGCGGGCCGGCGCGGGAGGGCCCTAAGGACTCAATGGAAGCGCCGGCCCTGCTTACTAGAGCGGCGGCGCAGCATGAGGGGCGCCGCCGGCGCACGGTTCCGGCGCCCCCTGCTAAATTGCACCCTAGGCGGCTGCCTAGGTCGCTTTACAGGTGGCGCCGGCCCTGGCAAAGGGTGGGAACGGCCATAGGTACGCCTGTATCTTGCACGTAAGCTAACTTGTTTTTGACCGTCTTTAAGGACAGATTTGTCTTCACCACAGCTAATCATAAACTTGCAACATATACAGTTGTTTTTAAGATATGTCAACGACATATTCATGATCTGGTCGGGCACTGAGATGCAATGTAGGGAGTTTGTGTCCTATCTCAACAACAATCATGAACATGAGATTCACCCTCAATTTTGGGGGCCAGTCTCTTGAGTTCTTGGATGTACAGTATATGTAGAGGCCGATGAGGAGGGCATGCACACTAGTGGCCACCGCAAGCCCACAGCCACGAACTCCCTTCTGCATCACAGGAGCTTCCACCCGGATAGCGTCAAGAAATCCATACCCTATGGCAAGTTCATGCGGTTAAGGCGAATTAATAACACGCAAGAAAGCTATAGGAGACAGTCAGAGGAATTAAAGGGTAGAATACTAGACACAGGATACAAGGAGAGAGAGGTAGACACAGCTAGAAAGAAAGTGGGTTCCTTTACCCAACAAGATTTGTTAAATAAGAGAAGCAAAAATCTCCATAAGGAAAAGGAGAGGTTTGTCTTCACCTTCAAATACAGTCCCACAGCAAACCTCATAAAATGTGCCATCTGCAATTATTGGACATTCTAAAAAATGAGGAAGGCTTAGAAGGGGTAGTTAACAATAGGCCAGTCATAGCGTTTAAAAAATGTCACACCATTAAAGATCAGATCGTAAGGAGCAGGTTTAAAAACAAAGTAACCAGTAATTGGCTGTCATCAAGTAAACCCAAGGGCAATTTCAAGTGTGGGAATTGCTCCTTCTGCAACTATAACAACCAAAGGAAACACTCTTTTGGTGGAGTTTCTCATTCCGTCACCCAATTCATTACTTGCAGAAGTAATTATGTGGTTTATTTGATCACTTGCCAATGTGGAGCCTTTTATATATGGAAAACCATTCGTCCCCTATTTGAGAGGTTCAGAGAACATCTAAACTCTTTAAAAACCAGCAAGGGCTGTACCAGGCTTATTGAGCATGTTCGTCAGGAACATAGCGTTAATCCACTGTGTGTTTCCTTTGCGGGGATAGAGCAGGTGCCACCTAGGTCCCGAGGTAGGGACAGACACCGTGCTCTCCTACAGAGGGAATCCATGTGGATTATCAGAGCCGGTGCCGTAGGTCCACTTGGACTTAATGATAGAAATGATCTCGGCGCATTTACTTAACTGTCTGTCTTGATGTTGCATGTAAATCATTGTGTTCAGCTGGACTGGATCGAGCGGGCGGCTGCATAGGAGTCTAAGCGTCCTGGTTGCCGTGACAACCAGATGCAGTGACTGGTATAAGAAGCGCCGGTGAGTGCAACTATGTCACTGGCCTGACAAAGCGCAAGTTAGCTGACTTCAGCTGTGCTGCACCATACGCTCCAGACCGAAGATTTTACCTTTTTGTACGAATAAAGGATTTCCAACCATGCTCGTGAGTGCTGCTTTTTCTATTCCTCTTCCAGGTTTACGTGCATACTATCAAGGCTGTGCACCACTGAGGCGTGCAAAAGGGACAGGTAGTTGAAGACTCGGTATCAATATTTATGTGACGTCTGGCAGTGCCGCCTATCTTTCTACTCTCCTAACCTTTATGATATAAAATGAGAATGCTCGGACTGGGAGAAAATGTCTGTAAGTGGGTAAGTAACTGGCGGAGTGATAGAAAACAGAGGGTGGTTATTAACGGTACACACTCAGATTGGGTCACTGTCTCTAGTGGGGTACCTCAGGGGTCAGTATTGGGCTGTATTCTCTTCAATATATTTATTAATGATCTTGTAGAAGGCTTGCATTGCAAAATATAAATTTTGGCAGATGACACTAAACTGTGTAAAGTAATTAACACTGAAGAGGACAGTATACTACTACAGAGGGATCTGGATAGACTGGAGACTTGGGAGGATAAGTGGCAGATGAGGTTTAACACTGACAAATGTAAAGTTATGCACATGGGAAAAAATAATGCAAGTCACCCGTACATACTAAATGGTAAAATACTCTGTAATAGAGTTGAGCGAACACCTGGATGTTCGGGTTCGAGAAGTTCGGCCGAACTTCCCGGAAATGTTCGGGTTCGGGATCCGAACCCGATCCGAACTTCGTCCCGAACCCGAACCCCATTGAAGTCAATGGGGACCCGAACTTTTCGGCACTAAAACGGCTGTAAAACAGCCCAGGAAAGGGCTAGAGGACTGCAAAAGGCAGCAACATGTAGGTAAATCCCCTGCAAACAAATGTGGATAGGGAAATGAATTAAAATAAAAATTAAATAAATAAAAATTAACCAAAATTAGAGTTGAGCGAACACCTGGATGTTCGGGTTCGAGAAGTTCGGCCGAACTTCCCGGAAATGTTCGGGTTCGGGATCCGAACCCGATCCGAACTTCGTCCCGAACCCGAACCCCATTGAAGTCAATGGGGACCCGAACTTTTCGGCACTAAAACGGCTGTAAAACAGCCCAGGAAAGGGCTAGAGGACTGCAAAAGGCAGCAACATGTAGGTAAATCCCCTGCAAACAAATGTGGATAGGGAAATGAATTAAAATTAAAATTAAATAAATAAAAATTAACCAAAATTAGAGTTGAGCGAACACCTGGATGTTCGGGTTCGAGAAGTTCGGCCGAACTTCCCGGAAATGTTCGGGTTCGGGATCCGAACCCGATCCGAACTTCGTCCCGAACCCGAACCCCATTGAAGTCAATGGGGACCCGAACTTTTCGGCACTAAAACGGCTGTAAAACAGCCCAGGAAAGGGCTAGAGGGCTGCAAAAGGCAGCAACATGTAGGTAAATCCCCTGCAAACAAATGTGGATATGGAAATGAATTAAAATAAAAATTAAATAAATAAAAATTAACCAAAATTTATTGGAGAGAGGTCCCATAGCAGAGAATCTGGCTTCCCGTCACCCACCACTGGAACAGTCCATTCTCAGATATTTAGGCCCCGGCACCCAGGCAGAGGAGAGAGGTCCCGTAACAGAGGATCTGGCTTCATGTCAGCAGAGAATCAGTCTGCATGTCATAGCAGAGAATCAGGCTTCACGTCACCCACCACTGCAACAGTCCATTGTCATAAATTTAGGCCCAGCACCCAGGCAGAGGAGAGAGGTCCCGTAACAGACAATCTGGCTTCATGTCAGCAGAGAATTAGTCTGCATGTCATAGCAGAGAATGAGGCTTCACGTCAGCCACCACTGCAACAGTCCATTGGCATATATTTAGGCCCAGCACCCAGGCAGAGGAGAGAGGTCCCGTAACAGACAATCTGGCTTCATGTCAGCAGAGAATCAGTCTTCATATCATAGCAGAGAATCATGCTTCACGTCAGCCACCACTGCAACAGTCCATTGGCATATATTTAGGCCCAGCACCCAGGCAGAGGAGAGAGGTCCCGTAACAGACAATCTGGCTTCATGTCAGCAGAGAATTAGTCTGCATGTCATAGCAGAGAATGAGGCTTCACGTCAGCCACCACTGCAACAGTCCATTGGCATATATTTAGGCCCAGCACCCAGGCAGAGGAGAGAGGTCCCGTAACAGACAATCTGGCTTCATGTCAGCAGAGAATTAGTCTGCATGTCATAGCAGAGAATGAGGCTTCACGTCAGCCACCAGTGCAACAGTCCATTGGCATATATTTAGGCCCAGCACACAGGCAGAGGAGAGAGGTCCCGTAACAGAGGATCTGGCTTCATGTCAGCAGAGAATTAGTCTGCATGTCATAGCAGAGAATGAGGCTTCATGTCAGCCACCACTGCAACAGTCCATTGGCATATATTTAGGCCCAGCACCCAGGCAGAGGAGAGAGGTCCCGTAACAGACAATCTGGCTTCATGTCAGCAGAGAATCAGTCTTCATATCATAGCAGAGAATCAGGCTTCACGTCAGCCACCAGTGCAACAGTCCATTGGCATATATTTAGGCCCAGCACACAGGCAGAGGAGAGAGGTCCCGTAACAGAGGATCTGGCTTCATGTCAGCAGAGAATTAGTCTGCATGTCATAGCAGAGAATGAGGCTTCACGTCAGCCACCACTGCAACAGTCCATTGGCATATATTTAGGCCCAGCACACAGGCAGAGGAGAGAGGTCCCGTAACAGAGGATCTGGCTTCATGTCAGCAGAGAATTAGTCTGCATGTCATAGCAGAGAATGAGGCTTCACGTCAGCCACCACTGTAACAGTCCATTGGCATATATTTAGGCCCAGCACCCAGGCAGAGGAGAGAGGTCCCGTAACAGACAATCTGGCTTCATGTCAGCAGAGAATTAGTCTGCATGTCATAGCAGAGAATGAGGCTTCACGTCAGCCACCACTGCAACAGTCCATTGGCATATATTTAGGCCCAGCACCCAGACAGAGGAGAGAGGTCCCGTAACAGACAATCTGGCTTCATGTCAGCAGAGAATCAGTCTTCATATCATAGCAGAGAATGAGGCTTCACGTCAGCCACCAGTGCAACAGTCCATTGGCATATATTTAGGCCCAGCACATAGGCAGAGGAGAGAGGTCCCGTAACAGAGGATCTGGCTTCATGTCAGCAGAGAATTAGTCTGCATGTCATAGCAGAGAATGAGGCTTCATGTCAGCCACCACTGCAACAGTCCATTGGCATATATTTAGGCCCAGCACCCAGACAGAGGAGAGGTTCATTCAACTTTGGGTAGCCTCGCAATATAATGGTAAAATGAAAATAAAAATAGGATTGAATGAGGAAGTGCCCTGGAGTCCAATAATATATGGTTAAGGGGAGGTAGTTAATGTCTAATCTGGACAAGGGACGGACAGATCCTGTGGGATCTATGCCTGGTTCATTTTTATGAACGTCAGCTTGTCCACATTGGCTGTAGACAGGCGGCTGCGTTTGTCTGTAATGACGCCCCCTGCCGTGCTGAATACACGTTCAGACAAAACGCTGGCCGCCGGGCAGGCCAGCACCTCCAAGGCATAAAAGGCTAGCTCTGGCCACGTGGGCAATTTAGAGACCCAGAAGTTGAATGGGGCCGAACCATCAGTCAGTACGTGGAGGGGTGTGCACATGTACTGTTCCACCATGTTAGTGAAATGTTGCCTCCTGCTAACACGTTGCGTATCAGGTGGTGGTGCAGTTAGCTGTGGCATGTTGACAAAAGTTTTCCACATCTCTGCCATGCTAACCCTGCCCTCAGAGGAGCTGGCCGTGACACAGCTGCCTTGGCGACCTCTTGCTCCTCCTCTGCCTTGGCCTTGGGCTTCCACTTGTTCCCCTGTGACATTTGGGAATGCTCTCAGTAGCGCGTCTACCAACGTGCGCTTGTACTCGCGCATCTTCCTATCACGCTCCAGTGCAGGAAGTAAGGTGGGCACATTGTCTTTGTAGCGTGGATCCAGCAGGGTGGCAACCCAGTAGTCCGCACAGGTTAAAATGTGGGCAACTCTGCTGTCGTTGCGCAGGCACTGCAGCATGTAGTCGCTCATGTGTGCCAGGCTGCCCAGGGGTAAGGACAAGCTGTCCTCTGTGGGAGGCGTATTGTCATCGTCCTGCCTTTCCCCCCAGCCACGCACCAGTGATGGACCCGAGCTGCGTTGGGTGCCACCCCGCTGTGACCATGCTTCATCCTCATCCTCCTCCACCTCCTCCTCATCCTCGTCCTCCAGTAGTGGGCCCTGGCTGGCCACATTTGTACCTGGCCTCTGCTGTTGCCAAAAACCTCCCTCTGAGTCACTTCGAAGAGACTGGCCTGAAAGTGCTAAAAATGACCCCTCTTCCTCCTCCTCCTCCTCCTCCTGGGCCACCTCCTCTTCCATCATCGCCCTAAGTGTTTTCTCAAGGAGACATAGAAGTGGTATTGTAACGCTGATAACGGCGTCATCGCCACTAGCCATGTTGGTGGAGTACTCGAAACAGCGCAACAGGGCACACAGGTCTCGCATGGAGGCCCAGTCATTGGTGGTGAAGTGGTGCTGTTCTGTAGTGCGACTGACCCGTGCGTGCTGCAGCTGAAACTCCACTATGGCCTGCTGCTGCTCGCACAGTCTGTCCAGCATGTGCAAGGTGGAGTTCCACCTGGTGGGCACGTCGCATATGAGGCGGTGAGCGGGAAGGCCGAAGTTACGCTGTAGCGCAGACAGGCGAGCAGCAGCAGGATGTGAACGCCGGAAGCGCGAACAGACGGCCCGCACTTTATGCAGCAGCTCTGACATGTCGGGGTAGTTGTGAATGAACTTCTGCACCACCAAATTCAACACATGCGCCAAGCAAGGGATGTGCGTCAAATTGGCTAGTCCCAGAGCTGCAACGAGATTTCACCCATTATCACACACCACCAGGCCGGGCTTGAGGCTCACCGGCAGCAACCACTCGTCGGTCTGTTGTTCTATACCCCGCCACAACTCCTGTGCGGTGTGGGGCCTGTCCCCCAAACATATGAGTTTCAGAATGGCCTGCTGACGTTTACCCCGGGCTGTGCTGAAGTTGGTGGTGAAGGTGTGTGGCTGACTGGATGAGCAGGTGGAAGAAGAGGAGGAGGAAGCTGAGAAGGAGGAGGTGGCAACAGGAGGCAAAGAATGTTGCCCTGCGATCCTTGGCGGCGGAAGGACGTGCGCCAAACAGCTCTCCGCCTGGGGCCCAGCTGCCACTACATTTACCCAGTGTGCAGTTAGGGAGATATAGCGTCCCTGGCCGTGCTTACTGGTCCACGTATCTGTGGTTAGGTGGACCTTGCTACAGATGGCGTTGCGCAGTGCACACTTGATTTTATCGGATACTTAGTTTGTGCAGGGAAGGCACGGCTCTCTTGGAGAAGTAGTGGCGGCTGGGAACAACATACTGTGGGACAGCAAGCGACATGAGCTGTTTGAAGCTGTCTGTGTCCACCAGCCTAAATGACAGCATTTCATAGGCCAGTAGTTTAGAAATGCTGGCATTCAGGGCCAGGGATCGAGGGTGGCTAGGTGGGAATTTACGCTTTCTCTCAAATGTTTGTGAGATGGAGAGCTGAACGCTGCCGTGTGACATGGTTGAGACGCTTGGTGACGGAGGTGGTGGTGGTGTTGGTGGTACATCCCCTGTTTGCTGGGCGGCAGGTGCCAACGTTCCTCCAGAGGCGGAGGAAGAGGCCGAGGCGGCAGCAGCAGAAGAGGCCGAGGCGGCAGCAGCAGAAGAGGTAGCAGGGGGAGCCTGAGTGACTTCCTTGGTTTTAAGGTGTTTACTCCACTGCAGTTCATGCTTTGCATGCAGGTGCCTGGTCATGCAGGTTGTGCTCAGGTTCAGAACATTAATGCCTCGCTTCAGGCTCTGATGGCACAGCGTGCAAACCACTCGGGTCTTGTCGTCAGCACATTGTTTGAAGAAGTGCCATGCCAGGGAACTCCTTGAAGCTGCCTTTGGGGTGCTCGGTCCCAGATGGCGGCGGTCAGTAGCAGGCGGAGTCTCTTGGCGGCGGGTGTTCTGCTTTTGCCCACTGCTCCCTCTTTTGCTACGCTGTTGGCTCGGTCTCACCACTGCCTCTTCCTCCGAACTGTGAAAGTCAGTGGCACGACCTTCATTCCATGTGGGGTCTAGGACCTCATCGTCCCCTGCATCGTCTTCCACCCAGTCTTGATCCCTGACCTCCTGTTCAGTCTGCACACTGCAGAAAGACGCAGCAGTTGGCACCTGTGTTTCGTCATCATCAGAGACGTGCTGAGGTGGTATACCCATGTCCTCATCATCAGGAAACATAAGTGGTTGTGCGTCAGTGCATTCTATGTCTTTCACCGCTGGGGAAGGGCTAGGTGGATGCCCTTGGGAAACCCTGCCAGCGGAGTCTTCAAACAGCATAAGAGACTGCTGCATAACTTGAGGCTGAGACAGTTTCCCTGGTATGCATGGGGGTGATGTGACAGACTGATGGGGTTGGTTTTCAGGCGCCATCTGTGCGCTTTCTGCAGAAGACTGGGTGGGAGATAATGTGAACGTGCTGGATCCACTGTCGGCCACCCAATTGACTAATGCCTGTACCTGCTCAGGCCTTACCATCCTTAGAACGGCATTGGGCCCCACCATATATCGCTGTAAATTCTGGCGGCTACTGGGACCTGAGGTAGTTGGTACACTAGGACGTGTGGATGTGGCAGAACGGCCACGTCCTCTCCCAGCACCAGAGGGTCCACTAACACCACCACGACCATGTCCACGTCCGCGTCCCTTACTAGATGTTTTCCTCATTGTTATGGTTCACCACAACAACAAAAATATTATTTGGCCCAATGTATTGTATTCAAATTCAGCGGGATATAAATTTGAGGCCTAGTATTTAGGCGCTGGGTGACCGGTATGGATTTACTAACAGAATTGGACTTGGAAATGCACAGTAGCGTGTGTGTGAAGTTATTCTGAATGACCCTATGTGCACCTTGAATATTATATACCCTTTTAGGGATAGATTTCAAATAGCTCTGATATAGCAGAAACCACTAAATTATGAAATTGCTAAATTGGGAATTGTATTTCAACCCAGAACAAAAAATGTGCTTTGACGGACACTAAATAACTTTCCCATCCACAACAGGACAGCGGTAACGAGAGATTTAGCGGGATATAAATTTGAGGCCTAGTATTTAGGCGCTGGGTGACCGGTATGGATTTACTAACAGAATTAGACTTGGAAATGCACAGTAGCGTGTGTGTGAAGTTATTCTGAATGACCCTATGTGCACCTTGAATATTATATACCCTTTTAGGGATAGATTTCAAATAGCTCTGATATAGCAGAAACCACTAAATTATGAAATTGCTAAATTGGGAATTGTATTTCAACCCAGAACAAAAAATGTGCTTTGACGGACACTAAATAACTTTCCCAGCCACAACAGTACAGCGGTAACGAGAGATTTAGCGGGATATAAATTTGAGGCCTAGTATTTAGGCGCTGGGTGACCGGTATGGATTTAGTGACAGAATTAGACTTGGAAATGCACAGTAGCGTGTGTGTGAAGTTATTCTGAATGACCCTATGTGCACCTTGAATATTATATACCCTTTTAGGGATAGATTTCAAATAGCTCTGATATAGCAGAAACCACTAAATTATGAAATTGCTAAATTGGGAATTGTATTTCAACCCAGAACAAAAAATGTGCTGTGACGGACACTAAATAACTTGCCCAGCCACAACAGTACAGCGGTAACGACAGATTTAGTGGGATATAAATTTGAGGCCTAGTATTTAGGCGCTGGGTGACCGGTATGGATTTAGTGACAGAATTAGACTGGGATATGGCCAAACAATAACCACACTATTGCTGGTTAAATGCACTTGGTGTGACAGCTTGACCAACCACACTACTGAGGGTTAAATGCACTTGGTGACGGGCGCAGCTTGCCCCTGATGTAGTATATATATGGCCAAAAAATGAACAGACAATTGCTGGTTAAATGCACTTGGTGACAGGCGCAGCTTGCCCCTGATGTAGTATATGGCCAAAAAATGAACAGACTATTGCTGGTTAAATGCACTTGGTGACGGGCGCAGCTTGCCCCTGATTTAGTATATGGCCAAAAAATGAACAGACTATTGCTGGTTAAATGCACTTGGTGTGATAGCTTGACCAACCACACTACTGAGGGTTAAATGCACTTGGTGACGGGCGCAGCTTGCCCCTGATGTAGTATATGGCCAAAAAATAAACAGACTATTGCTGGTTAAATGCACTTGGTGTGACAGCTTCACCCTGATGTAGGCTTTAGCCAAAAAACAACCACACCATTGAGGGTTAAATGCACTTGGTCGCAGCTTGGATGCACTTGGTCGCAGCACCGCACAAGACACAAAATGGCCGCCGATCACCCCAGAAAAAAGTGACTGACAAACGGTCTGGGCAGCCTAAAAACAGTGAGCAATTGAGTATCAGCAGCTCAATGACCCACAGCTGCTGATCGATCAATTAATCAAGTGCTTTGGAGGAGTTAATCAGCCTAATCTCGCCCTACTGTCGCAGCCGCAACCTCTCCCTACGCTAATCAGAGCAGAGTGACGGGCGGCGCTATGTGACTCCAGCTTAAATAGAGGCTGGGTCACATGGTGCTCTGGCCAATCACAGCCATGCCAATAGTAGGCATGGCTGTGATGGCCTCTTGGGGCAAGTAGTATGACGCTTGTTGATTGGCTGCTTTGCAGCCTTTCAAAAAGCGCCAAGAAAGCGTCACAAAAGCGCCAAGAAAGCGACGAACACCGAACCCGAACCCGGACTTTTACGAAAATGTCCGGGTTCGGGTCCGTGTCACGGACACCCCAAAATTCGGTATGAACCCGAACTATACAGTTCGAGTTCGCTCATCCCTACTCTGTAACACTGACATGGAAAAGGATCTAGGAATTTTAATAAACAGCAAACTAAGCTGCAAAAACCAGTGTCAGGCAGCTACTGCCAAGGCCAATAAGATAATGGGTTGCATCAAAAGTGGTATAGATGCCCGTGATAAGAACATAGTCCTTCCACTTTACAAATCATTAGTCAGACCACACATGGAGTACTGTGTACAGTTCTGGGCTCCTGTAAACAAGGCAGACATAGCAGAGCTGGAGAGGGTAGAGGAGGGCAACTAAAATAATAACTGGAATGGGGCAACTACAGTACCCTGAAAGATTATCAAAATTAGGGTTATTCACTTTAGAAACAAGACGACTGAGGGGAGATCTAATTAATATGTATAAATATATCAGGGGTCAGTACAGAGATCTCTCCCATCATCTATTTATCCCCAGGACTGTAACTGTGACAAGGGGACATCCTCTGCGTCTGGAGGAAAGAAGGTTTGTACACAAACATAGAAGAGGATTCTTTACGGTAAGAGCAGTGAGACTATGGAACTCTCTGCCTGAGGAGGTGGTGATGGTGAGTACAATAAAGGAATTCAAAAGGGGCATGGATGTATTTCTGGAGCGTAATAATATTACAGGCTATAGCTACTGGAGAGGGAGTTATTCTAATTGCCTGATTGGAGTCTGGAAGGAATTTTTGATTCCCCTAAAGTGGGGAAAATTGGTTTCTACCTCACAGGTTTTTTTTTTTTTGCCTTACTCTGGATCAACTTGCAGGATGACAGGCCGAACTGGATGGACAAATGTCTTTTTTTGGCCTTATGCACTATGTTACTATGTTACTACAGTATGTTACAAGACTTTCTCCATAATGCAAAAAAGCACCCACCAGACAACGCATATATATTTATCTGGAAATTAGGCTCTCTCTCTCTCCAAAACTCACGAGAAATTGGGTTCATCAGAATCTAATTTTTTGTAAAACTCATGACGAATTCCAAATCATTGCTAATGACTACACTAAATGATAAATTATGCAAATTGTTCACATAGTGCAGTCTTGATGCTGGTTTAAGTCATATTTTTATGGCCAAATAAAGAAAATAAAGCTAGGCTAGGTAATGTCTATAGAATTGCTGCGGGCCAAGCAGTTACAATAAGGATGACGGATCCTTCATAAAATCAAGTGATGTCATACAGAGAATTCAAAGGATTCATAGCAATATCCACACCACGCAAGCAGTGGTGAGTCGCAATTATACATTGTGTGTGCAGTAACATAGAGCTTGTTGGTGCCAATTATAATTTAGCTGGATTTTCTGTATATTTTATATACAGTCGTGGCCAAAAGTTTTGAGAATTACATAAATATTGGAAATTGGAAAAGTTGCTGCTTAAGTTTTTATAATAGCAATTTGCATATACTCCAGAATGTTATGAAGAGTGATCAGATGAATTGCATAGTCCTTCTTTGCCATGAAAATGTACTTAATCCCCCAAAAATCTTTTCCACTGCATTTCATTGCTGTCATTAAAGGACCTGCTGAGATCATTTCAGTAATCTTCTTGTTAACTCAGGTAAGAATGTTGACGAGCACAAGGCTGAAGATCATTATGTCAGGCTGTTTGGGTTAAAATGGCAGACTTGACCTGTTAAAACGAGGGTGATACTTGAAATCATTGTTCTTCCATTGTTAACCATGGTGACCTGCAAAGAAACGCGTGCAGCCATCATTGCGTTGCATAAAAATGGCTCCACAGGCAAGGATATTGTGGCTACTAAGATTGCACCTCAATCAACAATTTATAGGATCATCAAGAACTTCAAGGAAAGAGGTTCAATTCTTGTTAAGAAGGCTTCAGGGCGTCCAAGAAAGTCTAGCAAGCGCCAGGATCGTCTCTTAAAGAGGATTCAGCTGCGGGATCGGAGTGCCACCTGTGCAGAGCTTGCTCAGGAATGGCAGCAGGCAGGTGTGAGCGCATGTGCACGCACAGTGAGGCGAAGACTTTTGGAAGATGGCCTGGTGTCAAGAAGGGCAGCAAAGAAGCCACTTCTCTCCAAAAAAAACCATCAGGGACAGATTGATCTTCTGCAGAAAATATGGTGAATGGACTGCTGAGGACTGGGGCAAAGTCATATTCTCCGATGAAGCCTCTTTCCGATTGTTTGGGGCATCAGGAAAAAGGCTTGTCCGGAGAAGAAAAGGTGAGCGCTACCATCAGTCCTGTGTCATGCCAACAGTAAAGCATCCTGAGACCATTCATGTGTGGGGTTGCTTCTCATCCAAGGGAGTGGGCTCACTCACAATTTTGCCCCAAAACACAGCCATGAATAAAGAATGGTACCAAAACACCCTCCAACAGCAACTTCTTCCAACAATCCAACAACAGTTTGGTGAAGAACAATGCATTTTCCAGCATGATGGAGCACCGTGCCATAAGGCAAAAGTGATAACTAAGTGGCTCGGGGACCAAAACAGTTGACATTTTGGGTCCATGGCCTGGAAACCCCCCAGATCTTAATCCCATTGAGAACTTGTGGTCAATCCTCAAGAGGCGGGTGGACAAACAAAAAACCCACTAATTCTGACAAACTCCAAGAAGTGATTATGAAAGAATGGGTTGCTATCAGTCAGGAATTGGCCCAGAAGTTGATTGAGAGCGTGCCCAGTCGAATTGCAGAGGTCCTGAAAAAGAAGGGCCAACACTGCAAATACTGACTCTTTGCATAAATGTCATGTAATTGTCGATAAAAGCCTTTGAAACATATGAAGTGCGTGTAATTTATATTTCACTACATCACAGAAACAACTGAAACAAAGATCTAAAAGCAGTTTAGCAGCAAACTTTGTGAAAACTAATATTTGTGTCATTCTCAAAACTTTTGGCCACGACAAATGTACATTGAAGAAACTTTAACAGCTATCATACCATTGATAATACCTATGGAAGGATAACTGACCTCCTGACTGAGCACACCAATGTACATCAGAAATGATTTTCCATTTCAAGTGACATTTATTAGGACGAATTGACATTTTATTACCATTTTTGGCATTATTGTTTTGGATGTTTTCATAACTAAGACATCACTTGCTGTTAATCATTTCGAGGTGGAATAACTGTTTATAATATACATCTTGTTGAGCACAAAATTAATACTATGTTTTCATGATTTTATGATAGATCCGTCATCCTTTCATAACTGCTGGGGCACTATAAGTGGGCACAGTGTGGGTCACCATAAGTGGGCACAGTGTAGGGCACTATAGGGGGTACAGTGTGAGGCACTAGAGGGGGCACATGACACTATTAGGGGGCTATATAAACTACTAGGCTTACTACAGGCTATCACTTTAACTACTAGTGACACTATGGTATACTATTTAAACTACTGGGGGCACTATAGGGTCAATTTAAACTACTGGTGACACAATAGGGGGCTATTTAAACTACTTGGGGCACTTTAGAAGCTATTTGAACTACTGGGGGCACTATAATGGACTATTTAAAATACTGGGGGCACTATAGGGTCTATTTAAACTACCCGCTGCACCATAGTGGACTATTTAAACTACTGGGGGCACTATAGGGGACTATTTAAACTACTGAGGTCACTACAGAGGACTATTAAAACTACTGTGGGCACTCTAGCGGGCTATTTAAACTGCTAAGGATACTATGGGGGCTATTTAAACTACTGGGGAAACTATAGGGGGCTATCTAAACTACAGTGACATTATAATTACTGGAGGTACTATATGGAAGCATTTTAACTACAAGGGTACTATAGAGGGGTCTTATTACTTTCGGGGGCACTATGGTGGTTTTATTACTACTAGGGGCACTATGAGGGTATTTATCAACCTTGGGGACACTTTGAAGGCAATGTTACTGCTGGCTCAATATGAGAGTCTTTATTACAATTGGAGGCACTATGAGGAAAATTATTGATGATGGGGCATTATTACTACTACCCGGGGTACTATTGGGTGGTATTATCACTACAAAGTGGAGGGCACTACTGCTAATAAGGGTACTTTCGGGGAGCATTATCACTACTGGGGTACTATTACTAATGAGGGCACTCTGGGTAAGAATTATTAGTGTTAGTGGGACTTTGGGGAGCACTGTTATTACAGGGAGACTATCTGCATGGTACTATTATTTCTACAGTATAATATTTGAGGGCATTGGGGCACACAATTGGCACTGTATTTAGGGTAGCAGTTGTTGGGGCAACAGGATGAGGATGATAGAAAAGTGAGGAACTTAAGATGTCTGTGTGCAAACTCTACAGAGAGAAAATGTGGCCGAAAGAACTCGTGATGGTGGTCTGAGCCAAATCGAGAAGATGAGGAAAAGAAAATCTACATCAGAAGAGACGTCACTCGATGTAGAAGGTACATATGAGATGCTGCATTGCCCCGTATGTTTTGTAGAGCTGCATGTAATCCATCCAAATGCATATTTCTAAGGGTTGTGTAGCCTCTTTATATTGATGCTAAAGTCCAGCTAGGTAATAACCCTTTATAGAGAGATTTAGCTTTTAATAATAATTACACAACAGAAAAGGTCCACTGATGTCCCGATGTACATGGATCCACCAAGAATAAAACATGCTCATTACCTTGATATGGGAACTTTCCCTGGATGCATGCCCTAAGGCTAAGCCCTCTGCCCAGGGGCGACCCCTAATGGTGGGGACCCCCTGCCCTCGATCCTAGGCTAGCAACTCCTGTATTGCCCTATTGTAAGTGGGCTAGTAGTTAAAAATCTAATGGTGGACTCATGCACAGCCAGACAAAAAGGACCAAACACACAATAGAAAATGCACACTGTATACGGCCCTAATGGTATGATTCACCAAGAGGTACAAGGTGCATCAGACTAACTAATTAAAAACTACAACCTATTCTGATATTATCTGGTATCACAGACAGAATTAAATGGCTAACCCCAACGCGTTTCCCCCACGGTGTGGGATCATCAGGGGGTAAATAAATTTATATATAGTTTAAGTAGATGAAAAATAATAAACTGAAGGACGTCGAACGAATGGAGACCCAAAATATACTAGGGTATCCATACACTGGATATTCAAGGCCGTTCAACTTTCAGTGGTGTCAAATCACAGACAACAGTGAAATTAAAAATGGATCAGATGGTATTCATAGGAGGAGAGGGAAGAAGAGTAGATATCGCATCCACTGGCATGTGAGTCCAAATCACGCATAAGTTGAATTAAAGGTAGGTATCTGCAAAGAGAGAGAGATACATATATATATATATATATATATATATATATATTTGTATGCACTGATGTATGAACACCTCTAATTCTTATTAGGTGAAAAACCGCCACCACAATTATGAGCCCCATCAAGGGGATAACTCACTGTGTCCGGGGGTAGCTCAGTGTATAAGATAGACACAGTTTGTCCTGCACAACAAGCCATCCCGACTATACGTCACCATAAAGATAATGGTGTCCACCACGTCTCACATCCATATATGTTTAATGATACGATAAACTAGAACAAAAACATATATAGGATTGCTGGTAAATCATTAAATAAACAGAAACACCACCACATGGGTCCAAAAAGGTCAAGGGGATAAGGATACCTTTGGTACGTTATTGATAGGATAAACATCAGCACCAGGTAAGTGGGTCCCCTAAACGGCAGAAAACGTACATTAAAGCATACACATAGCAGTGGCCTACTCATGTACCAGGAAAATGTTTGCAGGGATTTAGTTGGAGCCAGTAATGGTGCTTCCCTCAATTCTGGTCCTCCTAGGGTCCAATATCAGGCCTCTCAGAGACAACCCCTCCTTATATATCTTTCCCCCAATCACTTATGCCCTGAATAAACATGTGTCAGTGAAGATCAACGAATTAACAGGTCCATCGATGTGGGCGTGCGTTCCACAGTGGAACGCACGCCCGGATATCCGGTAGCGGTCTCCGTGCTGTGTCTATTGCCTATGAGTAGAGCGTGCGTTCCACTGTGGAACGTACGCCGCGATCTCACCAACCGGAAATGGCCTAGGGATATGACGTCGTCCATGCGTTCCAGTATAGAGCGCATCTTGATATGGAGCGCATCAGCTGGCCGTACAGATCTGCGGTCAGGTGAGGCACAGGATTAACGCCATCCTGCCAGATCGCAGAGCGTATTACGGCAATAGGAGTACAGGAGACAATCAATTAATCTCCACTAAGTTATGGACACCTTAATATTCCCTATATGTATATGGTGATTAGTACAGTTAGGGATCTATCTGAGTATTTATGATATAATCAAGCCAAGAGGTCCTTCATATAGTTCAGACCCAATGGCATGGCATAAAAACCCTCATGAAAGGTGATCAACCTAACAGGGAAGATAATAATTGGCCCAAATCCAGGAAGGGGGGGGGAGGGACAAGACATAAATATGGGGGGTGAGGCATGAGAAGGGAGGACATCTAGTGAGACGAATACATAGTTGCGATATTCGATATCTACAACCCCCTATTATGATAAATCAGGGGCTTATCGTAACAGCAGCAAAACTGATAATATTCACTGTACACAATAATTAATGTTCTGGTGTTTCACACACCAGGCCCAGTTAAAGGGGCAACAAAGTCACAGTCGCACAGATTTGAAACTAAAGTCACCAAACTTGGGTTACTTAGTCATGGGGTCCGACCCTTAGGTGCACCCACTCCGACCCTTAGGTGCAACCACCCCAACGATTAGGTGCACCCACCCCGACCCTTAGGTGCAACCACCCCGACTTTTAGGTGCAACCTTTCCACAGTTACTCCAGCCAATCCAACCACACAACAGTTACTCAAGCCACTCCACCCAGTTACTCCGCCCACTCCAGTTGTAAGCTACTGGTGGAGGCAAGAACACTTCACACAATTTCCCCAGAAATTGTAGCTTTTCTAGTTATTATTAAAAGCTAAATCTCTCTATAAAGGGTTATTACCTAGCTGGACTTTAGTATTCTCTACCCCTTAACCCAATATATATAATCCTATTTAAAATTGCTGGACTTTAAATCTTTATATTGATGACCTACCCTCAGGATAAGTCATCAATATCAGATAGGCGGGGGGTCCAACACCCAGCACCCCCATTGATCAGCTGTTTGAAGAGAAGATGGCACTCCATGCTGCTTCCTGTCTGTTACACTACAGTTCTTCTTCCCTGTAGTGTTTATGTATTATAATTAGGGATGAGCGAACCCGAATTGCAAAGTTAGGGTTCGTACTGAACCCGGACCCGAACCTGGACTTTTTCACTGAAGTCCGGGTTTGGGTTCGGTGTTCGGCTGATTTTATTATTTTCCATTATAAGATGGATATATTAGAAAATAATAGCATTCTTAAGACAGAACACAAAACAGTGTGGCCATTTAGGGGGGTTAAAAAAATCAAACAAACAACATACCTCATCTACTTGATTGCGCCGCAGCAGCTTCTTCTATCTTCACTGAACAGGACCTGCCAAAGGACCTGCAATATGCGTGATGACGTCATCACGCTCTACTACGTGGTGACATTATCACGCATATCACAGGTCCTTTGGCAGGTCCTGTTCAGTGAAGATAGAAGGAGCTGCTGCAGCGAGATTGAGTGGATGAAGTGAGTTGTTTTTTTTAACCCCTAAATAGCCATATTGTTTTGCATTCTGTCTTAAGAATAATATTATTTTCTGATATAACTATGTTATAACGAAAAATAATAAAATGAAGTTCGGGTCCCTATTCACTTCGATGGGGTTTGGGTTCGGGGTTAAGTTTGGGTCCCAAACCAGAACTTTGACCTGAAATTTAGCCAAACCCGGCAAACCCAAACTTCCATGAATTCACTCATCCCTAATTATAATATGTATATTTCAGGTTATTTGGGCTGTAAGTTCGAGTAGGAGTTATGGCTGGCAAATGGTTGGCAGGAACAACGCTAACCACCGTGTTCCTCCCCTCTAAAGAGGAGTGGGCTCCCACCCAGCTAGTTACATAGCTAGCTGGGTGGTAGGAGCTATAAACTAGCTGGGTGTTGTTAGAAGCAGTGATAAGGGAATGTCTATGTAACTAGCTTGGTGAAATGTTTATTTTTTAACAGTGTTCACTGAGGGGGTACATCATGTGATAGTTTTATAGAGCAGGTCATTACAGACATAGCAATACCTAATATGTCAATTTTATTTTTTCAGTTTTATACAATAAAAGCATTTATGAAAAAATCATGGTTTTTGTGTCACCATTTTCTAAAAGCTTTTTTTTATTTTTCTGCTCATTTTTTGCAGGAAGAGTTTATTTTTTATAGGTACTATTTTTGGGTACATATGATTTTTTTTATAACTCAATATTATACTTTATGTGGCAAAGTGATCAAACATTGGTTGTTTTGGCATAGTTTTTTTTTTTTTTTTTACTGAATTCACCTTAGGGGGTAGATCATGTGATATTTTTATATAGCTGGTTGTTGCAGATGTGGTGATACCTAATATGTCTACTTTTTTTTAATTTATTTCAGTTTTACGCAATAAAATAATTTTTAGCAAAAAAAAAAAAACTAACATATTTTAGCATCTCCATTTTCTGAAAGCCATAATTTTTTTATTTTTTGGGAGATTGTCTTATGTAGGGGCAAATTGTTTTGCAGGGAGAGATGATGGTTTCACTACTTGGTACTATTTTGGGGTACATATGTCTTTTTTTTTTACGGCGTTCACCTGAGGTGGTAGATCATGTGAGTTTTATAGAGCTGGTCGTTACAAATGCAGTGATACCTAATATGTGTTTTTTGTTTTTGTTTTTTTACACAATTTATGGTAAATAGGCTTTTTTTTCTTTACTTGAAACTTAATTTTTTTATTATAAAAAAAAAACTTTTTTCACTTTTTTTTATATTTCTCCCACTGTGAGACTTTAACTTTCAGGGTTGATCCCTGTTTCAATACAGTACAATACATTCTGTATTGTACTGTATTGAACTGTCAGTGTCTTACACAGTAAGATGCTGACAGTTGTCTTGGAGACCCAGCCTGGGGCTGGATCAGGGTTGCCAACTTCCAGAAATTTTTGGACAGTCTGTAAAAATTGGTGACTTTTTTCCTGTGTCCGTGAAAAGAAAATACACGTGTCCGTGTTTTTTTTTAGACTGGTGGTAGATGACTAGATTATTTTTGTGGTATTATAAATGTTGGGTGAGCATGCTCGGCCGGAACTCTAATTTTACTCGAGCATCGTGATGCTTGGCACATCGCAGTGTTCGGCCAAATACCACGTGTGCACGAGTGCGACGTAAACGTGCAGGTAAGTACTGCTATTCACTGTAATGCCTTAGCCATGTTGGCTACTGGCATTACAGTGATTGGCTGGCCGGAACGCGTCATCGGGTGTATATAACACCTGATGACACGTGTTCGGCTCAGTCTTAGTCAGGGAGAGCTGGAGAGCAGAAGGGAGAGATAGTGTAGGGAGTGAAATAGAGAGACTATTGTTGTGTGTGGCAGCAATATATATTTTTAGCGCAACCTGGGCTAAAACTTGTTAGACACCCAAAAGTCCTTTTAAGGACTATTGTGTGTTACAGCAATATATATTCTTAGTGAAACCTGCACTCAATTGCTAAAACTTGTTAGAGACCAAAAAGTCCTTTTAAGGACTATGCAGTTGTATCTGGCAGCAATATATACTTTTAGCGCAACCTGCGCTAAATAGCTTGCATATGTTTGGCTGCTGCAGACAGCAACATTATCTGCGCTACATCTCCTGTCTAACGTGTGCGCAGCCTAAAAATATCTGTGACATCCAGTGTACTTTTTCCTTAGACAGTTACATTACCTGCACTACATCTCCTGTATAACGTTTGCGTATCCGAAATATCAGTGACATTCAGTCAAATTTTTTTGCTGCTGGTGGCAGCAACATTACCTGCGCTACATCTCGAGTATAACGTTAGTGCATCCAAAATATCAGTGACATTCAGGGTAATTTTTTTGCTGCTGGTGGCAGCAACATTTCCTGCGCTACATCTCCCGTATAATGTTTGCCCATCCTAAATATCAGTGACATTAATTTAATGTCATTTTTTTTAGCTGCTGGTGACAGCGACATTACTTGTGCTATACCTCCTGTATAACATGTGTGCATCCTAAATATCAGTGACATTCATTCAGTGTAATTTTTTATTAGGAGGTGGTGACAGCGACATTATTTGCGCTATACCTCCTGTTTAACGTGTGTGCATCCTAAATATCAGTGACATTCGTTCAGTGTAATTTATTTGCGCATACACTTACAAAACCTGCACTACTGTACGTGTGACATACTTGCAAGCATATATACCATTTAATATGTGCAAGGCGAGCAGTAAAGGACGGGGAAGTGGCCGTGCTGCTGATGGTGCACACAGAGGCCATGGCCCTGGGCGCTGTGAAATTGTGCCGGCTGCCAGAGCACAAAAAAACACACTCATCCACGATACCTAGCTTCATGTCCCAGGACACCACAGACCAGTGCGACTAGGTGGTCGGATGAATTGCAGCAGATAATGCTTCCAGTTGGGTAAGCACCACCCTGTCTTCCACAAAGTCTTCCACAAAGTCCAGTCTCAGTAGCCAAGACTGGTCAACAGAATCCTCACCCTGATACTCCTTCCACCCACCATAGCGAGTCTTGGCAAACAAGTGATCCCACACTTGGATATTCAGAGGAGCTGTTTTCATCGCCATCCCTTAATTTGGGCCTCTCGCCAAGCCCGCTTGAAGAGGGACATGAGGAGATCTTGTTCCCTGATTCCCAAACTCTCGAGCATCCACAGTCAGAAGAAGATGACAGTGGGGAACGGCAATTAGCGTTTCACAAGGTGGATGATAATGATGAGACACAGTTGCCAATAAGTCAACCACAGTTAGTTCTCAAGAGGTTCGTGATGTGGATGAGACATAGTTGTCAATAACTGAGGGTGTTGTTAGGTCAACAAGACTCAGGAGGATGACCAGAGTGAGGAAATGGTGGAGGAGGTGCTAGACGATAAAGTCACTGACCCAACCTGGGAAGGTGGCAAGCCGAGCAAGGACAGCAGTACAGAGGGGGAGGGATCCGAAGCACTGCAACAGGCTGGAAAAGGCTGTGGGTAGGCAAAAGGGAGAAGGTGGGCCACACCAAACAGGCCCGCAACTGTTCCCCGGAGCACCCCCTTGCGGCAATCTCCCTTGCCAAAGGGTTGGGGGTTCCGCAGTTTGGCTCTTTTTTAAGGAAAGTGCAGATGATAAAAGAATTGTCATTTGCAACCTGTGCCGTACCAAAATGAGCAGGGGCGTGAACACTAGCAACCTCACCACCACCAGCATGATCTGCCACATGGCATCAAAGCACCCTAATAGGTGGGCCGAACGCCTGGGTCCACAACCAGCGTCTGCGGGTCACACCACTGCCTCCTCTTCCCCTGTGTTATGTGCTGGCCAATGCCCTGTCCAAGATGCAGGCCCGGATGCCTCCCACCATGCACCTGGACCTTCGCAAGTACCTTCAGCTAGCACATCCACTATTGTGTCCCAGCGCAGATTACAGATGTCTATACCCCAGGCCTTTGAACGAAAGCGCAAATACCCAGGCACCCACCCACAGACCATTGCATTAAATGCTCACCTTTCCAAATTGCTGGCCCTGGAAATGTTGCCATTTAGCCTTGTGGATACTGAGGCTTTCCGCAGCATGATGGTTGTACTCTGTCCCCAGCCGCCAATATTTTTCATGGTGTGCAGTCCCAGCCTTACACCAGCATGTGTCCCGTAACATCACCCGTGCCATGACCAACACACTTATTGGGAAGGTCCACTTAACGACACATGGGCTAGGGATTTTGGCCAGGGACACTACATTTCCCTGATGGCATACTGGATGAACGTTGTGGAGGTCGGGAGCGAGTCGTACCCTGGGATGGCACAGGTGCTACCGACACCAAGGATTGTGGGCCTTACTTCCATCAGGATTTCCTCCACCTCCTACATTAGTGGCTGCAACCTCCCCCTCCTCCACTTCCTCCTTCACTTCCACCTCTGAATTTTCATCTTGCAGCACTAGTCATCCATCAGTCAGAAGCTAGAAGCAGTGTAGCACTGCAGTGGGAAAGTGGCAACAGGCCGTGCTGAAACTAATGTGCTTAGGTGACAAACAGCACACCGCCGCAGAGCTGTATAAGGGACCAGACTGAGCTGTGGCTCTTGCCACTCAATCTACAACCAGGCATGGTTGTGTCTGATAATGGCCGTAACTTGGTGGCGGCTTTGGAGCTTGGCAAGCTCACACACATACCATGCCTAGCCCATGTGTCCAACTTAGTGGTTCAGCGGTTTCTCAAAACCTACCCCAATTTGCCTGAGCTACTGGTGAAGGTGTGCCACGTGTGTGCCCATTTCCGAAAGTCATCTACAGCTGCCGCCAGTCTGGCAACGCTGCAGCAGCGTTTGCAATTGCCAGCTCACTGACTGTTGTGTGACTTGTGCACGCGCTGGAACCCCACGTTCCACATGTAGGCCAGGCTTTGTGAGCAGCAGAGGGCAGTAGTGGAATACCAGCTGCAACATGATCGTCGCCTTTCCAGTCAGCTTCTGCTATTCACAAACGACGAGTGGGCATGGATTTTACGCAACTTTGAGGAAACAACACAGATGGTAAGCGGCGATAACTCTATTATCAGCGTAACCATCCCACTTCTGTGTCTACTCAAAAGCTCGCTGCTCACAGTGAAGGCGGATGCTTTGCATGTGGAAGAGGTGGAAATGGGGGAAGACAGTACACAGGGTGATAGCCAAACCGCCCTCAGTTCGTCTTCTCAGCGTGAATTGGATGATGAGGATCAGGAGCAGGAGACTGTTGCCTCCGCTACAGATGGTAGTACCCATGGAAGTTTTATTCCATCTGTTCAGCATGGATGGGCCGAAGAGGAGGAAGAGGATGAGGAGATTGAGAGTCATTCTCCTGACGAGGACAGCAAAGTCTTGTCTGTTGGGACTCTGGGACTCTGGCACACATGGCTGACTTTGTTATGCTGCCTTTCCTGTGACCCTCGTATTGTATGCATTTTGGCCAACACCGATTATTGGTTGTTCACCCTTCTCGACCCCTGCTACAAAGAGAACTTCTCATCTCTCATTCCTGTTTTGGAGAGGACGAGTAAAATGTTGCAAGAAGGTCCTTGTGGAAAAATTGCTCCAAAAATTTCCAGCTGACAACGCTGGCTACAGAGTACGTAGTTCCTTGACCAACCGAGGATGTGAGACGAGGGGAACACACAGCAGTTCCAATAGATGCATGGCAACACTCTCCAAGGCCTGGGACAGTTTTAGGACACCCCGCCAGCACCTTCAACCTGATGCGTGGCCAAGTGTCGCAAGGAGGGAAATATTTTGTAATATGGTGAAGGAGTACGTAGCAGAGTGTGTCAACGTCCTCAGTAATCCCTCTGTGCCTTACAACTAATGGGTGTCCAAGCTGGACATGTGGCATGAACTGCCGCTCTACGTCTTGGAGGTGCTGTCTGAGCGTGTATTTAGTGCTGCTGGGGACATAATAACCAATAAGCGCATCCACCTGTCAACTAAAAATGCTGACCGGTTGACTCCTATAAAAATGAACAAGGCCTGGATTGCCCCTGACTTCCCTACTCCACCAGCGGAAAGCGACTGAACATAAATGCACTCTAAATGGGGCTTTTATGGTGTATTGAATACACTGTATTCCCATACACCCGTTCCACCACTAAAAAGGGTATATGGTTCAGTCTCCCTTTTGTCCTCCTCCTCCATCATATCAACATGCTTATTAGGCTGCCCTCGCTCCTAATGTTTTAGAGGGTCAGCTCAGCAGCAGGCCCTCACCCATAATGTTTTAGAGGGTCACTAGCATCGGTAGAGCACCCGAGCATCCCGAGGTGTTCTACTCAAGCACCCGAGCACTTTGGTGCTCGACCAACACTATAATTATCATAATTTTACAGCTCACATTCTTACCAGTATATTTAGCTATAGACATGTATTCATTATAATCTTTATCATTCATTATGGTTTTCCAGTTTGTCCATACAAATGTTGGCTGTCTGTGATTTTAGTATAAGCTGTCCAGAAAACAGAACAATTCTAGTTGGCAACCCTGGGCTGGATCTCCTGGGCTTCCGTCGCTGGCAAGCTCTGATGCTTGTATAAGGCATCATGGCTGCCATAGTAGCCTTCAGCCCCCTGTCACTGCAGCGCAGGGGGTCCATGGAGTCAGAGGAAACCCCCTCCCTCTGTAAAGCCTGCACGTACCGCGGTCAGCTCTGACCTGGGCATGTGAAGGGTTAGTCCGCCGGTGTCACCATATGCTGCAATGCTACGGAAACAGCAGGGGCCCCGCTGTCAGTAATAGCTAGGCTCGTGACGCTGATGGGGCTGGTGCAGCTCCTGCACCCACCCGATCACATCAGGTACATGCACGTGAGGATGCTGCAAGAGACTGCATTCCCAAACGTACATCTAGGTGATAATGCGGGAAGTGGTTAAAGATGGTAAGGGGTTAAAAGCCATGGTAATCTTGGTAAACAAATTTAATAGAGAATGAATGCAAATGAAAGATTGAGTGTCAGTGAACATGGCATAGTCTCTTGCCCAGACACTTATGGCATTTCATGTGTTGTCATATTTTTCCTCCAGGCACTGTATTCTGTTGCTTCTGTGGGTTAATAGCTGTACAATGCAGAATGCTTAAAAAACAAACAAAAAACAAACAAACATACAACAATGTTTTTCCATGAATTAAAAAATATAATAAATCCACATAGAATTGAAGATTAATTTTGGTCCCGTAGTACTTTGGGCACTTTATTACAGATCTGAATAACTTGCATTATATATAGTATGGCCATCTGCATGGGCCAAACAGTTTCATCTGGTAAACTCATCATCATAAAACAATACTTAGCATGAGAATAAGGGAGAGAGCACGTGTCATGTGCACCAGTTAAATTCAGCATTTGTTAAATGATTTTCCTATAATTTACAAATGACATTCTTCTATCCTGACAGAGTGTACCTCGTGTCACATGAGAAACTGTCATATGATAGCCTTACTGTAACTGCATGTTTAATATGATAAGAAAATGTGCCGTCAAGATGATAACCATATGCCATTTGTACACGTTATCAATAGCCTATTTCTTATGCACCATAGTCGTGTCTCTTTATCTGATTATACAACTTTTGTAGTGCTAAATGCTACTAAGTGCTTCTGCTGCGACAGATCACATTCAGAAATATGACATTTGTTGTATCAGAAGAACAGGCGCTTGTAAGGCTTCGTTCACATCACCGTTCAGCCTTTCCGTTCTAAACAGGGCAGAAAAACGGAAAGGCCGGATTCGGCACATAACGGAGCCCACGGGCACCATAGACTATAATGGGGTCCATTAGGTTTCTGCTCAGAAGAAGATTTTTGAGCGGAGACAAAAGTTGTGCATGCAGGATTTTTGTCTCCGCTTCAAAAATCTTCTTATAGTCTATGGGGCCCGTGGACTCCGTTCGGCTCAGTTACATCCCAAATACGTCCTTTTTGTTTTCCTGCCCTGAGAACGGAAAGGCTGAATGGTGATGTGAATGAAGCCTAAATCATTCTTCATTCCTACACTTTGCTTCAAGCTATTGTATCAAATGACTGAAAATCAGATTCCGAGTTAGAACATGCACTGAAACTCTGGTAAAGCAACACAACTTGTTTTCTTTCATTTAAGGCCTCATGCACACGACCGTTTTTTTTAACGTCCCGCAAAACGTGGTTCCGTTGTACCGTGATCCGTGCCCGTTTTTTCTTCCGTGGGTCTGCCGTGATTTTTGGAGGATCCACGGACATGAAAAATGAGAAAAAAATCAAGTCAAGTTTGCCATTGAAATGATAGGAAAAAACGGACACGGATCACGGACGCGGATGACAATCTTGTGTGCATCCGTGATTTTCACGGACCCATTGACTTGAATGGGTCCGTGAACCGTTGGCCGTGAAAAAAATAGGACAGGTCATATTTTTTTCACGGCCAGGAAACACGGATCACGGACGCGGCTGCCAAACGGTGCAGTTTCCGATTTTTCCACGGACCCATTGAAAGTCAATGGGACCGCAGTAAAACACGTTAAACGGGACAACGGCCACGGATGCACACAACGGTCGTGTGCATGAGGCCTAACACTGATATGTTGTGCTCTAGTATATGCACAATTGTTTACGGAGTTGTTCAATCTGTAATACAAAGAAACTGTACATTAAATATTGTATACAATATATTACAATTATATTGTAAGCTGTCCATTAACTCCTTGAGTCCCGGAGGATTTTTCATTTTTGCATTTTAATTTTCCCTTCCAGCCTTCCCAGAGCCATAACTTTTTTTATTTTTCATTCACATAGCCATATGAGGGCTTCTCTTTTGTGGGACAAGTTGTACTTTCTAATATTATAGCTTAATATTGCATACAATATAGTGGAAAGCTGAAAAAAACTAATAGAAATGCTATTTGCTCTGGGGGCCCCTTTAAATGGTGGCACACATTTCATTTCCCGGGCCTTAATCACATACCAAGCATTGTAAATCACTGGAATTATATAAAGACATACTTCTGGTTGGATTAAAAAAGGCCACAATGTTTATTAAGGGGTTACACAATAACTTATGCTGCATGAAATGCGACGGTGACTGTGAAACACCCACACGGAGTCTGTAGCTTCCACAGAATTTCCTCCAGATAGGCAATAGTGTTTCTTATAGGGTCCACACAGCAATTAAGACAATGATAGTATGGCACAGAAGCACAATCCTGTTCGTGACTCATGCAGCGAGACCCTGAGGAGCCAGTGTGCAGGATGGGAGTGCTAGTGTCCCTGATGAGATTGAAGAATGAGGCCAGAAGGGAATGTACTGTATAACAGTCTCTTTTTTACTAAGTACAAGATATAACTTCTGGTACCTCCAGTGTTGGACTGGAGTACCTAGGGCCCACCAGTGGAAATCATTCTAGGGGCCCACCCTACAGCTGCCATAAACGGAAATATTACTTGTTCATTTTTTGGCCTTACATACATGAATCTTTACAGTTTAGTACACAATACAGTGTGCAAAACAGAATGGTATTGTGCACTGCTCTATATCAAAGTGCTTATCACTAAGCAACTCATTGTAGTTGATAATCTGTTATTTACAGTCAGTACAAGTTTAGATAGCACTCACACATGGAAATTCCTTATCCTGGATGAACCACTCTTTTCCTCAACCATCCTAAACAATATTCAAAGTAAGTACGAGGTCCGTGGTAACACGGCCTGGCATCCTGTTGAGAGCAGGAGCGCACGACGTCATTGGTTGCTATGACGCCGTGCGCTTCATGCCGCCGCTGGACTACAGTAATACACTATACGAGTGTATTACTGTAGTCCAGCAGCAGCATGAAGCACACAGCGTCATAGCAACCAATGACGCCGTGCGCTCCTGCTCTCAACAGGATGCCAGGCCGTGTTACCACGGACCGCTCTCGGCCGCGGAACACGGCCGTGTGCATTCGGCCTTACTTTGAAACATTTTCATTTGACATCCTATGGGCACTTCAGCAAGACTGACCCCGTGGCCACAGTGGTGAGGCAAGACTGACCCAACAGGCACTGCTGTGAGCCTGATCCTATGGGCACCACCATGAGCCTGACCTTACAAGCAAGGCGATGCAGCAGGCCTCACCCTATGGTCACCGCTGAGAGCAGCGTCATCTTGATGCCATGAACAGGAATATTTTAGAAGGTGAGATCAAACGATTGACTCGTGGGTCTTACGTTTTCCTTGAAGGACACAGAACTAAGACAAAAACCTGAAAATGGCCAAAAAAACATAAAAAACTACAGGTGGCGACATTAGTGGTGGTAGTGGATGGTTTTCAATGCAATTCTGCCCAGAAATTGCCTCAAGGTATCGGCACTGTCCATCACAGACATAAGACCTCTGCGGAATCTTCAGCCAAGTCATATGCACCATATAAAAGTGGTTTCACGAGAGTCAATACGTGCAGGTAAATCGTCTGACACAAAACAAGCAACTGAAGTCAATCTGTATCGACGTGATTTCCATGAATCCAGCATTCGATAGTCTGGAATTTCTGTGAAAGGGGCTCCATCCTAGTGATAAGTACGGTAATATACACGCACAGAGATTGGGGGGGTATATCTCATTGCTGGGCGGCATTATTTTGATTTGAAGCATGACTCACCTTCAAAAAAAAAAGATCTCACAATAAATGTGGTGTACATTACATGACGCCGGCGACAACCCTCCCCTCTGACAACTACGTGGACACCAAAATATGGCGACAATGACCCAATAACACATAATAAGTAATAACATTAACCCTTGTCATTCCAACACCCTGCACAACCTCTGATCCTTACACCACAAAGCCACATTTCATCTGGACTCATCTGGAATATAATAACTCAGCTATAAATGATTCAAGGCAGATGTAGCAGAGCTGAGTGTGTCAAGCGAGTGATTGCATGGCCCTAACTCTTTAAAATAAGCTCATGTAGTCAGTTCAGCAGCAGTCCTATTCAAAAAAGAAAAAGAAAAACGATGTGCTAGATGACATACCCGACTCTGCTACAGCACAAAAAAAAGAGCAAGCAACTTGCAAGACACAATGCAAAAGGGAAAGTGCAAGAGACACAGCACTTAAGTCACAGGCAACGTGAAAGAGCCAGAAGGTTACCTCCGGGAGGAGACAAGGCAGAGCCTGGCACCGCCGTGCAAACTGTCAGCACAAGGCACAGCAGCTGCTGCAAGCTGGGCACACTATAAACCCGCCGCCGCGCTCTGCAGACTTCAGATTTTGGGTGGACACCGGGGAACCTTACTGGCTGTGCAGCCTGTGCTGCGTAGGGATGCAGACAGTGTACGCAGAGTGCAGCGCAGGCACGGCACATATGAGGAGGCGGGGCTCACCATGGTGGAAGGTAGACCCAGCTGCACTAGGCAGCACAACAAGAGATACAGGGGAGCAGAGGCACTGGGCAGCGGCAGCATTGGCAAGTGAAGTGGCGAGGTGATCATCAATCAGTCATCTCGCCACTTGCTAACATGTGCGAGTGCTTATTGAAGTGGGAGGCAGCAGCGCTGGAGCTGCCTGCTGCACTAATCATTAACTGTAAATCCCAGGGGCCCACCAAGGATTTCCCCGGCTCCCCGGTGGGTCAGTCCGAGCCTGGGTACATCCAATAGCAGCGGCTTCAAATTGCAGTTTCTGGCACTAGTTAAAGGGTTTGTCTGGGTTCAGAGTTTAACCAGGACCTATCCCTGTTTTCACCCAGGCAGCCCCTCTGAGATGATGTCACGACCATGGTCATGGTCGTGACTCCTGTAACCGCATGCAGTTGTCTGCGGTCTTGGTTTTGTTGTCAATCACAGGTGAGGGCTAAAGTATGTTGCCTCACCTGTGGTTGCCGCTGGCCACATTGTTTATGTGGCAGCAGAGCAGCCTGAGCGGTGCTAGGCAGCTTACTGCAATAGGCATGCGGTTGCACCTGGCAACCTGTCTGTTAAGTGTGCCTTTTATGTGTTTGGTGTGCACGAGGTTTAGGTGTGTGCACTGTGACACTTCCCTTCGCCTGTGGCTGCCCGTGGCAATGTGTGGTGTTGTGTACATGTGGTGGCAGTGTCTCGGCCTTCTGGCCGACTCCCAGGACACGTTTGCCACGCATGTCGTTGTCGACGGTAACAGCTGCAGTGAGTGTTTATGTGTGTATTCCCCTTTTAGTTGCTGTCTTCCCTTCCCTGGTGTGTGAAGGGTTAATTCCCTTCCTAGTCTGTGAGCACTGGGTGTGTCTGCCTGGGTGTGTCTACATGGGCTATTTAACCTCAGTTGAGACCTGAGTTCTGAGGGGTACTCCAGCCTTGTAGTAAGCTGGAGGCACTCTCCTGGTCCCATATACCATCTGCCAGTGAGGGCCACCCTTGTGGTCATAAATTGTGATACTATATGTTTATGTGATGTTAAGTTTATGTCTATGTGGTGTCTGTTATTTTTGCAGCTATGGTTCTGGGTCCCTGTGTGTTTATGTGTGCTGTGTCCTTTTATGCTTGTGTGTGGACAGCCAGCACTTGTGTCCAGGGATCCAGTCAGTGTTCTGTGGAAGTCTTTCACTCTCCTGCCATATCCATAGTCTGTTTATGGTTACATCCCATTGCAGCTCGGCCAGTTTTAGACTCCTGTTTCTCCGCATCCAGGAGGAACAGGTGGTCTACCCAGCTCCTACTTCAGGGATCGGCGGAGGGTGAGTAGGGATCCGAGGTTCCTGAGCATGGGCCCTCCTACCTTCAAGCTCGGCTCATGCAGCTAGGAGTTAGGGTCGGATTAGGGAAGCGTTAGGAGGTGACCTGCTCCCTTATTCTGTTGTCCTGGCCGAGCAGCGACTAACATCTTTTGGCATTGCACGGCTGAGGATTTTCCCCATCCTCAGCCGTGACAGATGAGCATAGGAGCCTTTCATGTTCCGATGCTTTCCCTTGCCCTTCGCTGTATCGCATAGGGAAAGGGCTGTTTGTTTAGATTTTTTACACTGCTAGGTGGAGGATTCCATGTAGCAGTGTTCCTGGTGACTTCACCGGCACTAATGGGCCGTTTCACTGGCTAGGGCAGCACTAAAGCCCATCCATTAGTGCCGGTGATGTCATCAGGCTCACTTCTAGGTGGAAAATTCTAGGATATGTCAACTCTGAACCCGAATAACCCCTTTAACCACTTCACATCCGCCCATAGGATATAAACGTCCTATGGGTGGAATTTTATCTCTGAATGGACGTTCTAGAACATCCATTCAGAGATAGCAGCTGCACGCTAATCGTGCAGCTGCCGAGCGGAAGGCCCACTGTCTTTCACAGACCATGATCAGCCCTGCACTGAGGCTGTACAGCATTGTGTTCTGCTGTACAGCCTCTCTGGGGGCTGTATTTCTGCTGTAACTGGGGCTACTATGTCAGCCCCAGTTACAGGAGAAGTCAAGAGTGAATAAAAAAAAAAGAAGTTAAATGTCCCCCCAGAGGTCTTGTATGACCTTATGGGGGACGCAAATGGTAAAATAAAAAAAAAATGTAAAAAAATAAAAAATCCCCAATTAAGTAATAAAAAAAAATGTAGAAATAGAAAAAAATAATAAAATAGACATATTTGGTATTGCCGCGTCCGTTATGACCGGCTCTATAAATATATCACATGATCCAACCTGTTTGATAAACATTAGTAAAAAAAAAACTGTGTAAATAAAAGTTATTTTTGTCACCTTACATCACAAAAAGTGCAACTCCAAGTGATCAAAAAAGCGTATGGCGCACAAAATGGTACCAATAAAACAGTCACCTCATCCCGCAAAAAATGAGCCCCATCATAAGAAAATCTCAAAACCTCTAAAACAGGCATCCTCAAACTGCGGCCCTCCAGCTGTTGTAAAACTACAACTCCCACAATGCCCTGCTGTAGGCTGATATCTGTAGGCTGTTTGGGCATGCTGGGAGTTGTAGTTTTGCAACAGCTGGAGGGCCGCAGTTTGAGGATGCCTGCATTAAAACATCATTTTTTTGTTTCAAAAATGCTATTATTGTGTTAAAGTGAAATAAATAAATAAAAAGTATACATATTAGGTATCGCCACGTTCGTAACAACCAGCTCTATAAAACTATCACATGACCTAAACCCCCAGGTGAACACCGTAAAAAAATAAAAAGTGGCAAAAAAAGCAATTTTTTGTCACCTTACATCACAAAAATTGAAACACCAAGTGATCAAAAAGGTGTATGACCCCAATATAGTACCAATCAAGCCGCAACCTCATCCGCCAAAAAATTAGACCCTACCTAAGACAATCGGTCAAAAAATAAAAAAAACTATGGCTCTCTATGGAGACACTAAAACATCATTTTTTGGGTTTGGTTTAAAAAATTCTATTATTTTGTGAAACTTACCATAATGATCTGCTCTATAAAAGTGTCACATGACCTAACCCCTCAGGTGAACGCTGTAAAAATAAATAAATAAAAACTGTGCTAAAACAACAAATTTTTTGGTCACCTTGCCCCATAGGCTTCATGCACACAACCGTGGTGTGTTTTGCAGTCCACAAATCGCAGATCCACAAAACACAGATGGCGTCCGTGCGCGTTCCGCAATTTGAGGAACAGCATGGACAGCCTTTAATATAACTGCCTATTCTTATCCACAAAGCACAGACAAGAATAGGACATGTTATATTTTTTTTGCTGGGCCACGGAACAGAGCAATCTTTTGCGGCCCCATTGAAGTGAATAGGTCCGCATCCGAGCCGCCAAAACTGCGGCTCGGATGTGGACCAAAACAACGCCCTTGTGCATGAGGCCATAAAGTGTAATAATGAATTATCAAAAAATCATATGCACCCAAAAATGGTAACAATAAAAAGTCAACTCTTCCTGCAAAAAACGAGCCCCTTCACAAGACGATCGACAGAAAAATAAAATAAAAATTGTGTTCAGAAAATGGAGACACAAAAACATAATTTGTTTTTCAAAAATGCTTTAAAAAACGTAAAACTGAAACAAACAAAGTAGATATATTTGATATCATTGGGTCTGTAACAACCTGCTCTACAAAAACAGCACATGATCTACCCTGTCAGATGAATACCTTGCCACACAAAAAATGTAGTATAGAGCATTAAAAATCATATGTACCCCCAAATAGTACCAATAACATTGGCCTCTTATCCCCTAGTGGGGTCACTTTTGGGGAGTTTCTACTGTAAGGGTGCATTAGGGGGGCTTCAAATGGGACATGGCATCTAAAAACCAGTTCAGCAAAATCTACCTTCCAAAAACCATATGGCACTCCTTTTCTGCTGCACCCTGCCGTGTGCCCTTACATTAGTTTACGACCACATGTGGGGTGTTTATGTAAACAGCATAATCAGGGTAATAAATGTTGAGCTTTGTTTGGCTGTTAATTATTTACAATTGGTCACTAGGACCAGTGGTTGTCTCTAGGTTGACACGTGTTATTTAAAGTATCTAAAAATTTACATTTATTGTTTATCATTAAAATTGTCTGCACTATCGCTAATGATAGTCTAAATATAGCTGTGAGGCTACTGGAGGACAAAACTTCACTTTAAGCTGCCTGGCTTACTCCTCTATCTCCACACAGGATCTACCGTGCTCTGTTTAGTGCACACTGTTTGTGTCACAGTACGCTATCAACGGATTGTGAATGCCTTCCTAGCGCTCACTCTTTGCTCATTAGTGTATCGGAACTATTGCTTTGCAGGACACTAGCTGGCTAAAATGTAACATAAATCACTCTCTGCCCACCAACATGTTTCGCAAAACACTTGGCGTCTTCAGGGGTTTGGGCACTTCTAAAATACATTGCACTATTCCTGTAGTGCAATGTATTTTAATGTCACTTTTATACTGACATTCAACGGCAGTCTGCTGGGAAATGCTGGAAGCGTGCTTGGGGCCTCCAGTCTGTCTGCACTGAAATTGGCACCCTGTAATTTAATTCATGGGATGCCAATGGGAGACAGAGGGTGCTTCTGCCCACAGCATATGAAGGGTTAAACGGCCCGGATTCGTGCCAAACCATTAGAGCAAAAGCGCGTCTCTCATGGGAGAGCCAATCCCCCACTCTCTGCTGCACGGGAGACCTGTGGAGTTGATGGTCATTAAGTGGCTAAGAAGCAGAGAGGGACAGAGAGTCAATTATTGTTTGTTCGACCAAAACAGGGATACTTGCGAGGCATGAATATGCCACTATCACTACCCCACAGAGATTATTACCCTGCATTTCCAAGCTGCCAGATCAGTTTTTTCTTGAATTGGTGAATCCCCAACATTGTACATAGTTACCGTTATGGTTGAACGAACTCGATCAGCAAAGTTCGAGTTCGTACCGAACTTTGCGAGTTCCGGTACCCAGACCCGAACCCAGACTTTTTCACTGAAGTTCGGTGTTACGGTCATTTTATTATTTTCCATTATAACATAGTTATAACGGAAAATAATAGCATTCTTAAGACAGAATGCTAAATAAAATGGCCATTGAGGGGTTAAAGATATTAAACTCTCAATGGCCATTTTATTTAGCATTCTGTTTTAAAAAAATGCTATTTTTTTCCATTATAACCATGTTATAACAAAAAATAATAAAGTGAAATTCAGCTCCCTATTGAATTTAATGGGGTCCAGGTTCGGAGTCAAGTTCTAGACAGATTTGTGTGAATGACCCTCAATCAGACCTCAGCTAAGAGCCTCATGCCTCTCATCAGCCCGAATTGCCTCTCATATTAGCCCCCAGCAGTCCCCATTACCTCATATCAGCACCCTGTAGCCCACATTGCCTCTCATATTAGCCCCGAGCAGCCCCCAGTGCCTCTCATATTAGCCACCAGCAGCCCCCATTGCCTCAGATCAGCCTCCAGAAGCCCCATATTGCCTCAAATTATCCCCCAGCAGCCCCATATTGCCCCAGATCATCCCCAGCAGCCCCATATTGCCTCAGATCACCCCCACAGCAGCCCCAAATTGCTTCAGATTACCCCCCAGCAGCCCCATATTGCCTCAGATTACCTCCCCAGCAGCCCCATATTGCCTCAGATTACCCCCCAGCAGCCCAATATTTCCTCATGTTTTATAAAATAAAAAAACAATTACCTCTCCTGCTTCTGGACGCCGCCCCTCCTCACTGCCCGCGATCATCTTCCTCCTGCTGTCGACTGTGCTGTTAACTGGCGTCTACAGCGTGAGGTCACAGAGTGCCGTCACTCTGTGCGCAGCCACAGCACAGCCGAGGACCAGGAAACGGTGAGTGCAAAACCTTCACTGATTCCTGGTCCTCCAGTACTAATTAGCGTTTCCATAATGAAAGCGCTCATTAGTATTCACCCCACAAGACACAGGGGCATTTTCCTCCCACTTTGAGGGGAAAATATGCGTCTTATGGGGCAAAAATTACGGTACTAATGGGATAATTTATCAATCTGGTGTAAAGTAGAACTATAAAAACTGAAAATTAGTGTAATGGGTTTGCGTCTTTTGACACAATCAAATAAATATATGTGGGGGTAGGACGCTAAAACAAAATAACGAATACTTTATTAAATTGTTTTGTTAAAATATAGGGGTATCTACCCAACACTGCACAAAGCAGCAACTTAATTTCTTCACTAATTTATGGGACCACCCTCATAATAGCCACATACATGGCAGTGAAGCCAACTCGGGATAAATGAAGGGTGGATCCCACAAACTGAAACCACCAACACTTGAGGGGGCCAAGAGACCACAGGATCTTATGTGTGTGACCTGGGTGAGGTACTAACTAGGTGGATATCTGGTACTGATTAGATACCAGGTATCACTCCTAACAGTGAATGTCAGCGCGCAGACATTTACTGCACTAACATAGTACAGGTGCAGGACTATGGAAGGGCAAAACCCTTGGCTCCATTTGGTGTACTTGGAGCAACGATTGCCCTAACCCTGTCCTCAGTGGTAAATGCTCTACGCGTTTCCATGCATTAAACATGCATTTCATCAGGAGCAAAATGCACCACAAATAATAATAATAAGAACCTCTGACATAGATGTTTGACTGAGGCTATGAACACAAGGCAGCGGTAGGGTGACCTGCCTGACACCGGGTTCCTCTAGTGTGAGGTACGGTGTTGTCACTATAATCTACGCTCCTGCCTAAGCTGACCACCTCTAGGTTGAGGCGCAGTGTGCTGGTGTGCAAACACATTGGCGCTGTAATGGCCGCGAAGCGGCTCACAGAACGCCGAGATTTACAGGGTAAGACCCCGCCCGCTAGACACGCCCCCCACATGACAGCCAATCCGGCCAGGAGGCTCGGTACAGGATTAACCACTGGCTGAACAGCGGGAGGAACTACATCAGTCCCGAGGAAAGCGCAATGAGCCGCATTATAAACAAAGAAAATCATGGCGGCTCTGTATAAACATGTCAATGCAACATCAAAACCTAAAAATTACCATCTGTATACAGTGAAATGAGACCAAAATTGAATAAACTGAGGAGTGCTGACATTCAGCTAGATGTAAACGGGAGTCCACATATATCTAATAGTAACCCTCAGGTTAGATCCATGAATGAACAAGGGACCCAATGAAGCCAGTATAAATTCATATAAAGGGGACATATGAGATGGCATCATTGAGGCCAGACGGTTTGATGGTATTAATCCATCTCACCTCTTTTTGCAGCAGGATACGGTCACAATCCCCGCCCCTTGATGACATCTTCACAGAATCAATCACCTGAAATTTAACCGATGACGTTCTTCCGCTGTGAAAATCCGATACATGGCGTGCAATCGGGGGGGCATTTAGGTTCATAATGTCCAAAACATGTTCCCCAATGCGTCGCCTGAGCTCCCTAATGGTTTTGCCAACATATTTGATACCACACACGCATGTTATCAGGTAGATAACATGTCACGGACGGTGTACAGGAAACAAGGCAAAGCAACATGTATAAATGACTCGCTGGATCCAAAAGCTAAGGAACCAAGGGAGACCCCTGCAGAAGACCTGGCACTTTCCCTGGCTGCTCAGCCTATGCAAAGATCCTAATGGTGGAGGTTTGCATATCCAGGAACCTTGACTATAAAGCCCTGAGCACCCTACAATAGTGAGGGGACACGACCACCGGCTCCCTACACAAGATACGGAGGGAGTCAGGGTCACCTGGGATCCAGCAAACAGAAAATAACAGATAAAGGTACAACACTTAGCTTTGTAGCAAACAGGAGAACAAAGTCAGCATGCACACACACTCCAGGAAGTAGTATAAGCCGCCCAGAAAAGCATTTTGGGGAGGAATTTAAAGGGAAGCAATTAGTCCAACACATGACAGCTGAGAGAGGCTAACGAGAGGAGGAACTGAATACCACAACACAGAAACTCAAGGAGGAGGTTCTGAAAGGCCTCTGTCAGAGCTTCTCAGCTGTCTGGTTGTGACAGTACCCCTCCCTCTACGAGTGGACTCCGGACACTCAGAACCCACCTTCTCAGGATGGGACCTATGGAAAGCCCTGATGAGACGAGAGGCCTTAATGTCCGTCACTGGGACCCACATCCTCTCCTCAGGACCATACCCCTCCCAATGAACAAGGTACTGAAGAGAACTGCGGACAAGACGAGAATCCACAATCCTAGAGACCTGAAATTCAAGATTCCCATCAACCATAATCGGAGGAGGAGGCAAAGGCGAGGGTACAATGGGTTGAACATAAGGTTTCAATAAGGACTTATGAAAAACATTATGGATCTTCCAAGTCTGAGGAAGATCAAGACGGTATGCAACAGGATTGATGACAGACAGGATTTTGTAAGGCCCAATAAACCTAGGACCCAACTTCCAGGAGGGAACCTTCAATTTGATATTCTTGGTAGACAACCACACCAGATCACCAACATTCAGGTCCGGACCAAGCACACGTCTCTTATCTGCCACACGCTTATATCTCTCACTCATGCTCTTTAGATTATCCTGAATCTTTTGCCAAATAGATGACAAAGACGAGGAGAATCTGTCCTCATCAGGTAAACCAGAAGACCCCTCTCCCGAGAAAGTCCCAAATTGCGGATGAAACCCATATGCACCAAAAAATGGTGACTTATCAGAGGACTCCTGACGACGGTTATTTAAAGCAAACTCAGCAAGGGACAAAAAAGAACACCAATCCTCTTGATTCTCCGCCACAAAACAGCGCAGATATGTCTCCAGATTCTGATTGACGCGCTCTGTCTGGCCATTCGACTGCGGGTGGAAAGCAGAAGAGAATGACAACCGAACCCCCAAGCGAGAACAGAAAGCCTTCCAGAATCTGGAAACAAACTGCGTGCCCCTATCAGAGACTATGTCTGAAGGAATACCGTGCAATTTGACAATGTGATCAATAAATGCCTGCGCCAGCGTCTTAGCATTGGGCAAACCAGGAAAAGGGATGAAATGCACCATTTTGCTAAAACGGTCCACCACCACCAGAATCACGGTCTTCCCCGAGGAACGAGGCAGGTCCGTTATGAAGTCCATGGACAGATGTGTCCAAGGACGGGAAGGAATGGGTAAGGGAAGGAGAGGACCTGATGGCCGTGAATGAGGGACTTTGGCACGAGCGCAAGTCTCGCAGGCTGCCACAAAACCCTCAACCGACTTACGAAGCGCAGGCCACCAGAATCTCCGAGCGATGAGATCCAGTGTGGCTCTTACCCCCGGGTGCCCAGCAAGGACCGTATCGTGGTGTTCTTTAAAAATCTTGTGTCTTAAAGCGAGAGGCACAAACAACCTCCCAGGAGGACAAAGATCAGGAGCCTCTGACTGGGCTGCCTGCACCTCTGCCTCCAATTCAGGAAAAAGAGCAGAGACCACCACACCTTCAGCCAAAATGGGACCCGGGTCTTCAAAATTCCCGCCTCCCGGAAAACAACGTGACAGGGCATCTGCCTTCACATTCTTAACTCCAGGGCGGAAAGTGACAACAAAATTAAACCTAGAAAAGAACAAAGACCATCTGGCCTGTCTCGGGTTCAGACGCTTGGCTGACTCCAAGTAGGCCAGATTTTTATGGTCAGTAAATACGGTAATAGGGTGTCTGGCTCCCTCTAGCCAATGGCGCCATTCCTCAAAAGCCAACTTGATGGCCAACAATTCCCTATCTCCCACATCGTAATTTCTCTCTGCGGAGGAGAGTTTTCTTGAGAAAAAGGCACACGGTCGCCAATTGGCAGGAGAGGAACCCTGAGACAAGACCGCCCCCACACCCACCTCAGAAGCATCAACCTCAACTATGAAGGGTAAAGAAACATCAGGTTGCACCAAGATGGGAGCGGAAGCAAAACTCTCCTTGATATCAGAAAAAGCCTTACGCGCCTCTACTGACCAAGAAGAAAAATCTACCCCCTTTCTGGTCATATCAGTGAGTGGTTTAACAATAGAAGAATAATTCAAAATGAACTTCCTGTAATAATTGGCAAAGCCCAAAAAACGCATCAGCGCCTTCTGATTCTCAGGAAGCTCCCACTCAAGCACAGCGCGGACCTTCTCGGGGTCCATGCGAAAACCAGAAGCGGAGAGAAGAAACCCCAGAAATTGAATTTCTGGAACCGCAAACACACATTTTTCCAGTTTCGCATATAATTTATTCTCCCGCAGGATGAGCAAGACCTGACGTAAATGTTCCTTATGAGTTTTGAAATCGGGAGAAAAAATCAAAATGTCATCCAAATACACCAATACAAATTTTCCCATCAAATGATAAAAAATGCTGTTCACGAAATGCTGAAAAACGGCTGGGGCATTCATCAAACCAAAAGGCATAACCAAATTCTCAAAATGGCCCTCAGGTGTATTGAAGGCCGTCTTCCATTCGTCCCCTTCTCTGACCCTGACCAGGTTGTATGCCCCTCTTAGATCTAATTTGGAAAAGACTTTAGCCCCAACAACCTGGTTAAACAGGTCCGGGATCAGAGGAAGCGGATAAGGGTCACGAATTGTGATATTGTTCAGCTCCCTGAAATCCAGACAAGGTCTTAAAGAACCATCTTTTTTCTTAACAAAGAAAAAACCAGCGGCAACAGGTGACTTCGAGGGTCGTATGTGTCCTTTTCTCAGACTCTCAGAGATATAAGCACGCATAGCGATCCTCTCAGGTTGGGAAAGATTGTATAAACGAGATTTAGGCAGCTTGGCGTCTGGGATGAGATTAATAGGGCAATCGTACTCCCTGTGCGGGGGCAAATCCTGAACTCCACTCTCAGAGAAGACATCCGAAAATTCAGAGAGAAAAGATGGTACAGTCTTAGTAGCAACCTCAGAAACAGATGTCGTGAGGCAATTCTCTCTGCAAAAGTCACTCCAACCATTTATTTGCCTCGTTTGCCAATCAATGGTGGGGTTATGCTTAGTGAGCCAGGGCAGCCCCAACACCAGAGGGGTAGGTAAACCGCTAAGAACGAAACATGACACATCCTCAACATGAGCATCACTCACAATTAAACGGATATTGTGAACTATGCCCTTTAATGATTTTTGAGAAAGTGGAGCGGAATCGATAGCAAAAACAGGAATATCCTTTCCCAAAGTGCGCACCTGGAAACCATGAGTTATCGCAAATTGATTATCAATGAGATTGACCGCTGCTCCACTATCCACAAAAATCTCACAAAAAATGTTCTTGCTCTCTAGCGCCACCCTAGCCGGCAGGACAAAACGGGAACTACAAGCAAATGGAAAACCTTAAATTTCCGCCTCAACCCTGCCAATAGTAACAGACGGAACATTTTTAAAAGATTTTTTCCTGTTTGTTTCTTTATTACTCCCAGAAAACTGCCTGAATCTCCTAGAGGGACAAATATTTGCCAAATGATTTATACCTCCACAACAAAAACAAACCCTCCCATGCGAGCTGAATCTTCTATTGTAAGAAGCAATCAACCCCAGCTGCATGGGCTCCTGCTCAGAAGGGGCTGACGGCGACTGAGACCCCTGCGCACAGAATGGGACCGCTGCACTGTCCTGGGACTGAGTATGACAGGAAGGGGACATCTCTCCTCTCTCTCTAAGACGCCTGTCAATACGAACGGCCTGAGACATAGCAGAGTCCAAAGAAATAGGCCTCTCATGAAAGGCAAATGCATCTTTCAATCCCTCTGAAAGACCATGGCAAAATTGACTTCGGAGCGCAGCATCATTCCAACCAGTATCAGCTGCTCATCTCCGAAATTCTGAGCAGTATATTTCTGCGGATTGTTTGCCCTGGCATAATAGACGTAGTCTAGACTCAGCCAGAGCAATACGATCCGGATCATCATATATCTGACCCAGGGCTAAAAAGAATTCATCCACTGAACGGAGAGGCCGTGCCCCCTCCGGCAGCGAAAAGGCCTAGGACTGAGCGTTACCCCTGAGCAGCGATATAATGATCCCCACCCTCCGTTCCTCATCACCAGAGGAGTGGGGAAGAAGGCGAAAATGGAGTTTGCAAGCCTCTCTAAAACGCACAAAATTCTCACTACCCCCGGAGAACGTATCCGGGAGCGAGATCTTAGGCTCAGAACAAACTCCATGAACGCAAGCTGAACCGGTCACTTGAAGCTGAGAAAAAGTCTTACGGAGATCAGCTACCTCCAATGAAAGACCCTGGAAGCGTTCAGGCAAAAGTGAAACCGGATCCTGGCTTGAGACGGTTATGGCGGCTTATAATGTCACGGACGGTGTACAGGAAACAAGGCAAAGCAACATGTATAAATGACTCGCTGGATCCAAAAGCTAAGGAACCAAGGGAGACCCCTGCAGAAGACCTGGCACTTTCCCTGGCTGCTCAGCCTATGCAAAGATCCTAATGGTGGAGGTTTGCATATCCAGGAACCTTGACTATAAAGCCCTGAGCACCCTACAATAGTGAGGGGACACGACCACCGGCTCCCTACACAAGATACGGAGGGAGTCAGGGTCACCTGGGATCCAGCAAACAGAAAATAACAGATAAAGGTACAACACTTAGCTTTGTAGCAAACAGGAGAACAAAGTCAGCATGCACACACACTCCAGGAAGTAGTATAAGCCGCCCAGAAAAGCATTTTGGGGAGGAATTTAAAGGGAAGCAATTAGTCCAACACATGACAGCTGAGAGAGGCTAACGAGAGGAGGAACTGAATACCACAACACAGAAACTCAAGGAGGAGGTTCTGAAAGGCCTCTGTCAGAGCTTCTCAGCTGTCTGGTTGTGACATAACACCAATCGACTTGCAGTTGTAAAATGACCTGATAAAAAAGGTCTTGTCTGAAGTAATGCTGGCAAAACTCTTGGTCTTGTCTATAAACCCACAGAATTTGCAAGATCCACAAGGAAATGTGCCTGTGAGCGAATTACGCAACCAAGACTGTGGTTTAGGGCTTACATATAGTCTGTGTGTCAACATATCTCGTAAGCTGTTGCTATGCCGGTAAGTGACAGAGGGTCTGGATGGGATCATACTGCCAATATCGGGATCAGATTTGAGTATATCCCAGTTTTCAGAGAGGACTTGGCGTACAGCCTCATGGGCACTATCATACGTGCCAATAATTCTGAGAATGTTGTCACCAATATCCCTCTCTTTAGGGGATAACAGAAGGTCCCTGTTGGTACTTAATGAATGTTGATACGCCTGTCTCAGGCATCGCTGGGGATAACCGCGACGCCGGAACCTCTGCTGAAGGTCTCTCTTAGCCACCCTGAAGTCACTGAGTTTCAGTTTTTGTATATGATTGAGTTTAGTTGCACTATAGGGAATGGCAGGCTTTTTGTCCAGCAGCATCAATACCGCTCAGTGGACTAGGAGATATAATCGAACTTGTCTTTACTGTATAGCAACAGATATCTATACGAGTTACAGCTTTTGTCTTGGGTCCCAGCAGGTATTGGCAATATGGGGCAGGAATTTATACAGGGAGTGCAGAATTATTAGGCAAGTTGTATTTTTGAGGATTAATTTTATTATTGAACAACAACCATGTTCTCAATGAACCCAAAAAACTCATTAATATCAAAGCTGAATATTTTTGGAAGTAGTTTTTAGTTTGTTTTTAGTTTTAGCTATTTTAGGGGGATATCTGTGTGTGCAGGTGACTATTACTGTGCATAATTATTAGGCAACTTATCAAAAAACAAATATATACCCATTTCAATTATTTATTTTTACCAGTGAAACCAATATAACATCTCAACATTCACAAATATACATTTCTGACATTCAAAAACAAAACAAAAACAAATCAGTGACCAATATAGCCACCTTTCTTTGCAAGGACACTCAAAAGCCTGCCATCCATGGATTCTGTCAGTGTTTTGATCTGTTCACCATCAACATTGCATGCAGCAGCAACCACAGCCTCCCAGACACTGTTCAGAGAGGTGTACTGTTTTCCCTCCTTGTAAATCTCACATTTGATGATGGACCACAGGTTCTCAATGGGGTTCAGATCAGGTGAACAAGGAGGCCATGTGATTAGATTTTCTTCTTTTATACCCTTTCTTGCCAGCCACGCTGTGGAGTACTTGGACGCGTGTGATGGAGCATTGTCCTGCATGAAAATCATGTTTTTCTTGAAGGATGCAGACTTCTTCCTGTACCACTGCTTGAAGAAGGTGTCTTCCAGAAACTGGCAGTAGGACTGGGAGTTGAGCTTGACTCCATCCTCAACCCGAAAAGGCCCCACAAGCTCATCTTTGATGATACCAGCCCAAACCAGTACTCCACCTCCACCTTGCTGGCGTCTGAGTCGGACTAGAGCTCTCTGCCCTTTACCAATCCAGCCACGGGCCCATCCATCTGGCCCATCAAGACTCACTCTCATTTCATCAGTCCATAAAACCTTAGAAAAATCAGTCTTGAGATATTTCTTGGCCCAGTCTTGACGTTTCAGCTTGTGTGTCTTGTTCAGTGGTGGTCGTCTTTCAGCCTTTCTTACCTTGGCCATGTCTCTGAGTATTGCACACCTTGTGCTTTTGGGCACTCCAGTGATGTTGCAGCTCTGAAATATGGCCAAACTGGTGGCAAGTGGCATCTTGGCAGCTGCACGCTTGACTTTTCTCAGTTCATGGGCAGTTATTTTGCGCCTTGGTTTTTCCACACGCTTCTTGCGACCCTGTTGACTATTTTGAATGAAACACTTGATTGTTCGATGATCACGCTTCAGAAGCTTTGCAATTTTAAGAGTGCTGCATCCCTCTGCAAGATATCTCACTATTTTTGACTTTTCTGAGCCTGTCAAGTCCTTCTTTTGACCCATTTTGCCAAAGGAAAGGAAGTTGCCTAATAATTATGCACACCTGATATAGGGTGTTGATGTCATTAGACCACACCCCTTCTCATTACAGAGATGCACATCACCTAATATGCTTAATTGGTAGTAGGCTTTCGAGCCTATACAGCTTGGAGTAAGACAACATGCATAAAGAGGATGATGTGGTCAAAATACTCATTTGCCTAATAATTCTGCACTCCCTGTATATATATTCTGCTTCTTGTCATATGCCTAGTGAATCTGGCAGGTATCTATCTTCTGCTCTGTCTGTCTTCTGCTTGGTTTGGGCCTGACTAGCTGAGGAGGATTTTGGCTTCTCCTGGACTCTGGATAAGTGCTCACAGGACAGCTCGCAGGGAATGATGTCGTCCTGGAGATCTGTAGTTCTGGAGGGTTGCTTGCTTGTGAACCAGCTGAGGTAGATGACTCAGGCTGGGAGGACGGATCCTTGGCCTCAGCCGAGGCTGGATCCTAGGTTGGGATCCCTGTAACTGGCTCCTACCAACACAGCCTACCCCAAACAGGGGTGGCTGGTACACTAACTTAACTTCCTTCTCCTCATGAGACAGGACATGGGAACAGCCCACTTCTGCTCAGACAGGGGAGACTAGACTGGAATGAACTATTCCAGACCTATATATACTAAACTGGCTATATACCTGATCACACATTGCCGCCACCTGCTGGTGTAAAGGGAAATTACAGCATAATATATGAAACAGGCAAATGCACAGTTAGATTATATAAGATGGCAATAAATACACTTGACATGTTGTAGCAGGGAGACAGAATTTAGTGACATACTCTGGGATGTTACAAATGTTCAGCTCTTATAATAAGATGTAATATGGGGCAGATGTAAGGCAGCTATCCTATAAGTCTGCACTGATGAGGAGCAATCACCCCGAAACAGCTGTCTGCAGATGAGGTGCTGGCTTATTTAATATCCAAGTCATGTCTCAAGGCTTATTATAAGAGCTGAACATTGACTTATAGGATAGCTGCCTTACATCTGGTGGTATTAGAGGCAGAGCATGTTAAGCGCTCATTTGCATCCCTTTCCTCCCAGAATTCCAGAGGAGCATGTATGGCCTATAAGTCTCCTGACTGATTAAGGTGCTCTCTCCCTAAGTACAGTTAGTTCCCCCCTGACCACAACTAAACTGAGGAATGGAGGGTTTTAGTTATGAGGAAAGATTAAAATAATTAAATGTATTTACTCTTGAGAAGAGAAGTCTAAGGGGGACATGATTAACCTATACAAATATATAACTGGGCTGTACAACAAATATAGTAACAAGTAGATATGAGTGAACCATTCCAGATTCGTTTTGGGTCCAGTTCACCAAATTTTAAAAAAAAAGTTTGATTCAGACCCGAATCAGTTCATGCTGAAGCAAAGTTACTCCTGTTTAAACGTCCAGCAATGATACCCTGTTCAAGATTTAGATAACTAAATTTAATGAGAATCATAGACTAATCTCTACATAGTCATTCGGGTAGGGCCACAGCACAGTTATATGCACTATGTAAGTGGTGGGGGAGATGTCCCTACCACTGCTACCCTAATCTGGTCCTCTGCCCAGGGACGTCCCCTAGTGGTGGGGACTCCCTGTCCTCGAGCCTAGCCTCACCTCCTGTCTAACCCTGATAAGGTGACAGGTGGAGAGAAGCTAATTTAAGGGTGGCCCCCCAACAGATGACTAGCACAGAGAAGAAGAGGAAAAGAGGTGTCCACTGTATACAACCCTCGTGACGGATCGCCAGGAGGTACAGGGTTCACCTAGTAAATAAAATACGCAGACAAAACACGCACAAGGACATACTAATACGGTAATAAAAGGATGAATATATGATATACCACAAACCCGACGCGTTTCACCCACAAAGTGGGATCATCAGGGGGTAATACGAGGTAGGTATAATACAGACACGGAGCCCATAAACCTAGGTACAACAGGCCCCGTCCGATAATGATGCGTAATTTAAAAAATGCGTTAGATAATTACGTAAAGACCTCAGACCCAAGCTTAATATAAAGGAGAATAGATGAAAATATGCCAGATGGCGGAGTACATACGGTCACTTGGCAGTGAAAAATGACGATGGGGTATGTCGGACGCATATAGAATGCACAGACTCTGCAAAGGATAAAAACAGAGATGAGGACATAAATTTATATATATATGTGAAAACTCGTCATGGGGATACACATCCGATATTTAATAAATACCTGAAGTCACAGAAGGCACCAAGTCACAAAAAGATTAATTGTACGAGTGCTCATCAGAGGGCATCAAAGATAATGGCCCCGAACCTAAATAGGTATACCTGTAAGAAACAGGATGATCACCATGCTAATAAGGTGGATGACCCCTCAGATATAGGAAGTGGAAAAAACATCAACTCAAATACCTGGAAGTAACTGCCAAAGCAGAGCGGCCCCACAGGGATTAGCTCCTATAATAAAGAGCGGACGACAATATAGTGCCTGGAAAGTAATAAACCTATATTGTTAACCTGTGGACTGACAGCCTATATGATATGGGAGTAGCAAAGTTACTCCTGTTTCCCTGAAAGTTGACAGCTCCTTTGGAAAATGAAAGGTGGAATCTGATTGGTTGCTGTGGGCAACTAAGCCAGTTCTACCTTACACCAGTTTGATAAATAACCGTATAAGTCTACCTAAATAATTTCTTCTCCCCATCTCTAAATAATTTCATAGCTAGGCAGATTTGGCTCTCAGGGTTCTGGGAAAACTGGGTTACAATCATGTGGAACTGTAATAGAAACTTCAAAATACTAAATCTACCAAGATATATCTCCCTCCTAATTCCTAAATATTACCATAGCTAGGCAGTTTTGCCTTTCAGAATCCTGAGAAAGCTGGGCTACAACCATGTGGAGCTGTAATAGACTGAAAATACTAAACCACCCAAGATTAATCCCTCTCCTCACGTCAAAATAGTGACATAGCTAGGCAAATTTGCCTTTCAGGTTCTGGGAAAGCTGTGTTACAACCATCTGGAGCTGTAATAGAGAGTGCAAAGTACTTAATCTACCAAGAATAATTTCCCTCCCTGCTCCTGAATAGCATTATAGCTACGCATATTGGACTTTTAGAGATATGTACATAAAGCAATTCATGTCTCCAAATGACCTCAATGATAAATGCATCCTAATCTGACACCTAGGTGTCCCTGCCTAGAACAGAACTCCTGCCCTGATAAGGACGATTCCACTGTCTTCAGAACTGACCCTAATTGACCTGACAGATAAGCTTTGGGTCACGATGGGACATTGGGATCATAGTAGTAGTTAAGAGATAAAACAGAGATAGAACAGTATTATAACTGGATCATTTTGTCTCTTCATAATCTATACCAGATGACAACCACATACACGATTTTATTGTGGCCCAGTAAAATAGTGATACTCATACAGCCCAACAAGTTTCCCTCCACACACCCTGTGCTGTTCATCAGGGACTATGGTGGCAAGTATAAACTGTAAACTGATATCTTAGAAAAACCCCAATGACAATAAATATTAGATGTCCCAATAATACACTGCTAAGCAGGCAAAACCAGACCCACTTCCCATAGAATATCCCTAATGGGTAATTCAACAGGGGAATAATCAGCAGTAAGTATAGAAATAATACTCCATTTTAGATAATTCAGCAATTGCTAAAGCAGTACTTATTTAAAGATTTTAACTTAGTTCAGTTATTGCTGTGCCCCTGTTCATAATTTTTAGTGATTCTCTAGAGACTGGTACAGTGCCAAGTGGAGCAAGGCAAAAGTGGCGCCCATATTCATAAAGGGCTTTAGGTCCACCAGAGGTAATTATAGACCAGTATGCATAACTTCTGTTGTGGAAAAAGTTTGAAGGACTCTTAAGGGACTATAAACAGGAGTACTGTTAATAATATCATAAGTGATAACCAGCTTGGGTTTACTAAGGACAGGAGTTGTTAGACTAACCCGATTTGCTTTTATGAGGAGATGAATATAAGCCTAGACAGAGGCGCGGCTGTGAACGTAGTGTTCTTGGATTTTGCAAAAGCATTTGATATTATCATCCACAGTATAACTCCCCTTTTTCTCAAATTCAAATCTCCACCTATCCCTTGGTTGAACTTAAAGGACTTATGTTTTTTTTCAACCGTATTAACTATGTAACTAGGGTAACCTCTTCCCATCTCGCAATGTCACTTACATGTACATGGAGGAATGTGGTCAGTTCCTGCATTCCTACATATATGTACGGCACTCTGATCAAGCAGGTACAGGAGCTGGTTCCACTGATCAGTACAGAGGCATGGCAGCTACTGACACATTGGCCCCTGCTGGATCTACTGGCATCGCTGAAAACTCGAGTCGAGGTGAGGCGACTGCCTCAAGCTGCACCGTAGAGACAAGTGGGGACAGCGGCGGGGCTGTGGGAAATGAGTACTTCCATTTCATGAGCACTCATCTCTCTATGTTCGATCTCAGGGTGCCTATGGCATTGTACTGCATTAGAAAAGTGATCAGACCCTTAAAATTTTAAGTCCCCCAGTGGGACAACAATAAAAGGTGCAAAAATAATTTAAAATATAAAAAACTGATTAGGTATCGCCTCATCTGTAACAACCAGCTCAATAAAATATCACATGATCTACCCCATCAGGTGAATGTCATAAAAAAACAAAACAAAACAACAAAAAAATATGCCAAATTGCCTCACAAAAAAGTCTAATAGCAAGCGATCAAAAAGTCACCAATTACAATGTCACCTTATCACATAAAAAACATTCCCCACCCTAGACCATCACCACAGCCAATAAACATATGGCTACATAAACGTGCCGGGTAGTAGAGCAACTCACTGTAATGCCGTAGCCATGTTGGTTAGTGACATTACAGTGATTGGCTGGCCGGAACGCGTCATCTGGTGCTATATAGCACCCGATGACACGTGGATCGGCTCAGACTTAGTCAGGGTGAGCTGTAACAGAAGGGACAGATAGTGTAGGGAGAGGAATTGTGTTTTTTTTTAGGGAGTTTTGAGTGTTGAAATGTGTTAGAGACTCCTGTATAACGTTAGCTGCTGGTGACAGCAGCGACATTACCTGCGCTATATCTCCTGTATAATGTTAGCCACTGGTGACAGCAGCGACATTACCTGCTCTGCATCTCCTGTATAATGTTAGCCGCTGGTGACAGCAGTGACATTACCTACGCTGCATCTCCGGTATAACGTTAGCTGCTGAGGACAGCAGCGACATTACCTGCTCTGCATCTCCTGTATAATGTTAGCCGCTGGTGACAGCAGTGACATTACCTGCGCTACATCTCCTGTATAACGTTAGCCGCTGGTGACAGCAGCTACATTACCTGCACTACATCTCCTGTGTAACGTTAGCTGCTGGGGACAGCAGCGACATTACCTGCGCTATATCTCCTGTATAATGTTAGCCACTGGTGACAGCAGCGACATTACCTGCTCTGCATCTCCTGTATAATGTTAACCGCTGGTGACAGCAGTGACATTACCTGAGCTACATCTCCTGTATAACGTTAGCTGCTGGTGACAGCAGCGAAATTACCTGCGCTATATATCCTGTATAATGTTAGCCGCTGGTGACAGCAGCGATATTACCTGCGCTGCATCTCCTGTATAACATTATTCGCTGGTGACAGCAGCGATATTACCTGAGCTACATCTCCTGTATAACGTTTGCGTGTCATAAATATCAGTGACATTTAGTTTAATTTTTTCGCCGCTGGTGAAAATATATTAGCGCAATGTGCGCTAAATTGCGTGCAATTGTTTGGCTGCTGGTGACAGCAGCGACATTACCTGCGCTACATCTTCTATATAACATTAGCTGCTGGTGACAGCAGCAACATTACCTGCGCTACAGCTCCTGTATAACGTTAGCCGCTGGTGACAGCAGCTACATTACCTGCGCTACATCTCCTGTATAACGTTAGCTGCTGGTGACAGCAGCGACATTACCTGCGCTACATCTTCTATATAACGTTAGCTGCTGGTGACAGCAGCAACATTACCTGCGCTACATCTCCTGTATAACGTTAGCCGCTGGTGACAGCAGCTACATTACCTGCGCTACATCTCCTGTATAACGTTAGCTGCTGGTGACAGCAGCGAAATTACCTGCGCTATATATCCTGTATAATGTTAGCCGCTGGTGACAGCAGCGATATTACCTGCGCTGCATCTCCTGTATAACATTATTCGCTGGTGACAGCAGCGATATTACCTGAGCTACATCTCCTGTATAACGTTTGCGTGTCATAAATATCAGTGACATTTAGTTTAATTTTTTCGCCGCTGGTGATGGCGACATTACCTGCGCTACATCTCCTGTATAACACAGGCAATTTCATAATTATTCATGTTTATTGAAAATCATATAATACCTCCCGCCGATTATTTATTTCAATAATATTTTCATGAACTGAATATACAATCATGTTAATTGTGTTCGCAATCGGTTTGGCAAATCTAATTTCAGCTCTCAGATTGCCAGTTTTACTAGAGAGAAATGACCGCCGGGCTATTGATCCGGCGATAAATCAAAAGCGAACAAAGTGTAACCGTTCAAAAACTCGTGCCAATCCACGGGTAAAGCGTTGTCGGCCTTGTGTTTCCCCAAAATATGTACTAGGGCCATATATTCACGAACAGCTGATTCGTCTTGGAAGTTAGGTTGAAAAGGTTTTGCCGGTTCTCTTTTGGCCATCCAAATATAAGGATGCATAATTCACATTATAGTGGTTGAAGCACAAAGGATTTCTTTGGTAACTCCTGGAAAATGATTCGTTATCCACAAACGCTAGTATTACTGTTTTTGGTAGGCTTCCGAGAAAAAGATTCTCGTGGTTAGATATGCGAGTACCGGCGGGTACGCCATACACTTTAAGCGACGCCCGATCGACCGAGTACTTTGCGTTAGCTGTTAACAGAGCTCGACTGTGACCGATTCTTACAGCGGGTGATACTTGTACTCTTTTGACAAACAGGGAAGCGTGCTGTATTTGGACTTTAAAATGGGCCGACATAAGGGAGAAAGTGTCTTTGTTTCTGGTCAATTTTATCTTTAGATCTAAACCGTTCAGTATTAACTTCGGTTGATTAAATATATTGGCGTAAATGGGTCCCATTAATTCCACACTTCTAGAGCATGCGGAATACTGTGCTCTCTTGCTGAAACCGACATTACGCCCGTCGAGAACCCGGTCATCATGATGTCCCGCTGTGTCTTTATAGAATAAACAGGCTGTAAATTGGAACGCTAAAGTTTGTGAATTATAACTTATTAGGGCCTCTATATACGCTCTATACGTATAAAGGTTGTCGCTTGTTGAAATCAACGTGTCGCTGAGCATTATATCCAGTTGATTAAAAAGACTCGCTATAGGGTAGTTAATAAGTGCAATGCGGGATTCTTCTGATATGGGTGTGTTATCAGGACCAACGATTCTGCAAACGACGTGTAACAATGTGTTATTAAGGTCGTAATAATATTCACCGCTGCTCGTGATGTAGAATTCCAAAGGTGCATTGTCAGTGATTGCGGCAATTGGTTGCACCTTTACATAAAGCGATTTTTCAATGCTTGTTTGTGTAGGCGGTATTTGAAAGATGTCCAACTCTGATTTGGCGTACTCGGCAGAGGCGTCATGCACGAAAGCCATAGCGTCTGACTAGAAGATGTCGCTCGGTGATATGGTAGCGCGTTCACGTCTTTTACGCATTTTTTTTTACGTATTTGTACGACACCAGAGCCCTCTTGGCCTTGCGTCAACCTATTTATACGATCCATAAAGGCTGTCGACGCCGTAGTGACAACGTCTTTAGCTATGTTACGGGCGGCTGTTTTCACGTGCGGCTTTACAAGCTCCATGCCTTTCTTAAATAGGGGAATGACACGCCGGAACAGACCCCGAATTAACCCGGCGAGGCCAGATCCATGCATGAATTCTGTACCGTGAAATCCGTCTAAACCATGACTGGCTTGCGTCATGTAATAATGCATATATGCGTCCATGTCACCGTACACTCTCTGGGACAACATTTTAGTGCGTCGTCACAGCGAGTGGTCTAAAGTGTAATCGCACAATAGTCTTACCATATTTGAATTTAACAGGTTTAGCCTGATCCGTGTGTATCGATATTGTAACCATGTCAAAATGATGTTTACAAACAGGTATATAGTCCGGCCGGTGATACTTTTGCGTGACTATCTCACCATTTTTACCGCCTAACTAGAAAGTTCTTAAAAGTTGTACGTAACTATCGCCAACAAGTTGATGTTGGACGATATCTGTACAAACAAACATTGCATAAAAACCGGCTTTAATATCGGGATACTTTTTTTTCTCTTTTGATGAAACTAGAGCAATCCCCTTTATACCACCAGCATGATATTCTAAAACAGGTAAGCCGGGTCCTTTGTAGCGGAGAGCGTTGTGCTCAGCGTCTACATTCTTGAGAGACGGAGCTTGCGAATAACCCGGCAGTCCCAAAATATTCCCCAACTCCACACAAGGCATGAACTTGTATAATGGTGAATTCATTACATAAACGGTTCTGTCAATATCGTCGTATCTTAGACGCAGTTGATCAGGAGGTATTTTTATAGATTCAAGTTTGCTAATGGCTTTGATGAGCTCGTGCATATTGGAGTAATAACCAGATTTAACAAAAAGACCGCCGATCGGCTCGTCGCGCTGTGCGATGTAGAACACACCATCTCCGTGGCCAAAGGTTTCCCATGTATGTGGATACTGAATCTCCACTAAGGCCACATCGTAAGGACCGCGAAGATGGACTGCTTTTGCTAACTTAGTGGTGTAATCGGCGATGCTGTTTTCGGGATAAAGTTTGGCAGATGCGTTGCAGTGTAGCGTGATAAAAAACGATCCGTCCTCCACAGTTTACAGACTCATCAACTGTTTTTCAGGCACCCAAGAGTTAAACTTGTCAGGGTATCCTATCCACTTTACAAAACACAAAGTTTTTCCCTGAACTTTCTTCTTTTTCAGTATTTTTTCTATCCTGTAAACCCGTAGCTTGTCGAGGGTTACTTTTTGGACTTCCTCCGGGTAGAACGAGCCTTCAATGAACTCGTCCGACAGGTCTTTCAACTTATAAAGGGGTCTGAGGCCCCTAGTGTTTACAGCGTAAATTTTAAATATCTCGTCCGTATAGGTTTGTTCATACCCCTTTGTGAAAGCCCCCTTATAGCGCACAATTCTGACGTGATCACCTATATTTAATACCGGTTTAACTTTTTTAATAGTAGCGTAATAACTGTAGATATTTCTCCAAATGGCTAAAGAGTTCTCTTTTGTCACATTGACGGGGCGCCGCCTTATAGTTCTGTAGTATGTGCTGTTATAACTATACACCAGGTCTTGCAACTTGTCAATGTACCTGTACATGTTTTGTTCTCTAAGATAGCTCCACATTTTAGTTTTCAGCATTCTATTAAAACGTTCGACCAACGATGCCTTAACAGCATTTGTAGTTAAAAAATTATGTATTTTATAGGTTTCACAAATACGCCTCATAGGTTTGTTTATAAACTCACAGCCCCAATCAGTCTGGAGCTTTCTGGGGGTTTGTCTGCTTAACTTAAATATCTGGTCAAAAGCGGAAGCCACTGTAGCGCCGGACTTATTTGAAAGGCCCGACACCCAAGCATATTTAGATAGAATATCAACGACCGTCAGCAGGTATTTTACACCATTATTTTCTTTAGAAAAATCTATAATCAACACAAGATCTGCCTGCCATAGATCATCTATATCTGACACCATAACCTTGTAAATGATTTTTTAACAGGTTTGTACAATATGTAAGCATCCTCGTTGCTCAACCAATTTTTTACTGAGTCTTTTCTTATTCCAAATTTCCGTACTTCTCTGAATAAGGATTTCACGCCCTCATAAGAGTCGACAGCTTTTGGCGTGTAGTACTGTCTTCTCAATATTTCGGCATTTGCCGGCATTTTTGCAGCGTTTTAGGCAGCGTCTACTCAACAACGCGACCTAACTGTTTATACAATTTTAAATACTCAAGATATTATATTTATTGTAAAAAGAAAAAACGGACTAGATTTTATTTAAAACAGTTTACGTATAGTAAATAAAACATTATAAGACATTACGTACAAAGACATTTTATAAACATGCAAAGTAAAAATGTATGTAAAGCAAATAAAAACATTATAAGATGTTTAATACAAAGAAAATTTATATACAATCGCCAAAGTAAGAAAATGTACAACGTTAACCAAGCTGCTTTTAACAAAGGCGGTAGCCTCTTTTTAGGTAGTAATGAGCCACACCTCGATACCGTCGGCGATGTTAATAACACCGGCAGTGTAAAAGGGCTTCGAGCCTCGTCAAAGGGCTCACTCAGCTACCGCTTTTTCAAATTATCGAAAAGTTCTCTTGTTCTTGTATTCCCGATAACCGTTGACGGGGCATTCAGCTGTGCGATAGTCTCCATAAAATAGTCCCAACCGTGAGGTTTAATCTTAGGCAATCCATGACTCTGGGTAGCTGTTCGAATCAGGTCAATAATGTTTGATCCGGTTACAGTTTGTTCTTTGTAAATTAATTCACCCATAGAGTTCCAGTACGGCTTATTACCTGAGCGGTACAGTTTACTTAACAATAGTTCTGCATTTTTTCTATAATGTGTATTAATATTGTCAAGTATCTCTTTCGTATCTGTGCTGATTGAGGCGGCATTTGACAATTGTTGTTGATCGGTTTGCGGCTGTGTAATCAGGGTTAAAGTCGACATTTCTTTACCGGACTGTTTGTTGAGCATTAAGTACCTCTGTAACACTGCTGTGTATCTCTTAATTTTTTCATCATCTGAAAGGTCATTTCTGCGTAGTATTTCACTAATCTCATCATCTAATCGTTGTATGGCGGTTTGGCGTATATCTGGTGCGTCTACGGATGTTTTTTTAAGCCTGTCCAATTCATTTTTGGAAACCAGGAACATTTTCTCGGCATACTGCATTATGAACCACGTCTGTATTAGCTATCAGGCTAGTGAATAAAGGTATTGCAAAGCTGAGCAAAGCTCCTATAAAACCGCCGCTCTGGTTCACAGTGCGCTTCTTTCCTTTAATGGAGTACTTTTTATCGCTTAATTTCTTTATAGCCCTACGCCATTTTTTCAATATATTTTTTGGGCACTCTTTAAGAGGGATATTTCCTTTAAAAATATTGAGAGAGATCTTGCCAAAAGCCGATATCAAATCATTACTGGCGTTAGGTAATATTGATTTTCGGGCCTTCAGATTTGTTTTGACTAATGCTTTTAAAAGATCCCAATTACGCCGGATCCTGTTCGACATCTTTACAGCACGAGCGACGCTAACAAAATTAACCGTAAAGATCTGAAATACCAAATTTTAGAGCTTCTTTTTGCACACATAAGCCACCGGCAGATCTGGTGGGAACAGACCGATTCTGAGTCGTAGGTCCTCAGGCGTGTCAGATCTTAAATCTTCAAGTAAATAGCCGTAAAGCTTGTGTGTAGCATCTTCAAAAGCTTCTAAAAAGAAACGTGTTTTACCTGGGTACATCTGCCGAGCCAACGTAATAACCTGTAATTTATCACGAGGGTTCTTAAAAGGACCATGTATTTAGTGTTTAAATTTATGGTTCGACTTTTCTTCCCCTGATAAAAAACTGTCACACTGGGTAGGATACAGGATACAATAGAAACACAGAAAACCATAAAACAAGTGTCTAGGCCAGAAGCTGTGAATAAAGGTCACCTCCTGACAAATCCCTACCAACTCTCCCTAGACTTCTGTGCCCACTTTCAGACCCTGAAGGTGGGAATAAACGTGCCCCCGTGCCTAAGAATGAAGAAACCCTGAAATCCCTCAAACAAGGAAGGAGCAGGTGTCTCCCTAACAGCCTAGACAGAAAACAAGATAGAAGCAAAACCAACTTATCTGAATCAGAGCAGAAACAGCAATTCCTTCCTTCCTTCCTCAGAGCAAGATAGAAGCTATAACCCGCAAAGGACACTGGGCCGGGACGTAATTTAAACTCAAACGACCCCACCCAGTTCACCTGAAAGGAGGTGGATACAGCCCAAATCGAAACCCAAAACAAAACAAACAACACACGTGCTGCTAACCTAGCAGACCTCCGCATATAACCTGAGCAGGGCATGACAAAAACGTTTTAAACGAGATACATAATGCTCAAATTTCTGTGGTGGACGTATTTGGTGAATGCATTTTGTATTTCAAGATTTTCACAAGCCACCTCCATAAGATCATCAACAACAGCCAAATTTACCTTGTCCGTTGGAAATAGATCAGCGCTGTAAAATTTTGCGGGACCCCCTCGATAAACCTGATATTTGTAAACAAACGGGTTAGTTCATCATACAATTTCTGCCAACACGCGTAAAACCCAATGACATTGTCAGGTTTGTGCGACATTAACGTATCCACATGTATTAATAACTTTTTAACCACTTCCCATCTGGGCAATTTGCCCCCTTCCTGACCAGGCCTAATTTTGCAAAACTGACATATCTTACTTTATGTGGTAATAACTTTGGAAGCCTTTACTTATCCAAGTCATTCAGAGATTGTTTTCTCGTGACACATTGTACTTCATGATAATCCTAAATTTGAGTCAATATATTTCACCTTTATTTATGAAAAAATCCCAAATTTGCCAAAAATTTGGAAAAATTCTCAATTTTTCTAAATTTCTATTTCTCTGCTTTTAAAACAGAAAGTGATACCTCATAAAATATTTATTACTTAACATTCCCCATATGTCTACTTTATGTTGGCATCATTTTGGAAATGTCATTTTATTTTTTTAGGACGTTAGAAGGCTTAGAAGTTTAGAAGCAATTCTTCACATTTTTAAGAAAATTGCCAAAACCCACTTTTTAAAGACCAGTTCAGGTCTGAAGTCACTTTGTGGGGCCTACATAGTGGATACCCCCATAAATGACCCCATTGTAGAAACTAACCCCTCAAGTTACTTAAAACCGATTTTACAAACTTTGTTAACCCTTTAGGCGTTCCACAAGAATTAAAGGAAAATGGAGATCAAATTTTACAATTTCAATTTTTGGGCAGATTTTCCATTTTGATCCAATTTTTTTCTTTAACACATCGATGGTTAACAGCCAAACAAAACTCTAATATTTATTACCCAGATTCTGCGGTGTACAGAAACACTCCACATGTGGTCATAAACTGCTGTATGGGCACACGGCAGGGTGCAGAAGAAAAGGAACTCCACATGGTTTTTAGATGCCATGTCCCATTTGAAGCCCCCCTGATGCACCCTTACAGTAAAAACTCCCAAGAAGTGATCCCATTTTGGAAACTAGGGGATAAGATGCCAGTTTTATTGGTACTATTTTTGGGTACATATGATTTTTTGATCATTCATTCATAACACTTTATGGGGCAAGGTGACCAAAAAATTGGTTGTTTTAGCACAGTTTTTATTTATTTATTTTTACAGCGTTTACCTGAGGGGTTCAGTCAAGTGACATTTTTATAGAGCAGATTTTTACCACCGTGGCGATACCTAATTTGTATACTTTTTCTTATTTATTAAAGTTTTACACAATAATAGCATTTTTGAAACAAAAAAATTATGTTTTAATGTGTCCATGTTCTGAGAGTTATATTTTTTTTATTTTTTGAGAGATTTTCTTATGTAGGGGCTCATTTTTTGCGGGATGAGGTAACGGTTTTATTGGTACCATTTTGTGGGACATACGCCGTTTTGATCACTTGTTGCACTTTTTGTGATGTAATGTGACAAAAATTGCTTGTTTTGACTCCGTTTTTTATTTTTTTTACGGTGTTCACCCAAGGGGTTAGGTAATGTGATATTTTTATAGAGCTGTTTTTTACGGACGCGGCAATACCTAATATATATACTTTTTTTATTTTACTTGTTAATTTGTCAACCTGGCCGCCGCAGATGGTGCATTTTAAACCGTTACATTTGTGCTCATTGCCGCAGTCTATATACAGTTGCAAGAAAAAGTATGTGAACCCTATATGAACCCTTTGGAATGATATGGATTTCTGCACAAATTGGTCATAAAATGTGATCTGATCTTCATCTAAGTCAAAACAATAGACAATCACAGTCTGCTTAAACTATTAATGGTAAAGAATTACTCCTGACCGTTGTGCACGTCTGATCTGCAACTACAGGAAACGTTTGGTTGAAGTTATTGCTGCCAAAGGAGGTTCAACCAGTTATTAAATCCAAGGGTTCACATACTTTTTCCACCTGCACTGTAAATGTTTTGTCATGGTCTCACCTTCTTGCTGTTCTCCTTCGTTTGACATGTGCTGGCGGCCATCTTGGTTTCTGGGTTTCTTGTAGCCTCCCACCCTGCGGCTTCTCCTTCCCACTGGGAGGAGCTGGATGCCTAGCTCATATATATAGGAGGTCTGTGGCTTCAGTTCCTTGCTTGGTCCTCCTGTGTTCACATGCTTCTAAGACTGCTGCTGCTTCTGGTTCCTGATCCTGGCTTCGTCTGACTACCCTGCTGGTTCCTGATCCAGGCTTCATCTGACTACCCTGCTGGTTCCCGATCCAGGCTTCGTCTGACTACCCTTCTGGTTCCTGACCTCTGGCTTCGCAAGACCCTGCTTCGGTTTAGCCATCCGTTTGGACTTTTGCCTTACAGCTTGATTTTCAATAAAGCCTTCTTATTTCCACTTATCTCTGTTGTACGTCCGGTTCATGGTTCCATGACATTAGGACCAAGCCATGAATTCTGACGGTACAGGGCCATCCTCGCTACCTACGCTGGTTGCCAGACTTGATCAGCAGGATCACCTGTTGGGTCGGTTCGCTGTGGCGTTGCAAAATCTGCTTGAACGCACGGCTCATTTAGCTTCCGTTGCCGATGGGTCGGTTGTCGCTCCTGGGCCCGCTCCTACTGCCGCTCCGGTTGTTGCGCCAGAGTCTACCCCGACACCTGTTGCTGCGCCTGCGGTGTTTCGGGGTATGACCGGTTCTGCTCCCCTTCCACAGCGCTTTGGGGGAGAGCCAACTCAGTGCCGAGGTTTCCTTAACCAGGTGGGCATTTATTTCGAGTTGCTGCCACATGCCTTTCCTACTGAGAGATCAAAGGTGGGCTTCTTGATCTCGCTGCTCTCGGACAAGGCCTTGGCCTGGGCCAGCCCTTTATGGGAGAACAACAATCCGGTGGTTGCCGAGTTTTCCGGTTTTGTTGCTTCTCTTCGGAAGGTATTCGATGTGCCGGCTCATGCTGCCTCTGCTGCGAAGCTCCTTATGTCCATCAGACAGGGTTCACGATCCGTAGCTGAATACGCCATTGAGTTTCGTACCCTGGCAGCAGAGGTGGGCTGGAATAATGAGGCTCTGGTCGCTGCTTTCTCTCATGGTCTCTCGGATGCCTTGAAGGATGAGGTTGCAGCTAAGGACCTACCAGTGGAGCTCGAGTCTCTTATTTCTTTCCTGATTTTGATTGACACCAGACTCAGGGAGAGACCTTCCTTTAAGGAGAGCCTGCGGAGGTCTTCTAACAGATTGGCGCCTACGTTTGCTGTCCCACCCGTGCCTCCCTCTCCTCCCATGCCTCCTGGGGATGACTTGTCTGGGGGTGAACCCATGCAGCTGGGGTTTGCTCGCCTGTCCGAGGGGGAGAGGGCACTCCGGAGACGCGAGGGCCGATGCATGTACTGTGGTCTCGGTGGGCATTTTCGGTTGGCATGCCCGAACCGTCCGGGAAACGCTCGCACCTGAGATCCTGTCGGGGGCAGATCTTGGGTGGAGTCTCCTCGTCCCCGGTTTCCCGTGTTGACAAACCACTGATTACTGTTGTCCTCTCCTGGGTCGGGGGCTCGGTGACGACCCAGGCGTTGGTGGACTCTGGTGCTGGTGGTTTGTTCATTGATAGTGTGTTCGCTGCCGCCAATTCCATTCCTCTGCAGCCTCGAGGTTCCCCACTGGCTCTTGAGGCGATAGACGGCAGACCCCTTCTGCCGCCACACGTGACTCAGGAGACCCATCCAGTGGGGATGGCCATTGGTGCCGTTCACAGAGAGTCGGTCTGTCTCCAGGTTATTTCGTCTCCACACTACTCGGTGGTCTTGGGGTACCCCTGGCTCCAGAAGCATAATCCGACTTTCGATTGGAGATCGGCCGAGATCCTCTCGTGGTCACCGCAGTGTGGGGCTAGTTGCATCCATGGGCCTGTCAAGTTGCTGTGTACTTCCTCGGACTCTCTGTTGCCTCCTGAATACGAGGAGTACCGGGATGTATTCGATAAGATGCGTGCGGTTGCCCTACCTCCGCACCGCCCATACGATTGTGCCATAGAGTTACAACCTGGTGCCGTTCCTCCTCGTGGCAAAGTCTATCCACTGTCGGTAGCGGAGAATGAGGCCATGGAGGAGTACGTCAGGGAGGCGCTTTCACGCGGACACATTCGCAAATCCTCGTCCCCGGCAGGGGCTGGATTTTTCTTTGTGAAAAAGAAGGGCGGTGAGTTGAGGCCTTGCATCGATTACAGGGGTCTCAATCGCATCACGATCAAGAACGCTTACCCGATACCCTTGATTTCCGAACTGTTCGATCGCCTCAAAGGGGCCACGGTCTTTACCAAACTCGACCTGAGGGCGGCATATAACCTGGTAAGGATCAAGGCGGGGGCGATGAGTGGAAGACCGCGTTTAACACCAGGACCGGTCATTATGAATCCTTGGTTATGCCCTTTGGGTTGTGCAATGCGCCCGCAGTCTTCCAGGAATTCATCAACGATGTTTTCCGTGACCTGTTGCAGCAGTGTGTGGTGGTCTATTTGGATGACATCTTGGTATATTCTGAATCCATGGAGGCCCACATTCTGGATGTCAGACGAGTGTTGCAACGGTTACGAGAGAACAAGCTGTTCGGTAAGCTTGAGAAATGCGAATTTCACCGATCCCAGGTAACCTTCTTAGGTTACATCATTTCCGCTGAGGGGTTCTCCATGGATCCTGAGAAGGTTTCGGCTGTCTTACAGTGGCCCCAGCCCAGTGGTCTTCGTGCCCTGCAGCGCTTTTTGGGCTTCGCCAATTATTATCGGAAGTTCATCAGGGACTTTTCCATGCTAGCCAAGCCTCTCACGGATCTGACCAGGAAGGGCAGTAATTCTTCCGTTTCAAATACTGTCTGTACAACTGGATCCTTATGGGAGATATGTGCTTTTGCATGCCTGTATCAGAGGCCTACAGTACCTAATTGTGGGACTTTATATTCCTCCGCCATTCCGCAGAGAGGTCCTAGACCTAATCACTGCTAAAATAGCAGGATTTCCTACACTGCCCTATATCATCATGGGTGACTATAATGCCACTCTAGATCCTATAAGAGATAGAAGGGTTCCCCAGGCCTCGCATAACAATGCACTGTCGCATTGGGCTGGTACTTATGATTTAGTGGAGACGTGGCGCTATTTCCACCCCACAGATGCACAGTTCTCTTCTTATTCGGCGTCTACGGGCTCACTCTCTCGTATAGATCTAGCCTTTGTTAGCAGAGATTTATCTCCCTATATTAGGTCTAGTGAATATCTACCGAGAGGAGTTTCAGACCATGCCCCCCTCCTTCTGATTCTGTCGCAGCCACTGGCTTCGTCTGATAAGCAGTGGCGGCTAAACCCTATGTGGCTCGAGGTGCTACCTGTGGCGAGTGAGTGCCTGGATGCAGTGGGGAACTATTGGGCAGATAATGAAGGGTCTACGAATCCTCTGGTGGAATGGGATGCTTTTAAGTCAGTAATGAGGGGGGTATTGATTGCGGCGATTGCAACGCATAGGAAGGAACTGAATATTAAACGGATAAAACTAGAGGGGGAGCTAGCTGATAAGGAGAGGTCATATATACTAGATCCGTGCACTGAGAATCAGACTTTATGGCTAGATGCTCAACGTAGGTTTACTTTGCATTTAACTGAGTATACTGAGAAGAAACTCTTAAACCAGAAGCAGTCTATTTTCTCAGATGGTGATAAATGTGGCAGGGCATTGGCATACTTATCTAGATCGGAGTCTCAACAAACGGTAGTGGCGGGAATTCTGGATAATCAGGGGCTCTTATTGAGGGAGCCTAGAGATGTCTGCAGGCAGTTTGCCTCCTATTATGAAACACTATATGCTCCCAAGATCTCGTGCACTCCAGAGGAAATTGTTGATTTCTTAGCAGGTATTAATATTCCTTCTTTAGATAGTGATGATAGGGGGGCCCTGGCGGCAGACATATCCGATATAGAGATTGAGATGGCCATTAGTTCCTTAGCGACCAAGAAAACCCCGGGGCCTGATGGATTTCCCGCAGAGTGGTATAAACGGTTTTCCAAAGACCTGGTTTGCAGATTTGGGAAGCTGTTGAGGTATGCGCTGGAGAGCGGCTCGCTGCCTCCGTCCTTTCTGGAGGCAACGATAGTAGTGATTCACAAATCTGGGAAACCGCCGGAGCAGTGTAGCTCTTATCGACCTATCTCGCTTTTAAATCTTGATGTCAAGATCTTTGCGAAGGTATTGGCGTTACGGTTGAGGGGAGTAGTTCTCTCCTTGGTTGGGGTTGATCAATCAGGTTTTATGCCAGGGAAAACCACGGATATTAATTTAAGGAGATTGTTCACTAACCTCCAGGTCAAGCATGATAACAGAGGTATGAGGGCTCTTGCGTCCTTAGACAATGAAAAAGCCTTTGATTCAGTGGAATGGGAATTTATGTGGGCAGTACTGTCCAGAATGGGCTTTCCGGGGAAATTTATGGGCTGGTTACAACTGCTCTATAGGTCTCCGTCGGCGAGAGTCAGGGTAAATGGGTATACATCGGACTCCTTCCCCTTGGGTAGAGGCACTAGACAGGGTTGCCCTCTTTCCCCCCTGCTATTTGCACTAATCATGGAGCCTTTGTCAATACTCATTTCCTCTAACTCAGGTATAGAAGGTTGGGAAATAGCTGGAATATCAGAAAAGCTGTCATTATATGCGGATGACATGTTGGTTTACTTGGCCGACTCGGGGAAGTCCTTGGACACCCTTTTGAAGGTTGTTGATCATTTTGGTGGCTTTTCAGGTCTTCGAGTAAATTGGGCTAAGTCTAGTCTCTGTCTGGTTGATGACGTTGACCCAGCTCGCATATCGGTGAACAATAAGCTTCAAGTTGTGGAGCAGTTTACCTATTTGGGGATTGTTGTTCATAAAGAGGTGGGGAAATTCTATGATTTGAACGTTGTTCCAACGGAGCAATCTGTTACGCGAAAGCTAGAGGCTTGGGAAAACCTTCCTTTAACCCTGATCGGGCGTATCAATGTTGTAAAAATGATTCTTCTCCCCAAACTATTGTATTTATATAGGGCTGCCCCAGTGTTGCTCCCCAAGAGACATTTTGCTACTTTAGATAGAGTGATTGCTCCCTTTCTTTGGAATAAGTCTTCCCCCTGAATAGCGAGATCTACCCTCCAGGCGTCTTGCTTGCGGGGAGGGCTTGCCTTACCAAACCTGTATATGTATTATGTGGCGGTTCAGCTGAGTTATGTGGCGTGGTGGGTAAGGGCTGACTCGGGTAATCCGGCGGTGGTGTTAGAGGCAGCTTTGTTGGGGTCTTATGAGGCACTTACGAACCTGGTGTATAGGAGGGGGGCTAGATCTACAGGGCATTACACACAATCGATGGCTGCTGTGGTGCAGATGTGGGTAAAATGGGGACAGAAGTGTAACCCTGAAGAGAAGGATATCATTTGGTCACCATATTTGCCTCTGTGGAGAAACGGAGTGCTTCCGGAGCTGTTCTCCTTAATGGAGTTTGAGTTTTGGCCCCAGAGGGGGGTGCGTTACCTTACCCAGCTGTATGACAAGGGCCTCTTTAGAACCTTTGCTAGTTTGAAACAAGAATTTAATTTGCCCCAGGGCTGTTTATTTAGATATTTTCAACTCAGGCATGCCTGTCGGGCTCAGTTTGGTAGAGAACCTTTAAAACTGAAGTGTAGTCCCATCGAGGCGGCGATTAGGAGGGTGCCTCTGGTCAAACCTGTGTCGACCCTGTATGCGTCCCTGATGTCGTTGCAGGACTCTCCCATAGATAGGGCATTTGTTAGATGGAAAAGGGATATTGGAGATCTAGAAGATGCACATGTTAAAGAATTTAGCTATACATGGAGATCTACAGTGGTGAGTGCTAGGGATCAATTGATCCAGGTTAAGTGGCTCCATAGGATTTATTATACTCCTGAGAGGTTTTTTAAAATGGGGAAATTGCCAAACCCACACTGCACTAGATGTGGACATGAAAATGGCTGTTTTTTACATATGGTTTGGCAGTGTCCGATTATTCATGGCTTCTGGGAGGAGGTTCATAAATACTTGAATGATAAACTGGGTTTTCCTAATGTTTGTACTGAGCTCACTGGTTTGTTGGGGGTGGTTAATGAGATCGTTCCCACTAAATTTGGAAGGAAGTTGTATAGAGTACTCTTATATTATGAATTAAGTATGGATGGGCACTCATATAAGGAGGTATAGGACACACTTTAATGTTACAATAATTGATAATAAAAAATACAGTTCATACATAAATTTTTTTTCCATTAAATGACACACAATCCTGGCTTGAAACTGAAGCTGGCAGTCCAAACAACCAAGTTGTATAACTGGTGGTTACTCCTAATTACAGGAAAAACGGAGGTTGTTCGGACGGCAAGTCTCTGCTAAGCCAGGCAAAATAGTTATATAAAATACGTATATAAAAAATGCTTAACACATTTGGCTAAACAAAATAAAAATTCATTAGTATGGTCCTATATAGGGGAAAGCAAAAAATGGATGCTTATTTGACACTGGGTATTTGTCTCAATAGGTTTTGACCTGCATCTGGAGATGTTGTTTCACATATGTAGCAGTCTCTATAGGAAAGATGGGCTTCCTTTTTTTAACTGTTGCTATACTTGTATCAAAGTTCTGTCTTTGAATGCAAATGATGTTTTTCCTCTTACTGCTTGAATATGGTGGTTTGACAAGTTTGACCCACTATGTGGGCTTACCTTCACCTGCGTGCCTCTGTTCGTTCGGTGGGTTTGCGGTCCACAGTATCTGCCGGCGTCCCGGCTCTGAAGTTCACCGCGTCCCACGTGTCTCTCAGCTGGCTTGCAGGGTTTGAGTCAATAGGAGGATCAGTAGGAAGATCGCCCGACGCAGGTTAATGACGTCTCAGGGTTTCTGTCCTTACGGAATAAGACCGTTCTTTTTTCTTTCTTTGTTCTTTATAGTGCACTCTTTATTCATGGGTCATCTGTAGTTCAGGGTATTCCGCCAGACGCGTTTCGAGGAGACGCTGTCCTCTTCCACTGAGGAAGAGGACAGCGTCTCCTCGAAACGCGTCTGGCGGAATACCCTGAACTACAGATGACCCATGAATAAAGAGTGCACTATAAAGAACAAAGAAAGAAAAAAGAACGGTCTTATTCCGTAAGGACAGAAACCCTGAGACGTCATTCCACTGAGGAAGAGGACAGCGTCTCCTCGAAACGCGTCTGGCGGAATACCCTGAACTACAGATGACCCATGAATAAAGAGTGCACTATAAAGAACAAAGAAAGAAAAAAGAACGGTCTTATTCCGTAAGGACAGAAACCCTGAGACGTCATTAACCTGCGTCGGGCGATCTTCCTACTGATCCTCCTACTGACTCAAACCCTGCAAGCCAGCTGAGAGACACGTGGGACGCGGTGAACTTCAGAGCCGGGACGCAGGCAGATACTGTGGACCGCAAACCCACCGAACGAACAGAGGCACGCAGGTGAAGGTAAGCCCACATAGTGGGTCAAACTTGTCAAACCACCATATTCAAGCAGTAAGAGGAAAAACATCATTTGCATTCAAAGACAGAACTTTGATACAAGTATAGCAACAGTTAAAAAAAGGAAGCCCATCTTTCCTATAGAGACTGCTACATATGTGAAACAACATCTCCAGATGCAGGTCAAAACCTATTGAGACAAATACCCAGTGTCAAATAAGCATCCATTTTTAGCTTTCCCCTATATAGGACCATACTAATGAATTTTTATTTTGTTTAGCCAAATGTGTTAAGCATTTTTTATATACCTATTTTATATAACTATTTTGCCTGGCTTAGCAGAGACTTGCCGTCCGAACAACCTCCGTTTTTCCTGTAATTAGGAGTAACCACCAGTTATACAACTTGGTTGTTTGGACTGCCAGCTTCAGTTTCAAGCCAGGATTGTGTGTCATTTAATGGAAAAAAAATTTATGTATGAACTGTATTTTTTATTATCAATTATTGTAACATTAAAGTGTGTCCTATAGCTCCTTATATGAGTGCCCATCCATACTTAATTCACAATTTAACTACTTTTTGAGGGGTGATCTCAAATCTTGTTTGGTGCACCTACCTTGAGGGTTACAGAGGTGAGCGGATCTCTCAAACCTTATTCAATTACTCTTATATTATGCTAGGAAGGTTATCCTTCTTAACTGGAAACATCCTAAGTATCCCACGGTGCAACAATGGGTGCGTTTAGTTAATGCTGATCTCGAACTATATAAATTTGTGTATGAGAAAAGAGGGACCCCTGACCGCTTCATGGAAATATGGGACCCGTGGATTGGTGCTCAAACTTTGGTACCATAGAGGATGGACTGTTTGTTTCCGACCAGTGAAGGTGTGTGTGACTGAGTGTGTGAGTGTGCAGTACTTCTTACTATCCGTATAGAATTCATAATGTGTTGGGTATGGTTTCTCCTCAACCGGATATTTTCTTCAGTCCTGACTGTGGGTCATGAGGAGCGGTCATAATTATTCCCTTGTCTATGATTTGTACTGGACTCGATTGATGATTGTCTGTATTGATGTGTTGTTATGCTTTTTCTTAAATCAATTAATAAAAAGATACTATTAAAAAAAAAGGAAGGGCAGTAATCCCCAGGTCTGGCCGCTCAAGGCCATCCAAGCTTTTGAGGCTCTAAAGTCCGCCTTTGTGTCGGCTCCGATTCTGTCGCATCCCAACCCTGGGTTGCCCTTTGTCCTCGAGGTGGACGCGTCTGAGACGGGAGTAGGCGCCCTTCTGTCTCAGCGTAGAACACCAGAGGGTCCTCTGCTTCCTTGTGGGTTTTACTCCCGGAAACTGTCTTCCGCGGAGTGCAACTATCAGATTGGTGACAGGGAGTTATTGGCCATCGTGCAGGCCCTTAAAGAATGGAGGCACTTGCTCGAGGGCTCGGTGGTTCCAGTTCTCATCCTGACGGACCACAAGAATCTGACCTACCTCTCTGAGGCCAAGAGATTGACACCACGTCAGGCCAGATGGGCTCTCTTCTTGTCACGTTTTAATTACGTGGTCTCCTACCTACCCGGTTCCAAGAACATCAGAGCGGATGCCTTATCACGGCAGTACTCCGAGCTGTCCGGGGAGGAGTCGATTCCGACTTCGGTCATACCTCCGAATCAGATCCTGGCCGCCATTCGCACCAGCCTGACCTCTCCCCTGGGTGAGCAGATTTTGGCGGCTCAATCTGGTGCTCCCTCTGGGAGACCCAACGGCAGATGTTTTGTGCCTGAGGAGTTGCGCACTCGGTTGTTGCGAACCTACCATAACTCCAAGGCCGCGGGGCATCCTGGAAAGAATCAGCTGTCCTGGGCTGTTTCACGTCTGTTCTGGTGGCCTTCTCTACGTTCCGACATCGCCGCATATGTAGCGGCATGCTCCGTTTGTGCCCAGAGTAAGTCCCCTCGGCACCTTCCGTTGGGCCTTTTGCAACCCATAGCCACCGGGGAGCGTCCATGGTCACACCTGGGGATGGATTTCATTGTGGACCTCCCTGCATCCCGAGGCCATACGGTCATTCTCATGATTGTGGATCGGTTTTCCAAAATGTGCCACTGTGTTCCTCTCAAGAAGTTACCCTCTGCACAAGAGTTGGCCACGATTTTTGCCAGGGAGGTCTTCCGGTTGCACGGTTTGCCCAAGGAGATTGTGTCGGATCGGGGGAGTCAGTTTGTGTCCAGGTTCTGGCGCGCCTTTTGCTCCCAGTTGGGGATTCATCTCTCTTTCTCCTCGGCCTACCACCCTCAGTCCAATGGGGCCGCAGAACGATCCAATCAGGCCTTGGAGCAATTCCTTCGTTGCTATGTCTCCGATCACCAAGACAATTGGGTTGACCTCCTGCCTTGGGCTGAGTTTGCCAGGAACACGGCGGTGAACTCTTCCTCTGGGACGTCTCCCTTCATGGCCAATTATGGGTTCCAACCTGCCGTGTTACCGGAGGTATTCTCTCCCCAGGATATTCCGGCTGTGGAGGATCACCTTTCCGTCCTACGTGCTTCTTGGGTACAGATCCAGAGGTCCCTTGAGGTCTCTGCGCAGCGCCAGAGACTCCAGGCTGATCGCAGACGAGCGCCCGCTCCTTCCTACCAGGTCGGAGACCGCGTATGGTTGTCCACCCGCAACCTCAACCTTCGAGTGCCCACTCCCAAGCTGGCGCCTCGCTTTGTTGGTCCCTTCCGAGTGCTTTGCAGGGTAAACCCGGTAGCCTATGCCCTTGCGCTTCCTCCTGGCATGCGGATCTCCAACGTGTTTCATGTCTCCCTGTTGAAGCCACTGGTGTGTAATCGTTTCACTTCCTCGGTTCCTCGGCCTCGTCCGGTCCAAGTGGGCAATCGTGAGGAGTATGAGGTGAGCAATATCCTGGACTCACGCCTGGTCCGCGGTCGGGTGCAGTTTTTGGTTCATTGGCGTGGTTATGGTCCAGAGGAGCGTTCCTGGGTTCCCTCCGCAGATGTCCATGCTCCTGCCTTGCTCCGAGCCTTCCACGCACGCTTCCCTCAGAAACCGTTCTTTACTCCGCGGAGGAGGGGCCCTTGAGGGGGAGGTACTGTCATGGTCTCACCTTCTTGCTGTTCTCCTTCGTTTGACATGTGCTGGCGGCCATCTTGGTTTCTGGGTTTCTTGTAGCCTCCCACCCTGCGGCTTCTCCTTCCCACTGGGAGGAGCTGGATGCCTAGCTCATATATATAGGAGGTCTGTGGCTTCAGTTCCTTGCTTGGTCCTCCTGTGTTCACATGCTTCTAAGACTGCTGCTGCTTCTGGTTCCTGATCCTGGCTTCGTCTGACTACCCTGCTGGTTCCTGATCCAGGCTTCATCTGACTACCCTGCTGGTTCCCGATCCAGGCTTCGTCTGACTACCCTTCTGGTTCCTGACCTCTGGCTTCGCAAGACCCTGCTTCGGTTTAGCCATCCGTTTGGACTTTTGCCTTACAGCTTGATTTTCAATAAAGCCTTCTTATTTCCACTTATCTCTGTTGTACGTCCGGTTCATGGTTCCATGACATGTTTACATGGTGTGTTCAATAAAAACATGGTAACATTTAATTATTTGTGTGTTATTATTAGACTGCTTAACACAATTCGGTCTCTGGCATGCTTTACAAAACTGCATACACCAGTGTCGATATTTATGTTTGTATACAGTGCAACAAACGTCGCAAAAATAATCGAAACCGATAAAAGCTTTTAGATTTTTTATGCCATAATAATGCTTTTCATGGTGCAACATATAGACGGTCTTTTCTTTAGCTGTGCGGGCTGTGTGATAATAACGCCACTGACCCCTATTGTGGTGCAAAATTTGAATTGTGATGTTACATTTTGTTTTCAAATTCAGCAACGTCAGTGAAAGACACCAAATACCCCTCGGGTATTTGTAAGTCTCTATGCAGTTGTCGAGCTTTCTCTAACAATGCGACGTCGCTCAAAGCAGCACCCTCTAAAATAGCGTAAACACTAGCGGCCAGGCAGACGTTATTATCGTAATTATTAAAATCGTATAAATGTTGTTTTTTACGATCAATAATCAGACTATACGCGATACCGCCCAAACGCCTTCTGGCCCCACCACCTCGACACCAGACAATGATGACAACTAGTTTAAGTTAATTACCGGCTATGCACTCCGTGTTACTCTGTAAAGCGTTAGCGATATTCTCCAAAAATGTTTCGGCTCTAAATCCATCTCTAGAATACCTATTTGAAAAAATCTAATCAAACGTTTCGCCGCCGTCTAATGGCAATTGTATGAAATCACCTGGATCGGCGTCCCGTAAAACCCTATCTAACAATATCTGTATCGAAGCGTGTATTGCATCAAGAGCGTCAACAAATGAGCGAATGGATTCGAGGTTAGCGAATCTGAAGTGTTCCGTGTACATGGTACTATTAAAATTCGCTAAGTCAAGATGTTGATGGTATACACGTTCTCGATAAACTGAGCTAATGTTTTGTGGTTCAGGGGGTTCATCTGTAACATCCGTGTTATAGGTCATGTCGTCATTTTGTGGGTCGCCTGACTGAATACAATTTGATTGCGTATTTTAAGGTCTGTTAGTGTGCGAGCTGTTTGGACGACTGTGCTCCGCTTGCGCGACCTGCGATTGCTGATGTGTTTGTTCAGCATTCAGACGAGCCGATGCTCCAGTCTTGTTACGACATTCCTGTCTTTTTTTGGTAGCTATTTTGTTCGGACGCTCCGGGGTAGTATTTTTACGCCAGCGACACCTTTTTTCTCTAGCTATTTTAGAACGTGTAACTGAAAAACTGATTTTTATAGCCTGTTTTAACTTTCTAACCCTAGCACTTACAGTTGTTTTTGCGCTTTTAAAAAGTTGTCCACCTCCACCAGTCATCACTAGTCAGTCTCTGTCTAGCAGCTCTTTTTCAGGAACGTCAAGATGCGTAATTAGTCATGTGTATTTGTTACGCGTAGCGTGTATTTGCCCCGCAGTAATTTTGTTGGGACTGTTAAACGCTAGAGACGTAGAGTCTTTAACGTAACATTTTAAATACATCGCCACGCGTGCCATTTTGTCGTTACATTTCACGATATCCCTCAACGCGTTGTACATCTCTCGACCCCGGCAATAACAGGAATGGACAAGAGGCGCGTATCTCTGTTGGGGTTTGCGTATCTGTTGTACGTTGCTGCATGTGTCTGGCGTATCAAATGTGATGCTCTTTTTACAAGGTATTACATCTTGCGTATTGGGTATTGGTGTTATGTTGCATAAAGCTGTAATATCATTTATTACGCTAGTTGGCTCACCACTCTGCAGAACCGGCTGTGGCTTTGTTAGAATTCCAGCTATCGGTGTAAACTGTTCCTGATGCTGTTTTGTGGTTGATCGACGTCTCTCTTTAACGACGCAGGATTTGGTGTTTTCTTTTCTTTTGGCTGAAATTTAAAGACAAACATTAAGATATAAGTATTAAGAATTTCAAGCGCGCTAATAAAAACAGCTCACAGCGAAAGATAGATAGATAGCTAGATATGTCATTACGACTTTTATAAAAAAATTTAAGACAAGCATCAAGATGTAAGTATTAAGAACTTCAAGCGTGCTAATTAAAACAGAGCGCCGCGTAATATTAACTTATGGGCATCAGGACAGCGGATAATCGGCATTGCTGGATTTTCAGGCCGCCAACTGTCGCGGGCGCTGGTGCATGGCTCTGGTGGTTCTGGGAATAAAGCAGTTCTGTTGACACTTGTGCCACTACCAGGCATCTGAAAAACTTTAAATTACAAGGTTTGATTAAACAGCATTGTTTATACACGCTTAAAAGTTATAGACATTGTTGTTTGATCGAATGTAGAGGGAGCCTTACCCGTTGTGTTAGATTTCTTTGTATACACTTTTCTTTTCAGTGGTGCGTTTTTAAAAAGTTATTAGAAATTTAGATAATGTTTAAAACCGACAACATCAAAGACGTCGATCGAGCCTTACGTGTTCTGGCTAGCCGGGTCTTCTGTTTCATTTCAGGTTGCCCTGGGGTTGTGAGATCGATAACTCGCGCCGGATCGTTCTCCTCGTCAGAATTGCTGTTGCTAGTAACTGCAATGTTTGAATGTTCTGTATTTTCAGTATCAACGTTTCCGTTCACAATTCTTAAAATGTCTTGGATTTGATTGTCTGTAATAAACGTGTATGAAATATAACTAGCTCTAAAACTATATATGTAATAAAAGCATAAGATGGTTATACTTACCGATCAGGCAAGGAGTCGTCGGATTGTAATCAGATTCGTTTGAAATGTCAGTATGAGCTATCGCCATACTGTGCGCCTCGTCTGAAAGCAATTGTGCCCCACCACCGCTCATGTACGACTCATAAAAATCGTCGGCCTTGATAAGCAGCTGCGCGTTGGGGATAATGTCGTCTCCCCATAAATTTTGGTAAGAATCCATCTAAACAAATTGTATATTGTTAGTTAAAATATAGCAACATTTGTATGCTGTAAAAGAAAGACATTTAGTTAGTGATGCATTACGCCCTATAAATAAGCACAGTTACATAGATACAGATAAACATAAGTCATATTCAATAAATAGTGAAAGATTTAAAAGCATAACAGACAAATGGTGCTCACCTTTTGAGGTCTTTAACCCCTTAGGGACCCATGACGTACCGGTACGGCATGGATCCCGAGTCCTTAAGGACCCATGATGTACCGGTACGTCATGAGTTTAAAGTGAGATTGTGGCGCCCCAGGGGTTAATCCGCACAGGATCCCGGCTAAAATCATTCAGCCGGCATCCTGTCACAACGCTTGGGGGGTCATATGACCCCCCCGTATCGGCGATCGCAGCAAACCGCAGGTCAATTCAGACCTGCGGTTTGTTGCGATTTCTGCTGTTTCTGATCGCCGCGGTCCCTGACCGCGGCGATCAGAAACTTTAGTGTGGCACAAATATATATGTATCACCCCCCCTGCACCCCTGCATGATTTTAGCCTGGTGGGAGGTGCAGGGGGGGTGTTGCGGGCGGTGCGGGCAGTGCGGGAGGCGGGCGGTGCGGCAGGCGGGATCGCGATCCCCCGCCCGCCTCCCGCCGAATAATCGTTGGTGTACATTGGTGCACATTGCTGACACCCTGGTATAAATGGCTGACATCTGTGAATGGACCGCTGTATGGAAACAGTTAACAGTAAGATGCGGCTCCCTCCCTCTCCCATCGGGGGGGCTGCTGTGCCTTTGCAGCCCCCCGACAGGATGGGGTGACAGAGAGAGGGAGCCCCAGTCCTTACCCTTCCCCGTCTGTGAAGTTGTGGCCACAACTTCGCAGCGGGGGGAAGGTTCCCATGGCAACAGGACGCCTTCTCAGGCGTCCTGCTGTCCATGGTGCTGAACAGATCTATGCTAAAGGTATAGATCTGTTCAGACAAAGTGTAAGTAAAATACAGTACAGTACAATATATATTGTACTGTACTGTATTATACAGACATCAGACCCACTGGATCTTCAAGAACCAAGTGGGTCTGGGTAAAACAAAAAGTAATAAAAAGTGAAAAAAAAGTGAAAATCAAAAAACACATTTATCACTAATTAAAAATGAAAAAAAAAATCCCTACACAAGTTTGGTATCGCCGCGTCCGTAACGACCTGATCTATAAAACGGTCATGTTACTTTCCCCGCACGGTGAACGCCATAAAAATAAAAAATAAAAACTATGAGAAAATTGAAATTTTGCCCATCTTACTTCCCAAAAAAGGTAATAAAAGTGATCAAAAAAGTCGCATGTACGCCAAAATAGTGCCAGTCAAACCGTCATCTCATACCGCAAAAAATTAGACCCTACCCAAGATAATCGCCCAAAAACTGAAAAAACTATGGCTCTTAGACTATGGAAACACTAAAACATGATTTTTTTGTTTCAAAAATTAAATCATTGTGTAAAACTTACATAAATAAAAAAAAGTATACATATTTGATATCGCCGTGTCCGCATCGACCGGCTCTATAAAAATATCACATAATTTAACCCCTCAGATAACCACCGTAAAAAAAAAAAAAAAAAAAAACCTTTTTTGTCATTTTACATCACAAAAAGTGCAATAGCAAGCGATCAAATAGTCATATGCACCCCAAAATATTGCCAATAAAACAGCTATCTCATCCCGCAAAAAATGAGACCCTACTTAAGATAATCGCCCAAAAACTGAAAACACTATGGCTCTTAGGCTATGGAGACACTAAAACTTTTTTTGTTTTAAAAATGAAATCATTGTGTAAAACTTACATAAATAAATAAAATTGTATACATATTAGGTATCGCCGCGTCCGTGACAACCTGCTCTATAAAATTACCACATGATCTAACCTTTCAGATGAATGTTGTAAATAACAAAAAAAAATACGGTGCCAAAAAAGCTATTTCTTGTTACCTTGCCGCACAAAAAGTGTAATATAGAGCAACCAAAAATCATATGTACCCTAAACTAGTACCAACAAAACTGCCACCTTATCCCGTAGTTTCTAAAATGGGGTCACTTTTTTGGAGTTTCTACTCTAGGGGTGCATCAGGGGGGCTTCAAATGGAACATGGTGTCGAAAAAAACAGTCCAGCAAAATCTGCCTTCCAAAAACCGTATGGCATTCCTTTCCTTCTGCGCCTTGCCGTGTGCCCGTACAGCGGTTTACAACCACATATGAGGTGTTTCTGTAAACTGAAGAATCAGGGCCATAAATATTGAGTTTTGTTTGGCTGTTAACCCTTGCTTTGTTACTTAAAAAAATAAAATAAAATGGAAAATCTGCCCAAAAAGTGAAATTTTTAAATTGTATCTCTATTTTCCATTAAATCTTGTGCAACACCTAAAGGGTTAACAAAGTTTGTAAAATCAGTTTTGAATACCTTGAGGGGTGTAGTTTCTGAGATGGGGTCACTTTTAGGGAGTTTCTACTCTAGGGGAGCACCAGGGGGCTTCAAATGGGACATGGTGTAAATAAACCAGTCCAGCAAAATCTGCCTTCCAAAAACCAAACGGCGCACCTTTCACTCTACGCCCCGCTGTGTGGCCGTACAGTAGTTTACGGCCACATATGGGGTGTTTCTGTAAACGGCAGAGTCAGGGCAATAAAGAGACAGTCTTGTTTGGCTGTTAACCCTTGCTTTGTTAGTGGAAAAATGGGTTAAAATTGAAAATTAGGCAAAAGAATTAAATTCTCAAATTTCATCCCCATTTGCCAATAACTCTTGTGCAACACCTAAAGGGTTAACGAAGTTTGTAAAATCCGTTTTGAATACCTTGAGGGGTGTAGCTTATAGAATGGGGTCATTTTTGGGTGGTTTCTATTATGTAAGCCTTGCAAAGTGACTTTAGAGCTGTAGTGGTCCCTAAAAATTGGGTTTTTGTAAATTTCTGAAAAATTTCAATATTTGCTTCTTAAGTTCTAAACCTTGTAACATCCCCAAAAATTAAAATATCATTCCCAAAATAATTCAAACATGAAGTAGACATATGGGGAATGTAAAGTCATCACGATTTTTGGGGGTATTACCATGTATTACAGAAGTAGAGAAACTGAAACTTTGAAATTTGCAAATTTTTTAAATTTTTGGTAAATTAGGTATTTTTTTATGCAAAAAAAATATTTTTTTTTTACTTCACTTTACCAGTGTCATGAAGTACAATATGTGACGAAAAAACATTCTCAGAATCAGTTCGGCCGAACTTCCCGGAAATGTTCGGGTTCGGTATCCGAACCCGACCCGAACTCGACCCGAACTTCGTCCCGAACCCGAACCCCATTGAAGTCAATGGGGACCCGAACTTTTCGGCACTAAAAAGGCTGTAAAACAGCCCAGGAAAGGGCTAGAGGGCTGCAAAAGGCAGCAACATGTAGGTAAATCCCCTGCAAACAAATGTGGATAGGGAAATGATTTAAAATAAAAATAAAATAAATAAAAATTACCAATATCAATTGGAGAGAGGTCCCATAGCAGAGAATCTGGCTTCACGTCACCCACCACTGTAACAGTCCATTGTCATATATTTAGGCCCCGGCACCCAGGCAGAGGAGAGAGGTCCCGTAACAGAGAATCAGTCTTCATATCATAGCAGAGAATCATGCTTCACGTCACTGTCACAACCAGACAGCTGAGAAGCTCTGACAGAAGCCTTTCAAAACCTCCTCCTTGAGTTTTCTTTGTTTTGGTTTTCAGGTCCTCATCTCGTTAGCCTCTGTCAGCTGTCATGTAGTTGGACTGATTGCATCCCTTTAAATTCCTCCCCATAATGCATTAGTGTGCGGCTTATACAACTTCCTGGAGTGTGTGTGCATGCTGATCCTATTTTCCAGTCTTCTACAAGATAAGTGCTGTACATTTATTTGTGATTTTCTGTTTGCTGGATCCCAGGTGACCCTGACTCCCTCCGTGTCTAGTGTAGGGAGCCGGTGGTCATGTCCCCTCACTATTATAGGGTGTTCAGGTGTTATACAGTCGAGGTACGAGGATATGCGATCATCTACCATTGGGATTTTCGCATAGGCTGAGCAGTCAGGGAGAGTGCCAGGTCTGATGCAGGGGTCTCCCTTTTTTTTCCTTAGTTTTGGATCCAGTGAGTCATATATTCATTTTGTATTGTCTTGTTTCCTGTACACCTTCCGTGACATTATAAGCCGCCAAAACCGTCTCAAGCATGGATCCGGTTTCACTTTTGACTGAACGCTTCCAGGGTCTTTCATTGGAGGTAGCTGATCTCCGTAAGACTCTTTCTCAGTTTCTAGTGACCGGTTCAGCTTGCGTTCATGGAGTTTGTTCTGAGCCTAAGATCTCACTCCCGGATACGTTCTCCGGGGGTAGTGAGAATTTTGTGCGTTTCAGAGAGGCTTGCAAACTCCATTTTCGCCTTCTTCCCCATTCCTCTGGTGATGAGGAACGGACTGTGGGGATCATTATATCGCTGCTCAGGGGTAACGCTCAGTCGTGGGCCTTTTCGCTGCCGGTGGGGGCACGGCCCCTCCGTTCAGTGGATGAATTCTTTTTAGCCCTGGGTCAGATATATGATGATCCGGATCGTGTTGCTTTGGCTGAGTCTAGACTACGTCTGTTATGCCAGGGTAAACAATCCACAGAGATATACTGCTCAGAATTTCGGAGATGGGGAGCTGATACTGGTTGGAATGATGCTGCACTCCGAAGTCAATTTTGCCATGGTCTTTCAGAGGGATTGAAAGATGCATTTGCCTTTCATGAGAGGCCTATCTCCTTGGACTCTGCTATGTCTCAGGCCGTTCGTATTGACAGGCGTCTTAGAGAGAGAGGAGAGATCTCTCCTTCCTGTCATACTCAGTCCCAGGACAGTGCAGCGGTCTCATTCTGTGCGCAGGGGTCTCAGTCGCTGTCAGCCCCTTCTGAGCAGCAGCCCATGCAGCTGGGGTTGATTGCCTCTGACAATAGAAGATTCAGCCCGCATGGGAAGGTTTGTTTTTGTTGTGGAGGTATAAATCATTTGGCAAATGTTTGTCCCTCTAGGAGATTCAGGCATTTTTCTGGGAGTAATAAAGAAACAAAAAGGAAAAAATCTTTTAAAAATGTTCCATCTATTACTATTGGCAGGGTTGAGGCGGAAATTGAAGGTTTTCCGTTTGCTTGTAGTTCCCGTTTTGTCCTGCCTGCCAGGGTGGCGCTAGAGAGCAAGAACATTTTTTGTGAGATTTTTGTAGATAGTGGAGCAGCTGTCAATCTCATTGATAATCATTTTGTGATAACTCATGGTTTCCAGGTGTGCACTTTGGGAAAGGATATTCCTGTTTTTGCTATTGATTCCGCTCCACTTTATCAGAAATCATTAAAGGGCATAGTTCACAATATTCGTTTAATTGTGAGTGATGCTCATGTTGAGGATGTGTCATGTTTCGTCCTTAGCGGATTACCTACTCCTCTTGTGTTGGGGCTACCCTGGCTCACTAAACATAACCCCACCATTGATTGGCAAGCGAGGCAAATAAATGGTTGGAGTGACTTTTGCAGAGAGAATTGCCTCACGACATCTGTTTCTGAGGTTTCTACTAAGATTGTACCACCTTTTCTCTCTGAATTTTCGGATGTCTTCTCTGAGAGTGGAGTTCAGGATTTGCCCCCGCACAGGGAGTACGATTGCCCTATTAATCTCATCCCAGGCGCCAAGCTGCCTAAATCTCGTTTATACAATCTTTCTCAACCTGAAAGGGTCGCTATGCATGCTTATATCTTGGAGAGTCTGAGAAAAGGACACATACGACCCTCGAAGTCACCTGTTGCCGCTGGTTTTTTCTTTGTTAAGAAAAAAGATGGTTCTTTAAGACCTTGTCTGGATTTCAGGGAGCTGAACAGTATCACTATTCGTGACCCTTATCCGCTTCCTCTGATCCCGGACCTGTTTAACCAGATTGTTGGGGCTAAAGTATTTTCCAAATTAGATCTAAGAGGGGCATACAACCTGGTCAGGGTCAGAGAAGGAGACGAATGGAAGACGGCCTTCAATACCCCTGAGGGCCATTTTGAGAATTTGGTTATGCCTTTTGGTTTGATGAATGCCCCAGCCGTTTTTCAGCATTTCGTGAACAGCATTTTTTATCATTTAATGGGAAAATTTGTATTAGTGTATTTGGATGACATTTAGATTTTTTCTCCTGATTTCAAAACTCATAAGGAACACTTACGTCAGGTCTTGCTCATCCTGCGGGAGAATAAATTATACGCGAAACTGGAAAAATGTGTGTTTGCGGTTCCAGAAATTCAATTTCTGGGGTTTCTTCTCTCCGCTTCTGGTTTTCGCATGGACCCCGAGAAGGTCCGCGCTGTGCTTGAGTGGGAGCTTCCTGAGAATCAGAAGGCGCTGATGCGTTTTTTGGGCTTTGCCAATTATTACAGGAAGTTTATTTTGAATTATTCCTCTATTGTTAAACCACTCACTGATATGACCAGAAAGGGGGTAGATTTTTCTTCTTGGTCAGTAGAGGCGCGTAAAGCTTTTTCTAATATCAAGGAGAGTTTTGCTTCCGCTCCCATCTTGGTGCAACCTGATATTTCTTTACCCTTCATAGTTGAGGTTGATGCTTCTGAGGTGGATGTGGGGGCAGTCTTGTCTCAGGGTTCCTCTCCTGCCAAATGGCGACCGTGTGCCTTTTTCTCGAAAAAACTCTCCTCCGCAGAGAGAAATTACGATGTGGGAGATAGGGAATTGTTAGCCATCAAGTTGGCTTTTGAGGAATGACGCCATTGGCTAGAGGGAGCCAGACACCCTATTACCGTATTTACTGACCATAAAAATCTCTCCTGTATAACGTTTCCTCATCCAAAATACTGCAGTGACATTCCCTGTAATTTTTTTATTACTCATTCCAATAACAGTGCATCTTAGGAGTCCTGTATTGTTATTTTTTCGTCATACCTTTCCGAGTTGGGAGTGGGTAATTGCTGTGCGCCTGCTGCCTTCCTTCAATGTTTCTGCTTTAATAACTTGACCCACCCTCTCCACCCAATCAGATTTCAGCCACTGACCTCCCTTGGATGTGGTATCCCTTTCTCAAGCTTGCTCTCCGGCATCGAATCCCTGATTCCCCGTGATCACCATGGTAGGCGAGGAAAAGAACATCGAAAGTTGATAGGGCAAACCTCCAAATGGATCTTCACCGTCACAGGGACGTGCAATCGCCCAGAGGTTATTTAGAGTCACCAATGTGTGGCAGCAGGCCCCCGCCCCAAAGGTTTTAGATGGTCAGATCAGCAGGCACTTGCTCCAAATGTTTTTGAGGGTCACCTAGTGCAAATGTTTTTGAGCCCTTTCACTTAGTGCATAGGCTTTATCAGTGTAGGAGTCCCACTACCTGAACAACTGTACCACAATGGGAATGAGGCCCTCCTTTATTTGATATACAGGCTGTTTCGGAGGGCCTCTTGCTTGCAATTTTATTGCAGCACTTGCACTTTATATACAATTGAATATACAGGAAAAATGTTTCATAACAATTTTTCCTGTAAAATTAATTTTTTGGGGGGGTTTGTGTGTATTTTTGTCAGTTTGTAAAAGTGGCGTACAACTCGGACAACATTAAAATTCCTAGATCCTTTTCCATGTCAGTGTTAACGAGTCTCCAGTCTATCCAGATCACTCTGTAGTAGTATACTGTCCTCTTCAGTGTTAATTACTTTAAACAGTTTAGTGTCATCTGCGAAAATTTTTATTTTACAATGCAAGCCTTCTACAAGATCATTAATAAATATATTGAAGAGAATAAGGCCCAATACTGACCCCCTGATGTACTCCACTAGTGACAGTGACCCAATCTGAGTGTGCACCACTAATAACCACTCTCTGTTTTCTATCCCTTTTTTTAAATTAAAGTTTTACACAATAACAGCATTTTTTAAACAAAGAAAATCATGTTTTAGTGTCTCTTTATTCTGAGAACCATAGTTTTTTTATTTTTTGGGCGTTTCTCTTAGGTAGTGTCTCGTTTTTGCGGGACGAGTTGACGGTTTGATTGGTATTGATCGCTTGGTATTAAACTTTTTGTGGGGTAAGGTGACAAAAAATGCCATTTTTTTACAGTGTTCATCTGAGGGGTTAACTCATGTGATATTTTATAGAGCAGGTCGTTACGGACGTGGCAATAGCTAATATTTTTGAAACAAGAAAAATCCTGTTTTAGTGTCTTCATAGTCTGAGAGCCACAGTTTATTTTTATTTTTTGGGTGATTGTTTTAGGTAGGGTCTCATTTTTTGCGGCATAAGGGGATACTATTGATACTATTTTGGTGGGGAAACTCCTTTTTGATCGCTTGGTGTTGCACCCGCCCGATCCCATCACGTACAAGCACGGGAGGATGCGGCAAGGAGCCACATCCGCTCATGTACATGTACGTGAGGATGCATACGAGTGTATTATTGTAGTGCAGCGGCAGCATGAAGCACACGGCGTCATAGCAGGATGTCAGGCTGGGATATCACGGACCGCTCACGGCCGTGTTCCACGGCAGTGTGCATTCGGCCCCTAAGATCCCCAGAGTAGGATGTTATCCTGAACAACTTCGGAATTAACACCTGCTCAAGATTAACCCTTTGTATTCCCTAGTAAAAAGTGATCAAGGACAACTGCTCAATTAATCCCTCCTAAGACAAACTGTTAGGATCCATTGTTGATAAACGTGACCCAGAAAAACTGCCTATTAAACCAACCGTAGTCCTACTCTTACAATTCACCTAGAAATAAGATGTCCTATTAACCCACCCCCTTCCCCACAGTCCATCAGAACAACCCATAGGATCTCCCTAGCAAGAAGTTACCCTGGACAATTGCCAAATAAAATGAAGCCAACTTGCATTGAAACTGAAAACAACATTAAGGTTTAAAAGAGCATGTTTATTGAAATATATTGCTGTAATTTTTGGCTGCAATATGTATATGTTGAGCTGTGTGTCTTTATGTAGATAAGGTAGCGTATAAGATGTTGTCCTTCATTCCATGCATTATCCTAGGCAGGATATTATATAAAACTCCATTAGCTGCGTTCAATCATGATCTAGAAAACAATGGGCACTGACATCTGCCATTATACAATCGCCACCCTTGTCAAATTGGAAATAATCATCAACATCAGCTATTTCAACGATGGCTTGTAATATAATCGTGTTCTACAATTTACTGCATGTACTGTAAACCATTCTCCACCGCGGAGCTGTGTACCACACCGGGAGTGGACAGTGCATGACACAGAAGATAGGAGCCTAAATCTCATCACCGGTCATCATGAGGCCCCATAGTGGAATTAGGAATGAATGCAATGTCACTGTCTGGTATGAAAATGGAAAATCCGGCAATGTCCTGTGATGTCATCATGTAGAATCTTCAGGCCTGGTGAAGCTACCATACTCTTTATGATGTCATAATCAATGCCTGGTCTGGCCACACTTATTGTGATGTCATAATGTGTAGAATATGGATGAGGTCAATCTGTTGTGATGTAACAATGTAGAATGTGGGTAATACCGGCTCAGTCCCTGGCACCTGTGTCAGTCTTCGTCTGGCTCACCATGTGCTCACGTAAGCGGTGCCGAGTAGAGATAGGAGAAGTGGAGTTGATTCTGATCAAGAGATTCAAAGTGGAAGAGGTTGTCTCGCTCAAGAGGAGACAAGTGGAAATGGACGAAATAGAGGATATGGAGGTAGAGGGAAGACAATATGCAGAAGACATCGAGATGACGGATGAAAACTAGAAAACAGATGAACCAATGGAGGTCGGGGAATGGCAGTACCCAGACGACGTTGAAATGGCTGATATTGATGGAGATTACCAATTTGATAAGGATGGCGATTGTATAATGGCAGATGTCAGCGCCCCCAAACAGTGATCCCCAAAAATAGGTGCAAGGATTTATTGTATTTTTTTATTTATTAATACATCCTGGAATTTTTTTTAACTAAAAATTTTTGTCCATTGGTTTCTAGATCACGTATAACAGCAGATAAGAGTTTTAATAATGTCCTACCTGGAATGATGCATTGAAATTGGGAGAACATCTGATACGCCACTTTATCTACATAGAGACACGCAGCTGAACATCAATACATCGCAGACAAGAAGCTACATCAAAATCAATTTAAAAAGTATATTTTAATAAACATGTTCTTTAAACATTAAATGCGTTTTCAGTTTATAGGTAACAAAGTTTCTTGGTGTTGGGGCGGAGGGGGGGAGGGGGCAATGCTTTTAATTAGGCAGTTATCCAAGGATATATCTGACTAGTGAGATCCTAAAGGTTGGTCTGGTGCTCTGTGGGTTGGACGGCAAAATTGGGCAATTGTCCAGGGCATCTTATTTCTAAGAGTATTATAAAAGTTTTCCTGCGAGAAGGGTTAAGCAATGGTCCTGGACCAGTTCTTGCTTAGGAATACTAATGGTTGGGGTCTGTCTACAGCATGGGTGTCAAACATGCGGCCCGCGGGCCGCATGCAGCCCGCAATGAATATCTTTGCGGCCCGGCAAAGATGCAGCATCGCAGACTGCTATGTATGAGCCGGGAGAGAGGAGGGGCTGGAGTCCGTAACTAGGGGCGGGGCCCGGTGCAGTCACTGTACTCTTACACCGGGCCCCGCCGCTCACCAAAGTATTTATAAATGTGAATCCTTATCCTGTTATTAAGTTGAACTAACGCTGCCCTCTCCCATGTTCCCATGTCCCCCTTACTTAAGCTTTAATAGCAGGCAGAGAGGACAGCAGCAGTAACGTCACTCACTGACGTCGAGCGCCTGCTCCGCCCACTTTATGAATGAAGCAGGCGGAGCAGACGCGTGACGTCAGTGAGTGACGTTACTGGTGCCGTCCGCTCTGCCTGCTATGGAAGCGTGTTCGTAAGTGTTGTGGGGATACAGGGGAACATGGGAACATGGGAGAGGGCAGCGTTAGTTCAACTTAATAACAGGATAAGGATTCACGTTTATAAATACTTCGGTGAGCAGAGGGCCAGTGTATTGGGGGACACTGTTATGAGGGGGATCTGTGGATGACATATAGCAGTGTCATCCACAGATCCCCCCCCCATAACAGTTCCATCCACAGATCCCCCCACCTCATAACAATGCCATCCACAGATATCCCACCCCATAGCAGTACCATCCACAGATATCCCACCCCATAACAGTTCCATCCACAGATCCCCCACCCCATAACAATGCCATCCACAGATCCCCCCACCCCATAACAATGCCATCCACAGATATCCCACCCCATAGCAGTACCATCCACAGATCCCCATAACAGTGCCATCCACAGATCCCCCATAACAGTGCCATCCACAGATCCCCCATAACAGTGCCATCCACAGATCCCCCATAACAGTGCCATCCACAGATCCCCCATAACAGCGCCATCCACAGATCCCCCATAACAGCGCCATCCACAGATCCCCCATAACAGTGCCATCCACAGATCCCCCATAACAGTGCCATCCACAGATCCCCCATAACAGTGCCATCCACAGGTCCCCCATAACAGTGCCATCCACAGATCCCCCATAACAGTGCCATCCACAGGTCCCCCATAACAGTGCCATCCACAGATCCCCCATAATAGTGTCACGCACAGACCACCATTAATTCAAAGCCCACCAAAAGCACAACTTTTGGTTAAAAATATTTTTTTCTTATTTTCCTCCTCAAAAACCTAGGCGCGTCTTATAGTGAAGTTTAATATTTGTGTATATATATATATATATATATATATATATATAATAATCATTCCTCCTTGGTGGTTTTATCGTGAATACATTTTCACTTTTTGATATTTGTTGATTTATTACCTAGTTGCCACGTCGGCTTGGTCTTGCGGTTTAGCTGGTTTCCTAGTAACCACAATATTTTTGCGAGCATCATTACGTCATAACGACACCTGCGGCTTCCCGTTCCCGTTTTTTTTTTTTTGATGCGGCCCACATAAACTTAAATTTTGTTTTTTTGGCCCATGTTAGCCTTTGAGTTTGACATGCTTGGTCTACAGTGTTAATTAGGCAATATTTCATGACCAGTTCTTACTGGAGGGATCCTAAGGATTGGTCTGGGGGGGTTTATTGAGTAATTTTCCAGGGCCACTTCATTCTCAGGGGATACTAGCGATTGGTCTGGGAGGGGGAGGTTCATTTTTAACTAGGGAATCCTAGCGATTGCTTTTGAGAGGGTGTTAATAGGACAGTTGTTCAGCATCCCTTCCTACTTGGGGGATCTGAAAGGTTAGTTTGTAAACGCTATAACTTTTACCCAAACCAATAAATATACACTTATTGCATTTTTTTTATCAAAGACATATACAACAATAAATTTAGAGAAAAATTTATATAGAAATGTAGTTTTATTTGAAAAAATTTACAACAGAAAGTGAAAAATGAAATTTTTTGGCAAAAATTTCGGTCAATTTTGATTAATATCAAAAAAATTAAAAATGTTACCACCAAATTAAAGCTCTATTAGTAAGAAGACAAGGAGGTAAAATTAATTTGGGTGGTAAGTTGTATGACCGAGCAATAAACCGTGAAAGTAGTGTAGTGCAGAATTGTAAAAAGTGGTCTGGTCATTACGGGGGTTTAAGCTAGGGGAGCTGAGGTGGTTAAAATGATCGCTACTGTGAATAAATATACCAAATCATTATTATCGACCCCAGTTGTATATATAAACACTGTGGTGACTGTACAGATATATCCCATATATAGCTTGGCCAAGTCTATGTACAGCATGGATAATAAATCAATATCATCAATCCCTCATATATTAGAACCTGACCGAGCCAATACATAGTATGAACAGCAGAGGGCTATGTAGAAAGAAGTATAGCAATTTAAGAAATAGTAGGGCACACCTACAATCAGCTGCACATGGAGAGTTTTTATGTAAGCAGTATATTTTATTCAAACTAAATTGTGTATAGTATTACATAAAATCGTTATTAAACATATATACTTAGCATGATATATAGTATTTATAAAATAATCCAATAATACATATAAGATCAATAAAATCTATAAATAAAAATAAGGTCATAGAAGAGAAAGTCCTGTTGAGTTCCTCAATTTAATTGTTACTTTCTTTAACTCTGTATAGATGTATTATATTATTCATCCAGCAGGTGGCCCAGATAGACAAATGGGAATGGTTGGTGATATTAACTTCCTGTTTGTGGCAAATTAGTATATGTGAGGGGGGAAACTTTTCAAGATGGGTGGTGAGCATGGCGGCGATTTTGAAGTTGGCCATTTTGAATCCAACTTTAGTTTTTTTAATAGGAAGAGGGTCATGTGACAAATCAAACTTTTCACAAGAAAAACAATGGTGTGCTTGGTTTTAACGTAACTTTATGTTGTAAAGATACGAGATGCACCTGAAACTACGGATACTGGAAGCCTGTGCTAGCATTTCTCCTGCGGTGTTGCTATCAGTTTGTGAAGAGTGGGAGAAGAGGGTTGCATTGACAATCCAACACAATGGGCAGCACATTGAACACATTTTATAAGTGGTCAGAAACTTGTAAATAACTCATGAAAGAATATAGTTACGTTAAAACCAAGCACACCATTGTTTTTCTTGTGAAAAATAAGTTTGATGTGTCACATGACCCTCATCTTATTGAAAAAACAAAAGTTGGATTCAAAATGGCCAACTTCAAAATGGCCGCCATGGTCACCACCCATCTTGAAAAGTTTCCCCCATTCACATAGACTAATGTGCCACAAACAGGAAGTTAATATCACCAACCATTCCCATTTTATTAAGGTGCATCCATATAAATGGCCCACCCTGTACAATAGATTTCATCTGACTGTATTGAAGTTTGCTCATGACTTTTTCTCCTTAACCCCAGCATCGCTGACTGCGATTTTCTATCTGGGCCACCTGCTGGATGAATAATATAATACATCTATACAGAGTTAAAGAAAGTAACAATTAAATTGAGGAACTCAACAGGACTTTTTCTTCTATGACCTTATTTTTATTTATTGATTTTCTTGATCTTATATGTATTACTGAATTATTTTATAAATACTATATAGCATGCTAAGTATATATGTTTAATAATGATTTTATTTAATACTATACACAATTTAGTTTGAATAAAATATACTGCTTACATAAAAACTCTCCATGTGCAGCTGATTGTAGGTGTGCCCTACTATTTCTTAAATTGCTATACCTCTTTCTGAAGATTAGGTGAAATCTTCTTTGTAGGTGCACCCATTCCATTTTTGCTTAAGAGGTGAGCCTTCTCTAAAATACATTTTTCGCTATGTAGAAAGAACCCTCTAAAAAAAGGGGTGAGCATTTGGGTCTATTAAGGAGCATGCGATCATAGAAAAATTGTGAATAAATAGGTTTCTGTTTGTATAAAAGTGAATAAAGGGGTGTATTACATATAGACCTAAAAATCCCATGGGTTTTTTAACCTATTAGTGGTGCACCCGACATATTGGAGGCGACATAACGAGCATGTAATACAGTATACAACCAAACTAGTATTGCAATTAATATATTGTTTTAGATGGTATGATCTCTGATTTGCATGTGAAAAAATGTGGCTACCCGTTAAAATAACTTTGCAACATGTGCATATATTCCCTTTTTATGTTAGCCAAGTGGGTGAACATCTACTGTGCTCTATACCATCTACTGTTCCCTATAAAATCTACTGTGCTCTATACCATGTACTGTGCTATATACATCTACAGTGTTCTATACCATGTACTGTGTTCTATAACATCTACTGTGCTCTATACCTTCTACTGTGGCCTATACCATGTACTGTGCCCTATACCAGTGGTAGGCAAAATGCATCTCGCGAGCCATAAGCGGCTCTTTAGACTCTTCAATGCGGCTCTTTCCCACGGCGACCCATCCTGCACTACAGAGGAATCGAATCTTGCCTGTGGGACGCATTTGCGTTCCACAAAGCAAGAGAGGGCGTGTTCGCTAACTAGTATTAGCGCAAGCGCATCACAGTAGGGCCGGGCAGTGAAATCTACCAGAGACAGAACACCGCTGCAGGCTACAAGTCAGAGTCAGAGTACCTCCTTCTACCTCCTTTCAGAGTCAGTGCACCTCCTTCTACCTCCTTCTACAGGTGACTCAATTATTTGGCATCAGCATTTACTTGGCATGTGTTTAAACAGCAAAAGTAATGTCTGCAGACAAGTTTAATAAAAGTAAAAAATGATAAAGATAAAATGAAATAATAATCAAGATCCAAATAAAAGAAAGTACATATAAAAGTATTTACCCAAAACTAGACTCAGAACAACATAGATTATAGAAATACAAAATCTTTTATTGGACATACACTTGTATAAAACATAGAAATCCATATACATAAGCAGCATTAAATCACACAGGATGATCTCCACAGGTCTGTTACATTATAGTACATATAACTTTGCAATAAAAATCCCAAGCTGTGCGGAATAGTAATCAGTCACAGCCCTCAGTCAGTATACATAAAGTGCATAGTGCTTCAGCTAAAACATGACACAGGGAAAATATATGCAATGAAGGTAAATACAGACCAAACAGTCCTGGATCCCAACACGTGTCACTTTCTCAAGGGATACTGGTGGTGTGTCTGAACTGGTCATATATAGTCTGCAAATTGGGTGAATTGGGATCACATGAGCCACAAATTAACAGCTAAAAACGAAAAAACCAGAAGTGCGACGTGTTCCACGCTGGAACGCATCACATCACTTCCGGTTCCGTCCGTGTCCGGACACTCATCCTAGTCCTCATAATACAAGATAGTGATGCTGGGCAGAGAACACACATACACCTGTTTTCAAAAACCTGGAAGGGGTCATGTTTAACAATCGAGATGTGAGAGGAACCCACGGCGACAGGCCTAGGAGGACCGCTCCACAGGGGACCGCATCGGAAAACCGGATATAAAAGTATGTAAAAACACACTCTGGGCTCATGCCCACGAATGTAAGGGTGCCGTGCCTGTGTAAGACCGTGAACCGGGGAGGGACCCCCAGGATACAGCGAAGTCATGGAATAAGGAAAGCGACATGGACACCAGCTCCTGATGCAAAAACAGTAACTTTACTGAACAGGGGGATAAACAGTAGTATTAACAGTAATGACAACCGTGGTTACAGAGAGTATATATCACATATATATCAAATACAATAAACACCTCACATTCCTTTCTCTTGCCCCCAAATGGCACTGTTCATGTGCCCTGAGTACTCCCAGCCTGGACGCTGGAGTGGCCTTGTAGTGTAGCAATGATGGAGTGTCCAGAATACCCTATACCCCAGGCTCAGAGTCACGGTACCAGCCCAAATGAACAACCGTACCCAAAGTGGCGTACACAGCAGAGCCCGCAAGTCGATACTGTGCCGCAGGGTAACGGACCTGACCGCTGGCGCACACGGCAGAGCCTACAAGTCAATAACCGTGCCGCTAAGTCACTGACCTGGGTATGTCCTGTGTTTACTGGTTGCTCCAAACCGACAGCAAGTCCCTGCCCCAACATGTGATCCTGCAGAACCTGCACTCTGACCCTCTGTTCCGATCAGCTTCCTGACGCCGATACTCATTCCTGAGAACAGAATCCAGATCCACACGGTTCTCTCATGCAGCTCACAAAATGGCGGACTTCTTCTCCAAGCTGAGCAACTCCACCTCTCCTGGTAGCTCCAACCGTTCCACAGTTCTTCCAGCCTTCCAGGACCCAGTCCCCTCTCTCTCTCTCTGGGAAGCCTTCTGGATCGCTGACCCTGGCCTGGTCCTTATCCGATGGGGACTTATACCAACTCGCAGGTCCTTCCATCCACCATGAGGCCTCACAGGGTCTGTAACCACATTCCACGGTCCGACTGACCTTCCGGGAACCGATCCTTTCTCCCTTGGCAACATCTGCATTCAGGGCCGGCCTTAGGTGTTCAGGTGCCCTGTGCGAGCTAATCTCGTGTTGCCCCCCCCCCCCCCCCCCCCCCCCCGGTTCACCTAAACATACACAAAGAGGAAAACAATCTTTGTAACAAACAGTTTTCTTTAATTACAGATAATTTAAGTGCAAGTGCAAACAAGTACAATCATACCCAGTGTCACCCGTAGCCAGTCTCCTGCCCCCCTTAATCATACCCTGTCACCTTTGCCCAGTCCCCTGCCCCCCTTAATCATACCCAGTGTTACCCAGAGCCAGTCCCCTGCCCCCCTTAATCATACCCTGTCACCTTTACCCAGTCCCCTGCCCTTCTTAATCATACCCATTGTCACCCTTACCCAGTCCCCTGCCCCCCTTAAATTAAGGGTGACAGACTGGGTATGATAAAGGGGCAGGGGACTGGCTTTAGTTGACACTGGGTATGATTAAGGGGGCAGGGGACTGGGTAAAGGTGACAGGGTATGATTAAGGGGGGCAGGGGACTGGCTATGGGTGACAATGGGTATGATTAAGGGGGGCAGGGTCTAATTAAGGGGGCAGGAGACTGGGTAAAGGTGACAGGGTATGATTAAGGGTGGCAGGGGACTGGCTATGGGTGACACTGAGTATGATTAAGGGCCTTAATCATACCCAGTGTCACCCATAGCCAGTCCCCGGCCCCCCTTAATCATACCCTGTCACCTTTACACAGTCCCCTGCCCTTCTTAATCATACCCAGTGTCACCCTTACCCAGTCCGCTGCCCCCCTTAATCATGGGCAGGGTCTAATTGAGGGGGCAAGGGACTGGGTAAAGGTGACACTGGGTATGATTAAGAAGGGCAGGGGACTGGGTAAAGGTGACAGGGTATGATTAAGGGGGGCAGTGGACTGGCTCTGGGTGACACTGGGTATGATTAAGGGCCTTAATCATACCCAGTGTCACCCATAGCCAGTCCCCGGCCCCCCTTAATCATACCCTGTCACCTTTACACAGTCCCCTGCCCTTCTTAATCATACCCAGTGTCACCCTTACCCAGTCCGCTGCCCCCCTTAATCATACCCAGTGACTGTCACGGTGTCACTCACCTTATCTAGTCCCCTGCCCCCTTAATCATACCCAGTGTCTGTCACCCTTATCCTTATCCAATCCCCTTCCCCCAGTCCCTATTTAAAGAAAGATATTTGGTAATAAAAAAAAAAAAAAAAAAGAGTACCGCACATACCTGTTACATCCAGTGACGTCTCCAGTGAAGTAGACTTTCCTCAGCATCTTCATTCGGAGATAGGACCGTCATGATAACTTCTTTCAGCCGCGTCTCGTCTCTGCAGAGTTTCACAGAAATTTATGGGGATTTCTCACTTTACTATCATCCTCAGATAACAGACCTCCCCCGTAGTGCCCATAACTATAATGCCCTCTGTATAATTATAATATATACTGGCCCCTTTATATCATTATTATTATTATTTCCTCCTCTGTATTATTATTATTAATATTATAATGGCCCCCTCTGTAGTATTATAGTAATAATTTTGCCCCCACTTCAGCCCCTCCAGCATACAGTCCTATGTAAGATACAACCTTCCCCCTGCCTTCAGCCCCTCCAGCATACAGTCCCATGTAAGACACATTACTTCCCTGCCATCAGCCCCTCAAGCATACAGTCCCATGTAAGGTAGATCACTCTCCTGCCTTCAGCCCCTCCAGCATACAGTCCCAAGTAAGGTACATCACTCTCCTGCCTTCAGCCCCTCCAGCATACAGTCTTGTGTAAAATACATCATTCTCCGCCTTCAGCCCCTCCAACATACAGTCCTATGTAAATAATATCACTCCCCCTGCCTTCAGCTCCTCCAGCATACAGTCCCATGTAAGATACAATGCCCCTCCAGCATACAGTCCCATGTAAGACACATCACTTCCCTGCCTTAGCCCCTCCAGCATATAGCCCTATGTAAAATAATATCACCCTCTTGCTTCAGCCTCTTCAGCATACAGTCCCATGTAAATAATATCACCCCAACTACCCTCTCTTCAGACCCCTCTAACATACAGTCTCCAGTACAAAGATGATTCCTTCTCCCTTCAGCCCCTGCAAAAAGCCCCCCAAGTAAAAATAACAGTCACTATTCTCCTCCACATACTTATCTTCACACTCTGCTCCTGCTCTGTAGAATCTCCCGCGTTGATCCTTTTATTTTCTATAATTGTATCCAATCATCATGGGACCAAATTTTCTATATTGTGTGTATTAAATGTTAAGTTTTAAACTGATCACTTACCCTATATTTTCAGTAGAATCTCCCGCACCTCGTTAGGCCACGCCCCCTGGGTGACGAGACTCCACCTCTTCCCCTGACATCATACCTCCTAGGATCAACTACATTCTACACACTACGCTCGCTCTACTGCCTCATAGGCTTCAGGCCACTAGCCTGAAGCCTATGATGAAGAACAGAGGGGACGGGAGCCATAGGCTCCCATGATCCTCATTTTAGTGTTTGCTGCCTGGCGCCCCCTGCAATTTTGCACCCAATCTTGGCTCAGGTCGGGCCGGCCAGCTGCTGTAGTCTGTAGAGACCGTCTGCAAGCTGTGTCGGCCGCCGGGCGCCCCTGTTGCCATGGCGCCCTGTGCGGCCGCACAGCTCGCACACCCCAGAGGCCGGCCCTGTCTGCATTGCTGACAGGCATCAGTCACTTCTGACAGTCACTTTGACCTCTCCAAGTCCCACGGACCTGAGGATGGCACTGGATCCTGTATTCAGCCTTTGCACAAACATGTCTCCTCATGTCACCATTTCCTGCTCAGTCTGGCACACAGCATGAGTCATCATCTGTTTTGCATATCTAGATCCGGCAGTAACTTCGCTGTGTGGGGAAACAGCAGCCTCTTGTGGCAGAAAACAGAATGACAGTCTCAGAAACAGCATTCAAGAATCAGTGGCTATTTCTCCATCTTACACCTGTGCTGCGGACTTCAAATAGCGGTCCACAATGCACGGACACAGACCATGGGGCAGCTGCATGAGGATCGCGGACCTATTCACTTGAATGGGGTTCACGATCCGCATCCGACTGCCCGCACCGCAAAAAAGTAGTGCATGCTGAAGTGAATGGGTCCATGATGTGGGCTGCACACGGCCGGGTCCAGGATCCGGGATATGAGGGCTACAGAGTGCTTCCGTGGTGCTTCTGGCTGTGGACCCATTCACTTCAGCATGAGCTTCCTTCCTATATATTTTAGGTTTTAAAAATGTGGCTCTCAAAAGAAATTTCAATCGTGGTTTTGGCGATATTTGGCTCAGTTGACAAAAAAGTTTGCCCACCACTGTCCTATACCATCTACTGTGTCCTTAAGCCTGAAAGATTGGAGTACGCTCAGGACGAGATGGTGATCTACAGTGTTAAATGCTGCAGAGAGAAAATGCAAAAACTGTACATGTGTTTTACCATCAATCTAGTACAGCACATAGAATACTAGTGAGAAGTCTGTGTCAGGTCATCTCACATACTGGATTTAATTAAAAAAAATTGGGTTTGAAAAACCATATGAGTCAGTGATTAACAACATAATATTAGGGCTAAATACCGTTTATTGTCTCCAGTTCTTTATTCTCTACAGTTCTAAATGTTTATTTTTATTTATTTTGGGGGGGGGGGGCTATTGAATTGAACAAACTAACAGATAAGTGATCAGTACACCAGGGTAGGTCACCACATTATCTGTGGCTGACAACATGATATTAAGCATTATACCGGGCCCTTAATCATCCGTTTCTATTTATTTTATGTAAAGATACGATCACACATAGACTCAAAACTTACAGTAGACCGCCTAAAGACCTTTCAATGTGCAAACTAAGACAACACTGGCCGGCTGCTACTCTACCCGATATACAATGGCTCCTTTTTAGACCATAGACAAGGCACAATGAATCTATGGGATCCTTTGAAATAGTACTATGCTTAGGATCCCCCCTAGAAGGATGTGACCCTGGAGAATTAAACTATTGACTAGCCCACTCCTTCTCCTAAGGCCAACAATTAAGTTTGCCCTGGGCAATTGACCAATAAACCCTACCCGTCTTAGACTAACCCCTAAGATCCCCAGAGAAGGAAGTGATTCTGAACAACTGCCCAATTAACACTTACCCAAGATTAACCCTTTGGATTCCCTAGTAAGAAGTGATCCTAGACAACTTCCCAATTAATCCCTTCTAAGACTAACCGTTAGCATCCATTGTTGATAAAAGTGGCCCAGAAAAATTGCCTAATAAACCAACCATAGTCCTACCCTTACAATTCACGTAGAAATAAGATGCCCTATTAAACCCACCCAGTTCCCCACAGTCCATCAGAACAACCCATAGGATCTCCCTAGCAAGAAGTTACCCTGGACAATTCCCCAATAAAATGAAGCTGACTTGTATAGAAACTGAAAACAACATTAAGGTTTAAAAAATAATGTTTATTGAAATATATTGCTGTCATTTTTGGCTGCAATATGTATATGTTGAGCTGTGTGTCTTTATGTAAATAAGGTAGCGTATAAAATATTGTCCTTCATTCCATGCATTATCCTAGGCAGGATATTATATAAAACTCCATTAGCTGCGTTCATCCATGATCTAGAAAACAATGGGCACTGACATCTGCCATTATACAATCGCCACCATTGTCAAATTGGTAATAATCATCAACATCAGCCATTTCAACATCGGCTTGTAATATAATTGTGTTCTGCAATTTACTGCATGTACTGTAAACCATTCTCCACCACGGAGCTGTGTACACACCGGAGTGGACAGTGCATGACACAGAAGATAGGAGCCTAAATCTCATCACCGGTCATCATGAGGCCCCATAGTGGAATTAGAAATGGATGATTGATGAAAATCCTGCGATGTCCTGTGATGTCATCATGTAGAATCTTCAGGCCTGGTGAAGCTACCATACTCTTTATGATGTCATAATCCAGGTCTGGTCTGGCCACACTTATTGTGATGTCATAATGTGTAGAATCTGGATGAGGTCAATCTCTTGTGATGTAACAATGTAGAATGTGGGTAATACCATCTCAATCCCTGGCGCCTGTGTCAGTCTTCGTCTGGCTCACCATGTGCTCACGTAAGCGGTGCCGAGTAGAGATAGGAGAAGTGGAGTCGATTCTGATCAAGAGATTCAAAGTGGAAGAGGTTGTCCCGCTCAAGAGAAGACGAGTGGAAATGGACGAAATAGAGGATATGGAGGTAGAGGGAAGACAATATGCAGAAGACATCGAGATGACGAATGCAAACGAGGAAACAGATGAACCAATGGAGGTCGGGGAACGGCAGTACCCCGACGATGTTGAAATGGTTGATATTGATGGAGATTACCAATTTGATAATGATGGCGATTGTATAATGGCAGATGTCAGCGCCCCCAAACAGTGATCCCCAAAATAAGGTGCAAGGATTTCTTATTGTATTTTATTTATTTATTAATAGATCCTGTAAACTAAATATTATTGTCCATTGTTTTCTAGATCACGGACAACAGCAACTAACAGAGTTTTATATTGTCCTACCTGGGATGATGTATTGAAATTGGGAGAACATCTGATACGCCACTTTATCTACATAGAGACACGCAGCTGAACATCGAAAGCTCGCAGACAAGAAGCTACATCAAAATCAATTTTAAAAGTATATTTTAATAAACATGTTCTTTAAACATTAAACGCGTTTTCAGTTTATAGGTAACAAGGTTTATTTGTGTTGGGGGGGGGGCTCTTAATTAGGCAGTTATCCAAGGATATATCTGACTAGTGAGATCCTAAAGGTTTGTCTGGTGCTCTGTGGCTTGGACGGCATAATTGGGCAATTGTCCAGGGCATCTTATTCCTAAGAGTATTATAAAAGTTTTTCTGGGGAAAGGGTTAATTAGCAATGGTCCAGGACCAGTTCTTGCTTAGGGATACTAATAGTTGGGATCTGTCTACAGTGTTAATTAGGCAATTGTCTATGGCCACTTCTTAATGGAGGGATCCTAAAGATTGGTCTTGGGGGGTTTATTGAGTAATTTTCCAGGTCCACTTTATCCTCAGGGGATACTAGGGATTGGTCTGGAGGGGGGGGGGGGGGGGGTTAATTAGGCAATTGTGCATTACCACTTTTTAACTAGGGAATCCTAGTGATTGGTCTTGAGAGGGTGTTAATAGGACAGTTGTTTAGCATCCCTTCCTATTTGGGGGATCTGAAGTGTTAGTCTCAGGGTGGGGAGAAGAGGTTAATTGGACAGTTGTCCAGGGGCACTTATTAGCAGGGCAGTTGTAAGGGTTGGCCATAGGAGGGGTGGGGGGGGACTGAATTGTGCAGCTTTCTAGGGCCCCTTCTTTCTAGGGCTACTCTAAGCAGTGGCATAGCTATTGGGGAAGCAGGGCAAGGAGCATCAGGACCCGGGAGCAGTAGCAAGAGTATTGCCAGTAGGGAAATATTTCCTAATAGGCACTTAGTCCAGGGCACCAAAGAGTCAATTTAATTATTTCACAATTCCTATCTTTCAGCAGGGACTGGTTACCTGGAGGTGCGACCCCAAGATAGTGCAGCCCACATATAAAATGGAGAAGAGGGGGAGAGGGATTCTCCTGCTTCTTCTCTGCACTGTAGAAGCTTCTGTTCTCCCAATCATTTGTCACACTTCACTGACAACACAGGGACCTCCAAGAGAAAGCACTCAGAGGAACCTGGATGCATTGGGCTGCTGGAGCATCCCCACCTCACTGTTGGCGCAGCTGAGTACCTTTCCTGTGAAAGACACTGCCAAAGGATAGCCATGAGCGCCCATGTGCAGTGCTGTGTCTCAGCCTCGTCCCCTTCTGAGCACTGCTGCTGCCTGCCTGCTAGCCAGTGCCACCAACATGCTGCTTCAGACTCCCTTTCTGATGAGTCTGATACAATCTACTGTGCCTTTTATCATGTACTGTGCCCTATACCATCCACTGTGCCCTATAAAATGCACTGTTTCCTTTACCATGTATTATTCCCTATAGCAGTGGTGGGCAAACTTTTTTGTCAACTGAGCCAAATATCGCCAAAACCACGATTGAAATTTCTTTTGAGAGACACATTTTTAAAACCTAAAATATATAGGAAGGAAGCGCATGCTGAAGTGAATGGGTCCACAGCCAGAAGCACCACGGAAGCACTCTGTAGCACTCATATCCTGGATCCTGGACCCATTCACTTCAGCATGTGCTACTTTTTTGCGGTGCGGGCAGTCGGATGCGGATCGCGAACCCCATTCAAGTGAATGGGTCCGCGATCCTCATGCAGCTGCCCCTTGGTCTGTGTCCGTGCATTGTGGACCGCTATTTGCAGTCCGCAGCACAGGTGTAAGATGGAGAAACAGCCACTGATTCTTGAATGCTGTTTCTGAGACTGTCATTCTGTTTTTTGCCACAAGAGGCTGCTGTTTCCCCACACAGCAAAGTTACTGCCGGATCTAGATATGCAAAACAGATGATGACTCATGCTGTGTGCCAGACAGAGCAGGAAATGGTGATATCAGGAGACATGTTTGTGCAAAGGCTGAATACAGGATCCAGTGCCATCCTCAGGTCCGTGGTACTTGGAGCGGTCAAAGTGACTGATGCCTGTCAGCAATGCAGATGTTGCCAAGGGAGAAAGGATCGGTTCCCGGAAGGTCAGTTGGACCGTGGAATGTGGTTACAGACCCTGTGAAGCCTTATGGTGGATGGAAGGACCTGCGAGTTGGTGTAAGTCCCAATCGGATAAGGACCAGGCCAGGGTCAGCGATCCAGAAGGCTTCCCAGAGAGAGAGGACTGGGTCCTGGAAGGCTGGAAGAGCTGTGGAACGGTTGGAGCTACCAGGAGAGGTGGAATTGCTCAGCTTGGAGAAGAAGTCCGCCATTTTGTGAGCTGCATGAGAGAACCGTGTGGATCCGGATTCTGTTCGCAGGAATGAGTATCGGTGTCAGAAAGCTGATCGGAACAGAGGGTCAGAGTACAGGTTCTGCAGGGTCACATGTTGTGGCAGGGACTTGCTGTCGGTTTGGAGCAACCAGTAAACACAGGACATACCCAGGTCAGTGACTTAGCGGCACGGTTATTGACTTGTAGGCTCTGCCGTGTGCGCCAGCGGTCAGGTCCGTTACCCTGCGGCACAGTATTGACTTGCGGGCTCTGCTGTGTACGCCACTTTGGGTACGGTTGTTCATTTGGGCTGGTACCGTGACTCTGAGCCTGGGGTATAGGGTATTCTGGACACTCCATCATTGCTACACTACAAGGCCACTCCAGCGTCCAGGCTGGGAGTACTCAGGGCACATGAACAGTGCCATTTGGGGGCAAGAGAAAGGAATGTGAGGTGTTTATTGTATTAGATATATATGTGATATATACTCTCTGTAACCACGGTTGTCATTACTGTTAATACTACTGTTTATCCCCCTGTTCAGTAAAGTTACTGTTCTTGCATCAGGAGCTGGTGTCCATGTCGATTTCCTTATTCCATGACTTCGCTGTATCCTGGGGGTCCCTCCCCGGTTCACGGTCTTACACAGGCATGACCGGATCTCCAACCCCCACATACCTATTGGACCTCCCACCCCTTCCAGAGCTCCCACCCAAACACCCCTCCAGGACCTCCCACCCCAACATCCCCCCCAAGTGTCGTCCACAGATCCCCCCCCTTAAGTGTCGTCCACAGATTCCCCCCCCTTCAGTGTCGTCCACAGATCCCCCCTTTAGTGTTCTCCACAGATCCCCCCTTTAGTGTTCTCCACAGATCCCCCCTTTAGTGTCGTCCACAGATCCCCCCTTTAGTGTCGTCCACAGATCCCCCCTTTAGTGTCGTCCACAGATCCCCCCTTTAGTGTCGTCCACAGATCCCCCCTTTAGTGTCGTCCACAGATCCCCCCTTTAGTGTCGTCCACAGATCCCCCCTTTAGTGTCGTCCACAGATCCCCCCTTTAGTGTCGTCCACAGATCCCCCCTTTAGTGTCGTCCACAGATCCCCCCTTTAGTGTCGTCCACAGATCCCCCCTTTAGTGTCGTCCACAGATCCCCCCTTTAGTGTCGTCCACAGATCCCCCCTTTAGTGTCGTCCACAGATCCCCCCTTTAGTGTCGTCCACAGATCCCCCCTTTAGTGTCGTCCACAGATCCCCCCTTTAGTGTCGTCCACAGATCCCCCCTTTAGTGTCGTCCACAGATCCCCCCTTTAGTGTCCTCCACAGATCCCCCCTTTAGTGTCCTCCACAGATCCCCCCTTTAGTGTCCTCCACAGATGTCCTCCATAGATCCCCCCTTCAGTGTCCTCCACTGGCCTACCTCATCTTCTGCTCGTGCAGCAGTGCGCCTTGGGCCCACCTACTCCAGTCCTGACTAGTGTTGATCACGAATATTCGAATTGCGAATTTTAATCGCGAATATCGGCACTTCGAGAATTCGCGAATATTTCGAATTTCGCAAAATACTATTCGTAAATGCGCATATTCGAATTTTTGTGAAATAACAGTGCATGCGAATTTTTATTGCGAAAATTTTGTATGCGAATTTTATGCGAATTTTCGCAATCAAGAAAATAATGCCGAATATTCGCCCAAATATTCGTGAAATATCGCGAATTCGAATATTGCCCCTGCCGCTCATCACTAGTCCTGACCTGACTACTCCTCTGCTTTCCTTGGCTTCCCCCCAGCCAGGCCCGAGCCGCGGCCCGCCCAAGCCCGCCCACTACAGCCGCGGCCCGCCCAAGCCCCGCCCACCTGGCTGCCCGGCTGTGTAAAAAATAAATAAAATAAAAAATGAATGCAGTCCGGGACGGGCCCCCAGTGGCGTAGGGCCCCATAGCCACTGCTATGGTTGCTATGGCTATCCCTACGCCACTGATCACTATCTTGTATTATGAGGAATAGGATGAGTGTCCGGACACGGACGGAACCGGAAGTGATGTGATGCGTTCCAGCGTGGAACACGTCGCACTTCCGGTTTTCGTTTTTAGCTGTTAATTTGTGGCTCATGTGATCCCAATTTACCCAATTTGCAGACTATATATGACCAGTTCAGACACACCACCAGTATCCCTTGAGAAAGTGACACGTGTTGGGATCCAGGACTGTTTGGTCTGTATTTACCTTCATTGCATATATTTTCCCTGTGTCATGTTTTAGCTGAAGCACTATGCACTTTATGTATACTGACTGAGGGCTGTGACTGATTACTATTCCGCACAGCTTGGGATTTTTATTGCAAAGTTATATGTACTATAATGTAACAGACCTGTGGCGATCATCCTGTGTGATTTAATGCTGCTTATGTATATGGATTTCCATGTTTTATACAATTGTATGTCCAATAAAAGATTTTGTATTTCTATAATCTATGTTGTTCTGAGTCTAGTTTTGGGTAAATACTTTTATATGTACTTTCTTTTATTTGGATCTTGATTATTATTTCATTTTATCTTTATCCTTTTTTACTTTTATTAAACTTCTCTGTAGACATTACTTTTGCTGTTTAAACACATGCCAAGTAAATGCTGATGCCAAATAATTGAGTCACCTGTAGAAGGAGGTGCACTGACTCTGAAAGGAGGTAGAAGGAGGTACACTGACTCTGACTTGTAGCCTGCAGCGGTGTTCTGTCTCTGGTAGATTTCACTGCCCGGCCCTACTGTGATGCTCTTGCGCTAATACTAGTTAGCGAACACGCCCTCTCTTGCTTTGTGGAACGCAAATGCGTCCCACAGGCAAGATTCGATTCCTCTGTAGTGCAGGATGGGTCGCCGTGGGAAAGAGCCGCATTGAAGGGTCTAAAGAGCCGCTTGTGGCTCGCGAGCCGCACTTTGCCGACCACTGCCCTATAGCATATACTGTTAACTATATGATCTAATGTGCCCCATGCCATGTACTGTGTCCTATACTATCTACTGTGCCCAATACTATCTACTGTGCCATATACAATGTACTGTGCCGTATACCATGAACATTGCCCTTTATTATGTACAGTGCCCTATACCATCTACTGTGCCCTATACCATGAACTGTGTCCTATACTAACTACTGGGCTGTATACCATCTAATATGCCCTATACCATGTACTGTGTCCTATTCTATCAACTGTGCCCTATACCATGTACTGTGCCCTATTCCGTGCACTGTTTCTATACCATCTACTGTGCCCTATACTAATTTCTATACCCTATGCCAATTACTGTGCCATATACCATGTACTGTGCCCTATAGCATGTACAGTGCTCTATACCATCTACTGTGCCCTATAGCATATACTGTGCCGTATTCCATCTTCTGTGACCTCTATCATGTACTGTTTCTTCCACTATCTACTATGCCCTATACTATGTACTGTGCGCTCTACCATCTTCTGTGCCCTGTACCATATACTGTGCCCTTTACCAACTACTGTGCCCTATTCCATATACTATGCCATATACCATCTACTTATAGTATAGTGCGCGTATAGTGCGCAAATTTTGTGTTTTGCCCCAAAAAGATGTTTTTTTTCATAACAGAATATAATTGCAGTATTTCAAGCTTGTATTTTACAAAGTACACTGACAGATGCAGCAAAGGCCCCAGATGTAGGGTATTGCTAAAAGTGGGTGTTTTTTAAACCCAGAATATTATGGCAGTATTTCAAGCTTGTATTTCACACTGACAACTGCAGCAAAGGCCGCTAATTTAGTATTTTGCCCAGAATAAGTGTTTTTTTTATAACAGAACATGAACATAACAGTATCTAACGCTTGTATTTCGTACTGCAAATGCAGCAAAGGTCGCAAATTTAGTGTTTTGCCCATAATGGGTGTTTTTTTAAACCCAGAATATTATAGCAGTATTTGAAGCTTGTTTTTCACACTAACAGATGCAGCAACGGCCGCAGATATAGGGTATTGCCCAAAATTTGTATTTTTTTAAGCCCAGAATATTATGGCAGTATTTCAATGCTTGTATTTCACACTGACAGATGCAGCAAAGGCCGTAAATTTAGTATTTTGCCAAAAATTTGTGTTTTTTTTATAACAGAATATTATTGCAGTATTTCAAGCTTGTATTTCATACTAGCAGATGCAGCAAAGGCCTCAAATTAAGTATTTTGCCCAAAATGGGTGTTTTTTTAACAACAGAATATTATTGCAGTATTTCAAGCTTGTATTTCACACTAACAGATGCAGCAAAGGCCTCAAATTTAGTATTTTGCCCAAAATGGGTGTTTTTTTCAACCCAGAATATTATGGCAGTTTTTCAAGCTTGTATTTCACACTGACAGACGCAGCAATGACCTCAAATTTAGTATTTTGCCCAAAATGGGTGTTTTTTTCAACCCAGAATATTATTGCAGTATTTCAAGCTTGTATTTCACACTGACAGATGCAGCAAAGGCCGCAAATGTATTATTTTGCCTAAAATGGGTTTCTTTTTTTTATAACAGAACATAACAGCAGTATCTAATGCTTGTATTTCACATTCACAGATGCAGCAAAGACCACAGATGTAGGGTATTGCCAAAAATGGTTTTGTTTTTTTTAAACCCAGAATATTTTGGCAGTATTTCAAGCTTGTATTTCACACTGACAGATGCAGCAAAGGCCGCCAATTTAGTATTTTGCCCAAAATTGGTGTGTTTTTTTTAATAACATAACAGCAGTATCTAACGCTTGTATTTCACACTGACAAATGCAGCAAAGGCCGCTATTTTAGTATTTTGCCCAACATTGATGTTTTTTTAATAATAGAATATATCAGCAGTATCTCACACTTGTATTTCACACTGAGAGATGTAGCAAAGGCCGCAAATTAAGTATTTTGCCCAATATGGGTGTTTTTTTATAAGAGAATATTATTGCAGTATTTCAAGATTGTATTTCACACTGTCAACGCAACTTCTGTGAGAAGGTCTGTTAGATGTTCTTCTCTACCTGCATGAAGTTCTTTGTTTTATTTTCACTTTGTTATCTCCTTTCCTTCTCCCAGCTGTCACCTATTTACACTAATTGTCTCCCTTTATATTCCCTCCCATACTGCCTCACTTTGCGGTTTATACTTCTTCCTGGATTGTGTTCACTGTTGGAGGCTGCTTCCTCAGATAAGTTTGCTTCCTTTATTTGTGTTTCCTTGCTGGCTTGATTCTAGGTGACCCTGAATCCGTCCGTATTAAGTGCAGGGCGCCGGTGGTCGTGTCCCCTCACTATTATAGAGTTTTTAGGTGTCACATAGTATGAGGTACGTGGACATGCAATCGTCTACCATAAAGACCTTTGCATGGGCATAGCAGTCAGGGAGAGCTCTAGGGGTTTTATAGGGCTCACCCATATGCTCCTTAGTTTGGGATCAAGCCAGTCGGATGTTTATTTATAAGTTCCAGCTTTCTGCAACACCATCCGTGACATTATAAACCGCCATAACCGTCATTAGCATGGTTCCAGTTTCAGCCTTGATTGACCGCATGCAGGGTCTTTCGCTGGAGGTAGCAGATCTCTGTAAAACTGTGTCTCAGTTTCAGGTGACCGGTTCTGCTGGCGTTCATGGAGTTTGTTCCGAGCCTAAGATCTCGCTTCCGGATACGTTCTCCGGGGGTAGTGAGAATTCTGTTCGCTTTAGAGAGGCTTGCAAACTCCATTTTCGCCTACTTCCCCATTCCTCTGGTGATGAGGATCAGAGGTTGGGGATCATCATCTCGCTGCTCAGGGATAACGCTCAGTCTTGGGCCTTTTCGCTGCCGGTCGGGGCACGGCCCCTCCGATCGGTGGATGAATTTTTTGAAGCCCTGGGGCAGATATATGATGACCTGGAACGTATTGCTCTGGCTGAATCTAAACTGTGTTTTTTATGCCAGGGCAAACAGTCTGCAGAGATATATTGTACAGAATTTTGGAGATGGGCAGCTGATACTGGTTGGAATGATGCTGCACTCCGAAGTCAATTTTGCCATGGTCTTTCGGAAAGATTGAAAGATGCATTTGCTTTTCATGAGAGACCAGCCTTGTTAGAATCTGCCATGTCTCTAGCTGTTCGTATTGACAGGCGTCTTAGAGAGAGAGAGGAGACTACTCCTTCCTGTCATATTCAGTCCAAGGACAGTGGGGCTGTCTCATTCAGTGCGCGGGGGTCTCTGTCGGTCTCAATCCCCTCTGAGGAGGAGGCCATGCAGCTGGGTTTGATTGCCTCTGATAGTAGAGGATTCAGCTCACAGAGGAGGGTTTGTTTTTGTTGTGGGGGTATAAATCATTTGGCAAATGTTTGCCCCTCTAGGAGATTCATGGAGTTTTCTGAGGGTAATAAAAGAAAAACAAAAAGAAAAAACACCCTCTAAAAGTTTCCCATTTGCTACTATTGGCAAGGTTGACGTGGAAATTGAAGGTTTGCCATTTACTTGTAGTTCCCGTGTTCTCCTACCTGCCAGGGTGGAGCTAGATAGCAAGAACATTGTGAGATTTTTGTAGATTGTGGAGCAGCTGTCAATCTCTTTGATAATCAATTTGCAATAACGCATGGTTTCCAGGTATGCACTTTGGAAAAGGATATACCTGTTTTTGCTATCGATTCAGCTCCACTTTCTCAAAGATCGTTAAAGGGCATAGTTCACAATATCCGTTTGACTGTAGGTGACGCTCATGCTGAGGATATGTCATGTTTCGTCTTAAGCGTATTACCTACTCCTCTAGTGTTGGGGCTACCCTGGCTCACTAAACATAACCCCACCATTAATTGGCAAGCAAGGCAAATAAATGGTTGGAGTGAGTTTTCCAGAGAGAATTGCCTCACGACGTCTCAGAGGTTTCTACCAAGACTGTGCCATCTTTTCTCTCTGAATTTTCGGATGTGTTTTCCGAGAGTGGTGTCCAGGAGTTGCCCCCGCATCGGGAGTACGACTGCCCTATTAATCTCATCCCAGGCGCCAAACTGCCAAAATCACGTTTATACAATCTCTCCCAACCTGAAAGAGTCGCTATGTGTACTTATATCTCTGAGAGCCTGAGAAAGGGACACATCCGACCCTCGAAGTCACCTGTTGCCGCTGTTTTTTTTTTGTTAAGAAAAAAGATGGTTCTTTAAGACCTTGTCTGGATTTCAGGGAGCTGAACCGTATCACAATTCGTGACCCATATCCACTTCCTCTGATCCTGGACCTGTTTAACCAGATTGTTGGGGCTAAGGTTTTTTCTAAGTTGGATTTAAGAGGGACATACAACCTAGTCAGGGTCAGGGAAGAGGACGAATGGAAGATGGACTTCAATACCCCTGAGGGTCATTTCGAGAATTTGGTTATGCCTTTTGGTTTGATGAATGCTCCAGCCGTCTTACAACATTTTGTGAACAGCATTTTTCATCATTTAATGGGGAAATTTGTACTGGTGTATCTGGATGACATTTAGATTTTTTTCTCCTGATTTCAAGACTCATCGAGACCACCTACGTCAGGTCTTGCTGATTCTGAAGGATAATAAATTGTACGCTAAACTGGAAAAATGTGTGTTTGCGGTTCCGGAGATTTAATTTCTTGGTTTCCTTCTCTCCGCTTCTGTTTTTTGCATGGACCCTGAGAAGGTCCACACTGTGCTTGATTGGGAGCTTCCTGAGAATCAGAAGGCACTGATGTGGTTTTTGGGTTTTGCAATTATTACAGAAGGTTTATTTTGAATTATTCCTCTGTTGTTAAGCCACTCACTGATATGACTAAAAAGGGGGTAGATTTTTCTTTGTGGTCGGTAGATCCGCTTAAAGCCTTTTCTAGTATCAAAGAGAGTTGCTTCCGCTCTTACTTTAGTACAACCTGATGTCTCTCTACCTTTTATTGTTGAGGTGGACGCTTCTGAGGTGGGTGTGGGTGCGGTCTTATCTCAGGGTCTCTCTCCTGCCAAATGGAGACCGTGTGCCTTTTTCTCAAGGAAACTCTCCTCTGCAGAGAGAAATTACGATGTGGGAGATAGGAAGTTGTTGGCCATCAAATTAGCTTTGGCGTAATGGCGCCATTGGTTAGAGGGAGCCAGACACCCTATTACCGTGTTTACAGACCATAAGAATCTGGCCTACTTGGAATCGGCCAAGCGTCTGAACCCGAGACAGGCCAGATGGTCTTTGTTCTTTTCTAGGTTTAATTTTGTTGTCACGTTCCGCCCTGGGGTTAAAAATGTGAAGGCGGATGCCCTGTCACGTTGTTTTCCGGGAGGGGGAACTTTGAAGACCCGGGTCCCATTTTGGCTGAAGGGGTGGTCGTCTCTGCTCTTTATCCTGATTTGGAGGCAGAGGTTCAGCAGCCCAGACAGAGGCTCCTGGAGTCGCCAGGAGTCCTCTGATAAGTCACCATTTTTTGGTGCATATGGGTTTCATCCGCAGTTTGGGATATTCTCTGGAGAGGGGTCTTCTGGTTTACCTGATAAGGAGAGATTTTCCTCGTCTTTATCATTTATTTGGCAAAAGATTCAGGAGAGGATAAGTGAGAGATATAAGCGTGTGGCGGATAAGAGACGTGTGCCTGGTCCTGACCTGAATGTGGGTGATCTGGTGTGGTTGTCTAAAAGAATATCAAACTGAAGGTTCCCTCCTGGAAGTTGGGTCCTAAGTTTATTGGGCCTTACAAGATCTTGTCTGTCATCAATCCCGTTGCCTTCCGTTTTGATCTTCCTCAGACTTGGAAGATCCATAATGTTTTTCACAGGTCCCTATTAAAACCTTATGTCCAACCCACTGTAACCTCCTCTTTGCCTCCTCTTCCGATTGTTGTTGATGGTAATCTTGAAATCCAGGTCTCTAGGATTGTGGATTCTCGCATTATTCACGGTTCTCTCCAGTACCTCGTTCATTGGGAGGATTATGGTCCTAAGGAGAGGATGTGGGTCCCAGTGGCAGACATTAAGGCCACTCGTCTTATCAGGGCTTTCCATAGGTCTCATCCTGAGAAGGTGGGCTCTGAGTGTCCAGTGTCACCTATTTACACTAATTGTCTCCCTTTATATTCCCTCCCATACTGCCTCACTTTGCGGTTTATACTTCTTCCTGGATTGTGTTCACTGCTGGAGGCTGCTTCCTCAGATAAGTCTGTTTCCTTTATTTGTGTTTCCTTGCTGGCTTGATTCTAGGTGACCCTGACTCCGTCCGTATTAAGTGCAGGGAGCCGGTGGTCGTGTACCCTCACTATTATAGGGTTTTCAGGTGTCACATAGTATGACGTACGTGGACATGCAATCATCTACCATAAAGACCTTTGCATGGGCATAGCAGTCAGGGAGAGCTGTAGGGGTTTCATAGGGCTCACCCATATAATCCTTAGTTTGGGATCAAGCCAGTCGGATGTTTATTTATAAGTTCCAGCTTTCTGCAACACCATCCGTGACACACACTGACAGATGCAGCAAAGTTCCCAGATATAGGGTATTGCCAAAAATGGGTGTTTTTTTTAACCCATAATATTATTGTAGTATTTCCAGCTTGAATTTCACAGTGAAAAATGCAGCAAAGGCCCCAGATGTAGGGTATTGCCAAAAGTGGGTGTTTTTTAAACCCAGAATATTATGGCAGTATTTCAAGTTTGTATTTCACACTGACAGATGCAGCAAAGGCCGCAAATTTATTTTTTTGCCAAAAATAGGTGTTTTTTTAATAACAGAATATATCAGCAGTATCTAACGCTTGTATTTCACACTGAAAGATGCAGCAAAGACCGCAAATTAAGTATTTTGTGTTTTTTTTAATAACAGAATATTATTGCAGTATTTCAAGCTTGTATTTCACACTGACAGATGCAGCACAGTTCCCAGATGTAGGGTATTTAAAAAAATGGTTTTTTTTAAGCCCAGAATATTATTGTAGTATTTCAAGCTTGTATTTCACACTGACAGATGCAGCAAAGACCGCTAATTTAGTATTTTGCCCAAAATCTGTGTTTTTTTAATAACAGAATATTATTGCATTTTTCAAGCTTGCATTTCACATTGACAGATTTAGCAAAGGCCACTAATTTAGTATTTTGCCCAGAATGGGTGTTTTTTTTAATAACAGAATTTAACAGCAGTATCTAACGCTTGTATTTTACACTGACAAATGCAGCAAAGGCCGCTAATTTAGTATTTTGCCCAACATTGGTGTTTTTTAATAACAGAATATAACATATACAGTGGAGGAAATAATTATTTGACCCCTCACTGATTTTGTAAGTTTGTCCAATGACAAAGAAATGAAAAGTCTCAGAACAGTATCATTTCAATGGTAGGTTTATTGTAACAGTGGCAGATAGCACATCAAAAGGAAAATCGAAAAAATAACTTTAAATAAAAGATAGCAACTGATTTGCATTTCATTGAGTGAAATAAGTATTTGAACCCTCTAACAAAAAAAGACTTAATACTTGGTGGAAAAACCCTTGTTTGCAAGCACAGAGGTCAAACGTTTCTTGTAATTGATGACCAAGTTTGCGCACATTTTAGGAGGAATGTTGGTCCACTCCTCTTTGCAGATCATCTCTAAATCCCTAAGGTTTCGAGGCTGTCTCTGTGCAACTCTGAGCTTGAGCTCCCTCCATAGGTTTTCGATTGGATTAAGGTCCGGAGACTGACTAGGCCACTCCATGACCTTAATGTGCTTCTTCTTGAGCCACTCCTTTGTTGCCTTTGCTGTATGTTTTGGGTCATTGTCGTGCTGGAACACCCATCCACGACCCATTTTCAGTTTCCTGGCAGAGGGAAGGAGGTTGTCGCTCAGGATTTCACGATACATGGCTCCGTCCATTTTCCCGTTTATGCGAATAAGTTGTCCTGTGCCCTTAGCAGAAAAACACCCCCAAAGCAAAATGTTTCCACCCCCATGCTTGACGGTGGGGACGGTGTTTTGGGGGTCATAGGCAGCATTTTTCTTCCTCCAAACACAGCGAGTTGAGTTAATGCCAAAGAGCTCTATTTTGGTCTCATCAGACCACAGCACCTTCTCCCAGTCACTCTCTGAATCATTCAGGTGTTCATTGGCAAACTTCAGACGGGCCTGCACATGTGCCTTCCTGAGCAGGGGGACCTTGCGAGCCCTGCAGGATTTTAATCCATTGCGGTGTAATGTGTTTCCAATGGTTTTCTTGGTGACTGTGGTCCCTGCTAATTTGAGGTCATTAACTAACTCCTCCCGTGTAGTTCTAGGATGCTTTTTCACCTTTCTCAGAACCATTGACACCCCACGAGGTGAGATCTTGCGTGGAGCCCCAGAGCGAGGTCGATTGATGGTCATTTTGTGCTCCTTCCATTTTCGAACAATCGCACCAACAGTTGTCACCTTCTCTCCCAGCTTCTTGCTAATGGTTTTGTAGCCCATTCCAGCCTTGTGCAGGTCTACAATTTTGTCTCTGACATCCTTGGACAGCTCTTTGGTCTTTCCCATGTTGGAGAGTTTGGAGTCTGCTTGATTGATTGATTCTGTGGACAGGTGTCTTTTATACAGGTGACTAGTTAAGACAGGTGTCCTTAATGAGGGTGACTAATTGAGTAGAAGTGTCTAACCACTCTGTGGGAGCCAGAACTCTTAATGGTTGGTAGGGGTTCAAATACTTATTTCACTCAATGAAATGCAAATCAGTTGCTATCTTTTATTTAAAGTTATTTTTTCGATTTTCCTTTTGATGTGCTATCTGCCACTGTTACAATAAACCTACCATTGAAATGATACTGTTCTGAGACTTTTCATTTCTTTGTCATTGGACAAACTTACAAAATCAGTGAGGGGTCAAATAATTATTTCCGCCACTGTATATATATATATATACTGCAAATTTAGTATACTGCAAATTTAGTATTTTGCTCAAAATGGGTGTTTTTTTTTAAAACTGAATATTATTGCAGTAGTTCAAGCTTGAATTTCATACTAGCAGATGCAGCAAAGGCCTCAAATTAAGTATTTTGCCCAAAATGGGTGTTTTTTTAACAACAGAATATTATTGCAGTATTTTAAGATTGTATTTCACACTAACAGATGCAGCAAAGGCCGCAAATTTATTATTTTGCCTAAAATGGGTGTTTCTTTTTTTTATAACAGAACATAACAGCAGTATCTAATGCTTGTATTTCACATTCACAGATGCAGCAAAGACCACAGATGTAGGGTATTGCCAAAAATGGTTTTGTTTTTTTTTAAACCCAGAATATTTTGGCAGTATTTCAAGCTTGTATTTCAAACTGACAGATGCAGCAAAGGCTGCCAATTTAGTATTTTGACCAAAATGGGTGTTTTTTTTATAAAAAAATATTATTGCAGAATTTCAAGCTTGTATTTACACTGACAGATGCAGCAAAAGTCGCATATTTCATATGTTGCCCAAAATTGGTGTTTTTTTTTTAAATAACAGAACATAACAGCAGTATCTAACGCTTGTATTTCACACTGACAAATGCAGCAAAGGCCACTATTTTAGTATTTTGCCCAACCTTGGTGTTTTTTTAATAACAGAATATATCAGCAGTATCTCACACTTGTATTTCACACTGAGAGATGTAGCAAAGGCCGCAAATTAAGTATTTTGCCCAAAATGGGTGTTTTTTTTATAAGAGAATATTATTGCAGTATTTCAAGCTTGTATTTCACACTGTCACCGCCACTTCTGTGAGAAAGTCTGTTAGATGTTGTTTTGTTTTCACTTTGTTATCTCCTTTCCTTGCTGGCTTGATTCTAGGTGACCCTGACTCCGTCCGTATTAAGTGCAGGGAGCCGGTGGTCGTGTCCCCTCACTATTATAGAGTTTTCAAGTGTCACATAGTATGAGGTACGTGGACATGCAATCGGCTACCATAAAGACCTTTGCATGGGCATAGCAGTCAGGGAGAGCTCTAGGGGTTTTATAGGGCTCACCCATATGCTCCTTAGTTTGGGATCAAGCCAGTCGGATGTTTATTTATAAGTTCCAGCTTTCTGCAACACCATCCGTGACATTATAAACCTCCATAACCGTCTTAAGCATGGATCCGGTTTCAGCCTTGAAAAAACACCTTCCTTCCTCTGAGCAAGACAGAAGCTATAACCCGCACAGGACACTGGGAGTGGGCGTAATTTAAACTCATACCAACGACCCCACCCAGTGCACCTGAAGGGAGGCGGATACTGCTCAACTCCAAAACAATAACAAAAGGCTACACACGTGCTGCTAACCTGGCAGACCTCCGCACATAACCTGAGCAGGGCATGACAGTAGGAGGCGTACTGTCTAGAGGACGGCCGCACTGCTTTTGCACCCTGCTCCCTCTTCTGCTGTGCTGGTGGCGCTGTGCGACCACCGCCTCTTCCTCCGAACTACATAGGTCACTCGCATGACCTTGATTACATGTGGGGTGAAGGACCTCATCGTCCTCCACATCATCTTCCACCCAGTCTTCACCCCTGAGTGTATATCATACGGTCTGAACCAGTGTAGGCCTAAATTAAATATATCTTTGCACAAAATGGCTGTATTTCAAATGGCTGTATTTCAAATGGCTGATTCAAACCCCTGTATGTAGAGGGGGTATCTCACACGGTCTGAACCAGTGTAGGCCTGAAGTAAATATATCTTTACACAAAATGGCTGTAATTTAAATGCCTGATTCAAACCCCTGTATGTAGAGGTGGTATCTCACAGGGCCTGAACCAGTGTAGGCCTGAAGTAAATATATCTTTGCGCAAAATGGCTGTATTTCAAATGCCTGATTCAAACCCCTGTATGTAGAGGGGGTATCTCTCACGGTCTGAAGCACTGTAGGCCTGAATTAAATATATCTTTGCACAAAATGGCTGTATTTCAAATGGCAGTATTTCACATGCCTGTTTCAAACCCCTGTATGTAGTGGGGTATCTCACACGGTCTGAACCACTGCAGGCCTGAATTAAATATTTATTTGCCCAAAATGGCTGTATTTTAAATGGCTGTATTTCAAATGCCTGATTCAAACCCCTGTATGTAGAGGGGGTCTCTCACAGGGCCTGAACAACTGTAGGCCTGAAGTAAATATATCTTTGCCCAAAATGGCTGTATTTTAAATGGCTGTATTTCAAATGCCTGATTTAAACCCCTGTATGTAGGGGGGCATCTCACACGGTCTGAACCAGTGTAGGCCTGAAGTAAATATATCTTTGCACAAAATGGCTGTATTTCAAATTCCTGATTCAAACCCCTGTATATAGAGGGGGTATCTCACACGGTCTGAACCACTGTAGGCCTGAAGTAAATATATCTTTGCACAAATGCCTGTATTTTAAATGGCTGTATTTCAAATGCCTGATTTAAACCCCTGTATGTAGGGGGGTATCTCACACGGTCTGAACCAGTGTAGGCCTGAAGTAAATATATCTTTGCCCAAAATGGCTGTATTTTAAATGGCTGTATTTCAAATGCCTGATTTAAACCCCTGTATGTAGGGGGGTATATCACATGGTCTGAACCAGTGTAGGCCTGAAGTAAATATATCTTTGCACAAAATGGCTGTATTTCAAATTCCTGATTCAAACCCCTGTATATAGAGGGGGTATCTCACATGGTCTGAACCACTGTAGGCCTGAAGTAAATATATCTTTGCACAAATGGCTGTATTTTAAATGGCTGTATTTCAAAACCCTTATTCAAACCCCTGTATGTAGAGGGTGTATCTCACAGGGCCTGAACCAGTGTAGGCCTCAATTAAATATTGGTGCACCAAATGGCGGTATTTAAAATCTCTGAATGTAACCCAAATCTCACAATGACATTTGTGTCAAAGGCTGCCAACTAAATTTTTTGTGCCCAAACGAGTGTTTAACAACTGAATTTGACAGCAGTATATAAGCCTGTAATTTTACACGTGCTGATGCTGCAAGGCCTGAAAATAGTGTTTTTTGTCAAAAAAGTGTGTTTTTCAAACCCCAGAAAATGATGGGTGTATTTCTACCTTAAATTGCACACTGACTAATACAGATGTTGTAGACTGTCAAAAAAAGTGTTTTTTATGGTAATAGAATATGAAAGCTGTATACATTAAACTTGAATTTAACACTTTGCGATCTGGAAAATACTGTTTTTTTTTTTAAGTGTATTTTTCAAACCCCAGAAAATGATGGTTGTATTTCTACCTTATATTGCACATTGACTAATACAGATGTTGTAGATTGCCCAAAAATAATTTTTTTGCTAACAGAATATGAAAGCTGTATATATTAAACTTGAATGTAACACTTGCAGATCTGGAAAATACTTAACTTTTTTTTTTTAAACAAAAGTGTGCTTTTCAAACCACAGAAAATGATGGGTGTATTTCTACCTTAAATTGCACACTGACTAATACAGATGTTGTAGATTGCCCAAAAAGTATTTTTTTGCTAACAGAATATGAAAGCTGTATATATTAAACTTAAATGTAACACTTGCAGATCTGCAAAATACAGTTTTTTAAAAAAGAAGTGTGTATTTCAAACCCCAGAAAATGATGGGTGTATTTCTACCTTAAATTGCACATTGACTAATACAGATGTTGTAGATTGCCCAAAAAGTCTTTTTTTGCTAACAGAATATGAAAGCTGTATATATTAAACTTGAATTTAACACTTGCAGATCTGGAAAATACTGTTTTTTGAAAGAAAGTGTGGTTTTTTCAAACCACAGAAAATTATGGGTGTATTTCTACCTTGCTGATGGGTGATTTGCAATGTCCCAAAAGCTCAGATGCAGTGCTGGTGCACTGAGCATGCATACAATGGCCGCCGCCGCCACCACCCACCTAACTAACAGAATTATGAAAGTTTTTTTTTTTTTTGGTCAATGGCCTCAGGGCAGGGTAAAACGATTGTGTCCTGCACCAACACAACTATTTCTAGGTAGATCGCTGAGTTAGATTCTCTCCTAATCTCTCCCTGAAATCACAAGTCCAGCAGCATCCTCTCCCTACACTTGTAACAGCAGAGTGACGTGCAGCGCTACGTGACTCAAGCTTATATAGAGGCTGGGTAACATGCTGCTCTGGCCAATCACAGCCATGCCATTAGTAGGCATGGCTGTGATGGCCTCTTAGGGCAAGTAGTATGACGCTTGTTGATTAGCTGCTGTGCAGCCTTTCAAAAAGCGCCAAGAAAGCGCCGAACATTGAACCCAAACTTTTATGGAAATGTTCGGGTCCGGGGTCCAAAAATCCTAAAGTTCGGTACGAACCCGAACTTTACAGTTCGGGTTCGCTCAACCCTACATATAACCTGAATGCTGATCAAAAAAGCCTGACCTCGGCTTCTGTCCTTTTTGACTCAGTTTTGGCTCCTTTTGGTATACAAATCCTGTTGCCTGCTGAAAAATTATAGTATTTCCTCTCAAAAGTTACCTAAAGATTTAAGTACAGTTTAAATATCAATTCAAATTAACATGTTTGTGTATGCAGGGCTACAGATAATATATCGTTTATATCCACTAGATGTCAGTGTTTCCCAGTCCTCAGTGAGTATGACTTGATGTTAAATAAAAATGGCACAAAAAAATTAGCAATTTTCTTTCATAGAATAAAATACTGTAATACAATCTAATAAAAATATATTGCCTTCACTATTTTAAAAGGAATGTGTAGAAAATGACCTATAGTTTAAAGGGAACCTGTCACCGGGATTTTGTGTAAAGAGCTGAGGACATGGGTTGCTAGATGGCCGCTAGCACATAATATAGTTCGTACTGATACAGGTAGTGCCACCCAAATACAGAGACAAACCTTCCTATCATCTAGAAAATATTGCATATTTCCATGTTTGCACTGTATTTATTATCCTAATGTGCTTAGGGGTGCATCAGGGGGGCTTCAAATGGGACATGGTGCCCAAAAAAAAAAAGGCCATCAAAATCTGCCTTCCAGAAACTATACAGCGTGCCTTTCCTTCTGCCCCCTGCCGTTTGGTCATACAGCAGTTTACGACCACATTTGGGGTGTTTCTGTAAACTGCAGAATCAGGGTCATAAATATTACGTTTTGTTTGGCTGTTAACCCTTGCTTTGTTACTGAAAAAATGGATTAAAATGGAAAATGTGCCAAAAAATTGCTGTTTTGGTACCGTTTTTATTAGGTCATGGGTATTTTTATAGAGCAGATTCTTATGGCCACATATGGGGTGTTTCTGCAGATTCTTTATAGAGCAGATTCCTAATATGTATTATTTATGTTTTACACTATATTATCTTTTTACAAAAAAACATTTTAGTATCTCCATAGTCGAAGAGTCATTTATTTTTTATTTTTAGCCGATTATCTTAGGTAGGGGCTACTTTTTTGCGGGATGAGAGGACTGTTTCATTGGCGCTATTTTGGGAGGCATATGACTTTTTTATTGCTTGCTATTACAATTTTTATGATGTAAGGTGACAAAAAAAATACCTTATTTTTGCACCATTTTTATATATTTTTTTTTTTACCGTGTTCATCTGAGGGGTTGGGTCATGGGGTATTTTTATAGAGCATATTTTTATGGATGTGGCGATACCTTATATGTCAACTTTTTTTATTTATTGTAGTTTTACTAAATAATATTTTTTATTTTCTTAGTTTTAGTGTCTCAAGTCTTAGAACCATAGTTTTTTTATCCGATTGTCAGTGGCTAAATTGGGATATAAATTTAGTACTCCATGGAAGTGTGGTACTCCCTAAAGCAACCGTCAATGGAGAGTCCCGGATAATCAGGGCACGTGTCACACTGAGTAGTGGTGTCCTTCCGTATCCCCCTCCTGTGAAACACTCTGCACTTTTTTTGGGTCCGTCCCTTCTTTCCAGTATGGGGGACCACACCTGGAAAGTGTTGGGCAGGGACGATCCGGGCGCCTACAGTTCCCGAGGTACTCCGGTCTGCTCTTTCCCAGTTAGAAAAGATCAGGGCCTTGAGTACTGCATAATAGATCTGAAGGAATGTCCCTGTGTTGCCAGCGCTCCGGGACAGCAAAAAAGAGTTGTACAAGGCAACCTGTACCAAGTAGACCACAACTTTTTTGTATCATGCCCAGGTTTTGCGCATTACATTATATGGCTTGAGGACTTGATCAGAGAGATCAACTCCTCCCATATACCGATTGTAGTCGACAATCGGGCTTGAGGACCGTTGCCGCGGTACCTCACACAGGGACAGGGGTGATGCCGTTACCGTGAATTGTGAACAGTATAAGGACATCTCTCTTGTCCTTATATCTGACCAGCAACAGGTTTCCACTGGTAAGCGCACGGGTCTCACCCCTGGGGATAGGTACCTGGAGGGGGTGGGCAGGGAGGCCACGTTTATTTTTCCGCACGGTCCCACAAGTGGATGTGGATCTGGCGGAGAGGGACTGGAACAAGGGGATACTAGTATAAAAATTATCCATGTACAAGTGGTAACCCTTATCTAGCAGTGGGTGCATAAGGTCCCACACAAGTTTCCCGCTAACACCCAGAGTGGGGGGACATTCTGGGGGTTGAATGCGGGAATCTCACCCCTCGTACACACGAAACTTGTAAGTGTACCCTGAGGTACTCTCACAAAGTTTGTACAGCTTCACGCCATACCTCACCGCTTAGAGGGAACATACTGGCGGAAAATGAGTCCCCTTGAAAGCAATGAGAGACTCATCAACTGTGACCTCCCTTCCATGTACCTAGGCCTGTACAAATTTGGCCCCAAAGTGATCGATGACCGCCCTGATTTTGTACAGGCTGAATCTGAATAATGCAGGCATTTCCGGATGGCCTCAAACCGGGAGCGTGTCATGGCCATACTGTAAAGTGGGGCCTGGTAGAGGACGTCCCCACTCCAGTAATGCCTGACACTAGGTTTCTTGACTAGGCCCATGTGCAGCACAAGGCCCCAAAACTTCCTCATCTCGGCTGCACTGACCGGAGTCCAGCCACCGGGCCTAGCCAAAAAGGAGCCCGGGTGTTGAGCAACAAACTGTTGGGTGTACAGGTTTGTTTGCTCCACCATTAGCTTTAAAAAGTGGTCACTGAAAAAAAGACTAAAGTAGTTGTATTCAGTGAAGCCCACTGTGGAAATCTGGATTCCTGGTTGGCCTACAAAATCAGGAATCACAGGCTCAAAACGCTCTGGGGTATACCATGCAAGTTCACCGGCAGGGGGCTCCGGTGGACTTAATTGGTGGGCTGGGAAACTAGTACGAGCCCCAGAGCTGCTTGTACTAGGGTGGGCCACAGGGTCCCTAGCATGGCGATCCTCTGGCTCCGCCTGGCGGCGTCTCTGCAGCCTTGGGGGCTCATCATCATCGCTAGATGATGAGGAGGACGCGGATGACCAAAGGAAAGTGGGGTCATCCTCGTCCTCACTGGGACTCTTGGAGTCGGAGGCAAGCTGGGCGTATGCCTCCTCGGCCGAGAACACTCGGCGGGCCATAGGGGAGTGTGTGTGTGCATGTGTGTGTGCGTGCGTGATAAACTTTATTTTGTGTGCGTGTGTGTGGGGGCACGGGTGTTCGCAAACTTACCCTAAACCTAACAGACAAAAAAAAAGACTAACTAAAAAAAGGCCAATAAATGTGAAAAAAAATTAAAATCGGTGATCAACCGTCCGAAGTTGATCAGCGGTGGTGTGTGCGATGCGCTAACAATGGCTGGACGCTAAGAATGCCGGCCACAGTCAGCGTACGCACAAAAATAAAATAAAAATACTTGCGCCCCAAAAAAAGTTGTGGGGGGTGGGGAACAGGGGGGCCAGCTGCAGCACCCCTGGGGGTCTAGGGTCACACAGCTGTGCTGTGGACCCCAGATACCCGATTTAGGGTGATGCAATCAGTAAAGTTTTTTTTTTCTTCCACTAACTTTCCCTAAATATCCCTGCCTAACCTAACCTTTCCCTAACCTTTTCTTAAATACCTGGTGGTGCTGGGCACAGATGGGGGTGCTGGGGCACAGATGGGGTGCTGGCTGACGATCCTGAGATTTTTACAGATGGGGGTAATGGCTGGAGATCCGACGCAGCGCTCCTCTCTCCTCGGCTCCCGGGCTGAAAGCTGAAAAGGAGGAGGAGAGGAGCGCTGATGCAATTTGAAATGCCTGCCCGCCCAGCCGACCAATGAGATCGATCATCACCTCTTAGGATTGTGATTGTTGGTGTATTATCACACCAGCGATCACCATCCTGTTCCGGGTTATCAGGTCCCCAGAGACCCAAATAACCCGGAAACGCAGCAAATTGCAGGTCTGAATTGACCTGCGGTTTGCTGCGATCGCCTACACAGGGGGGTCACAGGACACTGGTCAGATTTGCAAAAAATGGCCTGGTCCTTAAGGTCAAATAAGGCTGTGTCCTTAAGGGGTTAAGGACCAGAGAAGTACATGTACGTCATGGTGATCGGGTGGGTGCAGCTGCGCCCTCCTGATCAGCGGTAGGGGACCGCTGCTGCATGTGCCGGCATCTGTGAAATCACTGATGCCTGCGCATTAACCACTGTACAGCCGCGGTCAGCGCTGACTGTGGCATGTGCGATTACCGTGCAGGGAGAAAGAATATATTGGGTCCCCATGCTGCTGTGACGGGGACCCGATGGCATGGAAGGCAGCCACGATGCCTTCCTTAGCACTTACAGCCAATGCATGACAATACAGAAGTATTGTCATGCATTGTAAAGGGGATCAGATCCCCAAAAGTTATAGACCAGAGTGGGACAAAAAAGAAAGTTAAAAAAAAAGTAAAAAAATAAATAAAAATATCCTTTTTGCAAAAATAAAGGGAAAAAAATTGTAAAAAATAGGGACATTAACATTACCTTAGAACATTATCTATATTGCTCTACTGCCATTTTATGCTTCTATGATACATTGTTTATTGTTGTTTGTTTCATTTTATATTGCCACCATTTTAGATTATGTTCAATAAATCTTATTATATTCGAATTCTCAGATTTCAATATGACTACATATTCCAATCCTATAACCACCCTAAAATAGTACCAACAAAACTGCCAGCTTATCCCGTAGTTTCCAAAATGGGGTCACTCTTTTGGAGTTTCTACTTTATGGGTGCATCAGGGGGGCTTCAAATATGACACGGCAGCCTAAAAATTTTCCCTGTGAAATCTGCTATACAAAAACCACATGGCGCTCCTTTCCTTCTGTGCAATGCCGTGTGTCTGTACAGCAGTTTACGACCAAATATGGGGTATTTCTGTAAACCACAGAATCTGGTTAATAAATATTGAGTTTTGTTTGACTGTTAAACCTTGCTTTGTTAGTGGCAAAAAATTTATTAAAATTGAAAATCTGCCAAAAAGTTAAATTCTGAAAGTTTATCTCCATTTTCCATTAATTCTTGTTGAACACCTAAACAGTTAGCAAAGTTTGTAATATCTGTTTTGAATACTTTGAGGGGTCTAGTTTCTAAAATGGGGACATTTTTAGGTGGTTTCAAGCCTCACAAAGTGACTTCAGACCTGAACTGGTCCTTAAAAAGTGGGTTTTGGAAATTTTCTGAAAGATTTCAAGGTTTGCTTCGAAACTTCTAAGCTTTCTTAACGTCCCCAAAAAATAAAATGGCACTCCCAAAATGATCCAAACATGTAGTAGACATATGGGAAATGTAAAGTAATAACTATTTTGGAGGTATTACTATCTATTATAAAAGTAGAGAAATAGAAAATTGGAAATTTGCAAATTTTTACCAATTTTTGGTAAATTTGGTATTTTTTTATAAATAAAATTTAAAAATTTGACTTAATTTTACCACTTTCATAAAGTACAATATGTGACGAGTAAACAATCTCAGAATGGCCTAGATAAGTAAAAGCGTTTTAAAGTTATAACCACATAAAGTGACACATGTCAGATTTGCAAAAAATTCAGGTGAACTTAAAATTAAGGTAACCTTAAGGTGAAATATGGCAGGGTCCTTAAGGGGTTAATATATAAATATATACAGTACAGACAAAAAGTTTGGACACACCTTCTCATTCAAAGAGTTTTCTTTATTTTTATGACTATGAAAATTGTAGATTCACACTGAAGGCATCACAACTATGAATTAACACATGTGGAATTATATACATAACAAAAAAGTGTGAAACAACTGAAAATATGTCATATTCTAGGTTCTTCAAAGTAGCCACCTTTTGCTTTGATTACTGCTTTGCACACTCTTGGCATTCTCTTGATAAGCTTCAAGAGGTAGTCACCTGAAATGGTCTTCCAACAGTCTTGAAGGAGTTCCCAGAGATGCTTAGCACTTGTTGGCCCTTTTGCCTTCACTCTGCAGTCCAGCTCACCCCAAACCATCTCGATTGGGTTCAGGTCCGGTGACTGTGGAGGCCAGGTCATCTGGCGCAGCACCCCATCACTCCCGTTCATGGTCAGCCCCTTCCTGGTGAAGTCTGCCTCGGGCTGTGTGACACTACCCCCCGTGTGTAGCAAAGCCTCGCAGCTAAAGGCTTATCCTGCAGCATGACCTGCAATCGATGATCCTGGCTGCACACTGAAGGCAGCCACCGAGGACCCCGCCAACAGCCGGGGACCGTGACAGAGTCATCACCGATGGGAGGGGAACTGATCCCGGCGGCAGAGCCGGGGACACTTCAACTCCCGGGCCGAGGCAAGCTGGTTCCTCACTGGCTTCTGTGCTCTGACGGGCAGAGGACGGATGGGTGCTGCTGATGGCTGGAGCCCGGCGTGTGTGTGGCGCTGATCATGTATGGGTCGTGCGAGTGTCGGTAACCATGACTCTTCACAGACAAAAGGAGGATGAGAGAGCCGCTGATAAACCATGCCAGTCCTGCTGCCCTCTGGCTTGGAGGAATCAGCAAATGGCACGGCAGGCTGTGTTACCGCAGTGTTCTCTAGACTCGATGTGCCCGATATGGAAACTAAGAGCAGACCGATGCGGGCAGCGTGTGGAGCGCTGTGTGCCTATTTGTATCTGAGAGGTCTATTTTCCTATATGGTTTATGTATGGAGGCCAGTGTCTAAAGATCACACAGAGGACTATGGGTTACACTATATTTTCTATCTACAAGGGGGAGACACTTTCAGGCACACAATGCTTTTGTACTCGAACTGCTTGAATTCTCATTGAAGAGGAACTACTTCCTATTTAATGGGCGATTCTACCACCGGCTTAGGGGCACTGCGATAGGGAGCCCTTGTGCCCCGTCGTATGCAAATATGTTCCTGGGCTGGTGGGAGAATACTATAGTATTCAGAGATGAATCTATGCTGGAGCTGCAGTGTGTTCAAAAGTGGGCACGCATTATAGATGACGCGTTCGTCATCTGGAAGGGGAGCTTGGAAACCTTCTCTGCTTGGGTGCAAGAACTTAACAAGAATGAGATAGGCCTCCATTTCACATCTGAGTGTCATCCATCAAAACTCCCCTTTCTTGACATCTGTGTCAGTATAAACCATAGCAGCTGTCTGGAGACCTCTATTTATCATAAACCGACCTCCACTAATTCCCTCTTGAGGTGGGAGAGTAGCCATCCTTACCCCATCAGGAAGGGAATACCACGGGGCCAATACCTGCGGTTAAGGAGGAATTGCTCCAGATGCTCGGATTTTATCGAACAGGCCGATGATTTGAGAACCCGATTTCTTGACCGGGGGTACCCGGCAGGTGTACTGACACCAGCGTACCAGATGGCCCTTAATAAGGACAGAGTGTCACTCCTTACCCCTCAAAAGGATGTCCCCATGGCTGATGGATGTAAAGAAAACAGGGAGATCCGTCTCATCAGCACGTACAATGGTTGCTCTTCCGCAATTAGAGATATTATCTCTAAGCATTGGCACGTATTGCGGATGGACCCAGACATTTGTAAGGTCATAAAGGAGCACCCCAGCATCACCTACAGGCGCGGCAGGAGTATCCGTGACCTGATGGTGCATAGCCACTATATACCAGCGGCCCCTAAAAAAACATGGCTTGAAAGAGGCATCAGTGGCAACTTCAGATGTGGAGGATGCGTGGCGTGCCCCTTTATGACCAAGGCAAAAACATTCATGAGTAACAACACCGGTAAAACATTCACAGTGAATGATTTCATTCACTGTAGAAGCATGGGAATAATCTACAAGATTACATGTGAGTGTGGAAAAGAATATGTGGGTAAGACAATTAGAGAACTAAGGAGGAGGATAGGAGAACATGTGGGTGATATAAAAAATTGTAGAGATACACCAGTGTCACAACACTGAACATGATGGAAGGCCTGACTGTCTCTCCTTTATGGGGATTGAAAGAATCAAACCAGGAATGAGACGGGGGGATGTTGACAGGAGGATCCTTCAATGTGAAGCGAAGTGGATCTTCTATCTTAAGACGGTCCATCCCTTCGGTCTAAATGAGCAACAGAATTATAGCTGCTTCATATGACCGCTGTCTATCCTAAATGCATTGTAGTAGGATACCATCTACTTGTTTGAATAGGAGTCTATCTATCTGTCTATTTTAAATGCATTGTAGCAGGACACCATTATCCACAGGTTCGTTGAATAGGAGTCTATCTATCTGCCCGAGCTTTCCTGAATTTGTATATGCTCACCTATTCATGGGAACATGTGAAGTATGACGGATAATTTTAGGCAATCAATAAATAGGAAGCATTGATATGGCACCGCTACTAATAGTACAGATGAATTGTACTGTAGTTTTCCCTTGGTTTCGCCGGTTGGTACTATGCCGGGTATCTTGGTATGTGTTTGGCTATCCTGTCAGATTAATATCCATATTTGCGATTCAGCATGAACAAAATAGCAGGCAAGTTATCATTTGCAGCTTTACCGGGCCGTGCGGATGTGAGCGTGGATGTTGCCAAGCAACTGGTGACGCTCAGACCCAGGTCCATACCTCACTTCCGGTTAGCCCGCACCATGTGATTCCAACTTCCGGTCCGGTGGAACGCACGCGAGCGGCGTGCGTTCCACAGGCAATGACAGATGCTCTGGCTGCTGCGGACAGGTGAGACAGGTAATCAGGGGGGCGTACACCCACTGGGAGGTGGGGTAATATAAGGAGGTGGACAACAATTACTAATTGCTCACCCAAATCAACACTGTTTGAGGTGAGACACACAGCTAACATGGGACACTTCCCATGATATGGCATGGATAAGTTCTACCCACTATCCAGAGTGAAAGTACGAGGCTAAAACGGCCTTCATCTTTCAGTAAGTAATCTGAGTCCTTACTAAGTTTATTAACATCTGGTACTCAGTAGTATATGTGACCTATACTCAGTGTATGTTTGTAACTTTGTTTCTAGCTATCCCTGAATACTTTTGTGAACAGTGGCGTACATACCAGGGTCGCAGGGGTCGCAGTTGCGACCGGGCCCGGCACTCCAGGGGGCCCAGCCGCCTGTGGAGTTCCCCCAGACCGCTGGCAGGGCCCCCGCTGTACTCACATGTAATGGAGCGCTCTGATGGGGCCCGGCATGAAGTACAGTGGCAAATTCGGGCCCCATCAGAGCTCTCCATGCCACCATTACATGTATAATATGAGGGTGGGGGGGAACCAGAGGGTCAAGTAAGAGGGGGGAAGCGCGCACTCACTCACACCCGGCCAGGCAGTTCCGTTTTCATAGTGAAGCAGGGAAACCTCTCTGCTCCCTGCTTCGCTGATCTTCAGAGCTCGGGAGCTCCCCCTGCTGGCCCCAGATCGCGCTGCTGGCTGTGGGAGGAGACATGAAAGCCCGGGCAATCTGCCTCCTCTCATCAGGGAAGAAGGCAAGTATGTGTATTTTTTTTTTTCTAACGCTGCAGACTGGGGGCAGGGGGTGGGGGGGGGGATTGATGGGAACAACTAGAGTGAGGGGGCACAAAAGTTGGCATCTCTACTGAGGGGAACCTAATCTACCATAAATAATTTGAGGGGGGCACCTAATCTGCCATAACTAATTTGAGGGGGCACCTAATGTGGCATAACTACTGTGAGGGGGGCACATATAAAGGCATAACTATGAGGGGGCACATATGAAGGCATAACTACTGTGACAGGGCATGTAATCTGGCATAACCAATGTGAAGGGCACATATGTGGGCATATCTAATGTGAGGGGCACATAATCTGGCATAACCACTCTGAGGGGACACATATCTGGGCATATTTACTTTGAGGGGGCACATAACCGGGCATAAATACTGTGAACGGGCACATAATCTGGCATTATTACTGTGAGAGGACACATAATCTGGCATAACTACTCTGAGGGGGCACATATCTGGGCATATCTACTTTGAGGGGGCACATAACTGGGCATAAATACTGTGAGGGGCACATAATCTGGCATTACTACAGTGAGGGGCATATAATCTGGCGTTACTAGGTGAGGGGCACATAGTCTGGCATTACTACTGTGAGGGGGCACATAATCTGGCATTACTACTGTGAGGGAACACATAATCTGGCATAACCACTTTGAGGGGGTCACATATCTGGGCATAACTACTGTAAGGGGACACATATTTGGCATAACTACTATGAGGGGGCACATATCTGGGCATAATTACTGTGACAGGAACAAAGGTGGGAATAACTACTGTGAGGGGCTACAAGGTGGGCATTAGTACTGTGTGGTTGCACTTAGGGGAAATGTCCTAGATTACCCTGCTATACATTGGCATGGCTCAGTCTTACAGTCCAGCTGGTGATTTCATAGGGCCGGTTACCATCCCTTCGTTATGTGATTATTCTTTTTTTCTCACCACAGGGACCTTGTTCTGGATACAGCGGACATCACGCCGATACCAGCGACACCCTGGATGAGGTAGGACCAGATTTTATTAGGACTGGGTGAGTGTAGCCATGCATTGGGCTTAGGGCTCTTTAACACGAGCGGATCCCTCTGCAGGTAATCCACTGCGTGAAAGACAGCCAAGCCCCGTTCCGGACAGCAGAGACACGGAGCATTAACATGATTGGCAATGCTCTGTGCCTCTCTGTGATCTTTTTACTACAAAATCACAGAGACATAAAGTTGTCACCGTGATTTTGTAGTAAAAAGATCAGTCAATCATGTTAATGCTCCATGTCTCTGCTGTCCAGAATGGGGCTTGGCACTCAATCACGCAGCGGATTACCCACACGGAAAGAGCCCTTAGTAAGAAAATGTGCCGGCTCTTTGTAAAAATGTTTGCACTGTGGCCTATTACACTATAGTTACAACACTAGTAGGGAAGGTAGTGGGGGGGCGGGCTTGGAGGCAGTTTGGGGGGGGGGCGATGGGGAGGGGGCCCCATAGATCAGTTTTGCACCGGGGCCCCATGGATTGTGTGTACGCCACTGTTTGTGAAGTCCCCTGATGAGGTCTGAAAAGCAAGACTGAAACATGGCATGTAGGGCTTTGTAATTAGGGTTAAGTGCAGTACTAGGCCCATACTGAGGGAAAGGTTCGGTATGGGGTCGCCCCTGTCGGGGCGGGTGCTCAATGTGTGCTAGGCAGGGGTCAGAACAGCCCCTAGCCCTCTTATAGGTAGGAAAGCCAGGTTACCACCAACCACCGGGACCGCCCTCCACAGGTTGTGGAACCCACAAGACCTGGTAAGATCCACCCATTTATTTACCTAATGTGATATAAAATAGTGGAGGTACATGTTAATTGTTGTCTCTCACCCAGTGGTACTTATTATATTTTAAATGATCTAGTAAAGGTTATGTTTTAAGACACCCAGTTCACAAAATAATTCTGCTTACACTATAGTAGGGCTGAAACGATTAATCAATTGAAACTAGTTATTCATAACAAAAAGCCAAAGTGGTAAAGTTCCCTTGACATTTAAGATATAATGTTGCCACTAATGTTTATGCACTACCGTTCTAGCACCCGTTATTTAAACGGGCCTAATGTTTATTATTTATATAAATATTTCAACAATTAGTTAAATTTATGAATAAATAAGAGGTTTAATAAATGTAATGAAAAAAGATAAATAAACTGAAAGATAAAAAAAATACATAAATAAATTCATCAATAAATACATAAATAAATTCATCTGAACAGAAATATAGAAATAAAGTTAGCAATGAATAAATAAATAAATAAATATATATACAAAATTCACCCATAAATAAATAATTCCATAAATAAGATCATCAATAAATACATAAATGCATCAATACATAAATATCTAAATAAGGTTATCAATAAATAAATATATAAAAAATGTAATCCATAAATAATTAAATAAATAAAAAATTAAAATCATCAATAAATATATACTGAAGTTAAACAATGAAGTTTGGAAGGGAGAGCCAAGGAGAGGGCTTGACAAGGGACCCTTCAGTGCCCGGAATCGACGGTGGGGGCAAAGAAGTCGCTGCCAATCTAGGACTCATTCATTTTAATAAATGTCAGTCTGTCCATGGAGTCAGTGGACAGACGGGTCCGGTTGCCGGTGACCACCCCACCAGCCGCGCTTAATGCCTGCTCAGACAGTAAGCTGGAGGGGGGCAAGACAGTACTTCCAGCGCATACTGAGCAAACTCATGGCAGGTGTCCAGCTTGGCAACCAGTACTCAATGGGGTCATCTGTGCTCATGCTGTCGAAAGTAGTCCACCACCATGCGGGTGGTGACTTCTGCTGCTGCTGCTAATGGATCGCGCAGGCTGATAGAAAAGCCTCATCTTACCCATAAGATCACCTGCTTGGCTGGAGGTGCTTGGGCCAGCCACCTTCTGGGTGAGATAGTGTCACAACCAGACAGCTGAGAAGCTCTGACAGAGGCCTTTCAGAACCTCCTCCTTGAGTTCTCTTTGTTGTGCTGTTCAGTTCCTCATCTCGTTAGCCTCTCTCTGGAGTTGGACTGATTGCATCCCTTTAAATTCCGCCCCATGATGCATTACTGGGCGGCTTATACTACTTCTTGGAGTGTGTGTGCATGCTGATCTTGGTTTCCAGTCTGCTACAAAGTTAAGTGCTGTACATTTATCTGTTATTTTCTGTTTGCTGGATCCCAGGTGACCCTGACTCCCTCCGTGTCTGGTGTAGGGAGCCGGTGGTCGTGTGCCCTCACTATTGTAGGGTGTTCAGGGGTTATATAGTCGAGGTACGTGGATATGCAACCTTCCACCTCTGGGATCTTTGCATAGGCTGAGCAGCCAGGGAAAGTCTCAGGTCTTGTGCAGGGGTCTCCCTTTTGGTTCCTTAGCTTTGGATCCACTCAGTCATATATGCATGTTGCTTTGTCTTGTTTCCTGTACACCGTCCGTGACAGATAGGCGGGGAGAACTAGAGCGTGAGGCTGAGGGTTTGCCTGCTCCAGCCGGAGGAGCAGACAGGCCCGCAGCTTTTCCATACAGGCCTCCCTCTCCCTGGCTGGAATGAACTACTCCAGTTTCCTATTGTAGCAGGGTCTAAAAGGGTGGCCAACCAAAACACATCCCTCTTCTTAATTTTCCTCATCCGGGGGTCCCTCCTGAGGCATCGCAGCATGTGGGCAGCCATGGGGAAGAGCACAGCCCGCTGTGACTTCTCGGCTGCCAGGGACCATCCTGCTTCTGCTCCCTGTGGGAGCCACCCCACCCGCGGACTAACGGTGCCCTCCGCACCGGCTCTCCCTCCTGACCAGGCCCAGACTCCTGGACATCGGAAAATTCCTCAACAAATTCTTCCTCCTCCTCGTCCGGGGCCGGGTCTTGGTGGATCATTGTTGCCTCTTCTTGCTCCACCAAAGCACTCTCCCCAGCTTAGAGCAGGCAATCTACTAACACTATGGGGAGCATGTCATTAAGGCCGACATGCTCCCCGCTGTCCATCTTGGTTGCCTGCTTGAATGGCGCCAACACGTGGCAGACTTGTTGCATCTGCGCCCACTCTGCATTGGTGATGTAGGGGAGTGGTTGTGATGGCCCAGAAGTGCCTTGGTCCAGCAGTATTCTTTCACTGCTCCCACAACCTCTCCAGCATATGGAGGCTGGAGTTCCACTGCGTCATGCTGTCTACAATCAGCCTGTGAGGTGGTAGACTGTTGTCCTGCTGCAATTTGGACATGGACTCGGTGGCTGTTGGTGTGCGTCAGAAGTGGCTGGCAATCCTACCCTTGGCACGATGTCGCTCAACCTTGGGTTATGTGCGTAGGAACTTCTGTACCACAAGGTGCAGGGCACGTGTGTGAGACTGCCAGCATGGAGGGTGGCCATGGAGTTGCTGCCGTTGTCACAGACAACCATACCTGCCTGGAGCCTTTGGGGTGTCAGCCACTTGTGGACCTGAGCCTGGAGGGCGGCCAGAACTTCAGGTCCAGTGTGTCTCTGTTCCCCTAAGCTCACAAGCTGGAGCACGGCCTGGCAACAGACATGCCCAACACTTGCATAGCTATGGGGACGCTTGCTGGGGGCTCAGCAGGGGTGGAGACAGTGGTAGGAGGGAGAGCAGCAGTTCTCCCCTGGACACCCTGGGGCGGCACCACAAACTGAGATGCCGCCACATCTGATGATCCTTCCCTGGCACCTCGAAGGGACACCCAATGGGCTGTAAAGCTTATGTATCGTCCCTGCCCATGTCTTCTGGTCCAGGCATCCATTGTCAGATGTACCCTGTCGCTGACAGCGTGATCCAGAAACAGGGATACATTCTGCACAATGTGCTGGTGTAGGGCAGAGACGCCAGTTCTGGCAAAGAAATGGCGGCTGGGGACATGCCACCTGGGTTGGGCCTGCTCCAACATCTGCCGGAATGGGCGATAACCCATGCCAGGAGCCCATTGAGTGAACGCACACATTGGCAACCGACGGCTGATGCCAGACGGCAGTGGAGGCGGTAGAGGAGGGTGCAGAGGAAGCAGAGGTCTGGCTGCCAGTACCAGTACCCCTATGAGAGGGGGGTGTCTGTAGGACAGTGGCAGGAGCTGCTGTCCCCTGCACACTGCTGCTGGCTCTGCTAGGACCACCCTGCATCTGTCCCCACTCCTGCCAATGGTTGACTCTCAGGTGCTGAATAAGGGCAGTGGTACCAAGCCATGCAACAGACCTCCCTCTCCTCTCGCATGGCATAGCTGACAGATGGCAATTGTCACATCGTCTGCTGCCAGGGTGGAGTAAGCCCAAACAGGCGACTTAAGCACCGACCTCCTGTCAGATGGGGTTGTGCTGGCTTGCACCTGTTCGGGCTCGGTGTACTTGGTTGGAGCCGGCCCTTGCTGCTGCTGCTGCCTCCTCCTGCTGCCATTACCAGTGGAGCCCCTGCCACTGGGCTCCCTGCTGACGTGGCGCACCGTTTGCCTCGGGTGCTTACCTTCCTCATCAGTGCTGCTGTCACCTGAGGGAGGTGGCACCCCATTTCAAAATCACCCTCCTCTTCATAGCCTGTAATGCCAGACCCAAGGTCGACCAGTGGTTGACTGAGGGGAACAGCAGATGCAGAGTCTCTGACCTGGCTCCACTGTCCCCCTCACTGACGCCTGGGTCTGACTAGGTGTGGGGGTTCTATGGCTGAAACCACCCGCACCAGTTGGAAGGAATGTCACTGGGGTACTGACGGGCGTACCCCCTCCTCCTCCTCCTCCTCCATCCCTTCCAAAAGGTCCTGACCATCCGGACCAAGCTCTAGCTCTCTCTCCTGCATAAGCTCCCCCAAGATGTCCCTCTCACTGTTGCTGTCAAACAGCATCAGGGTCGATTCTTGGGGGCTGGGGGCTGGTCCTGCAAGGAGATGGAGAACTGCTGCTGCTCAGGGCTGGGGCAGAGGACTCTGTGCCACTGGCTTGGGTCACGAATGACACGACTGCCTCGGCATCCTGAGATGAAATGGGGCGGCTGCCACACCCAAAAAAATCACGGATCAGGTGGACGCCCCTGCCACGTGCGCCGTCCCTCTGTGGGTAGAGGAGCGGCCCCGTGCGGTCCAGCACTGGAACCAACTCCCTTACCACGACCACAGCTGCCGGCACGACCACGTCCACACATTATTTTACCAAATGAGTAGATGACCACAATGTTTTGAAACAAAAAAAAAATTAGGAAGAAAATAATGAGGGAGTTTGGGCAAACTTTATTGGGTTAGGGACAATGGGGCAAAAAAGAAAAAAAATTGACACAGAACCCTAAAACAATAACACTACTACAGATGCAAAGCTTTTTTTTTTTTTTTTTTTTTTTCATAGACAAAAGACACAGACAATAATCCCTCCCTAGAAAACGAACCCTAAAACTGTTACACTAAAACAGGCAAATACTTTTTTTTTTGACAGACAAAAGACACAGACAATAATCACTCCCTAGCAAACAAAACCCTAAAATAGTAACGCCTAAACACAGGCAATGACACATTATTATTTATTTTTTTTCACAGACAAAAGACGCAGACAATAATCCCTCCCTAACAAACGAAACCCTAAAACTGTTACACTAAAACATAGACAAAGACTTTTTTTTGACAGACAAAAGACGCAGACAATCCTAGCACACAAAAACCTAAAACACAGCAAAAGACCTTTTTTTCACAGACTAAACAGACAGCAAAAGGCTACACTATACTATATCTCTATCTAACCTACACTACACCCTGCACTAAACCCTATCAGCTACACTATTAAGTAACTAACCTACACTATCTCCTACTAACTATCTGGATTATATATATATGACTGAGCTAACTAACTAATGTACCTAACACCCTACACTGGAACCTATCAGCTACACTATTCACTAACTAACCTACACTATCTACCCACTAACTATCTGGATTATATATATTTCTGAGCTACCTAACTAATGTACCTAACACCACACACTATATTCTAAATATTAGTGAATTCTCGAAGTGCCGATATTCTCTCTCAACACTAGTCTTATCTTTTAACCAAGTTATTGTCATTTGCAGTTGCATTCTTCCTTTTAGATCCCCAACAGTTTTCACAATTCTTTTCTCAATGACTCTTGGTGATCAACAAGTGATGGAGAGAGGGGAGAAAGTAATTGCCACTTCTAAAAGTAACTTATCTGCTAAAAATAAAAGGATAAGGCAGCTGAAATAAACATGCCCAATGCTTATCTCCCCCAACATTAGCCATAGGGGGAGAGGTAGGAGGCCCCATACAAACTAGATGGTTAGCTGAACTTGCTGAAATTGGCAAGGTTCAGCAACATTGATCTAAAGTATATTGCCAGCTTATCTGGTTTCATTGCTCTCTGGAGAGGCCCTAGCCCAGAAGTCAGCTCTTTGGGAGCACAATTACCTAGTAGCATCTTCCTTTTCAGAGGGTTTCTGAGGATCCAGAATGTAAATCCTCAGCTACTTCTGCCTTTATATGGGTGCATTTGGACAATATACCATTATATTTCACACCCTGAGGGCAGTTCACTCCATAAAGTGATCACATTCTTTCCTACTCTCTATCCATCCTGGAATCCAATACACTTATGAGCTCTTTCTCCATTCCGGATTAGAAACAAGATGTTAAGCATTTTTTTTGATAAATCCTTCAGAGATCTTGCCCATTTATGTTTTTATAAGCTTTTCTTTATTGGGTTACTTTGTATTTTAATGGATAGAATGGAATGCAGCGGAAGTAGGCTAATTTAATTCAGATGTTGGAAAGCACATTTCAAATCTTTCTATGGGCTTTGAATGCATTTCCAGTTTGCTACATTCCAGCTCAGTCTTGCTGCTTTGAATTTAGTCTCCCTTCTGATGTGGTGGAACAAATTTCTGGTTTTTGCCATGCCCACTGCTTTGACTATTCCACTGAGGGGTGACAATTGAACATCCTGCTGTGTTGCAAGTACCTGTTTGCTGGTATAGAAAATGACATGACAGTGAGTGGATACACCCTGAGCAAGGAGTATAACATAGTACCCTCAAAACATGTTGAGTGACATTGTATAATAAAAGAATTTTCACAATACTGGCTCACTCTCCAATTTAGAGAGTTGTTGAGGAATTTTTGGGGAAGGTGCCCTTGGAAAGTAAGGGTTTTATGGGTAGCTCACCTGCTCTTATCCCCTCCTTGGGTATGTGAAACTTTTTTATTTTGATGTCAAATTCTCCGGACAGGCACGTCAAGGTTTTCTTTAGTCGCTATCTATTCATGCCAAAGACTTGGACTATTAACTTTCTCATATATGTAATATAAAGCTCAAGAGTTTTCAATCATTTGGGTCTTTGTGCCTCATCTCAGATACTGTATTATTGAAAAAGATCTTCTGTATTCTTGATCTACTTCTACTACAGTGCTGCCCATAATTATTCATACCCCTGGCAAATTTTGACTTAAAGTTACTTTTATTCAACCAGCAAGTAATTTTTTTATGGAAAATTACATAGGTGTCTCCCAAAAGATAATAAGAAGATGTACAAGAGGCATTATTGTGAAAAAAATAACATTTCTCAGCTTTTATTTACATTTGAGCAAAAAAATACAAGATGTTCCGCACTGTGGAAAATCTGAGAGGACGTGATTGGAAACCAAAAGTGACACCTGTGCTGGCCAGGAGGATAGTAAGAGAGGTGAAAAAGAATCCAAGGATCACCACCAAGGCCATTCTGGTGAATCTGGGCTCTGCTGGTGGCAATGTCTCAAGGCAGACAATCTAACGGACACTGCACACTGCTGGGTTCCACGGATGCAGACCAAGGAGGACGCCACTTCTCCAGATAAGGCACACAAAAGCTCGCTTGGCCTTTGGAAAAGCTCTTCTGGACAAAAAGGAAGACTTCTTGTCTTCTGTGTTATGGTCAGATGAAACAAAAATGTAATTGTTCGGTCACAATGATGTTTCCTTCATCTGGCGTAAAAAAGGAGAAGCCTTCAAGCCATAGAACACCATCCCCACTGTCAAAAATGGTGGTGGAAACCTAATGCTTTGGGGGTGTTTTTCAGACAATGGACCTAATCACAGTAAAAGATTTTCCACAATAATGCCTCTTGTACATAGTCTTATTATCTTTTGGCAGACACCTATGTCATTTCCCATCAAAAAATTGCTTGCTGGTTGAATAAAAGTAACTTTAAGTCAAAATTTGACAGGGGTATGAATAATTATGGGCAGCACTGTAAGTGTATTTTATTGTAGAATTCAATTTTCAAAAAATTCTGGAAAGCTCCATGAAGATTTCCTTGGATTTCTCATCCAGTTACCATCCTCAAAATATTAGACAGGACCACTGTGTAAAGTACTATGTAAAATCTTTTTTTTTTTTTTATGTGATTGGCGTCCTATTATGCATTTTTCTCTTGTGGTCCAGCCTCATATACTGTATCTGCAGTTTTGGATGTCTGCAGAAATCTTCAGTAAATTTGGACAGGTTCATAGTCTCTCTGCAGCCATAGGGGAGATGGTGTGCTGGAAAACATTGATACCTTTGGTCTATATTACGTCCTGGAGATAAATTCTGTCTCTCCACAAAGGATAAGAGCTCGAGTGCTCCATCCTATAAATTTGCTAATCTCTTCAAGTGTTCAAGTATACAGTATTAATTAAGCCACATACTGTCCCCATGCAGGCCGATTTAACCCTGTTATTAAACTCGGACCATGACCCTGACCTTGGTTTCTCTTTCTGGATTACACTTCTGTTACTTCTTTTCCTTGGATATGACACCTAGTATCTATTGCCCTGCTAGTGCTAACCTCTGTCCCCTTTCAATGACTGTGTCTCCATCTCATCCTCTAGCTTGTATTGTGAATGCTTTCATGGTGATGACCTTTGACTTCATTCCTGATAACACAACAGTTCTTTTAGCATAACTTTAGCATAACTTTAGAAAATCAATGTCACCTATGCCATGGCTCATGGCCATACAGCAGCAGATCGTGATTAAATGTCACGATCTGGATTTTTGGGCGACTGTAGGGTCGCAGCATGTCGCAGTGAGACACCATTGACTATCATTACAAAAAACATTGTGCAACATGAATGTTGGATGACACATGTAGTGTACTTGTATCCTTTTTTGTTGAGCAACATATGTCGCCGTGTAGCCCTAAGCTTTGGGTCGATACACACACAAATGATGACACAAGATTAATCTCTATGTGAAAGTTGCCATAGACAGGCTGTCTAGACAGCACCAAATTTAAAGGGGTATTCCCATCACATACAATGGGGACATATCGTTAACATACTGTATGCCCCCATTGTCTGATAGGTGCAGGACCCTCTATATAACACGTGTCCCAAGTGTAGGAAATGCTGAGTAGTATGTTGCGGCCTAAAATGTCTCTTTATATGTGTCACGGTGCTCCTACCTGGATACGACTGGACCCCAGGCTTTGGCTCTGAAGCAATAAATAGGGGGAATAATTGAGGGATTAGAAGAAATAACTTGAGTCCAGACCTTGAGATGAAGTTCAATGGCAGCTTTACTTTGAATAAACGTTTCTTCAAACAGTCATGGACGGATCCGTTCAGATAATACAACCGTCTGCATCCGTTCAGAACGGATCCATTTGTATTATCTTTAACATAGCCAAGACGGATCCGTCTTGAACACCATTAAAAGTCAATGGAGGACGGATCCATTTTCTATTGTGTCATAAAAAATGGATCCGTCCCCATTGACTTACATTGCGTTTGGCTCAGTTTCGTCAGACGGACACCAAAATGCTGCCAGCAGTGTTTTGGTGTCCGCCTCCAAAGTGGAATGGAGACAGAATGGAGGCAAACTGATGCATTCTGAGCGGATCCTTTTCCATTCAGAATGCATTAGAATGCAAACTGATCTGTTTTGGACTGCTTGTGAGAGCCCTGAACGGATCTCACAAATGGAAAGCGAAAACACCAGTGTGAAAGTAGACATACAGGCTTTGTCTTGGTTCCAGCAGGCTTTAGCATTAAACTGGCAGGCAAACTCGTCTCTGCTACATCTGTTTCTCTCTGGCTGTGCTGTACTGACAGGCTATAGCAAAGAAAAATAAATAGTTCTATGTGTCAAAGTCGCAAACTAAGCAGCAGTCCTGAGAATAGGAGTCGATCCAACCTCCTTATCACATGCAATCAATAAACCAAAGTCCAGGTCCGCGCTTCAAAGGAGATGTAGTTTGGAAACGTCTTGTAGAAGGAAAGCGCAGTTAAATCATATCCCACACTGAAACTTCCCCACAGGCACACGCCACACTGCCGACCGAAACTTCACAGGACAGCGGTGACCCTTCAAAAGATCAGCAACATAGTGCAGTACCCGTGAATATGTCAAAGATAAAGGCTTTATTATACTCACAACAGCACCGCTAGAAATCAGCGTATAAAGTCATCTGAAATATCACTGCCAAACCCGGGTTTCACCTGGAGGCTTCGTCAGGGGCTCTACAAAGGTAAGTGCCGGTGTCTATTTATGCACCTAAGCAAGTGCTTCTGTGTCAGGAATTAACTCTATCAAGTCCGGCACACCACCTTTTCAGGTCATTAACATAGGCAATGATCCCATATTATATCACAGTATCCCACATAGCAATGAAAGTACATACATATATAAAACAGAAAAATTCTTAAATACATTCATACTAATACATCACTTCTATAAAAAAACATTCATAAAAATACAATACTTCTATAAAAACCTTAAGCTATAAAATTCTATATCCAGAATAAAAGGAGTATAATAATCATACAAAGACATTCTCATGGTAATTGAGAAAAATCGCAAACATAAAAAATCACAAGCACAAGAGAAAAACCAGGATATCTACTATATAAACAATCACAAAAAAAAAAAAATATATATATATATATATATATAATAAGGAGCCACATAAAATCCCTAAAATACTATCGTAGAAAAGGCTACATCGCTGCCCTAATGTCCCACTCTATATTGAGCCCCTTGGGCTGGAGGCAATCAATGTCAAAAATCCATTGTGCCTCTTTTTTATTAATCTGTTTGACTGGGCCGCCCCTCTTCAGAATCTTGTCACTTTTTCCACCCCTAGAAATTTGAGACCTGTCGGATTCTTTTGGTGAACACTTTTGAAGTGTGCAGTAACACTGTGGGTTTCTAAACCTTTTTTGATATTTCTAATATGTTCACCAATCCCAACTAATTTTTAATTTGCGCAGGGTCCTCCCCACATAATATAAGCCACAGGGACACTCCAGAACATATATGACCCCTGCTGTTTCACAGGACATATTCCCCTTGATTCTGAACTCATTTTTATTTGTCCCTCATTTTATTCTGGATATGGTATTTTTATGATTTTTTTTATAGAAGTGATGTATTAGTATGAATGTATTTAAGAATGTTTCTGTTTTTATATATGTATGTACTTTCATTGCTATGTGGGATACTGTGATATAATATGGGATCATTGCCTATGTTAATGACCTGAAAAGGTGGTGTGCCGGACTTGATAGAGTTAATTAATGACACAGAAGCACTTACTTAGGTGCATAAATAGACACCGGCACTTACCTTTGTAGAGCCCCTGACGAAGCCTCCAGGCGAAACCCGGGTCGGGCAGTGATATTTCAGATGACTTTATATGCTGATTTCTAGCGGTGCTGTTGTGAGTATAATAAAGCCTTTATCTTTGACATATTCACGGGTACTGCGCTATGTTGCTGATCTTTTGAAGGGTCACCGCTGTCCTGTGAAGTTTCGGTCGGCAGTGTGGCGTGTGCCTGTGGGGAAGTCTCAGCGTGGGATATGATTTAACTGCGCTTTCCTTCTACAAGGCGTTTCCAAACTACATCTCCTTTGAAGCGCGGACCTGGACTTTGGTTTATTTATTGTACTGACAGGCTGACTGTATGACTTTGCTTCTGCTGTATGCTGCACTTCACTTTGTAGTCTGTCTCTAGATTATGCCAGGGAACTTTCCTCCTGGCTCCTGAGGCATTAAGCTTTGGTCTCCATGGCCAGCAGAGCTGGGGGTCCTCTGACTGGCTTGGGCACATCCAGCAGAGACGTGCCCTGCACACCTTCTCCAAGCAGGGGGTAAGCTAGACTAACTAGAACTGGTCCTCACCCTTCCTTCTGGTAGCAAGAAGAACTGGCCCCCTTATGATGAAAGGGGGGGGGGGATGGAATAGTGAGTTCCATTCTATCTAACTATAGCTCTACAGTGTTTGCTGCCACCTGCTAGTGAACCAGGTACATTACATGAACAGTTACATAACATTATAAATTCACAGTGTTGAGGGACCTAAAAATAGATATATTGGTGACATACAAGTTAGAAACATAGAAACATAGAATGTGTCGACAGATAAGAACCATTTGGCCCATCTAGTCTGCCTAATATACTGAATACTATCTTATATGAAGGATGGCCTTATGCCTATCCCATGCATGCTTAAACTCCTTCACTGTATTTGCAGCTACCACTTCTGCAGGAAGGCTATTCCATGCATCCACTGCTCTCTCAATAAAGTAATACTTCCTGATATTACTTTTAAACCTTTGCCCCTCTAATTTAAAACTATGTCCTCTTGTAGCAGTTTTTCTTCTTTTAAATATTCTCTCTTTTACATTGTTGAGTCCCTTTATGTTTTTAAAAGTTTCTATCATATCCCCTCTGTCTCGTCTTTCTTCCAAGCTATACATGTTAAGGTCCTTTAATCTTTCCTGGTAAGTTTTATCCTGCAATCCATGTTCTAGTTTAGTAGCTCTTCTCTGAACTCTCTCCAAAGTATCAATATCCTTCTGGAGATATGGTCTCCAGTACTGCGCACAATACTCCAAATGAGGTCTCACTAGTGCTCTGTAGAGCAGCATGAGCACCTCCCTCTTTCTACTGGTAATTCCTCTCCCTATACACCCAAGCATTCTGCTAGCATTTCCTGCTGCTCTATTACATTGTCTGCCTACCTTTAAGTCTTCTGAAATAATGACCCCTAAATCCCTTTCCTCAGATACTGAGGTTAGGACTGTATCACTGATTTTATATTCTGCTCTTGGATTTTTACGCCCCAGGGGCATTATCTTGCGCTTATCAACATTACATTTTAGTTGCCAAATTTTTGACCATTCCTCTAGTTTTCCTAAATCCTTTTCCATTTGGTTTATCCCTCCAGGAACATCAACCCTGTTACAAATCTTTGTGTCCTCAGCAAAAAGACACACCTTACCATCGAGGCCTTCTGCAATTTCGCTGATAAAGATATTAAACATTATGGGTCCCAGAACAGATCCCTGAGGTACCCCACTGGTGACAAGACCATGGTCTGAATATACTCCATTGACTACAACCCTCTTTTGTCTGTCCCTCAGCCACTGCCTAATCCATTCAACAATATGGGAGTCCACGCACAAAGACTGCAATTTATTGATAAGCCTTCTATGTGGGACAGTATCAAAAGCCTTACTAAAGTCAAGATAAGCTATGTCAACTGCACCTCCGCCATCTATTATTTTAGTCACCCAATCAAAAAAAATTAATAAGATTAGTTTGACATGATCTAACTGAAGTAAACCCATGCTGTTTTTCATCTTTTAATCCATGGGATTTTAGATGTTCCACAATCCTCTCCTTAAGTATGGTTTCCATTAATTTCCCCACTATTGATGTCAGGCTTACTGGCCTATAGTTGCCCGATTCCTCCCTACTACCTTTCTTGTGAATGGGCACAACATTTGCCAATTTCCAATCTTCTGGGACAACTCTTGTTGCCAGTGATTGGTTAAAGAAATCTGTTTATGGTTTTGCTAGTTCGCCACTGAGCTCTTTTAATAGCTTTGGGTGTATCTCATCAGGCCCCTGTGACTTATTTGTATTAATTTTAGACAGCTGACTTAGAACCTCTTCCTCTGTAAAGACACATGCATCAAAAAATTCATTAGTCTTCCTCCCTAACTGAGGTCCTTTTCCTTAATTTTCCTTGAACAGAAGTATTCATTGAGGCAGTCAGCTAGTTCTTTATCTTCTTCCATATACCTTCTTTCTTTTGTTTTTAATTTGGTAATTACTTGTTTTAGTTTCCTTTTTTCATTTATGTATCTGAAGAATGTCTTATCGCCTTTTTTCACTGACTGAGCTAATTTCTCTTCTGCCTGTGCTTTAGAAGCTCTTATAACTTGTTTGGCCTCTCTCTGCCTAATCTTATAACTTTGCCTGTCATCCTTGTTTTTTTTTGTTATAATTACTAAATGCTATCTTTTTGTTTTTAATGATTTTGGCCACTTTTCTGTTGCCTTCAATAGTGCCACTTTTAAGTAGTCCCATTTCTCCTGGACTCCATTGAAACCGTATACCACTAATCTAATTTTATAAAAGTCAGTTTTACTAAAATCTAAAACTTTTGTTTTTGTGTGGTGTGACTCAGTGACTGTACCGGTGGTCACTAGATCCCAAGCTTTCCCCTACAGTAATATCAGATACCAAATTCCCATTTGTGAATACTAAATCTAAAATGGCCTCCTTCCGAGTTGTCTCCTCAACTACTTGCTGTAGAGATAATCCCAGTAGGGAATTTAGAATATCTGTACTCCTGGCAGACTAGCTATTTTGGTTTTCCAGTTTACATCAGTAAGATTAAAGTCTCCCATAATGATAACTTCCCCCTTCAATGTCATTTTAGCTATTTCCTCAACTAGTACATCATCTAATTCTTTGACTTGGCTGGATGGTCTATATATCACACCTACACGAGTTACCTTATGATTATCAAGCTGCAAGGTAACCCAAACTAACTCTAAATTGGTCTCGCTAACTCATATCAAATTAGATTTCATGCTATATTTCAAATACAGGGCCACCTCTCCCCCTTCTTGCCTTCCCTGTCTTTCCTGTCTTTCCTGTATAGAGAGAACCCTTGTATTGTTACATCCCAGCCATTACTCCCATTGAACCACGTCTCAGTAACAGCCACTAAATCTATATTCTCAGATGCCATTATAGCCTCAAGTTCATTGATCTTATTCCCTAAACTGCGAGCATTTGTAGACAAGAATCTTAGCTTGTCATTTCTTAACCTTTGTGCTACTGGCATCTTCTGGCATTGTTCCGGGGGGCAGTCGGACTGCTGGATTATCACTCTTTTGCCCCCCTTTCCTAGTTTTAATGCTCCATAGCAAATACTTGGAACTGTTCACTGAGGACATTCATTCCCTTGAGAGAAAGATGCAAACCATCTTTCTTGTACAGTTCTTTTCCATTACAACGAGAGCTAACATGGAACACAAAGCCAAACCCTTGGTTCAGACATCATTCACCAAGCCATACATTGAATTCCTTAATGCGCATCTTCCTGTCATGCTGAAGGTTATGCACAGGCAAAACTGCAGATAATGAAACAGTTGATGCAACTTCCCGTATATCATTTCCAAGTGTGTGAAAAGCTTCCTTCACCTTTGAAACCTCATTGCAATCCAGATCATTTGTCCCAAGATGGACAATAACATGCCTAACAATATTAAGGATCCGTCGTCTATCCCTGCTAGTGGTAGCACCAGGGAGACATCTCACAACACCATTTTCCTCAAACTTCACACTTCTTATGATGGAATCGCCCACCAACAGCTGCTTACTAACAGTCCTCGCCTTCTCCTTTTTGACTTTGGCTGCAGTCTTGCATACTTTAGGCATGGGAGATGATTGTTTCTCACCCACTGTGTTTGAGCCATCCTCCATGTTGCTCTTGCACTCTAAAAGTGCTGCAATGAATTATAGAGAGTCATAGACTGTGGGACATGTTTTCTATCAACAACTCTCAGTCAACCGGAACCTGCAGTAACCCATCTTCCATTTCTAGGGGGCCTCTGTGGCAGTGGCAGTGCAACGTTCTCAGCCTGAGTTTAACGGTTAATATACAAATCTCAGATTTCAAAAATGATGCATTATGGAGAGCTGTCTACAGATCAGACAGCATCCAAACCTCTGAAGAGTGGAACCTGAAATAAAAGCACAACAATTCCTGCACAGAACCAGTCTGCCTTTTTAAAGAGGGGAAAGATTATAAACAAACAAATCTTACTTGTTTAGACTGTATCCACCTCTAGATTACCTCCCGAATATCTCCAATGCACTTATAAAAATCAGCACTGTTTTGAAGCACAGGGTCAGAGTATCCACCACTGAAGTTCTGCTACAGTGGAAAAGCTCTGAGTTAGGCCTCATGCACATGACAGTTGTTTTTATCGGTCCGCAAAATGTGGTTCCGTTGTTCCTTGATCCGTGTCCGTTTTTGTTTCCGTGTGTCTTCCTTTATTTTTGGAGGATCACCAGACATGAAGGAAAGTAAAAAAAAGTCTAAGTCCAGCTTGCCATGCAAATGATAGGATAAAAACAGACGCGGACGCGGATGACAATCTTGTGTGCCTCCGCGTTTTTTTCACAGTCCCAATAACTTGAATGGGTCCACGAACCGTTTTCCGTGAAAAATAGGACAGGTTATATTTTTTTGATGGACTGGAACCACGGATCACAGATGCGGATGACAAACGGTGCATTAGCCGAGTTTTCAACTGACCCATTGAAAGTCAATGGGCCCGCAGAAAATCACGATAAACGGAACAACGGACATGGAATGAAACAACGGTCGTGTGCATGAGGCCTTAGTCTAAGTTAGTCTCCTGAATATTTCCAATGCACTTATAAAAATCAGCACTTAGGAAAAGGAGCAAGCTATGGTTAGACCATAAAAGATAGTGGCAAGGTGCAGAAGTGGTAACACCACACTGGGGTGTTACACATGCACTGTGCGCCCTCAATTCATTTCCCCACTCTGTTCTTGCTGTAGGTGCAGATCCCAGAGGTGGGACCCGCAGCTATCAGACAATGGGGGCATATCCTAACGATATGCTCCCATTGTCTGAGATGGCAAAACCCCTTTAACACAGTGGGGGAATTTATCAAAACTGGTGTGAAGTAGCTTTCAGAGCTCCTTTGGAAAATGAAAGGTTAAAGCTGGTTGCTATGGGCAACAGAGCCAGTTTTCCTTTACACCAGTTTTGATAAATCTTCCCCAGTGGCGCAAGCTGAATAATAATTTTGATGCATGGATACACATGTGTGTCTAAGTTCATCCAACTATTGGTTTACTTATTTTGCAATAAAATTTTATACCTGAATTCTTCTTCAATTTTGCCACGACCCTTGCCAGCAAAGCCACACCTATTTTCCTTTAAACCTTACCACTGGCAAGCTAGGAACAGCCTTTTCTAAATAGCACTAAATGTTGGCACAATATACAGCGTTGTCTAGGTTCACTTACATCAGTAAATGTGGGAAAGTTCATTCCTTTGTACCGCACCTGTGGCTCAATAGTTAAATCACTCTGTAAGGGCTCATGCACACGAACGAGTGTGCCCTGTGCCCGTATATTGTGGCCGGCAGACAGCGGGTCCACAATATACGGGCACCGTCCCTGTGCACTCCGTATCACAGATGCAGACTCATTGTGCACTCCGTATCACGGGTGCGGACTCATTGTGCACTCCGTATTACGGGTGCGGACCCACTGACTTGAATGTGTCCGCAATCCACAAGAAATGGACCGCTGCGGAGAGGAGGCACGGATCAGATGCCCATGGAAACACTACGAAGTGATTTAGTGGGATTTTAGTCCCTGCCTCTGCACCGCAAAAAAATAGAACATATGTGAGTAGCTCAAGACTGAGGCTACTTTCCCCACAGTCAGTGTTTGATCAGTGATTTCCATCAATGACGATGAGCCAAAACCAGGAGTGGAGGAAATAAGGGAAAGGTCTGCACCTGTTCTGTGTCTTTGACCTGCACCTGGTTTTGGCTCACAATCAGGCCTCCTGCACACTCTCCGTTGCCGTATTACGGACCGCATTTGCGGATCCACAATACATGGGTGCCGTTCTGTGGGCATTTCGTATTCACTTCAATGGGTCTGAAAATCCGGAGATGCAGAATGGTGCGGGACGGAAGCACGGAATGGAACCATACAGAAGCACTACGGGGTTTCGTCCCGTACTTCCAATCTGCAAAAAGATAGAACATCCTATCTTTTTGTGGAACGGCCGGATCACGGACCCACGGGGCGCACACGTTCGTGTGCAGGAGGCCTTACTGATAGAAATCACTGATCCAACAGTCAATGTGTGATACCAGCCCAAGGACTCCTGCACATGACCGTATTTTTCTTCCGTTTCCATTCCATTTTTTGTGTTCCGTTTGAGGTCCGTATGCAGAACCATTCACTTCAATGGGTCCGCAAAAACAACGGAATGCATTCAGGTTCCATATTCCGTTCAAAGATATAACATGTCCTAATATTGCCCGCAAATCACGTTCCGTGGCTCCATTCAAGTCAATGGTTCTGCAAAAAAATAATAAAAAGGAATGCATACAGAATGCATCCGTATGTCTTTCTTATCTGTTCTGTTTTTGCGGAATCATCTATTGAACATTTTATGCCCAGCCTATTTTTTTTATGTACTTACTGTTTAAACATTATTGTATGCTTTTGTTTCCATTTCCATTTCTGCAAAAAACGGATCACAAACGGAAACCAAACGGAAAAACGGAATGGCAAAATGGAACGGAAGTGAAACGGAAACACTACTGAAACAAAAAAAAAGAAAAAACTGATCAGTTTAAAACGGACCGCAAAACCATACGGTCGTCTGCAAGAGGCTCAAGTCTGGAACCAGAGACAGTGGATAATTTCTGCTGCAGATTTTGAGAGAAATCCATAACAAATTCTTCAACAAAATGAATATCCCAGCACACACATATTTATGCACAGATTTAAGCCTCTTTCACATGTCAATGTTTTAGGGTTTGTTCACACGACCGGGCGTGTTTTGCGGTCCACAAATTGCGGATCCGCAAAACACCGATGCCGCCCATTTGCCTTCTGCAATTTGCAGAACAGGAGGCCCATTATAGAAATGCCTATTCTTGTCTGCAAAACATACAAGAATAGGACATGCCTCATAACCACGGAACGGAGTGCTGTCCGCATCTTTTGTGGCCCTATTGAAGTGAATGGGTCCGCACCCGAGCCAGAAAAAATGCAGCTCGGATACAGACCAAAACCATGGTTGTGTGAACAAGCCCTTAAGCTTAATGCAAACAAACGTGTGCGCTCTGTTGCCATATTGCAGACCGCATTTGCGGATCCTCAATACACGGGCACCGCTCCGTGTGCATTCCGCACTACGGAGTGCTTCCGTGGGGTTTTGTCTCGTACTTCCGTTCCGCAAAAATATAGAACATGTCCCATCTTTTTTCGGAACGGCCAGATCGCGGATCCATTAAAGTGAAAAGGTCCGCGATCCACTGCGGCTGCGCCACGGTGGGTGTTTGCGCATAAGGCCATGGGGCGCCTTAGGCCTCTTGCGGCCCTCAAAAAACGGATATACGCAAAAAATACGGATGACAACCGTGTGCATTCTGATCCGTGGTTCCAGTCCATCAAAAAAAATAACCTGTCCTATTCTTTTCATGGAAAAAGGTTCGCGGACCCATTCAAGTCAATGGGACCGTGAAAAAACGCTAAGGCGCACAAGATTGTCATCCGCATCCGCGCGTCAGAGTCTGTTTTTTTCCTATCATTTGCATGGCAAACTTGACTTTTTTTTACTTTCCTTCATGTCTGGTGATCCTCCAAAAATAGACACACGGAAACGGATCACGGAACAACGGACCCCCATTTTGCGGAACAGAACACAACGGTCGTGTGCATGAGGCCTTAGTGTTTTCCATCAGTGATTGTGAGCCAAAACCAGGAATGGAGCCTCCACAGACATGAGTTATAAGGGAAAGCTCTGCACCTTTTTTGTGTATAGAGCCGCTCCTGGTTTTTCCTCACAATCACTGATGGAAATCACTGACCAAACACTGATGGGTGAATGAGGCATTATTCTGCCATATGTGCATGGAGTTTTAAAACCTCACCCATATGTATTGTACCATGAATTACCATGGAATTGTGGTACATAATCTGTGCCAAAACGTTGTGGCAATTCTGCCATGTCTGCAACTGGCCTTTAGGAATCCTTGCTGCAGTAATTTACATGATAAAGTAATCAGGCTGCTGGGGTAATCTGATTACTAGCCAGGACTTTAGTTTGACTCATTTAGGAGCTGAGTCACGTAATGTAATCTACCCTTTTTCACAATGATTAAAGGCTCATACACGCGGCCATAGCCATTTTTACGATTCGCAAATTGCGGATCAGCAAAAAACAAGTTATCTGGCGTGTGTGTTTTGCTTTTTGCAGAACGGTACATCCTGCCCTCTATAGAACTGTCCTATCCTTGTCTGGAAAAAGGACAAGAACAGGACATTTTCAATCTTTTTTTGCGGGGCCGCAGAACGGACATGTGGATTCAGACAGCACACAGTGTGCTGTCCACATCTTTTGCGGCCCTAGTGAAGTGAATAGGTCCAATGGGTGAATGGGACCAAAACCATGGTAGTGTGCATGAGCCCTAAAGGGAATGTGTCACTGATAATTTTTTTACCACTAGCGACCCATAATCTATTTTTCCTATCTGTCTAAATTTATGGTTATATATTTTTATATTCCAGTTTCTATGTAAGATTATTAAGGCAGCCATGTTGAGCTGCTGTTAACAGTGATGGTCAGTTCGCAGTTTTCGCCAGCGAACACATGCGGGCTGCCATCTTTAGTAAGGTAGACTCACCCGTCAGGCGATGCACAGGTAAGCCTTACCTGTGCCTGTGTCGGGAGCCGGTCAGAAATCAAATGTAGTCACCGGAAGCAGGTAGTTCCGAGAACAGCCCGATGAAGGCCCCCGGCAGCTGTTCTCGGAACTGCCTGCTCCTGGTGGCTGCATTTGATTTTAGACCGGCTCCCGACACAGGTAAGGGCTTACCTGTGCATCGCTGGATGGATGAGACTACCTTACTAAAGATGGCAGCCCGCATGTGTTCGCTGGCCATCACTGGCTGTTAACAGCATTTAAAGAGAAAGCTGTAAAATAGCCACATGCTATAGACACAATAGACTGGAGATGATTTCATTGACGTGTATAGGAGGGTTTTTGTCACGGATGGTGTAACAGAAAACAAGGAGTTACAAATAAGGATCCGACTGGCTTAATCCAAAACTAAGGAACAAAAGGGTGACCCCTATTTAAGCCCTGAAACTCTCCCTGTCTTCTCAGCCCATGGAAAGATCTCTATGATAGAAAATTGCATGCCCTTGTGCCTCGACTGTATGACACCTGAACACCCTATAATAGTGAGGGGACATGACCACCGGCTCCCTACACTTAATACGGAGGGAGTCAGGGTCACCTAGGATCAAGCAAACAGGAAAATACAAATCAATGAACAGACTTATCTGTAGAAGCATCAGTTGTAGCATCCAGCATGTACACACTCCAGGAAGTTGTATAAACCGCAAAGTGATGCAGTATGGGAGGGGATTTAAAGGGATGCAATCAGTGCAACTAGATGACAGCTGAGAGAGGGAAATGAGATGACAAAACAAAAGCAAAACAAAAGAACCTCAAGTAGGAGGTTCTGAAGAACGTCTGTCAGAGCTTCTCAGATGTCTGGCGGTGACAGTTTTCTAGTACATGCTCCGTGACCTGTGCTGAGGTCATAGAGCAGAGAGGGGGGTAGATAAGTTGTCACCATCACCTATAAATGGTGGATCTTGTGTTATCTACTGTATATATAGTTGATATATTTCATTGTAATCCTACTTGTGATGATAAGGAGATGACAGCTGAAAAGTGATCTCCACAGAACAGAAAGGGGCTCATTTACTATAGTGTCTGCAACTGTTTTCATGAGTAAAAAGTTTGTTTACAACTGTCTTATTTTTTCAGTCTCATTTACCAACTCATTTTGCGCCTGTTTTGGAGGCATTTGCGTCTCTCCCGCCTATTTTGAGTTGTAAGACTAAGGCTAGGTCTACAAAATGACATTTGTCGCACCAATGTGGCGCGACAATTTTTATAATGGTAGTCTATGGTGTCGCACTGCAACATGCAACATGCTGCGACTGTGACGCGACAGTCACAGAAAAATCCATCCTGAATGGATTTTTTGCGACTGTTACAGTCACAGCATGTCACATGTTGCAGTGCGACACCATAGACTACCATTATAAAAATTGTCGCGTGACAAATGTTGTCGTGTAGACCTAGCCTAATTCTGAAGTTTTCAAACTTTTGTGCCTATTTTCCGATCTATTTATGTAGGAACGCCTTACTTTGCGCATAAATTTCTACTCCACTCCAGGGCAGGCATACCGACATGTTTTTTGTCTCTGCTTGAGTAGTGAGTTGGGCTCCATTTTTCCTACTTGCATGGAGATGTGCGCCTAATGTCTGCTCACTTATGCCACAATTTCATGCGCATACTTATTAGTGCTTACTTAGTGATTAGGAATCAGTCTTACAACAAAACAACCACTAGATGTCAGAGTTAAACAAACAAAAAACAACAGATTTATAAAAGGATAATAAATGAGGCACAAATTAAAGACAAATATTGCCAATATGTTTTTTTTTTTTTACTCCAAAATATAAGCAAATGTGCCCCAAAGTGTTAACCTGTTAAAAGGCTTAGTGGCCAGTCCAAAAACTACAAGATTTGGGGATTTTTTCTTTAAATATTTGAACCCAAACACTCATCTGTGTTTTTTTTCACAATTTATTCTCAAATTGAAGCCCTCTTTTGCATTAAAGCAGTGAGGGGAGCAGGTCACTACTGAGGCATGTGATTGGCTGCAGTGGTCACGTGTCCCCCTTACAAAAAATGTTGATATCGACACAGGAGAGCAGAAGTCCGGGAGCCACACAGACTGAATCCAACAGTGGGGACCCAGTGAGTATCATCACCAGTGTGGGTCTGCCACATTTGCAGGGTTTGTTTTGGTCTCGGATAACCGCTTTAAGAATAAAAGTATATTTTTGTTTTCATCCGGAATGCTGCAATTAATCTTCACAAATGCAGGTATCACGTTAATCAGCATAATCAACCCTACCAGGTAGTATGCACGGTATAATAGCATTAGTCCTGCTGAAGGGGCAATGTTGAAGAGTATCTGTAAAATGAAAACTTTCACAAATGCATAATTTCTATCATTTTTCTACATTTTTCAGAAAGGTATGTTGGAAGCACAAAATATTGCTAGTTTACATATCCAGTAAAATAAAGGATGTTGCTAGTTACTTATATATAAATGTATCATATATGACATCATTTTATGATAGTTGTACAAAGTAACTTTTTTTCATCCTGTTCTGAAACCACACAACTTTCAGGAACTCAATGTACATCAGGTTGCTAATCCTAATAGTGTTCAGTTCCTGTCTTTCTTCCATCTACACATCCTCCTTCTGGTAACCTGCTATTGTCCTAAATTCAGTCATTTAGCCTTTGCAGCTCCTAGGTTTTCCCTTATGACCCTAGTTTGTATTGTTTATAAGGAAGTAGAAGTGCTAACAGTTGAAGGCTGCCTATCACCACTTGGACCTCTGGCGATCAGGGCATTGTCAGGGAAGCTGTACTTCCAGAAGTAAGGCTGGGATCACTCATAGTGTTTTTTAAAACATTAAAATGAATAGGTACATTTGGGGAACAAAGACAGTACACGTCTGTGAATCACTGCCATGTGAATAAGGCCTAATACTGACAGTTCAATGCATTAAAGTAAAGCATATATGGTACTGCATTGGAACAGGGATCAGACCTTGAAAAGTTGAAGTCCCATGGAGGGACAAAAATGAAAAACATTTTTATTTTTTATTTTATTGTTTTAATAAAAATGTTTCTAGTAAAAAAAAAAAAAAAAAAAAAACCTTTCCTCTTGTTTACAATTTTTAAAAAATGAAAAAAAAAAGATATTAGGTATCGCCGTATATCCGTAACAACCACCTCTACAAAAATATCACATGATCTACCCCATTCAATGGACATGGTAAAAATAATATAAAAACAGTGCTTGAACAGCCATTTTCTTGTCAACTCGCCTCACAAATCAAGTGATCAAAAAGTACTATGTACCCCAAAATGGTACCAGTGAAAACATCAACTCATGCTACAAAAAACGAGCCACTGCACAAGACAAATTAAAAAAATATGGCTTTTAGAAAATGTCAATACAAAACAAGATTTTATTGTGTAAAACTGTAAAACTTAACAAAAGTAAAAAAAAAATTGACATATTAGTTATCGCCGCATCTGTAATGACCAGCTCTATAAAAACATCACATGATCTACCCCATTAGGTGAACTCCATAATAAAAATAAAAACTGTGCCAGAACAGCCATTTTTTTGGTCACCTCAACTCACAAAATGCGTAATATTGAGCAATCAAAAAGTACTATGTACCCCAAAATTGTACTAATGAAATAGGCACCTCATGCCACAAGAGACAAGACCATTCACAAAAAATCATGACTTTTAGAAAATAGTGGCACATAAACATAATTTTTTCTTTTAAAAAATGTTTTTATTTTGTAAAACATAAAAAAATTAAAAGTAGATATATTTGGTATCACCACATTCATAATGACCTGCTCTATAAAAATATCACATGATCTACCCCATCAGGTGAACTCTGTAAAAAAAACAGAACAGATATTTTTTGTCACCTTCCAAAAAGCACCGATCAAACTGTCACCTCATCCTGCAAAAAGTCCTTTCACAAGGCCATTGCAAAACATGATTTTCTTTTTGACGTAAAAGTGGTAAAACATAAAAAAATATATCTAAAATCTCTGTAATCATACTGACTAGCAGAATAAAGTTAACATGTCATTTTTCTTGCATGGAGTACACCTCAATAACAATACCTAAAAAGCAATGTCAAAATTTCTGGCTTTTCTTTGTACTGCTTCTCAAAAATAAAAATAAAATGCTAAAAAAAATTGTAATCAATAATAATGGCAAATCATTCCCCCCCCCAAAAAAATAAGCCCACACACAGCTCAGTTGAGAGAAAAATAAATGTATAGTTCTCAGAAAATGGCTGTACTAGTACACAGAGGATGGTCAAAAGCAACATGGTGCTTGTAAACCAATCCATCAAAATCTGCACTGCAAAATTAAAACAGCAGATGCTGAGCCCAGAAGTGTACCAAAAAACTGTTTACATCCACATTTATGGCATTTCAGTGCCAGTAGAACTCGCCTAAGGCCCCTTGCAGACGAGCGTGTCCGGATTAGGTCCGGATGCGTTTCGTCTGCAATCAGGGAAAATCGTGCGAGTAGGTATGCAATTGCAGTCAGTTTTGACTGTGATTGCGTCCCAATGTTCAATGTTTTTATCGCGCGGGTGCAATGCGTTTTGCACGCACGTGATAAAAAACTGCACGCGGGTCTGGTACCTAGACCCGAACCCAGACTTCTTCACTGAATGGTGACGTCACCAAAGGTCCTTTTCCAGCCAGGTCCAGCAAGACATAGAAGAAAGAAGACGAGCCCGGCTGCATGATCAAGTGCATGAGGTGAGTTACATTTTTTTTTAACCCCACAATGGACCTTTTACTTAGCATTCTGAATTAAAGAATGCTATTATTTTCCATTATAACCATGTTCCGTGGCCGGCTTCCGTGTGTTGCGGATACACAATTTGCAGACAACAAGACATGGATACATGGAGTGGTCGTGTGCATGAGCCTTATTAAGAATGCTTGCTTTTCACACTGGCACACACTGGGCACAGAATATTGGGCACTGAAATGGCATGTCTGTGGAAAAATTGCAATTTTCACTTTGCACCATCTGCTGTGAATACATTTTTGCAAAACACTTGTGGGGTAAAAATGCTCACTACACACCTTGGTAAATACTGAGAGGGGGGTGGCTTCTAAAATGGGGTCACTTCTTCAGAGTTTCTTTTTTTACTTAACTTCAGAGCTAGAGATGAGCGAAGTGACTTCAGATGCCACATCCGAAGTCGCTTTGTTAAAAAAAAAATAATAATACTGTACGGAGATATGTCTCCGTAAAGTATTAAAATGTATGGGCTCCGATGAGCTGAAGTAAGTTATTCACGAAGTCGAATAACTTTGGTAATTGACTATTACAGTGAAAAACCTTGGAAGCGAACTCGGCTTCAAGTCCAAGGTAGGTTCCAAGGTACCACTCGGAACCGAAGCCAAGTTCGGTTCCAAGTTTTGAAGTGGTTTTTCACTGTAATAATGAAATGCTGAAGTTATTCAACAAAGTCTTTCGTGAATAACTCACTTCAGCTCATCGGAGCCCATACACTCTAATACTGTACGGAGATGAATCTCTGTGCAGTATTATAACAATTTTTTTAGCAAAACAGCTGCGGATGTAGCATCTGAAGCTCGCTTCGCTCATCTCTACTCAGAGCCTCTACAGTTGCAGTGCAGTGCTGTAGAGATCACAAAACTAGACCTGAAATGCACATGGTGCTTTCTCTCCTCAACCCTGCAGTATGCCCAAACAGCAGTTTATGACCACATATGGGCTGTATTCAGGAGAAAATACATAATAAATTAGGGGGTCTTTTTTCTCCAGTTAAAAAAATGGGGAAAAAATGGAGAAAAAATGTAATTTTTTATTGTCACTGCCAAATGTTAAAAAATTCTACAAAACACCTGTTGCTTAAAAAAATACTGACTACACCTGTCAGTAAATTTTTGGAGGGGTGTAGTTTCCAAAATGGGGTAAATTTTGGGCAGTTTCCACTCAAAGAGTACCTCAGGCTCTCTTCAAATATAACATAGTGCCCAAAAAAACATTTCAGAGAAATCTGCCCTCCAAAATCCATATGATGCTCCTTCCTTTCTGAGCCCTGTGGTGTGCCCATAGAGCAATTTACAATCAGATAAGGGGTTTTGCCCTATTCAGGAGAAAATGGTTAATTATTTTTGTGTGCTTTTTTTCCTGCTACCACTTGTGAAAATGAAAAATTTGGGGCTAAAGCAAGACTTTATTACAAGTGTTTCTAAATTCTGTAAAACGCCTGTGGGGTCAAAGTGCTCAGAACACCCCTTAATAAATTCTTTGAGGGTGTAGTTTCCAAAATAGGGTTACTTTTTGGAGGTGTAGGGGTACCTGTCATGGACGTAGCAAGACATACAGACGTCCCAGTGACAGTGAGTGGCAGGAGATCTGGGAGACTGGCAACACGTGGTTTTCCTTGTGGATCAATAGGCGTCTGTATTGTTTCTGGTAATGGCCACACCCCTTGCCTCCAGGTGTTGCTTATGTGGTCATTTAACCATCCTTTTTTTATAGTTGCTTCTCCCACTATGCTGTGCGGTTTATAGCTTCTGTGCCTGTGGATTGTTTGTGGTTGGATCTCGGCTTAGTTCCTGGTGCTTCCATTGCCTCTTTGAAGTTAAGTCTTTCCTTTCCCTTTTGTATTTTGTTTGGGTTCTATGTGTTGCATTTCTATATTCATTGTATTAAGCCTAAAGTAGACTCCTGTTCGTCCTTCCTTTTGGAGGAACATGTAGTCTCGTCCCTGCCATTAGTACCAGGGTCCTATAGGGCTAGATAGGACAAGGTATTCCTGCGTATGAACTCCCCTACCTTTGGGGTCTGTTCATACTGGTAGTCAGTCAGGATTTTGGTTATGTTTTTTCAATAGGAGGTGTCCATCTTCCTTCCTTAGTTCTCAGGCCTGATTCCCTGTTTCCCCCTTCCCTCCTATGCTCGGTGTAGTGTTTACCTCCCACACCGAAGCGTGACAGTACCTCAGGGACTTTTCAAATATGACATAGTGCCTGAAAACCCTTTCAGCTAAATCTGCCCTTCGAAAGCAATATGGCGCTTCTTTCCTTCTGAGACCTGTGGTGTGCTGATAGAGCAGGTTCCAACCACATATCAGGTGTATCTGTAAGGCCTCATACACACGGCTGTTGTTTGGGTCCGCATCCGAGCCGCCATTTTTAGTGGCTCGGATGCGGACCCATTCACTTCAATGGGGCCGCAAAAGATGCAAACAGCACTCCGTGTGCTGTCCGCATCTGTTGCTCCGTTCCATGGCCCAGCAAAAAAAATAGAACATGTCCCATTCTTGCCCATTTTGCGGACAAGAATAGGCATTTCTACAATGGGCCGCCCGTTCCGTTCTGCTAATTGCGGAAGGCACACGGGCGGCTTCCATTTTTTGCAGATCCGCGGTTTGCTGAAGAGTCAGTGTAATAAATATTAAGGTTTGTTTTGCTGTTAACCAATTAAAAAATAAAATTACATTCATAAAATGATGCCAAAATATAGTAGTCATATGGGGAATGTTAATTGATTATTCTTTTATGAGGTATTACTATCTGTCTTAGGGCTCATGCACACAAACGTATTTTGTTTCCGTGTCCATTAAAAACATTTTTTGTGGACGGGATGTGGTCCCCTGCACTTCAATGTGTCCTCAAAAAATGCAGGCAACAGACCGTGCATCTGTATGTACATTCCTTAGACCCTCAAAAAAGATAGAGCATGTCCTATTCTTGTCCGCTTTGTGGACAAGGATAGGCATTGTTACAGTGGATTTACAAAAAAAAACCGGATGCAGCACAGATGTCACACGGATGTTATCCATATTTTTTTTGCGGATATGCGTTTTGCAGACCACAAAATACATATGGTTGTGTGCTTTAGCCCTTTAAAGTAAAGAAATTCTAATTTAGTAAAAAACTTATTTTTTCCAAATTTTCTGCAATTTTTTTAAAAATAAAGGAAAAAAGTATTGACCCAAATTAAACCACAAACAAAGTTCAACGTTTCACGAGAAAACTTTCTCAGAATCCGTTAAATAAGTAAAGCATTCCAAAGTGATTGCCACATACTGTAAATTGATTTTTTTTTTTACATTGTCAGATTTGCTAAATTAGGTCTGGGCAAGAAGGTAAAAACTGGTTTGGTCTTTAAGGGGAGAAAAGTATGTATAATAGCACCATACATCAGAAAAAACACACTATAGCAAAAAGACCCACAAAAAGTTCTTACAAAAAATGTGATTGGGCCTCCCCCAACCTCTGGGCCCCCATAACAAGCACTATGGCTGCTATAGCTGTAGTTACAACCTTGAGTGCAAGGGATTTTTTTCTAAATAACTTACATTTTCATATTTCCACTTTAGGGTCAACGCACACATTTCGCAATCGACCATAGGCTCTAACGATAAAATAAAGGGTGGGGAGATACCAGCCAAACAGATGTTAAAATAATACATTATTGGCAATTCATCACCTTATACTTCAAAATGGTTTTGTCTAAGTATACATTAGAGATTTTGTTCCTGCCTTCCACTTTAAGATAGAAAATGTACACACCTCTACAGAAGTATTGTAATGTATTATACCAATGATCCAGACATTAGAAGTTTAAGTCCTGTAGTGGGACTACAGTCAAAAGTAAAAAAATAAAAATAATAATTCGAATAAAACAAACAACATTCTTTAGAAAAAATTGAAAAATTCAAGTTTTTCCCTTTATCAAGTCCTTTGTTATTGAAAAATGGGGAAAAATATACATAATTAGTATTGCTGCGGCCATAACAACTTGAGCTATAAAATATCACATTATCTATCCCATAATGTGAACACTGCAAAAGAAAAACACAATGCCCAAACTACTATTTTTTGGTCACCTCTGCTATTCAAAAACATTAAAAAGCAATCAAAGTTGCAAAATATACCAATGAAAATGTCAACTCATCTCAGGAAAAAAAAGCCCTCAAGCAACTTCCTTGACAGAAAAGTAAATTATGGTTATCAACACATGTATTATGTTTCCTTGCTGGCTTGATTCTAGGTGACCCTGACTCATTCCGTATTAAGTGCAGGGAGACAGTGGTCGTGTCCCCTCACTATTATAGGGTTTTCAGGCGTCACACAGCCTATGTACGTGGGCATGCAATCGTCTACCATTGAGACCCTTGCATGGGCATAGCAGTCAGGGAGAGCTCTTAGGGTTTTATAGGGCCTATATGCTCCTTAGTTTGGGATCAAGCCAGTCAAACGTTTATTCATTAGTTCCAGCTATCTGCAACATCATCCGTGACATTATAAACCGCCATAACCGTCTTAAGCATGGATCCGGTTTCAGCCTTGATTGACCGCATGCAAGGTCTTTCTCCGTAGAAAGTAAAAACTGTGTCTCAGTTTCAGGTGACCGGTTCTGCTGGTGTTCATGGAGTTTGTTCCGAGCCTAAGATCTTGCTTCCGGATACGTTCTCTGGGGGTAGTGAGAATTTTGTTCGCTTTAGAGAGACTTCCAAACTCCATTTTCGCCTACTTCCCCATTCCTCTGGTGATGAGGAGCAGAGGGTGGGGATGATCATCTCGCTGCTCAGGGATAACGCTCAGTCTTGGGCCTTTTCGCTGCCGGTGGGGGCATGGCCCCACCGATCGGTGGATGAATTTTTTGTAGCCCTGGGGCAGATATATGATGACCTGGATCGTATTGCTCTGGCCGAATATAAACTGCGTCTTTTATGCCAGGGTAAGCAGAGATATATTGTTCTGAATTTCGGAGATGGGCAGCTGATACTGGTTGGAATGATGCTGCACTCCGAAGTCAATTTTGCCATGGTCTTTCGGAAAGATTGAAAGATGCATTTGCTTTTCATGAGAGACCAGACTCGTTAGAATCTGCCATGTCTCTAGCTGTTCATATTGACAGGCGTCTTAGAGAGAGAGAGGAGACCACTCTTTCCTGTCATATTCAGCCCAAGGACAGTGGGGCTGTCTCATTCAGTGCGCAGTAGTCTCAGTCTCTCTCAATCCCCTCTGAGGAGGAGGCCATGCATCTGGGTTTTCTTGCCTCTGATAGAGGATTCAGCTCTCAGAGGAGGGTTTGTTTCTGTTGTGGGGGTATAAATCATTTGGCTAATGTTTGCCCTTCTAGGAGATTCATGGAGTTTTCTGAGTGTAATAAAAAAAAGAAAAAGAAAAAAAACCTCTAAAAACTTTCCATTTGCTACTATTGGCAAGGTTGATGCGGAAATTGAAGGTTTGCCATTTGCTTGTAGTTCCCATTTTCTCCTACCTGCCAGGGTGGTGCTAGACAGCAAGAACATTGTTTGTGAGATTTTTGTAGATAGTGGAGCAGCTGTCAATCTCATTGATAATCAATTTGCAATAACGCATGGTTTCCAGGTATGCACTTTGGAAAAGGATATACCTGTTTCTGCTATCGATTCTGCTCCACTTTCTCAAAGATCATTAAAGGGCATAGTTCACAATATCCGTTTGACTGTGGGTGACGCTCATGTTGAGGATATGTCATGTTTTGTCTTATGTGGATTACCTACTCCTCTAGTGTTGGGGCTACCCTGGCTCACTAAACATAACCCCACCATTGATTGGCAAGCAAGGCAAATAAATGGTTGGAGTGAGTTTTGCAGAGAGAATTGCCTTACGGCGTCTCTTTCAGAGGTTTCTACCAAGACTGTACCATCTTTTCTCTCTGAATTTTTTTATGTGTTTTCCGAGAGTGGTGTCCAGGAGTTGCCCCCTCACCGGAAGTACGACTGCCCTATTAATCTGATCCCAGGCGCCAAGCTGCCAAAATCACATTTATACAATCTCTCCCAACCTGAAAGAGTCGCCATGCGTACTTATATATCTGAGAGCCTGAGAAAGGGACACATCCGACCCTCGAAGTCACCTGTTGCCGCTGGTTTTTTTTTTTTTGTTAAGAAAAAAGATGATTCTTTAAGACCTTGTCTGGATATCAGGGAGCTGAACCGTATCACAATTTGTAACCCATATTCGCTTCGTCTGATCCCAGACATGTTTAACCAGATTTTTGGGGCTAAAGTTTTTTCTAAGTTGGATTTAAGAGAAGCATACAACCTAGTCAGGGTCAGGGAAGGGGACGAATGTAAGACGGCCTTCAATACCCCTGAGGGTCATTTCGAGAATTTGGTTATGCCCTTTGGTTTGATGAATGCTCCGGCCGTCTTCCAACATTTTGTGAACAGAATTTTTAATGATTTAATGGGGAAATTTGTTCTGGTGTATCTAGATGACATTTAGATTTTTTGTCCTGATATCAAGACTCATCGGGACCACCTACATGAGGTCTTGCTGATTCTGCGGGAGAATAAATTGTACGCTAAACTGGAAAAATGTGTGTTTGCGGTTCCGGAGATTCAATTTCTTGGTTTTCTTCTCTCCGCTTCTGGTTTTCGCATGGACCCTGAGAAGGTCCACACTGTGCTTGATTGGGAGCTTCCTGAGAATCAGAAGGCGCTGATGCGGTTTTTGGGTTTTGCCAATTACAGAAAGTTAATTTTTGAATTATTCCTCTGTTGTTAAGCCACTCACTGATATGACTAAAAAGGGGGTGGATTTTTCCTCGTGGTCGGCAGATGCGCTTAAAGCCTTTTCTAGTAGAAAAGAGAGTTTTGCTTCCGCTCCCATTTTGGTACAACCTGATGTCTCTCTACCTTTTATTGATGAGTTGGACGCTTCTGAGGTGGGTGTGGGTGCAGTCTTATCTCAGGGTCCCTCTCCTGCCAAATGGCGACCGTGTGCCTTTTTCTCAAGGAAACTCTCCTCTGCAGGGAGAAATTACGATGTGGGAGATAGGGAGTTGTTGGCCATCAAATTAGCTTTTGCGTAATGGCGCCATTGGTTAGAGGGAGCCAGACACCCTATTGCCGTGTTTACCGACCATAAGAATCTGGCCTACTTGGAATCGGCCAAGCGTCTGAACCCGAGACAGGCCAGATGGTCTTTGTTCTTTTCTAGGTTTAATTTTGTTGTCACGTTCCGCCCTGGGGTTAAAAATGTGAAGGCGGGTGCCCTGTCACGTTGTTTTCCGGGAGGGGGGAACCCTTGAAGACCCGGGTCCAATTTTGGCTGAAGGGGTGGTTGTCTCTGCTCTTTATCCTGATTTGGAGGCAGAGGTTCAGGCAGCCCAGGCAGAGACTCCTGATCTTTGTCCTCCTGGGAGGTTGTTTGTGCCTCTCGCTTTACGACACAAGGTTTTTAAGGAGCACCACAATACTGACCTTGCTGGGCACCCGGGGAGTAGAGCCACAGTGGATCTCATTGCTCAGAGATTCTGGTGGCCGGCTCTTCGTAAGACAGTTGAGGGTTTTGTGGCGACCTGCGTTCATGCCAAGGTCCCTCATTCATGGCCATCGGGTTCTCTCCTCCCGTTACCCATTCCTTCCCGTCCTTGGACGCATCTGTCCATGGACTTCATTACAGACCTGCCTCGTTCCTCGGGGAAGACTGTGATTCTGGTGGTAGTGGACCGTTTTAGCAAAATGGCGCATTTCATTCCCTTTCCTGGGTTACCCAATGCTAAGACGTTAGCGCAAGGGTTTGTTGATCACATTGTTAAATTGCATGGCATTCCTTCAGACATTGTTTCTGATAGGGGCATGCAATTTGTTTCCAGATTCTGGAAGACCTTTTGTTTTCGCTCGGGGATTTGGTTGTCGTTCTCTTCTGCTTTTCATCCGCAGTCGAATGGTCAGACCGAACGCGTCAATCAGAATCTTGAGACATATCTGCGCTGTTTTGTGGTGGAGAATCAGGAGGATTGGTATTCTTTTTGTCCCTTGCTAATTTGCTTTAAATAAATGTCGCCAGGAGTCCTCTGATAAGTCACCATTTTTTTGTGCATATGGGTTTCATCTGCAGTTTGGGACATTCTCTGGAGAGGGGTCTTCTGGTTTACCTGATGAGGAGAGATTTTCCTTGTCTTTGTTATTTATTTGGCAAAAGATTCAGGGTAATCTGAAGAGGATGAGTGAGAGATATAAGCTTGTGGCGGATTAGAGACGTGTGCCTGGTCCGGACCTGAATGTGAGTGATCTGGTGTGGTTGTATACAAAGAATATCAAATTGAAGGTTCCCTCCTGGAAGTTGGGTCCTAAGTTTATTGGGCCTCACAAGATCTTGTCCGTCATCAATCCCGTTGCCTTCCGTTTTGATCTTCCTCCGACTTGGAAGATCCATGTTTTTCACAGGTCCCTATTAAAACCTTATGTCCAACCCACTGTACCCTCCTCTTTGCCTCCTCCTCCGATTGTTGTTGATGGTAATCTTGAATTTCAGGTCTCTAGGATTGTGGATTCTCCGTGGTTATCCGTGGTTCTCTCCAGTACCTCGTTCATTGGGAGGGTTATAGTCCTGAGTAGAGGATGTGGGTCCCAGTGGCGGACATTAAGGCCACTCGTCTCATCAGGGCTTTCCATAGGTCTCATCCTGAGAAGGTGGGCTCTGAGTGTCCGGAGTCTACCCATAGAGGGAGGGGTACTGTCACCGCCAAACATCAGTTTATTTTGGATGTAGTTATAGTGCTGTCACTTCTCAGGGGTTTCTAAGAAACCCTGAGAAGTGACAATTGCACTTTAACAGCTAAGTGTTTCTAAATTCTTTTAAATTGCTTGTGGGGTCAAAGTACTCACTACACAACTTGATAAATTCCCTGAAGGGTATAGTATCCACAATGGAGTTGCTGGTTTCCACTGTATGGCTTTTTCAGGATTTATTCAAATGCGACATGCTGCTCAACATCTATTCCAGCAAAATCTGCCCTCCAAAAACCAGTTGGCAGTTGATCTGATCCATGCCCATACAGCAGTTTACAATCAAATATGGGTGTTTCTATAAACTGCAGAATCAGGGTAATAAATATTGAGGTTTTTTGCTGTTAACTAGTGTTGAGTGAACTTGTGTTTTAAGTTTTGCGTCCAAAGTTCGGGTTATCAAAGAATCCTGTTATGGATTCCACGGACGATAACGGAATTTGGAATCCATAACGGGATTCTTCGATAACCCGAACCCAAACTTTGGACGCAGAACTAAAAACACAAGTTCGTTCAACACTACTGTTAACCCTTGCTGTGTTACAGGAAAAATGGTCTACAATGGAAAATCTGCTAAATTTTTTACCTCCATTGAGCTTTAATTCCAGTGGAACACCTCAAAGTTTTGAAAATCAGTTTTGAATAATTTGAGGGGTGTAGTTTCTAAAATAGGTCATTTACTGGTGGTTTTTATTATGTTTGCCCCTCAAAGACATTTCAAAACAGATTTGGTTCTTAAAAATAGGGTTTTGCTAATTTTCTTGAAATTTAAAAAAACTGTTTCTAAAATGCTAAGCCTTCTAACATCCTAAAAAATAAAATGATATTTACAAAATAATGCCAACATAAAGTAGACATATTGTGAATGTTAGAAGGGTTGTCTCATCTGAGACAATGGGCGCATATCGCTAGGATATGCCCCCATTGTCTGATAGGTGGAGGGCACACTGCACATACGCAGCTGCCCTCCATTCATTTCAATGGGACTATTTCCATCTGGCCCATAGAAGTGAATGGGAGCGGTGGCCGGTCATGCGCGGTGTACTCCCATTCACTTCTATGGGGAGAGCACTTGATGGTAGCTGGGCTGGAGTCCTTCAGCCACCACTTTGGCCTGCTCCGTTCTCGATATAGGTGCAGGTCCCAGCGGTGGGACCTGCACCTATCAGACAATGGGGGTATATCCTGGCGATATGCTCCCACTGTCTCAGATGAGAGAACACCTTAATTAATAACCATTCTGTGAGGTATTACTATCTGTCTTAAAAGCAGAGAAATTCAAACTGCTGATTTTGCAAAGTTTTCTGTAAATTTCATATCGACCCAAATTTACCACTTCATATCACTGTTATTTTTCCCTTCTTCTAATCAGTAAGAGGCACAGAAAAATACTGTGCATCAGTTCTGCACATTTCCATCCGTTTGAGCCATTTCCGTCAGAGATTCATTATTTTAGATGAAAAATTGCTCAAACGCATGCCAAATGTGCATAACTGATGCACAGGATCTGTTCTTGTCACGGAAGGTGTACAGGAAACAAGACAATACAAAATGAGTATATGACTCACTGGATCCAAAACTAAGGAACAAAAGGGAGACCCCTGCATAAGACCTGGCACTCTCCCTGACTGCTCAGCCTATGCGAAGATCCCAATGGTAGATGATCGCATATCCTCGTACCTCGACTGTATAACACCTGAACACCCTATAATAGTGAGGGGAAACAACCACCGGCTCCCTACACTAGACACGGAGGGAGTCAGGGTCACCTGGGATCCAGCAAACATAAAATCACAAATGAATGTAACACTTATCTTGTAGAAGACTGGGAAAGAGGATCAGCATGCACACACACTCCAGGAAGTTGTATAAGCCGCACACTAATGCATTATGGGGAGGAATTTAAAGGGATGCAATCAGTCTAACTACAAGACAGCTGAGAGAGGCTAACGAGATGACGAACTGAAAACCAACACAAAGAAAGCTCAAGGAGGAGGTTCTGAAAGGCATCTGTCAGAGCTTCTCAGATGTCTGGTTGTGACAGTACCCCTCCCTCTACGAGTGGACTCCGGACACTCAGAGCCCACCTTCTCAGGATGGGACCTATGGAAAGCCCTGATGAGACGAGTGGCCTTAATGTCCGTCACTGGGACCCACATCCTCTCCTCAGGACCATAACCCTCCCAATGAACGAGGTACTGGAGAGAACCGCGGACAACACGAGAATCCACAATCCTAGAGACCTGAAATTCAAGATTACCATCAACCATAATCGGAGGAGGAGGCAAAGGCGAGGGTACAATGGGTTGAACATAAGGTTTTAATAAGGACTTATGAAAAACATTATGGATCTTCCAAGTCTGAGGAAGATCAAGACGGTAGGCAACAGGATTGATGACAGACAGGATTTTGTAAGGCCCAATAAACTTAGGACCCAACTTCCAGGAGGGAACCTTCAATTTGATATTCATGGTAGACAACCACACCGAATAACCAACATTCAGGTCCGGACCAGGCACACGTCTCTTATCAGCCACACGCTTATATCTCTCACTCATGCTCTTTAGATTATCCTGAATCTTTTGCCAAATCGATGACAAAGATGAGGAGAATCTGTCCTCATCAGGTAAACCAGAAGAACCCTCTCCCGAGAATGTCCCAAACTGCGGATGAAACCCATATGCACCAAAAAATGGTGACTTATCAGAGGACTCCTGCCGACAGTTATTTAAAGCAAACTCAGCAAGGGACAAAAAAGAACACTAATCCTCCTGATTCTCCACCACAAAACAGCGCAGATATGTTTCCAGATTCTGATTGACGCGCAGAAGAGAATGACAACCGAACCCCCAAGCGAGAACAGAAAGCCTTCCAGAATCTGGAAACAAACTGCGTGCCCCTATCAGAGACTATGTCTGAAGGAATACCATGCAATTTGACAATGTGATCAATAAATGCCTGCGCCAGCGTCTTAGCATTGGGCACACCAGGAAAAGGGATGAAATGCACCATTTTGCTAAAACGGTCCACCACCACTAGAATCACAGTCTTCCCCGAGGAACGAGGCAGGTCCGTTATGAAGCCCATGGACAGATGTGTCCAAGGACGGGAAGGAATGGGTAAGGGAAGGAGAGGACCTGATGGCCGTGAATGAGGGACTTTGGCACGAGCGCAAGTCTCGCAAGCAGCCACAAAACCCTCAACCGACTTACGAAGCGCAGGCCACCAGAATCTCCGAGCGATGAGATCCACTGTGGCTCTTGCCCCCGGGTGCCCAGCAAGGACAGTATCGTGGTGTTCCTTAAAAATCTTGTGTCTTAAAGCAAGAGGCACAAACAACCTCCCAGGAGGACAAAGATCAGGAGCCTCTGACTGGGCTACCTGCACCTCTGCCTCCAATTCAGGAAAAAGAGCAGAGACCACCACACCTTCAGCCAAAATGGGACCCGGGTCTTCAAAATTCCCACCTTCCGGGAAACAACGTGACAGGGCATCTGCCTTCACATTCTTAACCCCAGGGCGGAACGTGACAACAAAATTAAACCTTGAAAAGAACAAAGACCATCTGGCCTGTCTCGGGTTCAGACGCTTGGCTGACTCCAAGTAGGCCAGATTTTTATGGTCAGTAAACACGGTAATAGGGTGTCTGGCTCCCTCTAGCCAATGGCGCCATTCCTCAAAAGCCAATTTGATGGCCAACAACTCCCTATCTCCCACATCGTAATTTCTCTCTGCGGAGGAGAGTTTCTTCGAGAAAAAGGCACACGGTCGCCATTTGGCAGGAGAGGAACCCTGAGACAAGACCGCACCCACACCCACCTCAGAAGCATCAACCTCAACTATGAAGGGTAGAGAAATATCAGGTTGCACTAAGATGGGAGCGGAAGCAAAACTCTCCTTGATATTAGAAAAGGCCTTACGCGCCTCTACCGACCAGGACGAAAAATCTACCCCCTTTCTGGTCATATCAGTGAGTGGTTTAACAACAGAGGAATAATTCTAAATAAACTTCCTGTAATAATTGGCAAAGCCCAAAAAACACATCAGCGCCTTCTGATTCTCAGGAAGCTCCCACTCAAGCACAGCACGGACCTTCTCGGGATCGATGCGAAAACCAGAAGCGGGGAGAAGAAACCCCAGAAATTGAATTTCTGGAACCGCAAACACACATTTTTCCAGTTTCGCATATCATTTATTCTCCCGCAGGATGAGCAAGACCTGACGTAAGTGTTCCTTATGAGTTTTGAAATCAGGGGAAAAAAACAAAATGTCATCCAAATACACTAATACAAATTTTCCCATTAAATGATAAAAAATGCTGTTCACGAAATGCTGAAAAACGGCTGGGGCATTCATCAATCCAAAAGGCATAACCAAATTCTCAAAATGGCCCTCAGGGGTATTGAAGGCCATCTTTCATTCGTCTCCTTCTCTGACCCTGACCAGGTTGTATGCCCCTCTTAGATCTAATTTGGAAAAGACTTTAGCCCCAACAATCTGGTTAAACAGGTCCGGGATCAGAGGAAGCGGATAAGGGTCACGAATAGTGATACTGTTCAGCTCCCTGAAATCCAGACAAGGTCTTAAAGAACCATCTTTTTTCTTAATAAAGAAAAAAACAGCGGCAACAGGTGACTTCGAGGGTCGTATGTGTCCTTTTTTCAGACTCTCAGAGATATAAGCACGCATAGCGACCCTTTCAGGTTGGGAAAGATTGTATAAACGAGATTTAGGCAGCTTGGCGCCTGGGATGAGATTAATAGGGCAATCGTACTCCCTGTGCGGGGGCAAATCCTGAACTCCACTCTCAGAGAAGACATCCGAAAATTCTGAGAGAAAAGATGGTACAGTCTTAGTAGAAACCTCAGAAACAGATGTCGTGAGGCAATTCTCTCTGCAAAAGTCACTCCAACCATTTATTTGCCTCGCTTGTCAATCAAGGGTGGGGTTATGTTTAGTGAGCCAGGGTAGCGCCAACACAAGAGGAGTAGGTAATCCGCTAAGGACGAAACATGACACATCCTCAACATGAGCATCACTCACAATTAAACGGATATTGTGAACTATGCCCTTTAATGATTTCTGAGAAAGTGGAGCGGAATCAATAGCAAAAACAGGAATATCCTTTCCCAAAGTGCATACCTGGAAACCATGAGTTATCGCAAATTGATTATCAATGAGATTGACAGCTGCTCCACTATCTACAAAAATCTCACAAAAAATGTTCTTGCTCTCTAGCCCCCTCTTGCCCAAAGCTAGCCGGTGAGAAAATTATCCTGACACTCCACGATAAAAAACAAGGAACTACTAAAGGTGTATTCAAATGTGGACTAAGAAGATGTAGGTGTTGCGCTATGCTACAATGTGCAACAGGTGAATTTCACTTACCAACACTTAACAATAAGATTTCCTTCAAACACCACATGAACTGTGGTACAACGAATGATGTTTATTTACTTTGGTGTCCTTGTGGTCTCTATTATGTGGGTCGTACCACCCAAACCTTAAGGGAGCGTATGAATGAGCATCGCTCCAATATTAATAGAAAAACTACTACTCATAGCGTACCACGCCATTTTGCCCTTAAGCATGAAGGAAATTCGGCTACCCTCAAAATGATTCCACTAGAACACGTACCATTTTCTTTTCAACAACTCAGCCTTAAAGAAATGTTTTGGATATACCATCTTAATACATTAACGCCATTTGGTCTAAATGAGGCACTCGAATATGTCAACTACTGATGGGATTCTCCTTTCTTTGATTATTTTTGATTATTTTTAAATATTTATGATTATTTAACACCTCATGACTTTTTTAATATAACAATTTTTCTAATATGTTATTTTATTTTCAATACCTTAATATATTATCTTCACTTATGTTATGTTATAGGAGATGTTTAAAATCAAAATACTTTTAATATTTTTAATATTAGTATTTAATCATACTTTTGGGGTTGATTAAATTTCTTCCCCATGTCTATTTTAGTTTATTTATATTGTTTTCCCTCCTTTTACTGCTTTTTATATATACATATACATGTACTTATTGATTGCAAAAACATGTTTTCATATAATTACTATGAGCCCATATGCCATATGGGGATATATGAATGTTTCTGTGCCCCTTATGAGTGCATCAATATCTTGCCCATATATATGCGATTTCATTTTGGCCCTATGAGTGGTCCTATTTGTCCCCCCTCTAAACACATCATTTGTACTAACTAGCACTCTCATCGCCGGACCGGAAGTTTGTCTATGCGGTCCAACGTGAGACGCATACCGGAAGTGTTATATCTCAGCTCTCAATGCGTTCCAGGTTGGAGCACTTGCCGGACCGGAAGTTCCGGATGCGTTCCAGGCTGGAACGCATCGTATACCGGAAGTTCGGCTTTTTTCGCTCCTTCCGATCGACTAAAGCCATGAGCGCACTCCTTGAATGAGAGAGGAGGCGGTCTACGCCCATCAGCGTCCCATGTGGTCCCCCACCCCTCCCCCTTTTGGTGCCAAAAGACACCATATTGGCCTTCCCTCATAGCCCTATATATAGGGCCATCAGGAATTACTACTATAAGCTTATTTTTATCTGTATTTTATTTGTACTTGCTCCTGAAGAAGGGGTCTGCATACCCCGAAACGTGTTGAGCCTTTTATGAAATAAAAAAGAAGCCAAAGTCTTCAAACAATACCACTGAAGTGAAGCCTTTCCTTCTCCTACTGGGCAACTGTCAGTGTGGACGACTCTACAGGCACTCCGGATTGGGGGGTATTGGTCCATGCTGGTGTCTTGAGCTTATCCAGCCGGCCACCCCCCGTGAAGTGAGTTGATTATTATCTTTGGCTTTTCTAATATACCCTTATAGGGTGAATATATGTGAATACTTTCACTTATTGTTGACTACAGTACACTATAGTGGTGTGTCTACTGTCCACTGACTTCACCTTCCTCTCCTGGTTACCCTGATCTAGGGTATATGACTTACCACACCTTAATTGCATACAAAAATTTATCTCCAATATACCCTGTTTTTTTTTTTGGCGCTTCTCTTAGGGGTGTAAGCTTTATGACTTATTAAGTCACTTTCCTATATCCTTGCTCTCTAGCGCCACCCTGGCAGGCAGGACAAAACGGGAACTACAAGCAAACGGAAAACCTTCAATCTCCGCCTCAACCCTGCCAATAGTAACAGATGGAATATTTTTAAAAGATTTTTTCCTTTTTGTTTCTTTATTACTCCCCAAAAACTGCCTGAATCTCCTAGAGGGACAAACATTTGCCAAATGATTTATACCTCCACAACAAAAACAAACTTTCCCATGCGGGCTGAATCTTCTATTGTCAGAGGCAATCAACCCCAGCTGCATGGGCTCCTGCTCAGAAGGGATTGAGAGTGACTGAGACCCCTGAGCACAGAATGAGACCGCTGCACTGTCCTGGGATTGAGTATGACAGGAAGGAGTGCTCTCTCCTCTCTCTCTAAGACGCCTGTCAATACGAACGGCCTGAGACATAGCAGAGTCCAAGGAGATAGGCCTCTCATGAAAGGCAAATGCATCTTTCAATCCCTCTGAAAGACCATGGCAAAATTGACTTCGGAGTGCAGCATCATTCCAACCAGTATCAGCTGCCCATCTCCGAAATTCTGAGCAGTATATCTCTGCGGATTGCTTACCCTGGCATAACAGACGTAGTCTAGACTCAGCCAAAGCAATACGATCCGGATCATCATATATCTGACCCAGGGCTAAAAATAATTCATCCACTGAACGGAGGGGCCGTGCCCCCACCGGCAGCGAAAAGGCCCACGACTGAGCGTTACCCCTGAACAGCGATATAATGATCCCCACCTTCCGTTCCTCATCACCAGAGGAATGGGGAAGAAGGCGAAAATGGAGTTTGCAAGCCTCTCTAAAACGCACAAAATTCTCACTACCCCCGGAGAACGTATCCGGGAGCGAGATCTTAGGCTCAGAACAAACTCCATGAACGCAAGCTGAACCGGTCACTAGAAACTGAGAAAGAGTCTTACGGAGATCAGCTACCTCCAATGAAAGACCCTGAAAGCGTTCAGTCAAAAGTGAAACCGGATCCATGCTTGAGACAGTTTTGGCGGCTTATAATGTCACGGAAGGTGTACAGGAAACAAGACAATACAAAATGAGTATATGACTCACTGGATCCAAAACTAAGGAACAAAAGGGAGACCCCTGCATAAGACCTGGCACTCTCCCTGACTGCTCAGCCTATGCGAAAGATCCCAATGGTAGATGATCGCATATCCTCGTACCTCGACTGTATAACACCTGAACACCCTATTATAGTGAGGGGACACGACCACCGGCTCCCTACACTAGACACGGAGGGAGTCAGGGTCACCTGGGATCCAGCAAACATAAAATCACAAATGAATGTAACACATCTTGTAGAAGACTGGGAAATAGGATCAGCATGCACACACACTCCAGGAAGTTGTATAAGCCGCACACTAATGCATTATGGGGAGGAATTTAAAGGGATGCAATCAGTCCAACTACAAGACAGCTGACAGAGGCTAACGAGATGAGGAACTGAAAACCAACACAAAGAAAGCTCAAGGAGGAGGTTCTGAAAGCCATCTGTCAGAGCTTATCAGATGTCTGGTTGTGACAGTTCTCTTTACAGGATCTGTTTTTACTTTATTTTTCTATTCTTCTGATGGATCTGAAGAGTGGTAAAATATGATGATGTGATGAGAACTCGCCCTAAAATTTATTTCTGAGTTATTACCACATAAAGTTGCACATAGGTTTGGTGAGGAAGGTGAGAACAGTTTCAATTTGGAGGTGGTTAACTTCAGTGAGAGGTATATAAATGTGTACAGTATGCAGTGAGCTTCCCTTAATGGGGGATTCAGACAGTCAGATATTTGACATTTCATCTTATGGCAGTATGAAAGAATCGCTCTAAAAATTATTTGTAAAAGAAGATTTTTATCCTTTTTTTTTAATGACAATTCATGAAATAGATATTTAAAATAAAGTATTGTGAAAATTATCAGATCAAAATGTAATTGCTTGTTGAACAATTCTTTATAATTATCAGAAATCAGGTTTATCTTCTCTACCACTTCCATGGCAACAAATTAAAATAATATACACAGAGGTGACTAAAACCTGTATTACACTGCCCGATTTTTCAGCACATAATCGATAACAAGCATTCGCATGAAAGCTTGTTAGTGATCATCTTGCAATGTAATACTGCCACCGATTGCCCGATAATGCAATACAAATCTTTTAACATGTAAAAAAATCATCGTTTGCAGGCGGCAGATCATGGTATCTAAAAACGATCTGCCGCTGGCAAACCACTATACAGCATGAGGACGAGCAATGGCAATACAATAGCAATAGTAATGTAATAGCACCGGTCTCTTCCGCTAGCGAACAGGCAATTGCCGGGAGGGAACGCTTCACTCCTGACTATAGTCTGCCACATCGGGCTGTGTTATTCAGAATTATTGTATAAAACAAGGAATATAAGACAATATTTGTATTATGCTGATGTCACAGCCCTATAAATAGCCTCAGCCATCTTGGATTCTGCCATTTACCGTGTAGTTAGTGCATGGAGCTAGGGATAGTGCTAGAAAAAACGTAATTGTGCTAAAAAACGATTTACAAGTGCCTGGAAAGATTATTCAAGTTGTAGGGAAAGGATAGGGAGGAATCGTTCCACAGCATTTATGTTGAACATGGTTCAGTAGGGGAGGTTACAGCCTGGGTAATAGGAACAATCCTATTACACCTTGCTGCACTGACTGGGGATCCAAATTACCATTATACAGCTCTGTAATTCCAGCAAACCGTTCTTGTTATTGGGGTGCAAATGCTGTTTGATACAGCCATTAACAGGGTTTATTACAAGGAAATATTTATATGTCTTATTTGCCCTTGTGCGGTGCAGTTATAAGTTCTAAAGCATTTTTTGGCTTGTATTAGTGGGAAAAAAGGCTTATTAGCCGTTAGTGGCAAAAGAAAAATATATTTGCTGATCAGCTGTGCAGTTATCTGTTCTAAAGCCCTTTTTTTGTGTAATAGTGACAAAAGAAAAATATATTTGCCGTTCAGCGGTGCAGTTATATGTTCTAAAGCCCTTTTTTGCGTGTATTAGTGGCACAAAAAAAGGGCTTATTATCCGTTGTGTGGTGACGTGAGAAAATTACAGACTTTTGGGGGTGTTTTAATTTCGCTTTTATTTATTTATCTGATTTAAAAGGTATGTCAGACAGAGAAGTGCCAGGCCCTGCACAGGGGAGTGGCAGAGGCCTAAATGTTTCTGGCGCAGGCACAGGTCGCAGCAAAGTAAAGGAGTGTGGCAGCAGGAGTTGCAGCGAGAGGCCTGAGCTCCTGGTGTCATCTAGCGGTCGTGTCTTGACCAGCAACCCAGCAGTTCTTAAATGGTTGACTCAGTCATCTCTGTTTTGGATCCACTCCTGTTTTTTTAATAACAATACATTAGTAAGTGGCTTGTATTAACTTTCTCTATATGATAAATGGCACTTGCTGAAGTGACAAAACCCCTTTAAGGCACCTTCCCCTGTAGGAATAGGTTCTAGCCCTCTAGTGTTCTACAAAGGGTGCTGGTATTCGTTTGTCTACCCGCATACCGGCTTCTGCCTGTTTTGCAGATTTGACCCTTCACTGCCTGATCTGACCTCTGCCTGATCTCCATACTGACCTATTGCTGCCTGCCCGCCCTTGGACTGTTCATCGGATTGCTTGTACTCTGCTAGCCCTGACCCCAGTCTGTCCAAGACCATGGTTTTGCCTGATACCTCGGTGCTCTACATCGGTAACTTTTGACCCCCATGGGTCAGTGGTCACTTTACCAGAGACTACTCCAAGAGCCAGGTGGTTCCCTTGCAGCAAAGTTCAAATCCCTCTTATCACAAGCATCCCTCTTTAGATTTTTTCAACTGAGACATGCTTGCGAATCCCAGTTTGGGGCAAATCCTACGAAGATGGTGTCACCTTTCTATGGTTTCCTTCTATCCTTCAGACCTTCACCGATGGCAAGGGCTTTTCTTAAGTGGAAAGCAGACATCCCTATATTGGAAGCTTATCATGAGTAAGAGCTGTCGGCCTCCTGGAGAAAGACTGTGATTTGTGCATGGGATCAGCTGATTCAGGCAAAATGGTTACTGATTATTAGATGTAATAATGGTAAGGGGACTCTATTGCACATGATATGGGAGTTATTGCTGAATTCTGGATACAGGTGCATAAGTATCTTAATGCTCGTCTGGGGCTCCCAGCAGTTGTAACACCTGACGTTAGTCTATTGAGTCTTGTTAATGATATTATCCCAACTAAACATACCACAATCCTTTATAGGCTGCTGATGTTCTATATGAGAAAATCAATTTTGCTAAATTGGAAGCCCCCCAAAAAATCAATGCTGTCTCATTGGTTTCAGCTTATTAATGCTATATTATCAGTGTATAAGCTAACCTATGAAGCCAGTGCAAACTCGGCTACAGTGTAATTGGGCTGGAGAAGTTAAGAGATGTTCAGGTCACTGCCAGTATGAATGTGTGTGTGAAAGGGGACAGGTTCTAATGAAATAGTTCTGCTTTGTGGCTGATGTGAATCGTATTAGCAGCCTTTACACTTGAAGATACATAATCTATATGTAATCCTATTATCTTGTCTGTCAATTTTAATGTGACGCTTTAGGTTTACACCTTGTTATGGGGGTTGTTCTCCCCTATTTAATGTTTTTCTCTTTTCTTTTGTGAAAATGGAAAAATAAAGCCTTTAAAAAAAAAAAAAAAATGTCCAGATCCCTGTATAGGGGTTAAAGGCTGTATACCAAAGGCCACCTTCATAACACCATTGGGAGTAGTCCCAAGCCAAACCTGTTCTAATGGAACAGTGGGTTTAACAGGCACACTTGCTGTTTAACAGTGACTAAACATTTACCAACTTACTTAACAATTTACATACTTTTACAAGATCTGATATTTTTAAGGTTTTAATTGCTATAAGCAACAGGTGCTATTTGAACTCTCTCTTCCCTTGTGCTGTGTTTGCATTTGGCTTATGACACAGATAGCACTTTACTATAGGGATGTGAATAATACAAAAGTTTAAAGGGGTATTCCGGTAAAGTAACTTAATTTTTGAAAAACTGCATTATGGCTACAAGTTGTGACCCAACCAGATCCTATTCCTATACATACAGTTCTGATCAAAAGTTTAAGACCACTTGAAGAATTGCAAAAAATCATATTTAGCATGGCTGGATCTTAACAAGGTTCCAAGTAGAGCTTCAACATGCAACAAGAAGAAATGAGAGTGAGACAAAACATTTTTTGAGCATTCAATTAATTGAAAATAACGATTAAACTGAAACAGGCTGTTTTTCAGCTGATCAAAATGTTAGGACCACATTCCTTTAAAAGGCCAAATCTGTGCAAAGATGTGGATTCATTGTTATTTTCTGTCAGGTAGTCACACGTTGTGATGGCAAAGGCAAAAAAACTCTCCCTTTTTGAACGTGGTCAGGTTGTTGAACTGCATAAGCAGGGTCTCTCACAGCGAACCATCGCTGCTGAGGTGGGACGCAGTAAGACAGTCATTTGGAATTTCTTAAATGATCCTGAAGGTTATGGAACAAAATTTCACTAGCACTGAGCCGGAGGATCCAATTGGCTGTCCGTCAAGACACTGGACGATCCTTGCCCAAATTAAGGCCCTTACTGGTGCTGACTGCAGCCCCATAACCATCAGACGGCATCTGAGACTGAAGGGCTTCAAAAACAAAAAACGTCTTCAAAGACCTCGTCTCCTTGAACGCCACAGAACTGCTTGTTTGGACTTTTCAAGAGAGCACCAAACATGGGACATTCAAAGGTAGATGAGAAAAAAATGTAACCTTGATGGTCCTGATTGTTTCCAACGTTACTGGCATGACAAGCAGATCCCACCTGAGATGTTTTCTATGCGCCACAGTGGAGGGGGCGTCATAATGGTCTGGGGTGCTTTTTCTTTCAGTGGAACAATGGAGCTTCAGGAAGTGCAGGGGCGTGAAACGGCCACTGGCTATGTCCAGATGTTGCAGAGAGCATTCCTCATGACTGAGGGCCCTGGTCTGTGTGGTAACGACTGAGTTTTTCAACAGGACAACGCTATAGTACACAATGCCCGCAGGACAAGGGACTACTTCCCGGAGAATAACAGGTGTGGTCCTAAACTTTTGATCAGCTGAAAAACAGCCTGTTTCAGTTTATTTGTTGTTTTCATTAAATTGAATGCTCAAAAAATGTTTTGTCTCACTACCATTTCTTCTGGTTGCATGTTGAAGTTCTACTTGGAAACTTGTTAAGATCCAGCCATGCTAAATATGATTTTTTGCCATTTTTCAAGTGGTCTTAAACTTTTGATCAGGACTGTATAACCAGAGTTCCAATTTACCTTGCAATCCATTTGTCTAGCTCCTGTGTGAGCCTGCAACACACTGAGAGTATCATGGCGCCTGATCTTCCCTCAAAAAAACTACAACCCCCACAATCCCTAGCTTTCCTGCTGTCAGTGTTGATGTTCATTGATTGGCTGCCTCATATACAGTCCGGCCACGCCCCCTCTACTCAGTAATCACCAGCACACAAACACTCCCTTTGTTTCACAAGACATTTAGTTAGAGAACTGATAGCAACACACTGAGCATGTCCGACCTGACAAAGGCTGAGAACTACAGGTCAATGTCATGGTAATTTAAGAGGAAACACAGTGGGTAGCAAAGGAAGAAACCTACTTTTATAACTACTGAACAGTAAATATGTGTAAAAAAATGTACATTATATTAGGAAATTATTGATGAAGAATTAGTCTAAAAAACAAGTTATATTTATGGTAACCAGAATACCCCTTTAAAGGGGTGTTCCCATCTTTTAATATTAAGGCATTATTATCAGTGGGAGTGGTATTGAATAAATACACTAAGGTCCCATCAACTTGTTTCCTGCAAAGTGCTGCTCTCGTTGACCTGCTGCGCAGGGAAAATCTGTGAAGGAGCCACAGTACCTAAAGTGTTATTTACGTCTTAGGCATTTTTTACATATCCACATATACATGTCTTCTAAATATGGGTACCATCTGTGGGCCTTACACCTATGAGAGGTCCCCGAACACCATTCCACCTGGTAATGTGACCAATTGCTGCTGCATCCGGGTTGTGATTGAATGCAGATGTGGCTAGGATTATGCAAAGACCATAGCACATAAACCTGTGATATGCCTTCACGTATACAGTTGCAAGAAAAAGTATGTGAACCCTTTGGAATTATATGGATTTCTGCACAAATTGGTCATAAAATGTGATCTGATCTTCATCTAAGTCACAACAATAGACAATCACAGTCTGCCTAAACTAATAACACACAAAGAATTAAATGTTACCATGTTTTTATTGAACACACCATGTAAACATTCACAGAGCAGGTGGAAAAAGTATGTGAACCCCTAGACTAATGACATCTCCAAGAGCTAATTGGAGTGAGGTGTCAGCCAACTGGAGTCCAATCAATGAGATGAGATTGGAGGTGTTGGTTACAGCTGCTCTGCCCTATAAAAAACTAACACCAGTTCTGGGTTTGCTTTTCACAAGAATCATTGCCTGATGTGAATGATGCCTCTCACAGAAGAGCTCTCAGGAGACCTAAGATTAAGAATTGTTGACTTTCAAAAAGCTGGAAAGGGTTATAAAAGTATCTCCAAAAGCCTTGCTGTTCATCAGTCCACGGTAAGACAAATTGTCTATAAATGGAGAAAGTTCAGCACTGCTGCTACTCTCCCTAGGAGTGGCCTTCCTGTAAAGATGACTGCAAGAGCACAGCGCAGACTGCTCAATGAGGTGAAGAAGAATCCTAGAGTGTCAGCTAAAGACTTGCAAAAGTCTCTGTCATATGCTAACATCCCTGTTAGCGAATCTACGATACGTAAAACACTAAACAAGAATGGATTTCATGGGAGGATACCACAGAGGAAGCCACTGCTCTCCAAAAAAAAACCATTGCTGCATGTTTACAGTTTGCACAAGAGCACCTGGATGTTCCACAGCAGTACTGGCAAAATATTCTGTGGACAGATAAAACAAAAGTTGAGTTGTTTGGAAGAAACACACAACACTATGTGTGGAGAAAAAGAGGCACAGCGCACCAATATCAAAACCTGGTCTGGACGGATTGCTATCATCGAAGGAAAAATGAATTCCCAAGTTTATCAAGACATTTTTCAGGCGAACTTAAGGCCATCTGTCCACCAGCTGAAGCTCAACAGAAGATGGGTGTTGCAACAGGCCAACGACCCAAAGCATATAAGTAAATCAACAACAGTATGGCTTAAACAGAGTCCTGACCTCAACCCGATAGAGATGCTGTGGCATGAACTCAAGAAAGTGATTCACACCAGACATCCCAAGAATATTGCTGAACTGAAACAGTTCTGTAAAGAGGAATGGTCAAGAATTACTCCTGACCGTTGTGCATGTCTGATCTGCAACTACAGGAAATGTTTGGTTGAAGTTATTGCTGACAAAACGAGGTTCAACCAGTTATTAACCCCTTAAGGACACGGCCCTATTTCACCTTAAGGACCAGGCCATTTTTTGCAAATCTGACTAGTGTCACTTTAAGTGCTGATAACTTTAAAACACTTTGACTTATCCAGGCCATTCTGAGATTGTTTTTTCGTCACATATTGTACTTCATGACACTGGTAAAATAAAGTCAAAAAAATTAATTTTTTTGCAAAATAAAATACCTAATTTACCAAAAATGTGGAAAAAATTAGCAAATTTCAAAGTTTCAGTTTCTCTACTTCTGTAATACATAGTAATACCCCCAAAAATTGTGATGACTTAACATTCCCCATATGTCTACTTCATGTTTGAATTATTTTGGGAATGATATTTTATTTTTTGGGGATGTTACAAGGCTTAGAAGTTTAGAAGCAAATCTTGAAATTTTTCAGAAATTTACAAAAACCCAATTTTTAGGGACTACTACAGCTCTGAAGTCACTTTGCGAGGCTTACATAATAGAAACCGCCCAAAAATGACCCCATTCTATAAACTACACCCCTCAAGGTATTCAAAACTGATTTTACAAACTTCGTTAACCCTTTAGGTGTTGCACAAGAGTTATTGGCAAATGGGGATGAAATTTGAGAATTTCATTTTTTGGCCTAATTTTCCATTTTAACCCATTTTTTCTATTAACAAAGCAAGGGTTAACAGCCAAACAAGACTGTATCTTCATTGCCCTGACTCTGCCGTTTACAAAAACACCCCATATGTGGCCGTAAACTACTGTACGGCCACACAGCGGGGCGTAGAGTGAAAGGTGCGCCGTATGGTTTTTGGAAGCAAGATTTTGCTGGACTGTTTTTTTGACACCATGTCCCATTTGAAGCCCCCTGATGCACCCCTAGAGTAGAAACTCCAAAAAAGTGACCCCATTTTAGAAAGTACGGAATAGGGTGGCAGTATTGTTGGTACTAGTTTAGGGTACATATGATTTTTGGTTGCTTTATATTACACTTTTTGTGCGGCAAGGTAACAAGAAATAGCTTTTTTGGCACGTTATTTTTTTTTGTTATTTACAACATTCATCTGACAGGTTAGATCATGTGGTAATTTTATAGAGCAGGTTGTCACGGACGCGGCGATACCTAATATGTATACAATTCTTTTTTATTTATGTAAGTTTTATACAATAACTTCATTTTTAAAACCAAAAAATTGTTTAGTGTCTCCATAGTCTAAGAGCCACAGGTTTTTCAGTTTTTGGGCGATTATCTTGAGTAGGGTCTAATTTTTGCGGGATGAGATGACGGTTTGATTGGCACTATTTTGGGGTGCATATGACTTTTTGATCGCTTGCTATTACACTTTTTGTGACGTAAGATGGCAAAAAATGGCTTTTTTTACACCTTTTTTATTTTTTACGGTGGTCACCTAAAGGGGTTAGGTCATGTGATATTTTTATAGAGCCGGTCGATACGGATGCGGCGATACTTTATTCTTATTTATGTAAGTTTTACACAATGATTTTATTTTTGAAACAAAAAAAAAAATCATGTTTTAGTGTTTCCATAGTCTAAGAGCCATATTTTTTTTCAGTTTTTAGGCGATTATCTTGAGTAGGGTCTCATTTTTTGCGGGATGAGATGATGGTTTGATTGGTACTATTTTGGCGTACATGCGACTTTTTTGATCACTTTTATTACCTTTTTTGGGAAGTAAGGTGAGCAAAATTTCAATTTTCTCATAGTTTTTATTTTTTTATTTTTATGGCGTTCACCGTGCGGGGAAAGTAACATGACCGTTTTATAGATCAGGTCGTTACGGACGTGGCGATACCTAATATGTGTAGTGTATTTTATTTTTTTCATTTTTATTCAGTGATAAATGTTTTATTTTTTTATCTTAACTTTTTTCACTTTTTTTTTACATTTTTTTGACCCAGACCCACTTGGTTCTTGAAGATCCAGTGGGTCTGATGTCTGTAAAATACAGTACAGAACCCTATAGGGTTCTGTACTGTATTTTACTTACACTGAACAGATCTATGCTTTTAGCATAGATCTGTTCAGCACCATGGACAGCAGGACGCCTGAGCAGGCGTCCTGTTGCCATGGGAACCTTCCCCGTCTGCCACAACTTCGCAGACGGGGAAGGGTGAGGACGGGGCTTCGGGGGGCTGCCTGGGGGCTCTCTCCCTCTCCATCGGGGGGCTGCAAAGGCACAGCAGCCCCCGATGGGAGAGGGAGGGAGCTCCCTGACCGATGACAGTTAACCTTTTCCATACATCGGTCCGTACAGACCGCGGTATGGAAAGGGTTAAACGGCAGACATCTGCACAGGTGTCAGCCGTTTATACCAGGGTGTCAGCAATGTGCTGGCACCCTGGTATAACCCACTAGACCCCAACAATTATTCAAGGGGAGGCGGGCGGGGGATCGCGATCCCACCTGCCGCACCGCCCGCCTCCCGCAACGCCCCCACCGCCTGCGACACCCCCCCTGCACCACCCGCCGCCATCAAATCGTGCAGGGGTGCAGAGGGGGTGCAAAATCTCTAATTTAGACACTCTAAAGTTTCTGATCCTCGCGAAGCGCAGCAAACCGCAGGTCTGAATTGACCTGCGGTTTGCTGCGATCGCCAACATGGGGGGGTGCACATGACCCCCACCGGCGTTGTGACAGGATGCCGGCTGAATGATTTCAGCCGGCATCCTGTTCAGATTAACCCCTGGGGCGCTGGAATGCCTATTTAAAGTTAGGACGTACCGGTACGTCCTGTGTCCTTAAGGACTCGGGAAACAGGGCGTACCGATACGTCCTATGTCCTTAAGGGGTTAAATCCAAGGGTTCACATACTTTTTCCACCTGCACTGTGAATGTTTACATGGTGTGTTCAATAAAAACATGGTAACATTTAATTCTTTGTGTGTTTAAGCAGACTGTGATTGTATATTGTTGTGACTAAGATGAAGATCAGATCACATTTTATGACCAATTTGTGTAGAAATCCATATTATTCCAAAAGGTTCACATACTTTTTCTTGCAACTGTAAGTGTGAGAGAACCTCTTTAAGGCCACCTTCATACTCTTTTTGCTTAGTTTTTTTTTAAAGTGTGTATTGAAGGAATGAAAATAGAAAGGAAGGACTAAAACTTATTTCTGTGGGATCCACTTTTAACGTTGGCTCAAAAAACTGCATCAACAACTGCAGCCTCATACTGAACCAAATACTGCATTCTAGTCTGCTTCTAGTATAAAAGAGTGGAAAATATAAAGAAAGGACTTATAATTCTCTTTCTTGATGTATCCAACAAAGTCAGAGGGGAACCGTACACGGGCGGCTGCTCTCAGCTCACTTCGGGGATCCTGTTCTGGAGATAGCTCCGGGTCCCAGAGGTGGGAAAATGTCTCCTAAAAAGGCCAAATATAAAATCACCCATAGAATAGATTTACACCAGACTTTATATAAAAATGCAGTATTTTAGTTAGAGCTGCAGTAAATGATTATTTTAGTAATCGAGTATTCTATTGATTATTTTTTACGATTAATCGAGTAATCTAATAAGAAAACATGAATTAATTGACTGTTTTCCTTTATATAGTCGTGGCCAAAAGTTTTGAGAATTACATAAATATTGGAAATTGGAAAAGTTGCTGCTTAAGTTTTTATAATAGCAATTTGCATATACTCCAGAATGTTATGAAGAGGGATCAGTTGAATTGCATAGTCCTTCTTTGCCATGAAAATTAACTTAATCCCCAAAAACACTTTCCACTGCATTTCATTGCTGTCATTAAAGGACCTGCTGAGATCATTTCAGTAATCGTCTTGTTAACTCATGTGAGAATGTTGACGAGCACAAGGCTGGAGATCATTATGTCAGGCTGATTGGGTTAAAATGGCAGACGACCTGTTAAAAGGAGGGTGATGTTTGAAATCATTGTTCTTCCATTGTTAACCATGGTGACCTGCAAAGAAACGCATGTAGCCATCATTGCGTTGCATAAAAATGGCTTCACAGGCAAGGATATTGTGGCTACTAAGATTGCACCTCAATCAACAATTTATAGGATCATCAAGAACTTCAAGGAAAGAAGTTCAATTCTTGTTAAGAAGGCTTCAGGGGGTCCAAGAAAGGCCAGGATCGTCTCCTAAAGAGGATTCAGCTGCGGGATCGGAGTGCTACCAGTGCAGAGCTTGCTCAGGAATGGCAGCAGGCAGGTGTGAGTGCATCTGCACACACAGTGAGGCGAAGACTTTTGGAAGATGGCCTGGTGTCAAGAAGGGCAGCAAAAAAGCCACTTCTCTCCCAAAAAAACCCATCAGGGACAGATTGATCTTCTGCAGAAAATATGGTGAATAGACTGCTGAGGACTGGGGCAAAGTCATATTCTCCGATGAAGCCTCTTTCCGATTGTTTGGGGCATCAGGAATAAGCCTTGTCCGGAGAAGAAAAGGTGAGCGCTACCATCAGTCCTGTGTCATGCCAACAGTAAGGCATCCTGAGACCATTCATGTGTGGGTTTGCTTCTCATCCAAGGGAGTGGGCTCACTCACAATTTTGCCCCAAAACACAGCCATGAATAAAGAATGGTACAAAAAACACCCTCCAACAGCAACTTCTTCCAACAATCCAACAACAGTTTGGTGAAGAACAATGCATTTTCCAGCTCGATGGAGCACTGTGCCATAAGGCAAAAGTGAGAACTAAGTGGCTCGGGGACCAAAACGTTGACATTTTGGGTCCATGGCCTGGAAACTCCCCAGATCTTAATCCCATGAAGAACTTGTGGTCAATCCTCAAGAGGCGGGTGGACAAACAAAAACCCACTAATTCTGACAAACTCCAAGAAGTGATTATGAAAGAATGGGTTGCTATCAGTCAGGAATTGGCCCAGAAGTTGATTGAGAGCATGCCCAGTCGAATTGCAGAGGTCCTGAAAAAGAAGGGCCAACACTGCAAATACTGACTCTTTGCATAAATGTCATGTAATTGTCAATAAAAGCCTTTAAAATGTATGAAGTGCGTGTAATTATATTTTACTACATCACAGAAACAACTGAAACAAAGATCTAAAGCAGTTTAGCAGCAAACTTTGTGAAAACTAATATTTGTGTCATTCTCAAAACTTTTGGCCACGACTGTACAAACTAATAAAGAACCCTGCCATCAGTCCCCAACACCCTTTGTTTCCCACTTTGCGTTCAGCCCAAGTGCATCAGCTCTATTCCCCCAGTGCCATCAGCTCTACTATCCCCAGTGCTATCAGGTATGTTCCTCCAGTGCCATCAGCTCTCCCCCACCCCAGTGCCATCAGCTCTCCCCCACCTCAGTGCCATCATCTCCACTCCCCATTGCCATCAGCTCCACTATCCCTCAGTGCCATAAGGTCCGTTCCCCCAGTGCCATCAGCTCTCCCCCACCCCAGTGCTATCAGCTCTCCCCAACCCCAGTGCCATCATCTCTTCCCTACCCCAGTGCCATCAGCTCCACTCCCCAGTGCCATCAGCTCTCCCCACCCCAGTGCCATCAGCTCCACTCCCCAGTGCCATTGGCTCCACTTCCCAGTGCCATCAGCTCTCCCCCACCCCAGTGCCATCAGCTCAACTCCCCCAGTGCCATCAGCTCTCCCCCTTGTGCCATCAGCTCTCCCTCCCTTGCGCCATCAGCTCTCCCTCCATTGTGCCATCAGCTCTCCCCCCAATTTGGCCACTCCTCCCCCCCTTGTGCCATCAGCTCTCCCCCATTGTGCCATCAGCTTTACTCCCCCAGTGACATCTTTCCCCCACTGTGCCATCAGCTCTCCGACATTGTGCCATCAGCTTTCCCCCTTGTGCCATAGCCTCTGCTGCCCTGCTCCTCCTGACACCCGGATTGCACCGCTCCCCCACCCCCTCGGTTTTACCAACTTACCTTTCCAGCAGGGGCGCTGCCGACACTCCATCGTTCCGCGCTGCTCTGCGCCTGACATCACACAGCACATCAGGTCACGGCGTGCGTATGTCAGGAGGTCAGTGCAGTGCGGGACCATGGACATGCTGTGAAGTGTCCAGAGGCCCCCTGCTGGAAAGGTGAGTATTCTAAGTGCAGCGAGAGACCACGGAGCAGGAGTAATAGCAAGCGCTTCACTTCCGCTCCGTGGTCACATGACACAAACGAATCTTCGATGCAAAATTTTTTTATGCATCCGCATCTTTGGAGGGTGTTGCTCTCTCGGCGTGAGGATTGTGCTGATGGAGCCCGTACAGGTAAGTTTATTACAAAAGAGTTGCTATTCTGCAAAACAAAATCGTTAAAATATAAATTTAGTATGGGCATAATCCTTCACCACTCGGTTGTCACGGACTATGGTGTGTACAGTGACATTTTCCTTTACTTGGTTGCCCGTGACTACGTTTGCCCGCGGCAACAGGTGAAGTGTGTGTTTATGTGCGTACTTCCCTTTAAGTGGCCGTCTTCCCTTGTGTTGGAAGGGTTAAATCCCTTCTGTGTGTGTGAACACTGGGTGTGTCTGTGTGGGTGTGGCTACTTGGGCCTATAAAGCCTCAGTTAAGATCTTGTCTGAGGGGTACTTCAGCCATGGCTAGCTGGAGTCAGCCTCCTGTGTTATACCATCTGCCAGTGGGGGCCACCCTTATGGTCATAAGTTCATGTATGGTGTTGTGAAGATTTTGCTTTGGTCTCTTTATTTATTGCAGCGTATGGTTTCCTGGGTTCCTGTGTGGTGTGTGCTGTGTCTCTTGTGTTGTTGTGGACAGCAGCACTTATACATGGGTTCCAGGCTCTGTGTCTGTGGCAGGAAGGTGTGGTACTAGGAGGAACAGGTAGTCTTACCCAGCTCCTAGTCCAGGGCCACCCTGAGGGCTAGCAGGAATATCAGGTTACGGAGTATGAGCCCTCCTACCATCAGGGTCGGCTCATACGGCTAGGAGACAGGGTCAGAATTAGGGATTGATAGGAGGTGACCTGCTCCCTGATTCCTGTCCTGGCCTTGCACTGACCATCCATCTTCTGGCTTCGCACGGCTGAGGGTTTTCCCCATCCTCGGTCATGACAACGGTATACACTAAAAAAGAGAACCCAAAAACCAATAGTTTTATCTTCACACCATCACCCCAATTTTTTTATAAAAGTAATATAATACATTAGATGTGCCCCCAAATAGTACTATTAAAAACTGTGGCTGTGTTGAAAAAATATGTTATGCTTTTCATATGCTTTTCACTTCTGCATCTTGAAGTTCAAAATAGACTGCATCCTTAACCGCCTCCGGACCATGTAACGCACGGATGCGTCCTGGAGGCGGTCGATTCATTCCTCCTGGACACATCCGTGCGTCATCTCGCGAGATTTCCTGTGAACGCGCGCACATAGGCGCGCGCGTTCACAGGATCGCAAGGTAAGAGACAGGATCTACAGCCTGCCAGCGGCGATCGTTCGCTGGCAGGCTGTAGATGCGATTTTTTAACAGGTATATTAGACGCTGTTTTGATAACAGCGTCTAATATACCTGCTACCTGGTCCTCTGGTGGTCCTTATTGCTTGGATCGACCACTAGAGGACACAGGTAGCTCAGTAAAGTAGCACCAAACACCACTACACTACACCCCCCCGTCACTTATTAACCCCTTATGAACCCCTGATCACCCCATATAGACTCCCTGATCACCCCCCTGTCATTGATCACCCCCCTGTAAGGCTCCATTCAGATGTCCGTATGTGTTTTACGGATCCACGCATCCATGGATCGGATCCGCAAAACGCATAGGGACGTCTGAATGGAGCCTTACAGGCGGGTGATCAGTGACAGGGGGGTGATCAGCCCATATAGACTCCCTGATCACTTCCCTGTCATTGATCACCCCCCTGTAAGGCTCCATTCAGAGGTCCATATGTGTTTTGCGGATCCACGCATCCATGGATCGGATCTGCAAAACACATACGGATGTCTGAATGGAGCCTTACAGGGGGGTGATCAATGACAGGGGGATGATCACCCCATATACACTCCCTGATCACCCCCTGTCATTGATCACCCCCCTGTCATTGATCACCCCCCTGTAAGGCTCCATTCAGACGTCCGTATGATTTTTACGGATCCACGGATACATGGATCAGATCCGCAAAACACATACGGACGTCTGAATGGAGCCTTACAGGGGGGTGATCATCCCATATAGACTCCCTGATCACCCCCCTGTAAGGCTCTATTCAGACATCCGTATGTGTTTTGCGGATCCGATCCATGGATGCGTGGATCCGCAAAACACATACGGATGTCTGAATGGAGCCTTACAGGGGGGTGATCAATGACAGGGGGGTGATCAATGACAGGGGGATGATCAGCCCATATAGACTCCCTGATCACTTCCCTGTCATTGATCACCCCCCTGTAAGGCTCCATTCAGAGGTCCGTATGTGTTTTGCGGATCCACGCATCCATGGATCGGATCTGCAAAACACACACGGACGTCTGAATGGAGCCTTACAGGGGGGTGATCAATGACAGGGGGGTGATTACCCCATATTTACTCCCTGATCACCCCCTGTCATTGATCACCACCCTGTAAGGCTCCATTCAGACGCCCGTATGTGTTTTACGGATCCACGCATCTATGGATCGGATCCGCAAAACATATACGGACGTCTGAATGGAGCCTTACAGGGGGTGATCAATGACAGGGGGGTGATCACCCCATATAGACTCCCTGATCACCCCCGTCATTGATCACCCCCCTGTAATGCTCCATTCAGACATTTTTTTAGCGGAAATTTTATTTTTTATTTTTTCTTACAAAGTCTCATATTCCACTAACTTGTGTCAAAAAATAAAATCTCACCATACCCCTCACGGAATCCAAATGCGTAAAATTTTTTAGACATTTATATTCCAGACTTCTTCTCACGCTTTAGGGCCCCTAAAATGCCAGGGCAGTATAAATACCCCACATGTGACCCCATTTCGGAAAGAAGACACCCCAAGGTATTCCGTGAGGGCCATATTGAGTCCATGAAAGATTGAAATTTTTGTCCCAAGTTAGCGGAAAGGGAGACTTTGTGAGAAAATACAAAAAAATATAAATTTCCACTAACTTGTGCCCAAAAAAATAAATTCTAGGAACTTGTCATGCCCCTCATTGAATACCTTGGGGTGTCTTCTTTCCAAAATGGGGTCACATTTATATGGGGGTATTTATAAGGCCCTGGCATTTTAGGGGCCCGAAAGCGTGAGAAGAAGTCTGGGATCCAAATGTCTAAAAATGCCCTTCTAAAAGGAATTTGGGCCACTTTGCGCATCTAGGCTGCAAAAAAAGTGTCACACATGTGGTATCGCCGTATTCAGGAGAAGTTGGGGAATGTGTTTTGGGGTGTCATTTTACATATACACATGCTGGGTGAGATAAATATCTTGGTCAAATGCCAACTTTGTATAAAAAAAAATGGGAAAAGTTGTCTTTCGCCAAGATATTTCTCTCACCCAGCATGGGTATATGTAAAATGACACCTCAAAACACATTCCCCATCTTCTCCTGAGTACGGCGATACCACATGTGTGACACTTTTTTGCCGCCTAGGTGGGCAAAGGGGCACACATTCCAAAGAGCACCTTTAGGATTTCACAGGTCATTTTTTACACATTTTGATTTCAAACTACTTACCACACATTAGGGCCCCTAGAATGCCAGGGCAGTATAACTACCCCACAAGTGACCCCATTTTGGAAAGAAGACACCCGAAGGTATTCCGTGAGGGGCATGGCGAGTTCCTAGAATTTTTAATTTTTTGTCACAAGTTAGCGGAAAATTATGATTATTTTTTTTTCTTACAGATTTTGATTGCAAACTACTTTGCACGCATTTGGGCCCCTAAAATGCCAGGGCAGTATAACTACCCCACAAGTGACCCCATTTTGGAAAGAAGACACTACAACGTAATTCGTGATGGGCATAGTGAGTTCATGGAAGTTTTTTTTTTGTCACAAGTTAGTGGAATATGAGACTTTGTAAGAAAAAAAAAAATATCATAATTTTCCGCTAACTTGTGACAAAAAATAAAAAGTTTTATGAACTCACTATGCCCATCAGCGAATACCTTAGGGTGTCTACTTTCCGAAATGGGGTCATTTGTGGGGTGTTTGTACTGTCTGGGCATTGTAGAACCTCAGGAAACATGACAGGTGCTCAGAAAGTCTATTAGTGAGAAGAAAAGGAGGTAAAATTCATTTGGGTGGTAAGTTGCATGACCGAGCAATAAACGGTGAAAGTAGTGTAGTGCAGAAGTGTAAAAAGTGGCCTGGTCATTAAGGGTGTTTCAGCTAGGGGGGTTGAAGTGGTTAAAGGGAATCTGTCCCCGGGATTTTGGGTATAGAGCTGAGGACATAAGTTGCTAGATGGCCGCTAGCACATCGCAATACCCAGTCCCCATAGCTCTGTGTGCTTTTATTGTGTAAAAAAAAACTATTCAATACATATGCAAATTAACCTGAGATGAGTCCTGTCCCTGACTCATCTCATGTACAGGACTCATCTCAGGTTAATTTGCATATGTATAAAATCTGTTTTTTTTACACAATAAAAGCACACAGAGCTATGGGGACTGGATATTGCAGATGTGCTAGCCGCCATCTAGTAACCCATGGCCTCAGCTCTATACACAAAATCCCGGTGACAAGTTCCCTTTATTAAAGGGGTTCCCCATGAATTATTTTAAATGGCTGTAAGTAACCTGTCCTAGCATTTGAGAGCTGTTTCGGGGAATGAGGGAACTGGGCCTCACTACTGCAATAAAATTTGGCACTTGTACTACACATTGGTGAGCGTTCCTGTCAGACTGCTCAGGAATGATGGCATATCATAGGCAGGATCACATCATTATCATGTTTTGTGGAGCAGTGTAGTGGTCAGTGAGGCCCCGCCCCCTCATCCCCCTCCACAGGCAGCTCTACAAGTGGAGGCAACCAGTCCTGCTCACCTTCTGGGACCGGTTGCTAATGGACATTTTAAATTATTCCTGGAAAATCCCTTTAACTCATTATAGGATATGTGCAAAAAACATACCTTTCTTCCCCCAATTCGTGGCTGCTTTTAGGAGAAATAAGTATTCTGAAAAATATTTCAACTTTAAGTGCACCAAGGGAGGGCCCTTGTCATTCGATGGCAGTTATAAGAAAAGCCTGTTTCCACTCCCTAACTGTAAATCAGTATGGATATTTTTATTTCACTCCTTACCAAATACCATATTGATGTCCAAATGCATTGAGAATGAATTTACAGAATTTATGATATATTTCCATAGGCAGTACAGAGGAATTTCGACTCTAACTTCTGAATTGACCTCTATGGGAAAAGAAAAGCTCAGCCTTTGAACCACGGCTTAGGTATTTACCAGCTGTTACTGTCTGAGCAGATGTGATCACATGATGCATTTTTCTCATGAACTTAAATATTCTATACTAAGCGCTTGTGATTATGATTTATGACACACAGAGTTCCAGCAGACTTGCAAAACTGCAAAGGAAGAGCATATGCCTTTCTTCAGTGGCGTAACTACCTGGGAAGCAGGGGAAGCGGCCGCTTTGGGGCCCAGGCTGACAAGGGGCCCGTCAGCGTGCGTGTTACTCAGTCTCATGTTATTTATTACAGCGGCGGCCGCAGCCACTTCACGCGCAGCGGTGCGGCCCCAAGGCTTCACTTCACATACAGTGCGGGTCCGCCGGTCCCTCTTACTGCCAGACAGCGCAACTTCCAAGCTGGTACAAGCCGGTATAGCGCTAGTCTAAATAGACATAAGACACGCCTACAAAGTTCTGACCTGACGAGGAGGAGAGAGCGCCTGAGAAACAGCGCGGCAGGCAAGAGGAGCGACACAGCAGTGCAGTGCAACTGGGCTTTTCAGGTATGTCTGTGCGCTGTGGCCACTGCCTGTGTGATCCCCTTGCCCCTCCCTGGCTCTATTAGCACATCCTTGGCCTGCCCTGACCCATATCTGCGTGTCTGGGCCCCAGGGTAGGCCACTGTCTGCCCTTCCTAATACATCTACATGCACAGGCAACAAGCTTTGGTTAAGGGCTTGTTCACACGACCGTATGAAGCCCTTGCCCGTGCTGTGGTCCGCAATGCACGGGCACTGACCGTGGCCCAGACGCATGGGGATCGTGGACCCATTCACTTGAATGGGTCCGTGAACACTCCATTCTGCAAAAAGATTTTCTATCTTTTTGAGGTGCGGAGGCATGGAACGGAACCCCAGGAAACACTCCGTAGTGCTTCTGTAGTGTTCCGTTCCTTGCTTCCGTTCTGCATCTCCGGATTTGCAGACCCGTTGAAGTGAATGGGTCTGCATCCGTGATACGGAATGCACACATAACGGTCCGCATTACGGCCATGGAGCGCACATGTTCGTGTATAAGAGGCCTGAAGTTCGTGTGAATGAGCCCTAAGGTTAAGACTCCGTGGCCGTGCTGTGGACCGCAAATTGCGGTCTGCAATGCACAAACACCTACCGTGGGGCAGCCGCAGTGGATGGGTCTGCGATCCGACTGTTCTGCAAAAAGATACATGTTGTATCTTTTTTCAGAATGGAAGTACGGGATGAAACCCCACGGAAGCATTCCGTAGTGCTTCCGTAGGGTTCTGTTCTGTGCTTCCGTCCCGCACCATTCCGCTTTTTTCCAGATTTGTGGACCTATTGAAGTGAATGGGTCCACATCCGTGATGCGGAATGCCCAAGGAATGGTGCCTGAGTATTGCGGGTCCGCAATACGGCCATGGAGCGCACACGTTCGTGTACAAGAGGCCTAAGGCTTAAAATAGCATCACAATGGTAAATCTCTGACTTTTGGAGCACCTTAGACATACAGTATCAGGTTAACAGTGCCCTGTGCCGGCATACATACATAATTCCTCTGGGTAGCCATCTTATATGCTTCTGGCCTATGTAAAAAGCTGTGAACTCTCATCTTTCTGAAGCCTGGGTCGCCTATGATATAGATGGACACTTTTATTACCACTACTCTGTAAGGCCAGCAATAAAAGGTCATAAAAGCTATACCAGGCCCAGCTCATCCTGTCCGGTAAGATAAGATCAGCTCGCTGTCAAGCCTGGCTGGAGCGTGACGTCATTAATTTCCAGGTCTGGTTTGAGGAGAGCTAATAGCCCTTAATTAGCTCTGGGCATAAAACCAGTCCACTTTCATATTTCATTTATGAATCAACTTATGCCCTTTCTGACACCAGATCCAGGCTCTACAGAGTATTGTGGTTAATTGGGTATCAAATATGACTAGAGGATGTGATTCTGTAGCTGACCTATGGGTGGTAGAAGAACTACAGGTCCCAGCATTACCATGGGTGGTCTCATTCTGTAGGTAAATAAATAAGGATCGCAAATATGTATTCTGTATAAAACTATGCCGATGTATCAGGGAGATACGAGCTTAAGTATAATCCTCATTGTAGGAACTGAACTTTGATGGGGTCATAAAACACTTGGGGGCAATCCCTAAGCTTCACAGTCACTCTGCTGCCATTGGCTGACAGGAGTAAGTCTCCTGCCCATGGGAGAGTTCATAAAAATCCATGCACAAGGACAGAGGAGAGAGACCCATGGAACATCACCAGACACTTAATTGGACATTGACGGCATATCCCTGTATCAGAAGAACTTTGAGGGTCTCCCCTGATACATACTGAAAAGGGGTTTGCAAGGATTCAAAAAGGACATATGAGCGACCATCTGAAACCCTCCAGAGAAACTAAGTATTCTTTCATCTTTTTCCCTTTCATTTGAACTGTCGTGATTATTTATATTGTTATTATTATTCTGTAGATTTTTAGTCATTTTCATTAGACTTGTATGCACTGCTTTTTACCGCTTATTAAAGATTATAAAATCTAAATAGCCAACTCTTCCATATTCTAAGCTGCTGAACAACGTACCTTGCCTTTGAAGAGACGTTACCAGGTAGTTAGTTAAATTGCATTTAGGAATTGTAGCTGGGGGTGATTGACTGCGGTTGGTCAGTAAGTGATATCCGGTTCATCCACTGATCTGTGTGATAGTGAATGACCCGGATAGTCGGCTCGTGGACCGGGAACCCACGTGGTGGCAGTTACCGAAGTGTAGTGGGGGGTGTTAGCCGAGTGGTAATACCCCAGTCACGTGAGGTCTCTGTGTGTGCGCAGACTCCGTCACAGACCACTACGTCAGAGCTGTGGGATCCGGAGCGATCGGATCCATAGTTAGTGACATTTTTCTGGTGGCAGCTTACGGGATTCTGTATGCTTAGAATATTAGTGCATGAAGTTATGTCCATAACGCTGTACTAAAGGATTGAACAATTCTGGAAGACGAAGCACAGTGCATTAGTTTTGATAGAATAATAATTCACGACAGTACCCTCCCCTCTCTCTTGTTTTCTGTCCTATCTTTTATTTGGCAATAATGTCCGAATCTGTGAATTATGACGTCCTGAGCGTAGCGGATATCACAGCTCTGTGTGAGCACAAAGGCATCCAAGTATATGGGAAAAATAAGACTGTCTGTGACGAAACCAACCTCGCCTCGGTGTTTTGGAGGGGGCTGGTTGCTAGCCTCTTGCCTCAGGATTATGGCCCATACTAACTTTAAAGAAAACAGGCCGGCCGCACAGCTTAAATCTGTCTTTGGAATTGTGTTTTATGTTATTATGCGTTCGGTTAAATTGTATGTTATGTGAGGGCACCCAGATAGCTAATATTATTGTATTCGTGTATTCTGAGTGCCATTCACCTAATGATATGCACTCAGACTTGAGCTATCTGGGGATATGTTAAATGTCTGTGTTTGCTGTGGGGGTGTGCCATTGTGTATTTGGGTGGTGATTCCTGTCCTGTTGTTCCCACATGTGTATTGGTGTTTTCCCTTTGTCCTGAGACATAATTGGATTGCTCCTCGGGTGTCGCCAGGCAGAGAGGAGGAAACCATGATGCATTGTGGGGATGTGTTGTGTCTGTGTATCCTGAATTTCTGCATATCTGTACTGTGTCGCAGTCTCCATTCTGGTCCCCTAAGGGCGTGGCCACCAGATGGGGACCTGCATAAATACGGGCGGGTAGCCCTCAATAAAGAGTTCCTGTTTTATCCTTCATCATGCTGAGACTGGTGTTTGGATAACTGATCAAACTGGGGGATTGCTATACGCTGAAGATTTGCTATACTCCCCTGGCATAACTACTAGCTCTTGTAAGAGCTGTTCCTGCTCTCTGGCTGTAGGAGAGGTTCACCCACTGGAGCCTGGAGCCTTGTCGTAGGTCCAGCGTGGGTGGAGGACGGTGAGACCCCAACCAAGCTGCGGCGGTTCGTGGGGTCTGCAGGGCGTACGGTGTCAAGTGGAGTGCTTGGAGTCCTCGGAAAGCACTAGGAGCATCTATCGACGGAGGTACCCGGTCGGGGTGCTAGGAGATCCGTTACACTGTCCTTATCCAGGAGTTATGTGCACGGAGGAGTCAAGAGTCATCCCTGCAGGATTCAGAGAATGGAGGAGACTCTGGGGCCCCTGAGCCAGGTGACCCCTTCCAGAATGAGGATGATGAACTGGGAGGAGGACAGCCTGCTGGGGCTTGCAGTCCTCTCGCGGGACATAACTCTGTCTCTATGCCATCCCAAAATGGGCTGGACCAACTAATGCTCAGTAACCCGGACTTATATTTTCGGCTGCTGGAGGCACGTCGTGCAGAGCGTAAGGCTGAGCTCGAGGCTGCAGAGCGCCAGGCTGAGCGCGAGGCTGCAGAACGAGAACGGGAAGCTGTCCGCAGGCATGAACTGGACATGGCCCGAGTACAGCTTCAGGGGTCCTACCGGCATGCTACATCCACAGGCCCATCCCTGATGGTCAAGCCAAAACTGCCTGTGATGGAGTCTGAGAACTGTGACATTGATCTTTTCCTGCATGCTTTTGAAACCTCATGCCAGCAGTACCAGGTACCAGAGCCACAGTGGGCGGGACATCTAATGTCCGCACTGAAGGGCAAAGCTATGGAGGCCCTGGTCGGACTACCATTAGCAGAGCGTACCAGTTACGCGGTCATCAAAAAGGCTATTCTGGTCAAGTACCAGCTGACTCCAGAGACTTACCGTTTACGGTTCCGGTCCCTGCGGAGAGGGCCCGGAGATACTTTTATGGACCATCTGGGCAAGTTGCAGACCACCTTCCAACAGTGGTCTGATCCCCTCACAGAGGACACCAAGCAGTCCCTGGCGGATCTGATGGTCCGAGAACAGTTTGTCTCCAATTGCCCCACAGATGTGCAAAAATATGTATGTGAGCACAAGCCGAAGAGTGCGCGAGAGGCGGCTGAGCTAGCCGATGAATACGTCGCCATGCCCAGCACTCGGGCATTCAAAGACACTCTGTCCCGTCTGGGAGGAACCTCTTCATCTGCTTCTTCCTCACGGCCAGCTTTGTCGGTTCCTGTCCAGCGACCCTTTCACAGGCCTGCACAAAGACCGGAAGGAGTCAAGCCAGCACCGACAGACGCGCGCAAGTGCTATGCGTGCGGCAAGCCGGGACACCTCAGCCACTCGTGCCCGGAGAAGAAGACAGCACCCCCTGGCAAGCTTGCCCGCAACCCATCATCTGTGCTGTTAGTGAATGGAGCTGCAAGACACACCGCAGACAACCTACAGTCGGTTACTGTGGGCAACCGGTGCACCACAGGCTTCCGCGATACAGGAGCCGAAGACACACTAGTTCGGCCTGAACTAGTGGATGACGCAGACCTTATTCCCGGCAAAAGCCTCACCATCACGGGAGTTGGGGGGGTGAGCCCTAATGTTCCCCTAGCTCGTGTTTTCCTTGATTGGGGGGCTGGGAGGGGAGTAAGGGAGGTGGGAGTCTCTGCGGAGATCCCCACAAATGTTTTATTAGGCACTGACCTAGGACGATTGGTCTCGTGCTACGTGCCCCCTGGAAGCACACAGGACTCACCCGTCCCTATGGAGGTCCCTGGACATACCGAGGTACTGTGCAAGGATGTTTGCGTAACATCAGATAACCTTGGGGATGGACCGCGGGGGGTGGGAGGTGGGGTGTGTGGGAGCAGTTCTCCTATGACAGGAGATGTAGAGGGGATGGCGGGTGTATGTACACAGGTAGCGGACATGTGTTTAACTGATTCAAGTTGTGCAAATGTTAAATGTGATGACATTATTGTGCCTGTGTTGCCCGTCACTCGCAGGGCTGCAAAAGCCGCAGCGGAACGCTCCATTGGGGAAGAGCAAGTGGAAGTGTCCCCTTCCACCGGTTCGGACCCCGTGGACTTACCCGCGTCAGAGCCTCAGCCACTGTCCCTGTTCGCCACAGGACAGCTGGCTGGGACTTGTAGTGCCGCCTTTGAGCAGGCCCTGCGAGATGACCCTACCTTGGAGCAGCTAAGAGGGTTAGCTGCCAGCCCTCCCACTGAGGGAGACAAATACCGAGTGTGTTGGGACAATGGGAAACTGTATAAGGAGGACATCTCCCACAGTGACAGTAGGGTGGGGCCACTCAAGAGGCAGCTCATTGTACCTGTGCAGTTCAGGGAACAATTACTGCAAGTGGCTCATGAGATCCCCTTAGCTGGTCACCTGGGAATAACCAAAACAAAGTCCCGGGTGATGCAGAATTTTTTCTGGCCTGGCCTCGGGGCAGATGTCGCCAAGTACTGCAGGTCCTGCGACACCTGTCAGCGAGTTGGCAAAGCAGGAGATCGTCACCGAGCTCCATTGAATCCCTTACCGATAATTGATGAACCCTTCAGGAGGGTGGCCGTGGACATCATTGGTCCACTGGCCATCCCCAGCAGTTCGGGTAAACGGTTCATATTAACCCTGGTGAATTACGCGACGCGCTACCCGGAAGCAGTGGCGTTATCCTCCATTAGGGCGGACAAGGTTGCAGACGCCCTGCTGGGGATCTTCACGAGAGTGGGGTTCCCAGCTGAGCTTCTCAGCGACCAAGGACCTCAGTTCATGTCTGAACTAATGCAGGGGCTCTGTAGGAAAATACAGGTGAACCATATCGTAGCCAGCCCTTACCACCCACAAACAAACGGCCTCTGTGAGCGCTTCAACGGAACGTTGAAGCAGATGCTGAAGACTGTTTGTGGAGGCGCAAGGGAAGGACTGGGAACGATATCTACCTCACCTGCTATTTGCCTACAGAGAGGTTCCCCAGGAGTCAACCGGGTTTTCGCCCTTTGAACTCCTGTATGGTCGACGAGTAAGAGGTCCCCTAGACCTAATCAGAGAGTCTTGGGAAGGCAAGGTTGCCGGAACTGAAGTCTCTGTAGTAGACTATGTCCTCAGGTTCCGAGACAAAATGGAGTCGCTTGTAGGTCTGGTACAGGAGAATATGGTGCAGGCCCAAAGCAAACAGAAGCAGTGGTATAACCGCACTGCCCGAGAGAGAATCTACCAGGAGGGGCAGAAGGTCTATGTCCTGCTGCCAATGCGGCAAAACAAACTGCAAGCTGCATGGGAAGGGCCGTACCCCATTGTCAAATGTCTGAGTAAGGTAAATTATGTGGTGGGCCTTGGAGAGGGAGGTAGGAGACAGAAGACGTTTCACGTCAACATGCTCAAGGAGCATCACGAGAGAACGTCACATGTTATGCCGGTTTGCAGCCTGCCCGAAAGGGAGGAGGCCGACCCTCTACTAGATCTGCTAGCTGAAACTCGAGAGTTGGAGGTGGACTTAACCCTTAACCCTCAACTCTCGTCCCAGCAGAGATCTCAGCTCTTAGAAGTGTTGACGGCTCACCGTGACACTTTTACAGGGAAACCCGGGAGAACTCACCTTGCAGTCCATCATGTGGACACAGGTACACATGCTCCCACAAAGCAGTCCGCCTACCGTGTCTCACTGGAGGATCCAGGCAGACCTCAGGAGGGAGATCAAGGAAATGAAGCAGCTCGGGGTCATTCAGAAATCCCACAGCGCTTGGGCCTCACCGGTGGTTCTGGTCCCGAAGAAAGATCAGACAACCAGGTTCTGTGTGGATTATCGGAAACTGAATGCCATCACAACCTCGGATGCTTACCCCATGCCCAGGATTGATGAACTGTTAGATAAGTTGGCAGGAGCCAGCTACCTGACAATCATGGACCTGAGCAGGGGGTATTGGCAGATTCCCCTGACCTCGGAGGCTCAGGAGAAGTCGGCCTTCATCACCCCTTTTGGCTTATACGAATTTACTGTAATGCCGTTTGGGATGAAGAATGCGCCAGCCACCTTTCAAAGGCTTGTGAATGACTTGCTGGAAGGACTAGAAGAATGTGCTGTCGCCTATTTAGACGACATTGCCGTGTATAGCCCCACGTGGAAGGAGCATCTGGTGCACCTGTCGCAAGTACTGGACAAACTTGCTGCGGCTGGACTAACTGTTAAGCCTAGCAAGTGCCAGCTGGCCATGAATGAGGTCACTTACTTAGGCCACAGAGTAGGAGGAGGCACACTGAGGCCTGAAATAGAGAAGGTGAAAGCCATTACGAGATGGCCAACACCTCTCACCAAGAAGCAGGTCATGTCTTTCTTGGGAACGGCCGGGTACTATAGGAAGTTCATCCCGAACTATAGCGCCCTGGCCAAGCTTCTGACAGACTTGACCAAGAAGAAGCTGCCCAGGATGGTGTCATGGAGGCCGGAATGCGAGCAAGGCTTCCAGGCCCTGAAGGATGCACTAGCCAGTGCTCCTGTGCTTCAGGCCCCAGATTTCACTCGGAAGTTTGTGGTCCACACGGATGCTTCCGCCTTTGGTCTGGGTGCAGTCCTGAGTCAGGTGAACCAGGCCGGGGAGGAGCATCCTGTACTATACCTGAGCCGTAAGTTATTGGCCAGGGAGACCAGCTACTCCACAATAGAGAAGGAGTGTTTAGCTATTGTGTAGTCCCTGCAAAAGCTACAACACTACCTGTATGGACGCAATTTCACAGTGATCACTGATCACAATCCCCTCAGCTGGTTGGCACGTCTCGCAGGAGACAATGCGAAACTGCTGAGATGGAGCCTGATTTTGCAGCAGTACAACTTCACCGTGCAGCACAGAAAAGGTAGTTTACATGGAAATGCCGACGGGTTGTCGCGGCAGGGAGAATCGGCCGGAGACGGCTGGGTTGCTGTGGAATAGGCTTGTGGCCATTTCCCCAGGCAACCTTTTAAAAGAGGGAGGTGTGCCGGCATACATACATAATTCATCTGGGTAGCCATCTTATATGCTTCTGGCCTATGTAAAAAGCTGTGAACTCTCATCTTTCTGAAGCCTGGGTCGCCTATGATATAGATGGACACTTTTATTACCACTACTCTGTAAGGCCAGCAATAAAAGGTCATAAAAGCTATACCAGGCCCAGCTCATCCTGTCCGGTAAGATAAGATCAGCTCGCTGTCAAGCCTGGCTGGAGCGTGACGTCATTAATTTCCAGGTCTGGTTTGAGGAGAGCTAATAGCCCTTAATTAGCTCTGGGCATAAAACCAGTCCACTTTCATATTTCATTTATGAATCAACTTATGCCCTTTCTGACACCAGATCCAGGCTCTACAGAGTATTGTGGTTAATTGGGTATCAAATATGACTAGAGGATGTGATTCTGTAGCTGACCTATGGGTGGTAGAAGAACTACAGGTCCCAGCATTACCGTGGGTGGTCTCATTCTGTAGGTAAATAAATAAGGATCGCAAATATGTATTCTGTATAAAACTATGCCGATGTATCAGGGAGATACGAGCTTAAGTATAATCCTCATTGTAGGAACTGAACTTTGATGGGGTCATAAAACACTTGGGGGCAATCCCTAAGCTTCACAGTCACTCTGCTGCCATTGGCTGACAGGAGTAAGTCTCCTGCCCATGGGAGAGTTCATAAAAATCCATGCACAAGGACAGAGGAGAGAGACCCATGGAACATCACCAGACACTTAATTGGACATTGACGGCATATCCCTGTATCAGAAGAACTTTGAGGGTCTCCCCTGATACATACTGAAAAGGGGTTTGCAAGGATTCAAAAAGGACATATGAGCGACCATCTGAAACCCTCCAGAGAAACTAAGTATTCTTTCATCTTTTTCCCTTTCATTTGAACTGTCGTGATTATTTATATTGTTATTATTATTATTCTGTAGATTTTTAGTCATTTTCATTAGACTTGTATGCACTGCTTTTTACCGCTTATTAAAGATTATAAAATCTAAATAGCCAACTCTTCCATATTCTAAGCTGCTGAACAACGTACCTTGCCTTTGAAGAGACGTTACCAGGTAGTTAGTTAAATTGCATTTAGGAATTGTAGCTGGGGGTGATTGACTGCGGTTGGTCAGTAAGTGATATCCGGTTCATCCACTGATCTGTGTGATAGTGAATGACCCGGATAGTCGGCTCGTGGACCGGGAACCCACGTGGTGGCAGTTACCGAAGTGTAGTGGGGGGTGTTAGCCGAGTGGTAATACCCCGGTCACGTGAGGTCTCTGTGTGTGCGCAGACTCCGTCACAGACCACTACGTCAGAGCTGTGGGATCCGGAGCGATCGGATCCATAGTTCGTGACATGCCCCCTCCCCTCATAGCATACCCCCCCAGCCCTGTGTATAAAAGCTCAGGTATGGCACTGTTTTGGGGTCCCCCAGCCTTCTCCTGTCGGCTCAGAAGCTCTCCCCTCTCACTTGTCAACCTTCCTTCTTCCCACCCAGACTCCACTTTCCACATGTTTCCGGCTATGCCCGCTGAGGATCACGGGAGTCATCAAGCTCCAGCTATGCCTACTTTGCGTAGGCTTTCCCGCCCTCTATACTCTTTGAGTGATGCAGTTGGTATTTTGTGACAGAAGCGTGAGGAGGTGAGGGATGTTGTGAGGCTAAATTCGCTCGTTTTGTGGAAAATAGTTTACTATTCCTTATCAAATGGACGTTTAGGTAATATATGAAGGAATATTAGGATGGCCATGTAGAAATCTCGGTATATTGCCTGGCCCTTATCTGTGCCCCCATCCCCCCTGGACTTTGCGCCCCTGTCTGTGCCTCTCTGGCCCTTGTCTCTGCCCCCTTGGCCCCTGTGTGTGCCACCCTGGCCCTTTCTGTGCCCCCCCTGGCCTTTGTCTGCGCCCCTGGCCCATGTGTGTGCCTCCCTGGCGCTCGTCTGTGCCCCCTTGACCCCTGTGTGCACCCCCTAGCCCTGGCCTGTGCTCTCCCAACCCTTGTATGCCCCCCCAGGCCCTTGTCTGAGCCCCCCTGCCCTTGTCTGCACCCCCCCCGGCTCTTGTCTGCCCCCCTACTTGCTTTTCTGCCATCTACTATTGCTTATTTTGTTGCTATTATATATGCAGAGGGTGTGCACTTATATGCGCCATAATAAGCACTAGTACATGGCGGAACAGCGGGCAGAAAGGGGAGGCTGCCATGTACTGCAATGTTTTATATAAAGATAATTAAAAATAAAAAAAAGTCTCCATTAGTTTTCTATCGAGCCGGGCCACAGACAGGGGCTCTGTAGGAAACACTGTGCAGCAGCCTCCTGTCTGCGGTACACAAGTTCCGACTCCTCTGATCGCCACACGGGGGATTCGGAGCATTACCAGAAGCGTGTATTGAAAAAAAGAACTATGTAAATTAATAAGTTCCTGATCTTGGAGGCAAAGGAGGAAATAGAAATTAAGTATTAAAGGGGTTATGTAATCTTAGACATTAGTGGCATGTTGCTACAAAATGCCACCAATGGCAGTTAGGTGCGGGTCCCACCTGTGGGGCCCACACTTATCTCTATAACGAAACACCAAAACTGAAAATAGCCAAGTGCACTGCTCAGGTCATGACTTTCTTACCCTCATCTTACATTTTATACCTCTTGGTTCGGCGTTGGGCCCACCCAGCGATGCCGAGCCCGGGGCTACAGACCCAAACGCCCCAATTATAATCCGCCACTGCCGCCAAGCTACACCGAGTGGGACTTGGAATGTGCAGGGTGTTGGAGGAGGGCAGCAGCAGACTACTAAGAGAATCTCCTTGAAGGCTTTGTCTGTTTGTTGGTTTTCGATTCATCAACTATCCAGATTGGTGGGGGCCGACTCCCGATACCCCCACGATCAGCTGTTTGAAGAGAAGGCAACACTCATACAAGGGATGCCTTCTCCTCATTGTTAACCTGCTTACCGACTGCAATGAAGAGCAGTGTAATTGCAACTATGACATCCCCGTTCACGTCTACCCTACTACTCACTTGGACAGGAAGGAGCTGTCCCATTGAAGTGAATGCAGTTGCGAGGGCAAGCAGGCAAACAATGAGGAGAAGGCAGTGCTTGTATGAGCGCTGCTTTTTCTTCAAAAAGCTGATCGGCGGGGGGGCTGGTGTCAGACCCAAGATGATCTGATAATGATGTCCTATCTTGAGAATGGGTCATCAATAGAAAAAAAGCTGAAAACCCCTTTAAGGAAATGATCTGCTTTTGTGAAACCGATAACCGATCTGGATAGGACATCAACATTAGAGCTCATGCACACATTCATATTTTTTAGGCCTGTATGTTTACACAGGAGGGAGTTGCGAAGCGCAGGGGGAAGGTGGCCATACAAAAGTTTGCTGTGGGGCCTAGTTACTTCCAGCTACGCCCCAGGACAGTGCCACTCGGAATGAGAAACCACAGCAGAAACCGCATGGTGTCATGGGACAGGCAGTGGTGTGAACATACCATTAAAATAGTAAAACGCATAATGTCACGTGCGGCTTCTGGGAGATGTGTCTAGCTCCCTATGGAGGCACAAGACATCACTGACCACCGCCAAAGTCTGCAGTCAGGGCGCCCTGTCAGACACGTTCCTCCCCCGCTCTGGTCTCCGCAGTCACTGGTCGCCGCTGGTGTCCTGTCCCCGGCCGCTCGCCACTTTGAATCTAAACATCCACCAGCCTCCAGCACGTGCGCATAGCGTTACTTAGGAAACGGGGCGGCCAGCCGGCCAACAAACTTTATTGTACAGAACAATTAGGGGGGGCCCGAAAGAGAACACAGGTGGGCGTGGCCACCTCAATGCCGGCCTATATTAACTATGAATAAACTGTGCAGAGTAGAAGTAGGGGGCGGGGCCTTCCATTCGCTCGGGGGCCCCCCTGTGCCGCAGGCCCCATAGCAATCCTGAATATAATATCCAGCTCCTAGAGGCAGGCACCTAACTTTCCCAGGGTCCTGAGTATGAGGTCCAGCTCCTAGAGGCAGGCACCCACCTTTCCTAGGGTCCTGAATATAATATCCAGCTCCTAGAGGTAATCTCATGATTATTTGCTATACCACTGTAAGAAATAAAAATATTGTTTCTATAAAGCAATATGTTATTTTAAGAAGGTTTTTCTTATTAGAGTACTCGATTAATCGTAAAAATAATAGGTAGAATATTGCTAAAATTTCTGTTTACTGCAGCCCTACCTGCGACAACCCAGTGGTGGGTAGTGGGTGGGGTTACGGGGCCCAATTCAGATTCTTGCTATTGGGCCCAGTGATTTCTATGTACGCCCCTGCCCCCAATCATGTGCCAGTAAGAAGTGCCCCCCATAGATGGCCCCCCAATCATGTGGCAGTAGCCAGTATTGTATTATATAAAACAATAAACACTTATACTTACCTCCATGGCAGCGATGCGATGCAGGCCTCTTCCGGCCTGTGTTCCGCGCTGTCCGGGTCAGGCGGCGCAATGAAATCATCGCGCCGCCTGCACCGGCCTGATAAGCTGCTCAGAGGAAGGGAGATGCCTCTCCCTCCCCTGCCCCGCAGCACATCCAGATGATTATGGGGATGAGCGCTTCCACAATGGAAGCGCTCATCTCCCTGTGACCTGCCGCCGTGCCCCACTTGTGAGCAGGGCAGTGCCACCTGGGGTGATCACCTCACTTTGCCTACTGGGCGTTGCGGCCCTGCTGGCGCCCCCTAAAATTTTGCGCCCAGGGAAAGGGCCTCCCCATGCTACGCCACTGAGCAGAGTGGAGTTTGCCTGCCAGTTTCATGCTAAAGCCTGTAAACAGTTTTGGAGAATTTTTATTCAAAGTAAAGCTGCCATTGAACGTCTCAAGGTCTGGACTCCAGTTATTCTTTTATCCCTCAATTATTCCCCCTATTTATTGCTTCGGAGCCAAAGCCGGGGGTCCAGTCATATCCAGGTAGGACCACCGTGACACACATAAAGAGACATTTTAGGCTGCACTATACCACTTGGCATTCCTACACCTGGGACGCGCGATAAATAGAAAGCCCTGGGGAAAGGCCGCCCGTTGCAAATGGGTCTGCGATCGGGTCTGTGCCTCCACTGCACAAAATATAAGACATGTCCTACCTTTTGCCAAATCTTGCAAATTGTGAACCCATTCAATCTGCAAAAAATGCGGATCATACATGGACCAAAAATATGGTTGTGTGAGTGAGACCTAAGGCCCGATTCATAGGACCATATTTTCATATTTATTTCAAAGGGGCCGCAAAATATGTAGACAGAACACTGTGTGCACTCCACATCTGCACTTCCATTCCGCAGCCCCTTAGAAAAGATAGAACATGTCCTATTTTTGTCCGTTTTGTAGACAAGATTAGGCGTTGTTACAATGGGTCCACAAAAAAAAAAAATGATGCAACACAGACGTCACATAGATATCATCAGTATTTTTTGCGGATCCGCATTTTGTGGAGCACAAAATCCATATGGTCGTTTGAATGCACCCACGTTTTGCACACAAGAACAGGCATTTCTAACATAGGGAGAAACGCGCGGGACCACAAAATGCTGAACACACACAGGCGGTATCCGTATTTTGCAGATCCCTAATTTGCGGATTGCAAAATGGATACGGTTGCGTGAATGGTGTTAATGTGACAAAACTACAATGTGTATTAAATCTTTGGCCAGCACTGGCTCTGTCAGCTTAAGGCCTCTTTCCCACGGGCGTGTGCGCCCCGTGGTCATGCTGTGGCCTGCAAAATGCGGGCCGCAATGCACGAGCACAGTCCGTGGGGCAGCCGCAGCAGATCGTAGACCCATTCACTTGAATGGGTCCGCGATCCAACCGTTCCGCAAAAAGATAGGACATGTTCTATCTTTTTGCGGAACGGAAGTACGGGACGAAACCCCACAGAAGCACTCCGTAGTGCTTCCGTAGGGTTCCGTTCCGTGCTTCCGTTCCGCACCATTCCACATCTCCGGATTTGCGGACCCATTAAAGTGAATGGGTCCTCATCCATGATGCGGAATGCCCACGGAACGGCACCCGTGTATTGCAGATCCGCAAATGCGGTCCGCAATACGGCAATGAGGCGCACACACCCGTGGGAAAGAGGCCTAAGAAAGCGACTAATGCTATTGAGATAATGTTTGAGCGGATTGCACTCCTCCCCTTTCTGGACAAAGAAACTGAAGTTGGTTCCTTATTTGTCCATATTCTTGGTCAGGGATAAAATTTGGGCAAATTGGTTCTGGGCATACATAATAGTGTAGATGAAGACAATATTCTGATTTGCATAGGTTATAGGTACCAGATGTTTTTAAATAGTTAATACATTGAGCTACTGACACTTACACTGCCAGCACACACAGATAGGCAAGTCTAGCATCTGCATCAGTGGTTATGGTCATGCATATAGGCATCAAGTTAGGTAGATGGCGTATTAATTAACTGATTTTACTAAGAATTTGGTCATTTTAAAGGGTTAAATGACTTTGGGCAATAATTTCACTCTGCTACATAGTTGGAGAATTTCCAGTTGAGCGGCTGTCCCATGTATCAATTACCTTTTGAGTAGCTAACATCACATTCTGATAAATAAGATAGGATAATCCTTTAATAGTCCCACCATGGGGACATTCACAGTGTTACAGCAGCACAGAGAATACTAAAGCGTCTTAATAAAGGAATTACAGTGACAGTAGATTACAGATAAAAAATGTAAAAAATAATGGATGTAGATATCACAGCTCATAGAATTCAGTCTCTGGACAGAATGATATCCACAGAAACCTGGAAGCGATGAGTGCAGGCTATCTCTGCTTGGGTGGGTGTTGGCTGTACAGCCTAACAGCAGCACGGAGGCGATATCGCTCCGTCTCACACTTGGGGTGAAGCAGTTGGTTACTGACGGTACTGCCCAACGCTATCACTGTCTCATGCATGGGATGGGAGTTATGCTCCAGCATGGAGATCAACTTGGATAATACTGTATCCTTCTCTCACCTACCACCTATACTAGTTCTAGGGGGCTCCCCAGGACAGAGCTGGCCCTTCTAATCAGTTTGTCAAGTCTCTTCCTCTCCCTGGTTGAGATGCTGCTACCCTGCAGGCCACTCTGAAGAAGAGGGCTGATGCCACCACATTGTTAAACAAGGCCCTAGGAATTGCCTTCTGCACTCCCAAAGCTCTCAGCATCCTAAGCAGGTAAAGCCTGCTGTGGCCCTTTCTGTATATTGCATCCTTTTTATTTGCCCAGTCCAGCTTATTATTGAGGAGTACACCCAGGTACTTATAAGTACATATCCTGGATGTCCACTGGATTAGGAGGATGTCTGTGCTTGCGGAAGTCCACAACCTTCTCCTTAGTCTTCGAGGCATTGATCCTAAGGTGGTTCAGCTGGCCCCAATCCATAAATTTCCATGTCAGTTCTCTGTATTCCATGTCATCCTCATCTGCGATGAGGCCTATTATTGCCGAGTCATCAGAGAACTTCTGTAAGTAGCAGCTAGAAGTCTGCAGAGTACAGTGTGAATAGGAAAGGAGCAAGAACTGTACCCTGCGGTGCCCCTATACTACAGCTCACCGTGTCTGACACACAGTTCTGGGCTCTCACATAGTCAGGACCGGTTTTAGACAAAATGTGGCCCTGGGCAAAATCAAAAGTGGGGCCCCAAATCTTGTAATAATGTACTAATAACACAGTTACATTCTGTTGATTCTGGCCTTCCCTCACAGATTTACACCCCATAAAGCTCCTCACATAGTTCTTCACCCTCATGGCCCCAGAATATGCCACATGCCCCCTCCCCTCACAGCAATGAGTTCCTCTTACTCACAGCATCTGAGAGTGTTAAAAACCAGAAGCGCGGGCTTCCTCTTCAGGCACGCTTTCCCCAAGAGAAGATCAGGGAAAGCACCCTGTTCTAAAAATGAGTCGCAGCCTGTACTAGGCTTCCAGGCTCATTGTTAGTATATCCTAATTCAGGCCACTAGATGGCAGCACTGAACTGTGATATAGTGATTTCTAAACAGGATAATGGAGCAATTTACATCTGATGATTTTAAGTTGTGGTCCACTTGGGGGACTTAACAAAAAGAAAAAGAAAATTAAAAGTTTTACATATAAAAAATATAAATATAAAAATTATCGGCATTGCTGCATGCAAAAGTGCCCATACTATTAAAATATTTTTTAAAAAGTTAGCCCATATGGTTAATGGCATAACAGATTTTTTTTTTTTTAAAAGGCTGTTTCGAATTTTTTTCATCACTTTATGGCCTCATGCACACGACCGTTGTTGTGTTCCGTTCAGCAAAATGGGGTTCCGTTGTTCCGTTTTTGTTTCCGTGTGTCTTCCTTTATTTTTAGAGGCCCACCAGACATAAAGGAAAGAAAAAAAAAGTCTAAGACAGGTTTGCCATGCAAATGATAGGAAAAAAACGGACGCGGATGACAATCTTGTGTGTCTCCGCATTTTTTAGCGGGCCCATTAACTTAAATGGGTCCGCGAACCGTTTTCCGCTAAAATAATAGGACAGGTTATATTTTTTGGACGGACTGGAACCACGGATCACGGATGGCAAATGGTGCATTAGCCGAGTTTTCAACGGACCCATTGAAAATCAATGGGTCCGCAGAAAATCACGGAAAACGGTGCAACGGACATGGAATAAAACAACGGTCGTGTGCATGGGGCCTATCTCTCAAGAAAATTGAATAAAAAGTGATCAAGTAATACCCAACCCAAATGGTATTGTAAAAAATGACAGAGGGGTGGCTCTCTCCCTCGGAAGTGAGTGGTGTTGGGTACGGCGGGTGACATCACTCACCCCATCAGACTGGGGTGGGGTGCTGTGAAACTCAATGTTGAAGGGGCGGGCTGCTGTGAAGGTCAAAGTTAAGGGGATGGGCTGCTGTGGAGGTTCTATTTTAAAGTGGCGCGGCACTGTGGGGAAGTCAGTGTTAAGGGGCGGGGGACTGTGGAGGTCACTGTTAAAGGGGCGGGGTACTGTAGATGTCACTGTTAAGGGGCATACTGTCTATCTTTTAATGACACACACAAACATTAAATGAAATAGATGAAATATACCCGTGCGAAGCCGGGTCCTTCTGCTAGTATGTAATAATGTGCAGTATGTAATAATGTGTAATAAATAATGAATTTATAGATTTATTTCATGTACAAGGTTTTGGCTGCAATGTGCAATTTATAAGGAATTGCTTACTGAGCAGTTGTCCAATGTGTGGTAATTGTTACCTTTTGAGCAGTCATTAAAGGGGTTGGCCACTACAGTCAGGTCCATAAATATTGGGACATCGACACAATTCTAACATTTATGGCTCTATACACCACCAGAATGGATTTGAAATGAAACAAACTAGATGCGCTTTAACTGCAGACTGTCAGCTTTAATTTGAGGGTATTTACATCCTAAATCAGGTGAACGGTGTAGGAATTACAACAGTTTGCATATGTGCCTCCCCGACGCACTCTTACTTTTCTTCCCGCTCCGAACTCTGACAGGAATAAGCCGGTTGTAGAGACAGAGTCTGAGGGGGTTTTTGAGGAGGAAAATAAGAAAAAAAATATTTTGAACCAAAAGGTGTGCTTTTGGTGGGCTATGAACTAATGGTAGACTATAAATGACACTATTATGGGGGTATGTGGATGGCACTGTTATGGGGGTCTGTGGATGGCACTGTTATGGGGGTCTGTGGCTGACACTGTTATGGGGTCTGTGGCTGACACTGTTATGGGGTCTGTGGCTGACACTGTTATGGGGGTGTCTGTGGATGGCACTGTTATGGGGGCATCTGTGGATGGTATGACACTGCTATGGGGGGGGATCTGTGGATGAAAGATAAATAGCATCCTATGCTATTTGACATCCACAGATCCCCCCCATAACAGTGTCAGCCACTGTGAATGACCCCCAATACAGGGGCTGGGATCTACACTAGTTTTTAAATGGCAGCGGGGCCCGATGCAGTCATTGTATTCCATTGCACCGTGCCCCACTCACTGTACTAATGGTATCTGTAACTGCAGGCAACGGTTAACTATACATATGTTCGATCCAGCACTGAGCAGCCTGTACTTACGATCATAGCAGGTTGGATAATGGAGGCAGGAGGCTGGGTGGGCGGGCACTGGCAGCGTAACTTCCAACGTCACGTGCCTGCGCCGCCTGCTTCATTCATAAAGTGGGCGGAGCAGGCACGTGACGTAGGAAGTTACGCTGCCAGTGCCCGTCCACCCAGCCTCCTGCCTCCATTATCCAACCTGCTATGATCGTAAGTACAGGCTGCTCAGTGCTGGATCGAACATATGTATAGTTAACCATTGCCTGCCTGCAGTTACAGATACCAGTGAGCGGGGCCCGGTGCAATAGAATACAGTGACTGCACCGGGCCCCCAGCCCCTCCTCGCTGATACACACGCCGGACGCACTGTGCAGCTTGCAGTCGGCGGTGTATCAGTGTAAAAATGGCAGTCTTCGCCCCATAAGACGCACTGCCATTTTCCTCCCACTTTTGTGGGGGAAAAGTGCGTCTTATAGGGCGAAAAATACAGTATATAGTGGCCAACCCCTTTGAAGAGGTTTTCCCAGGAACAACACTTATCACCTATCCACAAGATAGATAATTAGAGGGTCATTTACTAATGTTATTTTTGCCACAATCTGTGACTTTTTCCCGCTCGTGCCAGGAAAAAAAAGTGGGTGTGGGCAGGAAGGGGGTCGGCCAGCAGCCCATCTCATTTATCATTTTCTACTCCTGTTTTACACAGGCGGTGGATATGCCAAAGTTACGTAGAGATCAGTGCCTCTGCATAGATTTGCCGCACTCACTGTCAGTGAAAGGGGTATTAAGACCGGCGTCTAAAACGCCGGTCTTAATAAATGACCCCCTTAGTGTCTAATCACTTGAGACCCTGCTGTTGGGACCCTCACTGATCACAAGAAAGGGGGTCCCATGTCAGCCATTTGAAGGAAGCGAAGGTTGGCCATGTGGCAGTTTGTGGGAAATCCATATGCTGCTTGAGAAGGTATCGACGCTCCTGTCAATGTCGCTGCATTCTCATACTAAGTCATCGGTATGAAAATCTCGGAAAACCCCTTTAACCCTTTGAAAACACAAGTTACCTATTCAAATCAGAAAAACTTTACCAACTGCCTACATTGATGCCAGTTTTAAAGTCCAGAACCACTTTGGGCCATGAGGGACAACCCTATCTGTGTGTCTGGACAGTGAGATATCAGTGGGCCAAAGTCTTTTAACCTTTTGAAACCACCAGTCACAAGTCAGTAAAAAGTGTCTGTTTCTTCGTTTCCATGCCAGCTGCTGTGCCCACAACCACTTTGGGCCAGCCAAATTTGATGCAGACCATAACTATGTTAGGCCTCATGCAAGCGACCCTGCCCATTTTGTGGTCTACAAACTGTGGATCTACAAAATACAAATGCGGTCCATGTGCCGTCCGCATTGTTTTTGCAGACCGAATGGGTCTGTGGTCCGCATTTTGTAGGCATGTTCGATGAGCGGTGTGCTTTCCGCATCCGCCATATATGTCTATTCCACAAAAAGGTAGAACATGTCCTATACTTAGATTCTGTCATCAGAATTTAGGCCTATAAGCTAAACATATGGCGAGGTCCCTACTAATACACAAAATCCTAAAGTGACCGTATCAAATGGCTCTATAATCATATAAAACAGGTTTATATAACCTGTCACTCACGTCACAAATGCGTCTCACCGTGCAGGGTGCCCGGCTGCAGCTATCTCCTTTCGGTGCCCAGCGCCACCCTCTGAATTGAAATCGATGGCCTCGCTTTCATTAGAGCCGCCTCCTCAGCCAGATCACACGGGCGCATCAGGTTATACCTAGTGCGCACGCGCGGGGACTCCTGGCAGCGGCCACCCTGCATGGCGAGACGTCCCCTTGGACACATTTGTGACGTGAGTGACAGGTTATATAAACCTGTTTTATATGATTATAGAGCCACAGGCGCATTTGATACGGTCACTTTAGGATTCTGTGTATTAGTAGGGACCTCGCCATATGTTTAGCTTATAGGCCTAAATTCTGATAGAATAACTTTAAAAATGCTACCACTGTAAAATGCAGACCACTGAGCCATTGAAGTCAATTAGTCCACAAAAATGCGGATGCTACACGGACGGTATTTTGCGGACTGCAGAGGCCCTAGTTGGCAGTGGACTGTCCCAAAGGGGTTGTCCAAGATAATTAAAAATCTCAGATAAACCCTTCAACAGCTTAAACCAAAAGATCTTTTACTGACCCCTTCCTCCAGTGTCAGTCTTTGTGGTGCTGGTCCGGTTCTCGGGTCCTGGCATGTGGCTGCTACATAACTGCCAACTGTCCCAAATTTGCTGGGACTGTCCCTGATTTTCAGAGACAGTCCTGGCAAATTTGGGGTGTCCCCGAGGTAGAAAATGGGTGGGGCTAACATAAACCCAGGGCTGGCGTCAGCACCTGGCAAGTGCCGGGGCCACAGCTCCCGCCAATTAGGCGGCTCGGCCTTGGAAATAAGTGGAGGGGCAGCAGGACCTTGGGAAATGAGCGCTTTCATTGTGGAGGCGCTCATCTCTCTACATTCATCTGTATCACCGTCCTCAGGACAGCAATACAGTTGGAGGAGTCTCCCTTCCCCGATCCTCTAATACAGACACAAGGCCTGAAGCCTATATTATCCACATTGCTTCCTTTGCTGGCTGGATTCATTTTTCTATCACATTATAGACTGCTTGTTTCCATGGTTACGACTACCCTGCATGCATCGGCTTATGGTGCTTTTTCCTATAGTGTGCAAACATGATCACCACTGATGGATTGCAGGGTGGGTCGTAACCTCTGGATACAAACAGTGTATAATATGATGGAAAAATGAAGACCGTAAAGGAGGCAATATGGACAATCACAATACATTAGTAAGTGCCTTGTATTAACTTTCTCTACATGACACAGGCTACTTGCTGAAGTGAAATAACCCCTTTTAGGGTCCACGGATCCGCAAAACACGGACATCTGCGGTGCGCGTTCCGCATTTTGCTGACCGCACATCGCCGGCACTTAATAGAAAATGCCTATTTTTGGCTGCAATTGTGGACAAGAATAGGACATGTTCTATTTTTTTTCGGGAACGGAATTGAAGACCCGGAAGTGTGTATCTGGAACGGATTCGTGAAAAATGGACTGCAAAACGTGTGCATGAGCCCTAAGGGAAGCATCTGCACATGTTCTGTGTCTAGAGCCGCACCTGGTTTTGGCTTAAAATCTCTGCTGGAAATCACTGACCAAACACTGACTTGTAACTGAGGCATGAGAGCTTATGCACATGGCCATTAGGACTATGTTGTTAAGGAATGGAAATATGGACATACGGAAACAGAATGAACCCGCAGTAACTTCCGTTTTTTTGTAGACCTACTGAAATGAATGGTTCCGTATACGGTCCGCTAACAAAAAACGTAACAGACATGGAAAGAAAATAGGTTCATGTGCATGAGAGAAAAGTGATGACGACCAATGCTTTATGCTAGACCTAAATTGATGTGGTGTGGGACGCCCCCTCTCGGTGTGTCTGGGATGAGGGGTCACCCCTCAGGACGCCCCAGCAGTCACGGACAGTCCTGTGCCCTCGCCCCCTCCCTCGCTGTCAGTTTCCTGGGCGGGCCCGGGGAGGAGCTGGCACCAGCAGGAGGAGGAGGAGGAGGTTTTTGGCCTCTGAATGGATGAACTTCGGATTCTCCTCTTCCGTTTCCAGCACTTCAACAGCCGGAGAAACCAACAACTATTAGTAGTGAGGCATCCGGGGCAGAGGGAGGGCACACCCATACCCCGTGTGTGTGACAGATGGGCATGCTGGCTGGAGCGGAGACCAGGGGGCACTGCCTTGTTCGCAGGTCCCAGATGTGATAGTGCGTGGCATGCTGCGGGTGCAGTGTGGTACCCTCTCCTGCCTGATATTGTGCTTTGTGCCTGAGTGCATGTAGGCAGTGCCCCCCTCGGCTGCCGCTGTAGATCAGTGTGATCGCTGCTGTACGTTAAGCAGCCTTTGTGTGTATGTGACTGCCTTGTGATTGGGCATATTTGCTGAGGGTGCCAGTCAGCCTTTTACCCTGCCAGTTTGGGTGCCAAGAGTGCTCGTGCTGGGTAAGGTGAAGACACCATGAAGAAGTTTTCTAGGATGCCAAAATCAGAGAGTGGAGGAGGAGGAGGACCAAGCCTGGGTACAGGAGCATCTGGAAATGTTATCACTGGAGGGGTGACCGTGGGCAGAGGGTTCACCGTGGGACGCCACCAGGTCACCGTGGAAGAGCTGCTCGCAGAAGGTGAAGCTGTGTACATTTAATTTTTTATTTTTGTAATTTCTTGTAGTATTATGGCTAAAATATATTTCTATCCATTGTGTATCCTTCTATCTGTTTATACATTATCTATCTATATGGATTATCTGTAAATCTATCTATTATATACATTATCTATATGGATTATGTATCTATACATTATCTATTATGAATTTATCTATCTACCTATACACTGTCTATCAGTCTATACATTATCTATCATCTATCTACATTATTTATCTATGATCTATCTACTGTATACCCTATTATCTCTCGATCGATACATTATCAGTCCACAGCTCTATTACACATTGCATATAATGATCCTACATTCTAAATAAGTGACATTTTGGTTCCGCCGCCACCATTTCTTTTAGCTGTCTCCAAGTTGCAGTGAAGTAACCCTGTCCCACTGGTGATTGTGCAATGTCAGGGAGTGTACTGCCAGTGTGGTGTACTGACAGATAAGCAGAAACTGCAGTAAACCTCATTCTTCCCACTTTCCCCAATTCTCCCAAGACAGAGACTATTACTGTAGAACCTGCTATGGTTGATGTTAGGTGTCCATGGGCCTAAAGTCTGTCAGGAATCGGGGCTGCAGATGGGGGTGTCTTCTATACACAAGCATATGTCAGGATATTAGGACTGCTGGTTACATAAGTAGATAGACCCACACTGCTGCTGTGCTGTACCCACATGCCATAGATATGCCAGAAGCAAATCCGCCACTGGACTCACATTGTGGTGAATGATAAATTTGAAGTTTGAATTTTTGATTTGAGGTGTATAATATCTCATTCACATGCAGTGTCAGTGGGCTTCACGTCTACATCCTTACGCTGGGTTCACACCTGAGCGCTCTGTATGCGCGATTGTACCGGCGTTTGCAATCGCGCATACAGAGACAAGCGAACGCCCATTGTCGCGCGTTCTCGAAAGTCTATGTACGGGAATGCGCGACAAAATGCCCCAAAGAAGCTCATGTTCTTCTTGGGGTGTCGGGCGTTTTACAGCGCAATCGTACGCGCTGTAAAACGCCCAGGGGAGAACCATTCCCATAGGGAAGCATTGGTTTCTCCTTGTTGAGCGTTTTACAGCGCGTAGAAACGCGCTGTAAAACGCTCAGGTGTGAACCCAGCCTTACAGAATCCTGTGTGATTCCGTTTTCCTGTTCTGTCCTAGGAGCCATCGCACAACAGACGCCCCGTTGGCATATTACGATGGTTGCGTCGTGGTGTCTGCCGCTTGTAGGAATAACATACCGCTGCGTGTCATTGGATGTCAGATCCTTGCTCCTGATGTGGATGTAAACGCAGTTTAAAGACTCATGCACACGAATGTATTTTTGGTCCGCATCCGATCTGAATTTTTTTGCAGATCTGATGTGAACCCATTCACTTCAACAGGGCCACAAAAGATGTGGACAGCACTCCGTGTCCGGTCTGCATCTGTGTCTGTTCCGTGGCCCGGCAAAAATAGAACATGTCCTATTCTTGTCTGCATTACAGACAAGGATAGGACTGTTTTATAGACATTCTGTTCCACAAAACACGGAAAACACACGGCCAGTATCTGTGATTTGTGGACCGCAGAACTGGAAACGGTTGTGTGCATGGGCCCTAAAGTTGTTGTTTTTTATACAGATGACCTATCCTCTAGATAGTTCATCAGTATCTGATTGGTGGGAGTGCGACACCCGGGACCCCCGCTGATCAGCTGCTTTAGAATGCAGCAATAGTACCACGGCGCCTCCTCTCTGCTTTTCCTAGGCTGTGTGATGTCACATTTATGTGTCACGTGGTCTAGGAGCAGCTCAGCCCCATTGAAGTGAATAGGACTGAGCTGCGATACCAAGCACAGCTGCTATACAATGTATGGTGGTGTGCTTGGTAAGCTGTGAGAAGGTCCCGGGTGTCGGACCCCCACCGATCAGATACTTGTGACCTAAGATAGATCATTAGTAAAAAAAAAAAAAATATATAATAAATCTCGGAAAACCCTTTCAAGGGCATGTTCACACGATGGAATTTTTGGATAGAAAAATCATATGCTGATAAATCCGAGGTTGACCCTCAGATTTCTGCCACTTATTTGCAGTTTATCAGCTGAATCCACATCAATAAGTGACTTATTTTTATTTTGCATGGAAAAAAAAAGATCATTTGTGGATTTCATAAGGATTTCTGCACTAAATATAGACCTTAATCCGTGTGAACATACCCTTAAAGGGCTTATGCCAAGAAAACTATCACCTATCCACACTATAGATGATAGATACATATGGGTCGGTGGAGTGTCCCCGAATCCCCTCTCTGAAAGGAGTAGTAGTTTGTGGGTGAGCCCATCGCTCCATTCACTTCTATGGGACTGACGTTGCAGTAGTTCATCAGTCTTCATCAGTCCCAGGAGCGGTGGACCGACAGAGGGGACTTAGGACCCCAGCTGTCAGCCCCTCTGTGATCTGATATTTGTCACCTATTATGTGGCCATGTGGTAAATACTTTTTCTTGGGATTACCCCCTTTACTTTATTTTTCTTCAGTGTGCTATCTGTCTTTACAATTTGTGTTTTTTTGTGGATCCATGTGCCTGGTTTGAGAATCTCACTTCAAGTGCTGATCATGTCCGTTTTTGTGCATGAGCAAAGCTCTTTCAATTGACATTAGTGAGAAAAACATGCACACAGAAGCTGCCTTTGTCCTCTTTCACACAAACAGTTTGCGGTCCCCAATGCACGGGCAACGTCCGTGCGGTGGCCGGGACGGATCCAAACCCATTTAACTTAAATGGGTCCATGATCCATCCGTTCCGCAAAATGATAGAACTAGTTCTATTTTTTTTGCGGAACGGAAGCACGGAACGAAACCCCACGGAAGCACTCCGTAGTGCTTCCGTGTGTCCGCACCGCATCTCCGGATTTGTGGACCTATTCAAGTAAAGGGGTCCGCATCTGTATATGCGGAATGCACACGGCCGGTGCCCCGTGTATTGCGGAACCGCCATATACGGCCACGGGAGCACTACGGCCGTGTGAAGGAGGCCTTTCAAGGATTTGTTGTTTGTCCAACCATGAATCGGACATGGACATGTGCATCTATGGGTCATCTGTGGGGGTAGTTCACCTTATGAACATCCACCTAGGAAATCTGTGTTTGTTACTGCTAACTACATGTGAACAAAGGGTAATTTGAGCGATTCTGTGCTAATACAAATTTCTAAATCCTGGAGAACCCCTATAAAGTGGTTTCCCGTAGTACGTCCTCTTTACAGGAAACATGTATGGTGGTCTTTCTAGGGGATTTTCTATTAATATTGAAAGACTATTAATTGCTATGATATAAAAATCCATGACTGGATAATATTTCCAGAAAATCTAACACCTTGAAGACTGTCTAGCGTTGTGCACATTTCAGCAGTCGGTACGCCGTCTTGTTGATTTGGTTCGATGTTTTCACTAGGATTGGTTTGCAGTATTTAGTAGGCTATCAGCATGCCAGTCTTGCTGATGGTTTGTAGGGCTTTGTGGCATCAGACCACCACTGTAGGGGTTGTTTCAGAGAAAATCTACACAACGAATTTAAAATGTTCTTCTGTACCAATCTCCCACCTGACCTGGAGTGTGAAGAAGCACTAGTCCATGCTAGGTGGTAGAGTTGCGAAAGGCAACTGTACAGTGTCCAAAGAGTATTGTGCTCTTATTACAGGGGTTTAAAAGGGCCGGTATGGGTCAAAAATGAAAAAGAAGCGTTACTCACCTCACTGTTCTCCTATAGCTGACACTGCTCTGGATCTCATGCTCTTGACTTGGTGCGCTAGACGCACAGGAAATGCTTGGAAAGGCTTTTTCAGCCAATCACTAGCAGCAGTAGTGACAAACCTAAGTTGGTGATCGGCTAAGGGTACTTTCACACTTGCGGCAGAGGATTCCGGCAGTCAGATCCGTCTGACAAATGCATTGAAATGCCGTATCTGTCTCTCCGGTGTCATCTGGAAAAACGGATCCAGCATTTATTTATTTTTTGCGGTCTGAGCATGCACAGACCGCAAAAACTGATCCGTTTTGCCAGAACACTCAGGGCCGCATTAATTTATTTTAATGGGAAAAAATGCTGGACCCGGCATTCCGCCAAGTGTTACGGAATTTTGGACAGAGATAAAACCGCAGCATGCTGCGGTATTATCTCTGTCCTGATCAGTCAAAAAGACTGAACTGAAGACATCCTGATGCATCCTGAACGGATTACTCTCCATTCAGAATGCATGGGGATTAAACCGATCAGTTCTTTTCTGGTATAGAGCCCCTAGGAGGGAACTCTATGCCGGAAAAGAATAACGCTAGTGTGAAAGAACCCTAAACAGGCATTTTCAGTCATTTCCCGTGAGTTGAGCCTGAACCAGGAAGTAGAGCTCATCGGGGATCAGCATTGCAGTGGCATACCTCCCAACTCAGGGACACTTATGGTCCACTATGTGAAAGATCTATTTCCCCTGCATACCTATGCACTTCAATAGTTTTCTCTTGCGAAATAGCGCCAAAATAATTTGAATATAGAACTTTCCTAAATCTCAACTGCATTAAATAATGAAATAATATACAAGACAGGCTCAAATATACAGAGAGGAACCAAACAAACACTTTCTGGGTCAATATTGTGACTGTAATAATGCAAATCTATACCTCAGATCAAAAAGAGAGAAATTTAAGGAGCAAAGAGGAAATTTTTTATTTTTTTTCTCCAAACTGGCAGTTTAAAAAAAAAAAAAAATCTAGGGAAAACCCCTTCCACATAGAGAGTCTGCAGAATTTCTGTCATAGAAGGTTATCAGCAGGTTTTTATGAAAACCTGAATCGGGCTGGTTTTTGCAACAGTATCATGGCGGGTTTTCCTCTGCTTTCAAACTTTGCATTGCAAGTTGGTTTAGGCCTCTTTCACTCAACCGTTTTTTTTTTTACCGTTTACGGGCTATTTTTTGCGTTCCGTATACGGAACCATTCATTTCAATGGTTCCGCAAAAAAAACCTGAATGTACTCCTTATGCATTCTGTTTCCGTATTTCCGTTTTTCTGTTCCGTTGAAAGATAGAACATGTCCTATTATTGCCCGAAAAAGCCATGCGGTCGTGTGAAGGAGGCCTTAGGTGGTATTTTTTTGTAGTTTTTTTGTAGTGAGTGGATAAGATGTCTAACAATCACATCTACTTGGCTGCTATTGCATACAAATCCATTATGGCAAATCCACAGTGTTGACACCACATGGGACTAGAATAGGACCTGTGCACAATAGGCTCCAGGCATCGGCAACTAGACGGCCCCCGTGCTCTCTGGAAAGAGAACCTCACCAGCCACCGCACAGCTTCATACCATGCAAAGCCTTCTGTTTTCCATTCCCCTAGCAATGTGCGGTATTTGAAGTACACGCCGATGGCATCATTTCTCCTGGTTTGCAGCTTCAAGTTGGAGTAACTTGTATTGATTTTTGTTTTCTTCGCATAAATCTGATTGTACAAGTGCAAAAGTAACAGTATTACATTACTGAGAAATAAGGCTTGATTAAATTCGGGCCGGCTGCCAGTTTATCACGTCTTCCATCGTTTTCTCTAGCAAACAGCTCGGAAGTTTCCAAAACATTGTAATTGTTCTGTTACACTCTAGTTTAGAAAGGAAACTCTGGGGATTTTCTAATTTTGATTATTCGTTAGCTTGGCCATGATTTGCCTTGATGAATTTGATTTTAGTCTACAAAACTTGACATGCAAGCTCCTGAATGGGTTTGTGCTGCGTCCTCGCCATCAGTGAAGAGGACCACCCTGAATCTTCACTGATGTGGCTGTCTGCACACAGCAGAAGTTCTAGTGGCACAAGCATCTGGGATCTAGCAGGAAATGTTCTAGTCCACATGGTTAAATGTATTTGCCTCCTTTTTTTTTTTCTGATACATTTAAAGGTCATGGACACCTTCAGGGCAATTTTTTACTCAATACAGGCAAAAAATAATTTATTCAATTGGTCTTTATTAAAAAAAATGTTCAGCTGTTTTTGATATACAAGGGTTAAAAAAATCAGTATCACTTGTCAGTCACATCAGCTGACTGCTCATGTGAAGCATTATCTCTGATCTCATCACCTGGTAAGCACTCATTGAAGCCATATTCTTATCAGTTTGAAAAGAGTTTAGCTTTAAGGAGTCTTAGGAGATCAGGGATAAGTAGAAAAAGTGGCATCATTTTATCTAGTATAATGATGTACAATTGTACCAGAACATGTTAAAAATAAGTCTGGCTTTAAAGGAGCCTTCCCACAATCAACACTTAAAGGGCATCTGTCAGCAGATTTGTACATATGAAACAGTCTGACCTGTTACATGTGCGCTTGGCCGCTGAAGACATCTGTGTTAGTCCCATGTTCATATGTGTCCGCATTGCTGAGAAAAATTATGTTTTAATATATGCAAATGAGCCTCTAGGAGCAATGGGAGTGTTGCTGTTACTCCTAGATGCTCTACTCACTGCAACTGCTGCGCCCTCTGCAATTTCATTGACAGGTTTAGGCGTGACCACGTTTACACTGCCTTACTACTTGGGTTCCATGCAGCAATTATTAGGGTGATGTGACCAGTATTGCCAGATAATTTTTTAGACATATCGGGGGTCATAATGATTAGGTCCATCAGATAAGATCATTTTCTGATCTACCTAAAAAGTTTCCAAGTCTGATCACCAAGATTTTTTTGCAGGACATTTTTACAGTAATGTTTTATCTTTTTCTATTTTATTTTTCCTGCTATTTATATATAAAAAACCCCACCCAGGAAATAGCCAATGAAAACGGGGGCATGAGAAGAATGTTTGGAATTAATTGTGCGCTTCCATCAGCTGCTTTGAAGCATGATGATCAGACATTTTACAGAAGGGGTATATTAGTGGTTACTGCAAAAGCTCCAATTCCCAACATTAAAAAAATAAGTATTAGTACTTTTTCTCAGCTTCTTGAACATCTGACACCACTAAGATGTCTTACTGAAGAAAACTGTCCCTCATGTAAATGTAGAAGCCTGAGCCCCTAGAGCAGTTATGGCGAACCTTTTACAGACCGAGTGCCCAAACTGCAACCCAAAACACACTTATTTATCTCAAAGTGCCAACACGCACTTTAATTATCTTCCATGTACTTTATCATGTAGCAGTAATAGCCTGCCTACATTACATGCGCTGCCCTTGCTGTTCATAGTGAGCCCTGCGCTGATGAATGGCAGGAAAAGTCTAAGGCATTCTGGTACACCATACCAGGGAGCAGGTGCCCACAGAGAGGGCTCTGAGTGCCACCTCTGGCACCCGTGCCATAGGTTCACCACCACTGCCCTAGAGAGTGGCGCATGGCAGCATTTCTCTACCATCAGACCATAGAGGCCTTTATAGAGGTATTCTGGTCCATTTATTCACTTAGAGAATACGATGTTGAACAATATTCTAATAAAACAATTAAACAGTTTGCTTGCAGACCTTTAATACTGTATATCTATACAATAGCCTCTCCCTAAAGTCCTGTAAAATGCATCCATTAGTAAGGCTACTTTCACACTAGCGTTTTTTACGGATCCGTCATGGATGTGCAAAAAACACTTCCGTTACAATAATACAACCGCACGCATCCATCATGAATGGATCCGGTTGTATTATGTCTTATATTGCCATGATGGATCTGTCATGAACTCCATTGAAACTCAATGGGGGACAGATCGTTTTCTATTGTGTCAGAGAAAACGGATCCGTCCCCTTCCACGGTGGGGAAACACGCATACCGGCAATCCAGCTTGACAAAGGGCACCAAATGGGCCCGAAACGTTGCACATAGCAATAAATGTCATAAGAATATATTGAGAATATACCACTGGTAAATAAAGGTTGAATTTAAAGCTACATTGGTGTGCTGTCTCTCAAAAACTTATTTGAAAGCTACTATTTCACTCCGCGGGTGGAAGGAGGCTATCAGGAGACGAGCACCCACAAAAGCCATTTAACTAAACGTGTGCTGAGGTCTCACTACGATTAAGAAGATGTTGATTCGGGGCAGGCGCTCTGAGATAAGGAGGCTCGCCTCCTCAGCACTCCCTCAGTGCGCCTGCGTCACCGAAAGAGAAGACGTCATCAGCGCAGGCGCACTGAGGGAGTGCTGAGGAGGTGAGCCTCCTTATCTCAGAGCGCCTGCGCCGAATCAACACAGGCGCGCGTTTTTTGAAAAGCTGACAGGGCTGGCCGGAGGAGGAGATCGCGGCTGGCCCTGTCAATCAACACGAGGAGGGGGCGGTTTTCTGCGGCTGCTACCAGCAAGTAGACGCCCTACTTGCTGGTAGAAAGGTAATTAGCATATCATAAAAGTAATTTTTTGGCTAAATCTACTGAACGAAAATTATTAATAACATAATGTATGGCAATATGGCAGGATAGGGATTATAAGTAGACAAAAAAAAAATGCGTTTAGTGGGGTGACAGAAGCCCTTTAATTTAAATTTATACAGTGGATATAAAAAGTCTACCCACCCCTGTTAAAATGTCGGGTTTCTGTGATGTAAAAAAAATGAGACAAAGATAAATAATTTCAGAACTTTTTCCACCTATAAACTGTACCACTTAATTGAAAAACAAACTGATTTTTTTTAGGTGGAGGGAAGAAAACAAAACTAAAATAATGTGGTTGCATAAGTGTGCACACCCTATAACTGGCGATGTAGCTGTGTTCAGAATTAAGCAATCACATTCAAAATAATGTTAAATAGGAGTCGGCAAACACCTGCCATCATTTAAAGTGCCTCTGATTAACCCCAAATAAAGTTCAGCTGCTCTAGTTGGTCTTTCCTGAAATTTTCTTAGTCACATCCCACAGCAAAAGCCATGGTCCACAGAGAGCTTCCAAAGCATCACAGGGATCTCATTGTTAAAAAGTATCAGTCAGGAGAAGGGTACAAAAGAATTTCCAAGGCATTAGATATACCATGAAACACAGTGAAGACAGTCATCATCAAGTGGAGAAAATATGGCACAACAGTGACATTACCAAGAACTGGACGTCCCTCCAAAATTGATGAAAAGACGAGAAGAAAATTGGTCTGGGAGGCTACCAAGAGGCCTACAGCAACATTAAAGGAGCTGCAGGAATATCTGGCAAGTACTGGCTGTGTGGTACATGTGACAACAATCTCCCGCATTCTTCATATGTCTGGGCTATGGGGTAGAGTGGCAAGACGAAAGCCTTTTCTTACGAAGAAAAACATCCAATCCAAGCTGCATTTTGCAAAAACACATCTGAAGTCTCCCAAAAGCATGTGGGAAAAGGTGTTATGGTCTGATGAAACAAAGGTTGAACTTTTTGGCCATAATTCCAAAAGATGTTTGGTGCAAAGACAACACTGCACATCACCAAAAGAACACCATACCCACAGTGAAGCATGGTGGTGGCAGCATCATGCTTTGGGGCTGTTTTTCTTCAGCTGGAACTGGGGCCTTAGTTAAGCTAGAGGGAATTATGAACAGTCCCAAATACCAGTCAACATTGGCACAAAACCTTCAGGCTTCTGCTAGAAAGCTGAACATGAAGAGGAACTTCATCTTTCAGCATGACAACGACCCAAAGCATACATCCAAATCAACAAAGGAATGGCGTCACCAAAAGAAGATTAAAGTTTTGGAATGGCCCATCCAGAGCCAATCCAATTGAAAATCTGTGGGGTGATCTGAAGAGGGTTGTGCACAGGAGATGCCCTCGCAATCTGACAGATTTGGAGTGTTTTTGCAAAGAAGAGTGGGCGAATCTTGCAAAGTCAAAATGTGCCATGCTGATAGACTCATACCCAAAAAGGTGCTGTAATAAAATCAAAAGGTGCTTCAACAAAGCATTAGTTTAAGGGTGTGCACACTTATGCAACCATATTATTTTGTTTTTTATATTTTTTTTCTTCCCTCAGATTTCAGTTTATTTTTCAATTGAGTGGTACAGTTTATAGGTCACATTAAAGGTGGAAAAAGTTCTGAGATGATTTATCTTTGTCAAATTTTGTTTTACAGCGCAGAAACCTGACATTTTAACAGGGGTGGGTAAAACTGTGTGTGTGTGTATATGTGTGTGTATATATATATATATATATATATATATATATATATATATATATATATATATATATATATATATAATATTTTTTTTATGTAAATATATTATGGCTAAAACATCAGTAAGGAAAGTTGGAACAACAGAATACATTTTTAGTTGTAGGCCGATCTTTCCAAAGTCAGTCACATTTATACAAGGCCAAGTTCACACTTCAGTTATTTAGTCAGTTATTGCGATCCAAAACCAGTAGTGAAGCCTACTCGGAGATCAGGTGTAATTTGCAGAATTGCACCTTTTCTGTGTTTTTGGCCCACACCTAGCTTTGGCTCACAATAACTGATTAATAAAAACTGACCTGAAGTGTGAACTCAGCCTTATACAGTATGTGTGTTTTATAGATGCCTTTCTGAAAAAAAGCCCATTAAAGTCCCCTATGAATTGTATGGGCACTGTCGGGACCTCAAACGGACAAAATAGGGCATGTCCTAGTTTTTTAACGGCCAGTATCCACAGTCCATTAAAAAAAGGACATGTGAATACAACTATAGACTATCATTGCTCTGAAAATGGCCGTGCGACGGACGTTAAAAAATAAACAATAGAGAAAAGGAACCGGCACTCCTTGCGATGCGATAATGAATGCTTTATTCGCCACTCATAAATGAAAGTGACGCGCGTTTCGGCACATGCAAGTGCCTTTGTCAAACACAAATGAGCAGCAAGTGGTAAGTGCCGGTTCCTTTTCTCTATTTAAGTATTTGGGGCGTCGCCCGCGGACCGCGCACCCACACTTCTACGCAGTGCCGTCCGATATTTACAACAAGTGAAAAAATAAACAGTCATCGCACGCCTAAGGCCCATGTCTAATCATTTTGCTTATGTGACATAGAGTTTATTGCTTTGGCCCATCTGAAAAGGCCTGATCATAGTGAAAATCATTGCGTGTAAACCCAGTTTCGGTTGTCCTTTTGTTTTATTGCTCTGTAGATATCCAGAGTCTTATGGCCTAGTATTGCTAGCTGTGACATCTACTACAAGGATTGCTGATATGGTCAAGATAGCACCACAATATTACATTTTATAACAGTAACAGGCAGACGTTTCAGATGTTGTCACTAGATTGGGTGCAACTTCAGAAATGGAGCAGAAGACTGAACAACGTGACGCAGTAGATGTCTTTTCCTGATACACAGAGGTAATTGTATAAGTAGTGCAGTCAAAATCTGTAACAGCTGCCTGTCTATTGAACACATACAGTAGATCACACAGCAGTGAAAGATTAGGCCCTAATCCAGCTGGTGTGAAACTACAACTCCCAGCATGCTCCCTTCACACATCTTAGCTAAGCAGTGGGTCGTCACATCACACTGTGAAAGGTGATTACTAGATCTGTGCCTCAAGCGACCTTGTTACGTATGGCATTTGATACGAGTGGTTGTGTAAGTTTCCAAGATAAGTTTAGAGAAAATGACAATTGAACTCTGCTTGCTGGAGGCGATAAGGCCACCTTCTATCTTTTAGATAGATTTATTATACGTGAAATGGTCAGAGAAGTAGTTCCATGAATAAATGTTACACCTTGGACTATTTTAGTTGGTGTCATTTAAAAAAATAGTCTCTAAATGTTGCTGTCACTTGCCATGGTGGCCCCTGGTGCTCTTATGACTTCCTCTCAGAACGTATAGTATTTGGTGCTGGTGGGAGACCCTGCCAGTGTGTTAAAACTTGCTTATTCTGCACAGTAGGTAGATATTCCGAGACTATGTACAAAAGGACCCTGATGGGTGGTAAAGAGCTACTGGCGACGTATGTTCATAGGCACTGGACACACTAGGTAGATGTTCTGAGACCAAGTACTAGAGGACCCAGGTACTTGGTGGGATTGAGCTACTGGGCATGTGTGTTCACAGGACACACTAGGTAGATGTTCTTAGAACATCCATGTCCAAGGGCAGGGCAAGTGGTATGAATGATCTACTGGATATGTTTTTTTTTTTTTTTCACAGGAACTGGACACATTAAAGAGGACCTTTCACTAGAATAAAACATCGAAACTAACTATACAGACATGGAGAGTGGCGCCCGGGGATCTCCCTGCACTTACTCTTATACCTGGGCGCTGCTCCGTTCTCCCGGTATAGCCTCCGGTATCTTCATAGTTAGGCTCCACCCAGGGGAACCTGCTGGCATCTCATTCTCCCATGCTGTAGCGCTGGCCAATCGCAGCGCTCAGCTCATAGCCTGAGAGAAAAAAAAGCCTCTCGGGCTATGAGCTGAGCGCTGCGATTGGCCAGCGCTACAGCATGGGGCAGGTTCCCCTGGGTGGAGTCTAACTATGAAGATACCGGAGGACATAACGGGAGAACGGAGCAGCGCCCAGGTATAACAGTAAGTGCAGGGAGATCCCTGGGCGCTGCTCTCCATGTCTGTATAGTTAGTTTAGATGTTTTATTCTAGTAAAAGGTCCTCTTTTAAAGGGGTTTTAAATTCTGATGACCTATCCTCTGGATAGGTAATTGGTAACTAATCAGTGGGGGTCCGACACCTGGGACCCCCACAGATCAGTTATTTGAGAAGCCAGCTGCACTCGCAGCTTTCCCTAGGCCAAGTTGTGATGATATGTTCATTGGTCACATGGCTTAGGCCACCTGCACACCACCATATGGCTTTTTCAGTGTTTTTCACAGATCCGTTTTTCCATTTTTTGTTTCAGTAGTGTTTGTTTCCGTTCCGTAGTTCCGCAAAAGATCTCCGTATGGTTTCCATATGCAATCCGTTGTTTGAGGATCACAAACAGAAACATAACATTTTTAATCATTAATGTAACGTACAGTAATGTGTTTTAACAGTATACACATGGGAAAAGTGGGCATGGATCCGCAAAAAATGGATGACATATGGATGTGTTCCGTATGCATTCCTTATTTTTTGTGGACCCATTGACTTAAATGGAGCCACGGATCATTGTTTGCGGGCAATAATAGGACAAGTTTTACAGTGTTTCCCCTCAAATAAGACACTGTCTTATATTTATTTTTCCTCAGAAAAACACACTATGGCTTATTTTCAGGGGATGTCTTATGGCTTATTTATCAGGGATCCAGTGAGAACTGGGTCCAATCTGCACACTGATGCTGAGGAGACTTTTACTTTCACTTTCTTCCTCAGCTTGCTGTGCACAAAACGACCGGGACCTGACACGGGCAGCCGACCGAGTTGATGGGGCTGCCCGCAACTCTCCCGTCACCTACAGATGTGGGGCAGATGAGACAGCACCTGTCACGATGGGGTACAGTAGGTGAGACAGCACCTACAGCGGCTGTCACGATGCGGCAGATGAGAAGGGCTGCCCGCGTCCTCGTTACCGCTCTGCGCCGGTACATAGCCACGCCTATCACTATGGCTTATTTTCGGGGTATGTCTTATATTGAACATAAGCCGCAACCCTACTACGGTTTATTTTATGGGTATGTCTTATTTTTGGGAAAACACAATATCTTTCAGTGGAACAGAAATACAGAAACGGAATGCATACGGAGTACATTCCATTTTTTGCAGAACCATTGAAATGAACGGAATCCGCAAAAACTGAACTGAAACAGAAAAAAAAAACCTTTGTGTGCAAGAGGCCTTAGGCACAGCCACTATAAAATGTTTGACACTGTGCTTGAGCAGGGAGAAGCCTCCTGTGCGTGTCTGTGCCTTCTCCAACAGCTGATCGGCAGGACTCCTGGGTGACTCCCACCGATCAGATACTAATGACCTATTCAGAAGATAGGTCATCAGTATTGAAATCTTGGAAAACCCTTTTAAGTAGATGTTCTGAGACCAGGTACAAGAGGACCTGGGCAGGTGGTGGGAATGATCTACTGGGCAGGGAATCATTTGAGGCAGTCCGGTTGCAACCAAAACATTTTATTTTAAAAGGCGTGTGTCAGGGTGACTAGGAAATGCATCTCCTAGGGTTCATCTACACGCATGGCAAAAAAATATGCACAACTTGCCATTGCACAACAATTTTAGAACACACAGCCAAGTCACAAGCGAACCACATGACGTGCGGGACTTACATTAAAGTCAGTGTCTGGCAAAGCTAGTTCATGTGCAGCTAGACTCTCCATTTATGACGGATGTAACGTCTTATAATTGTGAAAGATGTGGGCCGTTTACAACATTATTTTGTGAAATATACAACAGATTTGGAAAACGGTGAGAAATATTGGCATACATATATAGCAGTCATGAGATGGTGTAGAGCAAAGTATTTCCAGTACGTCGAGTATACCGTGAGTTGCACTTAAAAGAGTTTAATGTGATTTTAATACTGATAACCTATCTTCTGAATAGGTCATCAGCCGCTATACAATATACGGTGCAGTGCTCAGCGAACATGGAGAAGGCCGCGGCGATCAATTGATCGGCAGGGGTCTTGGGTGTCGGACCCCCACTGATCAGGTACAGAGGCTAAGGCTACTTTCACACTAGTGTTAATATTTTCCGGTATTGAGATCCACCATAGGGTCTCAGTACTGGAAAAAAAAACGCTTCAGTTTTGTCCCCATTCATTGCCAATGGGGACAAAATGTAACTGAACAGAACTGAATGCTCCAAAATGCATTCCGTTCCGTTCTCATACCGGAGAGCAAACTGCTGCATGCTGTAGTTAGCTTTCCGTCCTGGGATGCGGACCAAGACTCTGACACAATAGAAAACGGATCCGTCCCCCATTGACTTTCAATGGTGTTCATGATGGATCCGTCTTGGATATGTTACAGATAATACACCCGTATCCGTTCATAACGGATGCAGATGGTTGTATTATCAGTAACGGAAGCGGATTCAGCAAAACGCTAGTGTGAAAGTAGCCTAAGTCATCAGTATTAAAATATCGGAAAACCCTTTTAATATATATTTTAGCGTGCACCATTTTGTTTCATATGTTTTATGACATTATTGAGTGTAGTTCATGTGTCCCCAGTTTCTGACATCTCAACAGTGTTCCATCATGGTTTTGCGTCTGCTGAGTCTAGCAAGATCCAAAAGCCTCAGTACTGGGCTTTTTTCTCCAGTAACTGGGACTGTGTAAAAAAATTAAATCCTCTTTACCAGATATGTTGTGACCCTTTAGGGCTACTTTGGGAAGCGCTGGGGCCCTAGGTTTGAATCTGACCAATAACAACATCTGCATGGAGTTTGTATGTTCTCCCTGTGCTTGTGTGGGTTCCTCCAGGTCCTCCAGTTTCCTCCTACACTCCAAAGACGTACTGATAGGGAACTTAGATTGTGATCTCCACTAGGGATTGCGAGTGATGATGGTAATGTCTGTAAAGCGCCACGTAATATGTCACCGCTATAATTGAGTAAAATAAATGCCAAAAGATACAATATTCATAAATCTCTGGCCCACATTTATTAAGACTTTAGCTTGGAGTGATGTACAGCAAATGTATTAAAAGTTGCACATTTACATTTTAGACTATCCAAACACCAAATTATATCATAGCCTGCCATAAGCAGATGTAGATTTCACATCATAATTTGTGCCATTTTCTAGCTTTAGTATTAAAAAATCTGATTAAACGTTATAGGGCACACCCCTTCCTATAAACCAACTTTTGGAGAACACAAGGTAAAAAATCAAGGGGTTGTCCCATTTGGACATTTACGGCATATTGCTAGGATACGCCATAAGTGTCCAATAGGTGCAGTCGGGGCCGCCATCAGGGCAGTACTGTGGGACTGTAGTCAAGGGCCTGGAGAAGCTTGGGGGTTCAGTCTGGGACATCGCAGCCTCAATACTATTTACTCCAGTGCAGTTAATTTTAATGAAGCTGTGGGGCTCTTTGGGTCATGGGTTGGGAGAGGGGCCCTCTCCCATCACATAGACTTCTATTAAAGAAATGACACTTACAGTCCTTTGAGGGGATGTGCCTGTATGGGTCCCTGGATTTACTGATGGCAGCCCTGGGAGAGGGGAGGAAGAGGTTACATTCGGAGGAACTAGGTGATAGTTTAGGGCGAACAATATTAGAGAAGACTGCTGATGCCATGATTCTGTAGCCCCCTCCCCCCACAACCACCATATTCAGTTTGGAGACTGGCATTGTCCAGAGCAGGCATGCTCAACCTGCGGCCCTCCAGCTGTTGTAAAACTACAACTCCCACAATGCCCTGCTGTAGGCCGATAGCTGTAGGCTGTTCGGGCATGCTTGGAGTTGTAGTTTTGAAACAGCTGGAGGGCCGCAGGTTGAGCATGCCTGGTCCAGAGGAACCTGTGTTGTGTGTAAAGTAGCATGATTATTGCTGGGCCCCATGTTCTCATGAGAGGGTCCCTTAAAGCAGTACTGGTTGTCTGATTCAGACATAACTCTGTAACCTGAGCGCCGCACCTTCTTGAAGCACCTGATCGGCGGGGGAGCCAGGAATCAGAGCCCCAGATGTTGAGGACCTATCCTAAGGATAGGTCATCAATATCAAAATCTCGGATACCCCTTTAATATTTTGGATCCTTTAGCCCACCCTGTTTGTTTTCCACTGCTACATCATTGTATGTATTATCAAATTATCGAGATTTCGGGAAAAAAGAACCTTTTCTTCTCTTTTAATGATCCTTGCCTTGAAGCAATGCTCAGTGGATACATTGCGCAGTTAGGAATTTGTATGTTTGTTTGTTGATTCTTATTTTTTGGTAAGAAGAACACCGAGAACTAAACACTGCATGGAAGGTCACTCCAAACAAGGGAGTTGCTGTACAGACGCTGGTGCGGCCTCCAGCCCTGACATCCGCAGTTCATGGTTGTTTTCCAGTGCAGGCTTCCATTGTCTGTATTCCTTTTGTTGCATTTTATTCTTTCTCTGTTTCATAATCATATTGCTTATTCATAACTAGGACAAGATCTAAACTAATGGGAAATTATTTGTGCTGTCATCAAGCTGCAAAGGCCTCTACCTTGTGCAAGTACAAGAATTAATAATTATAGTCAATTGCTTCGGCCATTTCTTAGGTACTGAAAGGTCCCTAAAGAGTACCTGTAATTAGAGTTTTGCACCCTTAATTACTAGTATGTTATGCTCCTGTCAATACTCTGTTATTTAGGTCAGCCCTACTAGAAATTAACCCCTCAAAGAGCATCTGTCATTAGATTTCTACCTATGAAACTGCCTGACCTGTTACATGTGCGCTTGGCAGCTGAAGGCATCTGTGCCGGCCCCATGTTCATATGTGCCCGCATCGCTGAGCCTCTAGGAGCAACAGGAGCGTTGCTGTTACACCTAGAGGCTCTGCTCTCTCTACAACTGCAGCGCCCTCTGCACTTTGATTGACAGGAGCGGGCAGTGAAAATATCGCACTTGCCTCTGACTTCTCACCCAGTTTTGTGCTGTGCTGTGCATTTCAGTATCCAGCACAGGCGCAGTACAGAAGAGAACTGCCAGCGAGCCTCTTTTCTGTACTGTGCCTGTGCTGGGTACTGGAGCGCGCAGCATGATAGTTTAGGAGAAGTCGGCACCAGGCGTGATCACGTTTACACTGCCTGGTCCTGTCAATCAAAGTGCCAAACAGCAGTTGCAGAGAGAGCAGAACCTCTAGGTGCAAAAGTAACATCCCAATTGCTCCTAGAGGCTCATTTGCATATATTAAAACTTTATTTTTCTTAGCAATGCGGGCACATATGAACATGGAGCCAACACAGATGCCTTCAGCTGCCAAGTGCACATGCAACAGGTGAGCCAGTTTTATAGGTACAAATCAGATGCCCTTTAAAGAGGACCTTTCATCAGTTTTGACATAGGCTAATTATGGTATTACCTTGTAAAGTGGCCCCCCACTGATGCCATGGGTGTATTTTTATTTATTTTTTAACGCCCCCCCCCCCCCTTCGTCCGCTGTGGTACCCCGTTATTTTGGCGTGCTGTATTGCAATGAGCTGTAACTTTGCAACGGGACAGAGATGCAGTCTTCTGCTGTGGGCGTTTCCTTCTCCCTGGCGCGATCCAATCAGAGCCGATCCAATCAGAGTGGACCGCTCAGGAATCTTGCTCCTTCTCCCTGGCTGTGAGCGGTCTCACTCCGATTGGTTCGCGCTCACAGCCAGGGAGAAGGAGACGCCCACAGCAGAAGACTGTGTCTCCGCCCCGTTGCAAGTATACTACTCATTATAATACAGCGTGCCAAATCATCGGGGGGGATGTGGGACTTAAAAAAAAAAAAAAACATGGCAGGTATTACCATAATTAGCCTATGTCAAAACTGATGAAAGGTCCTCTTTAAGGATGACATCCGTATATGTAAAGTAGAAGTCCTGGGTGTATGGCACCCCCTCAGAAGATGAGTGGGCGCCATAGGTGTTTTACAGAGCAGCCCCGGCAATTTCCGTGATCATTGGGGTCGTTAATCAACGGGATCGTTAATCATGGACATTTAACGCTTCAGATGCTATGGTCAATTGGAACATAGTGAATCTCAGATGATCATATGTTCGAATCCCCTAGGGCAGGGATGCACAACCTTTTCTGGTTGGGGGCCACATTATCAGACTGAAGGAATCCCAAGGGCTGAAAATACAAGTTAAAGGGGTATTACCAACTAAAATACTGTATTTATGGTGTATTGTACATACAGTATATACTATAAATGCCTGGTTACACCTAATGGATGCCTATCTAATGGGAGAATACATGAAAAATGCATGTGAGCAGCCACAAGACATAGACATACATGTCTGTCCCCAGATGGTTGGGGGCCGCATGTGGCCCCAGGGCCGCAGGTTGTGCAACCCTGCGGGGGACTTTAAAAAAAAAGTTTTAAAAAATAAAATAAAAAATTCTAATCGCTCCACTTTCCCCATATTAAAAATAAAATATACTATAAAAAAATAAAGATCATAGTCATTGCATGTCCCAAAACTCTTCCGTACTATGAAAATATAAATGTATTTATCTCATACGTTGAATGCTGTAACAGAATAAAAAAATTCAGCGTTTTTTTTTTTTTTAGCATCACCTTCCCAAAACTACCGTACTTATCTGAGCTGTTCTTAACCGCATTTAAAAAGCATAAAAAAATTGCTTTAGGGCAGCCACATGGTCCATAGACACAGTAGTCATTAGAGGAACTCATTGACTTCTACGAGAGAGTTTTCTAGGCACGCTCTGTGACCTGTCCAGAGGTCGTTGTACAAGGAAAGAATAGATAAGCTTTTATAATCACTTGTTGTGAATGGTGTATCCTGTCTTTACACAGAGGTAGTTTCATTGCAGGCAGGATTCAAATGCCAGATAAGCAGATAACTGCAGTAAAGTGACCTGTACAGAGAAGGAAGTCGTCCCTATTATTAGGTGTAGTGGTCAGTGTCAGTGGCGTACACACAATCCATGGGGCCCCGGTGCAAAACTGATCTATGGGGCCCCCTCCCCGTCGCCCCCCCCCCCACTACCTCCCCTACTAGTGTTGTAACTATAGTGTAATAGGCCACAGTGCAAACATTTTTATAAAGAATCGGTAGATTTTCTTACTAAGGGCTCTTTCCGTGCGGGTAATCCGCTGCGTGACTGAGTGCCCCATTCTGGACAGCAGAGACACGGAGCAGTAACATGATTGACTGTGATCTTTTTACTACAAAATCACGGTGACAACTTTGTCTCTTTATGTTATTTTGTAGTAACAAGATCACAGAGAGGCACAGAGCATTACCAATCATGTTAATGCTCCAGACCCTGCTGTCCGGAACGGGGCTTGGCTGTCTTTCACGCAGAGCCCTAAGCCCAATACATGGCTACACTCACCCAGTCCTAATAAAATCTGGTCCTACCTCATCCAGGGTGTCGCTGGCGTCGGCGTGATGTCCGCTGGGTGAACAAGGTCCCTGTGGTGATAGAGAAAAAAAGAATAATCACATAAGGAAGGGATGGTGACTGCCCCTGTGAAATCACCATCAGGGGGCGCTGTGCTGCCCTGTAAGACTGAGCCATGCCCATGTATAGCAGGGTAATCTAGGACATTTACCCTAAGTGGAACCACACAGTACTAATGCCCACCTTGTGGCCCCTCACAGTAGTTATGTCCACCTTTGTTCCTGTCACAGTAATTATGCCCAGATATGTGCCCCCTCATAGTAGTTATGCCAAATATGTGTCCCCTTACAGTAGTTATGCCCAGATATATGCCCCCTCAAAGTGGCTATGCCAGATTGTGTCCCCTCACAGTAGTAATGCCAGATTATGTGTCCCCTCACAGTAGTATTTCCAGATTATGTGCCCCTTCACAGTATTTATGCCCGGTTATGTGCCCCCTCAAAGTAAATATGCCCAGATATGTGTCCCCTCAGAGTGGTTATGCCAGATTATGTGCCCCTCACACTAGATATGCCCAAATATGTGCCCCTCCCCCTCACATTGGTTATGCCAGATTACATGCCCCGTCACAGTAGTTATGCCTTCATATGTGCCCCCTCATAGTTATGCCTTTATATGTGCCCCCCTCACAGTAGTTATGCCACATTAGGTGCCCCCTCAAATTAGTTATGGCAGATAATTAGGTGCCCCTCAGTAGAGATGCCAACTTTGGTGCCCCCTCACTCTAGTTTTGCCCATCAAAACCCCCCCCCCCCCTCCGCCCCCAGTCTGCAGCGTTAGAAAAAAAATAAAAATACACATACTTACCTTCTTTCCTGATGAGAGGAGGCAGATTGCCGGGCTTTCAGGTCTCCTCCCACAGGCGGCAGCGCGATCTGGGGCCAGCAGGGGGAGCTCCAGAGCTCTGAAGATCAGTGAAGCAGGGAGCAGAGAGGTTTCCCTGCTTCACTATAGAAACGGAACTGCCGGCCGGGTGTGTGTGAGTGCGCTCCCCCCCCTCTTCCTTGACCCTCTGGCCCCCCCACCCCCATATTATACATGTAATGGAGGCATGGAGAGCGCTCTGATGGGGCCCGAAATTGCCACTGTACTTCATGCCGGGCCCCATCAGAGCGCTCTATTACATGTGAGTACAGCGGGGGCCCTGCCAGCGGCCTGGGGGGGTCCACAGGCGGCCGGGCCCCCTGGAGTGCCGGGCACGGTCGCAACTGCGACCCTGGTATGTACGCCACTGGTCAGTGTGAAAACTGCAGGATTGTATGGTTTTTGTTTAAATATAGATATTGACATGCAAAATGAAAAATAACCTCATCAAAAATTATTCAAAAATACAAAATTTATTTCGGCAATCATTTTCGAATGGCACATTCCCTTTAAATAAAAATTATTCTTTTAAAGGGAGTCTTTCACGTAGATTCACCCTATTAACCTAATAACAGTGTTATGTCCACGGTATCTCCCCTATTAAAACGGTGCTTACCGTTTGTTCCTTGCTAGCATCGTTGTGGAGAAAAACACTTTTTTAATCCACATGCAAATGAGTCTGTGAAGGCGCCCAAGGGCGGCGTTACAACGGCCGGTGCCCAGGCCCCTGGGTCATTTTCATACGAAGGCACTCCCCCTCCGCCGCATCTGCCCGCCCTTAGTCTCTGTTCTAACCTCCCTTCTCCCGTCTGTAATCCCGCGCATGCGCCGATGAACGCGATATCGGCGCGTGCGCATTGAATGAGCACTGTCGGGCCGGGGCATCGCAGTTTAGCGTGCGCATTCGCGGGATTGCGGATTAAGTGTTTTTCTCCACAACGATGCTAGCAAGAAACAAACGGTAAGCACCGTTTTAATAGGGGGGATGCCGTGGACATAACACTGTTATTAGGTTAATAGGGTGAATCTGCGTGAAAAACTCCCTTTAAAGGATGTTGATGCAAAGTGGAAAAACCCCTTAAGATGTGCTTACTGCCATCAGCATTGAAACTGTCATTTGACAGATTGGTGGTGCCAAAAGAGACATCATAAAATGCGTTAGAGTCCTGCCGGATGAACTAGAAATCGTCTATGATTGTTACCCCCTACTGAAATGAAACCTCTGCAATCACTGTCAGGCATTCTGTGGTGGAAAGAGATCCCACAATGCATTGCTGTCTGGTTGATGGGAAACCACAAGTATTTTGAGTTTAGCTTTAGCCTTGAGCAAAGAAGAAAACATCAGGTAACTCATAAGATAAGTTCGTTATTTTGCAAGTCTGACCAGTGGGGTTTCGACCATGGAGGATCAACCAACGCTCTTCATACAGGGAGACGCAGGACCTCTTTGATTGAAAATAGTGTTTAACACAATCAGTCATTAGAACACAATCGTACTGTATACAGGCTGCAGCGCAGTACGATAAATACTACACACATACAGTACTTTGTAGTACAGGAGCATAATGTACATGACGTTCTAATATAACTCCTGTCTGATCATTATCCAGAAGAAACCAGCGCACTATATAAATTGCCTTCCACGCCTCATGAAGAACCCCTGTTGGTCATCACAGAATTTTCTAATCTGTCATGTGCAATTTGTCAGTAGTTTCTGCTTTCAGTTCTTTGTATTTTATTTAGGCTACTTTCACACTAGCGTTTTTACTGGATCCGGCAGCGTTCAGCAAAAACACTTTGGTTACTGATAATACAACCATCTGCATCCGTTATGAACGGATACGGTTGTATTATCTGTAACATGGCCAAGACAGATCCGTCATGAACTCCATTGAAAGCCAATTTGGGATGGATCCGTTTTCTATTGTGTCAGATTGCAGCATGCTGCGGTTTGCTCTCCAGTATGAGAACGGAACGGAATGCATTTTGGAGCATTCCGTTCTGTTCGGTTAAGTTTTGTCCCAATTGACAATAAATGGGGACCAAACGGAAGCATTTTTTCCCGTTATTGAGACCCTATGAATGATATCAATACCTGAAAATAGAAACTCTGGTGTGAAAGTAGCCTTAGGCCCCTTTCACATGGGCGAGATTTCCACGCGGGTGCAATGCTTGAGGTGAACGCGTTGCACCCGCACTGAATCTGGATCCATTAATTTCTATGGGGCTGTGCACGTATTTTCACGTATCACTTGTGCGTTGCGTAAAACTTCACAGAATGCTCTATTTTGTGCGTTTTTCACGCAACACAGGCCCCATAGAAGTGAATGGGGCTGCGTGAAAATGGCAAGCATCCGCAAGCAAGCGCGGATGCGGTGCGATTTCCAACCATGGTTGCTAGGAGATGATCGGGATGGGGACCCGATCATTATTATTTTCCCTTATAACATGGTTATAAGGGAAAATAATAGCATTCTTAATACAGAATGCATAGTAAAATAGGGCTGGAGGGGTTAGAAAATAATAATATTTAACTCGCCTTAATCCACTTGTTTGCACAGCCTGGCTTCTCTTCTTTCTTCTTCTTTGCTGTACAAGAGGACCTGTGGTGATGTCACTGTGCTCATCACATGGTCCATCACCATGTGATGAGTGCAGTGATGTCACCACAGGTCCTTTTCCTCCTGGTCATCAAAGAAGAAGACAGAAGAGAAGCCGGGCTGTGCGAACAAGTGGATGAGGTGAGTTAAATTATAATTTATACATTTTTTTACCCCTCCAGCCCTATTGTACTATATATTCTGTATTCAGAATGCTATTATTTTCCCTTATAACCATGTTATAAGGGAAAATAACAAAATCTACACAACACCTAACCAAAACCCGAACTTCTGTGAAGAAGTTCGGGTTTGGGTACCAAACATGACTATTTTTCTCACACGCGTGAAAAAAAGCATTAAACCGCGACACACCCGCATCTTATCCGGCCCAAATCCATTACGCCCGTGTGAAAGAGGCCTTAGGGTGCGATAAAAAAATCTGTTCCATTCCTAACCTGGCTTGCAGAAATCCATGTGCTTACTGCCCCATTCAAATGAATGGAACTAATTTTCAGTTGCCGTAAATTGTGCAAAAAAAATCTGCATAGTGTAAAAGTGCCCTAAGGCTAATTTCACACTTGTATTTTACTTTTCCGGTATCGAGATCCGACAGAGGATCTCAATAATGGAGAAAAACGCTTCCGTTTTGTCCCCATCCATTGCCAATAGGGACAAAACTGAACAGATCGGAGTGCTCCAAAATGCATTATGTTCCATCTGGTTGCGCAGCAAGCTGCGGTTTTCTGTGCGGCGTGGGATGTGGAGCAAATTGGATCAGGCAATGCAAGTCAATGGTGACGGATCCGTTTTCTTGGACAAAATAGAAAGCGGATCCGTCCCCCATTGACTTTTAATGTTGTTCACGCCGGATCCTTCATGGCTATTTTAAAGATAATACAACCAGATCCGTTCATCAGATGCAGCCACTTGTGTTTCTGCCGTATCAGGCAAAAATGCAAGTGTCAACAAAGTAGCCTAAGTAAGTTTGGCATCTCCTTTCTTCTCTGGTTAGAAGATGCAGTTCATAAATAAGAAAGCGAGAGGTCATAATCACCGGTTTGTATTTCCGGCATAAAAATCCAGTCGTGTTCATGTGCATGATATGATTTAATTCCCACTTTGATTTTCCACCCACCCAGAGAGTTGTGCTAGAAATAATTAGCATCTGGGAGGATTGCAGAGCATTTGTAAAATCGGAGGTTATCACTCATGCGTACAGTACCGATGCGACATGAAAGGAGGCTGTGAGTACGGAATACCCCTGCAGTGTTATGCCTACTTCCCTGGCTTCCAGTATGCTTCTTTTAAGAAGATTAAGCACAAGTTCATATGATTTTAAATTCATCCGAGTTTTTCGCTCTAAGCTATCTTTGCAGAATCTTAATTGTCTTTGCTTGGTGCAGATCCAGTGAAACATTTGCCAAATTTGGTCATTTCATCTTTCCCGCAGCCCAGGAGTTGGACTGTAATCCTTCCAACCTATTGTGTACAGTGTATGAACTTCATTTTACCCTTTTGTGTAGCATTTGTATTGCTGGGGGCGCTTCGTTTTTTGTTGTTGATGTTGCGCGCGTCCGGAAATTGGTTGTGTAGATGTTTTCTATTGTCATCCTGGGAATGTTTCATCAGAAAAGGGACTTTTGTTTAAATCATATTTTTATGTTTAAAATATTGTTAAAGACTTTTTGTAAGGGTACTTTCACACTTGCGTTGTTTGACTCCGGCAGGCAGTTCCATTGCCTTATCAGGCAAACTGTATGCAAACACATGTCATTTTTCTGACTGATCAGGCATTTTTTTAGACTGATCAGGATGAAAAATGCATTGCAATACCGGATCAGTTTTTCCGGTGTTATCAGGCAAAACGGATCCAGTATTAATTTTTTTCTCATTTTTAAAGGTCTGCGCATGCGCAGACTGGAAGGACGGATCCGGCATTCCGGTACTAATACATTCCTATGGAAAAAAATGCCGGATCCGGCATTCAGGCAAGTCTTCAGTTTTTTTTTGGCCGGAGAGAAAACCATAGCATGCTACGGTTTTCTCTTTTGCCTGATCAGTCAAAAAGACTGAACTGAAGACATCCTGATGCATCCTGAACGGATTGCTCTCCATTCAGAATGCATGGGGATATGCCTGATCAGTTATTTTCCGGTATAGAGCCCCTGTGACGGAACTCTATGCCGGAAAAGAAAACGCTAGTGTGAAAGTAGCCTAAATATCTAGATTTAAAAAAAAATTAAAAAATCCTGCACTTTTTGCACTGGCCACTAAACCTAATAATAGGCACCACTTCTTGGTCTTTACAGATCACTTTACTGCAGTTACCTGCTTATCTGTCATTCTAATCCTGCCTGTAATGATATCACCTCTGTGTACAGATAAGACAGGATCCACCATTCACAATAGGCGATTGTCATATCTTATCTATTCTTCCCTTGTACAATATCCTCTGTACAGGGCACAGAGCGTGCCTAGAAAACTCTCTGATAGATATCAATAGGGTCAGCTCCTGATCATTGTGTCTATGGCCCATGGGGCTGTCGTGAAGCAAATGTTTTAATGCTGTGTAAATGCTATTAAGAACAGCTTAGGCAAGATGGCAGCCCCCATAATCAGCCCCCAAATGGGCAGGAAACAGAATAAAAAATTTGCCATAAAAAAATAAAAACAGATTAGAAAAAAAGAATATGTGTTGCCACCTGGTTTTAACTAGCAGATAACATTTTTGGTGACACATTCCCTTTATGTAACAAGGTTATTTGGTTTTAAAGAGCATGGGCATACTGCCTGCTAGGGTTGATTCTGCCAGAATAAAATGATACCTGTGTTGTGAATTTCAGTTGTGGCATTTTTTTTTATGCAAATGAGGACTTCAGTGCACCTACAGCAGGACCTCAGCTTTCCAGTGCTGGCCACACCCCTTAGTGCACTGAAGCTCTAATTTGCATAAAGAATAAGGCTATTTTCACATCTTCTGATCTCCGGAATTGGCCGGACACAAACCGTTGCATGCAGTGGTTTTTGTCCAGCCGATTTCCTGCACATTTACCAGGTAGCGGCCGCACCCCGTTATAGTTAACGGCAATAGTATGCAGCAATGCCAGATCCGGAGAACTTTATACAATAAGGCCTCTTTCACACGAGCGTGACGGATTAGGTCCACATGCGTTAAGGGTGCGTTCAGTGAAACGTGCACCATTTTGCAAGCAAGTTCAGTCGGTTTTGTTTGCAATTGCGTTTTGTTTTTTCCGCGTGAGTGCGTTTTGATGTGTTTTTCACGCGTGTGATAAAAAACTGAAGGTTTACAAAAAACATCTCCTAGCAACCATCAGTGAAAAAGACATTGCATCCGCACTTGCTTCCGGATACGATGCGTTTTTCTCCGAAGCCCTATTCACGTCTATGGGGCCAGGACTGTGCAAAAAACGCAGAATATGGCCTCATGCACACGGCTGTTGTTTGTCTCCGCGTCCGTTCCGCCGATTTTTAGCGTTTCAGATGCGGACCCATTCATTTCTATGGAGCCGTTGAAAATGCAGATAGTGCCCCGTTTGCCGTCCGTGGTTCCAGTCCGTAAAAAAAATATAACCTGTCCTATTCTTGTCCGCGGAAAACGGTTCGCGGACCCATTTAAGTCAATGGGACCGCTAAAAAACGCGGAGGCACACAAGATTGTCATCCGCGTCCGCTTCCATTTTATTCCTATCATTTGCATGGCAAACCTGTCTTAGACTTTTTTTTTTACCTTCCTTTATGTCTGGTGGTCCTCCAAAAATAAAGGAAGACACACGGAAACAAAAACGGATCACGGAATAACGGAACCCCATTTTGCAGAATGGAACACAACAACGGTCGTGTGCATGAGGCCTATAGAACATGCTGTGTGAAAAAAACGCTCATGTACACAGACACATTGAAATGAATGGGTCAGGATTCAGTGCGGGTGCTATGCGTTCACGTCACGCATTGCACCTGCGCGGAAAGCTCGCTCGTGTGAAAGGGGCCTAACAGCCTTCCGGAGAGGACTGACTGAAATGTGAAAGTAGCCTCTTTTTTTTTTTTTTTTTCCAAGGAATTCTGCAGAACATTTTCGCAAGAATAGTATTGGGTATTAATCACCAGGATCAACGCCAGAAGGCTGTATGCCTGGTTGAATAGGGTTGATCCTGATGACTGGTGCTCTTTAAATGTATTTTGTGAAGGCAGCGCTTCCTTCTTTTTCTTGTACATCAGCAGATCAAGTAAATTTCATAATCAGGAAGTTAAGAAAAACTCTCCAACAGGAAAACAAAAGCTTCCGTACAAGCTCTGTACATATGACTGATGGGTGCTTGGTCACTTATTTTTCTTAGGAAATACATGAAAACGTTACATGCAAACTTTCCAAACTGTTCCAATCATCGGACATTACAAATTATCATCTGCTTCATAGTTATATCCTTTTTGTGGGAAATCTGAACAATAGTCAACATAACTGCCATAAAAACACTTAAAGTCTTGAGCAGCAATTCTGCCCCCTTGTGCAATGTTACAGCAACAAGAATGTATACTGTGACTAGGCAGATTTTAATTGGTGAAACTAGTTGAAAACCTCAGTGGGAGATGGCATTGTGGCCATGGTGATTGCCAACTAAGCTTCTACTTCCAAACAATCCCTTAAAGGGGTTGTCTCACTTCAGGAAATGACATTTATCTTCTAGAGAAAGTTTAATACAAGCCACTTACTAATGTATTGTGATTGTCCATATTAATTCATTTCCTGGCTGGATTTATTTTCCCATCACATTATGCACTTCTTATACCCAGAGGTTACGACCACCCTGTGATCCAGCAGCGGTGGTCATGCTTGTACACTATAATAAAAAGCACCAGCCTTTCTGGTGGCCAGGACCGCGGGAGAGCATATAAGTACACATGCGCAGGAGCTCTCGTCCTGGCCACCTTGTATCTGCGCTTCAGCGGACGCTGTAAACCCCTGGATATAAGCAGTGTATAATGTGATGGAAAATGAATTTAAACCAGCAAAGGAAGCAATATGGATAATAACAATACATTAGTAAGTGCCTTGTATTGTTCCAGTTCGTGGCTCCAAAATACGGATGTATGCCAATCCATGTGGGCATACATATGGTGTCTTCATGTTTCCGTTTTTCCCCCTAACCCATACACTTTAATGAATGAGTTCACATACACATACACGTTTGGCCGAGCATGCATATGAATTGTAGCGCTGAGAAGAAAAGCTGACAGCTGTTGAAGGGGTTCTCTGAAACTTAAGTATTGATAACCTATCTTTAGAATTGGTCATCAGTATTACATTGGTGGGGGTCTAACTCCAGGCACCTCACCCTCTCCAGGAACCAGGCATTGGAACTACACAGCACTATCCACTGTGTAACGCTGGGTTCACACCTGAGCGTACCCGATAAGCGCTGTTTACAAGCGTGCTTATCGGGCGTTTACATACGTGCGAGTGAAACAAGGAAACGCCCATTTTCGCGCGTTCCCGCTAGTCTATGTGCGGGAACGCGCGACAATACGCCCCAAAGAAGCTCATGTACTTCTTGGGGCGTAGGGCGTTTTACAGCGCGTTCGTACGCGCTGTAAAACGCTGAAGTGAGAACCATTCCCATAGGGAATCATTGGTTTTTGCCTGTTGAGCGTTTTACAGCCGCTCAGGTGTGAACCCAGCCTAATGGCCATGCTTGGGCATAGTAGTGCTGGACCTATTCAAGTGAGGTCCAGGAAACTGAAGATCTCCACTGACTTGTTATCGATGATCTGTCCTAAACAGAGGTCATCAATACTACAATCCCTTTGTGTATGAGCACTTTAAGGAGCTAGAGTAGAGCAGAAAATAGTCTGCGAGACCACAAGTCATACGTACATAATGCAACTTCCTATTGCCGAATCGCAGCAGGACGAGCAGCTCTGGAGCACAAACGGCTCTTCACACAGATGGAATACTGTACAGAAAATTGCAATTAAAGTCTCCTTTTATTATCTGGCCAGCGATGCTCCTTAAATGACGTAAATACAGTGGTTTATATATTACACTGTCACCTAGTGATAGGGCTGGATTACTCCCCGGCGCTGAGTAGACAATGTGCTTAGAAATTAGCTACTAGTGTCTGATTTATTTTTTATTTTTTATACAATCTTTTTAATTATTTGCTATCATTTTTCAGTACTTATTGCCTCTAGAAAAAGAAAGTTGGCTCCTGTAATGGCCTATGAACATATGTAGTTGCTCGGTATCTGGCAATTGTATTGTCCATGAGCAGCAGATTGAAGCTGGCCACTATTCCAAAAAATATATTAGAGCCTGTAGCTTATAAAAGGAGAAGGGCCAAGTTTTCACAGGATAGGTAATAACCAACTGATTGGTGGGCTTCGGACCACTGGGACCCCCACTGTACTTGGAGTGACAGGGAGCATGCAGCTCCATCAGATTGAGGGAACGGGAACCCCGTTCTCAGGATCAGTGGGGGTCCCAGCAGTCAGACCCCACCAATCAGTTGGTTACCTCTCATCCTGGCTTAACTCCTTTAAAATCCTTGGACCTTTTTTGTCCTTTCTCAGTCACAAACATTTCCCGAGGATAGAAAAATGGTCCTGGCAGCGTGGGAGGAAGGGAAACCAATATGCTTTCATTGTTGTATAGGATATCTAGCCTGATACCATATGGAATATTAGTCAGCGTGACATGTTTCGACTCTGCTTGGTAAATGTTTTCTAGTTTAATTCACTACCAGATTGAAAAACCTTATCTGAAACATGCCATACATCTGTGCTGTTTTCTATTAAATGCCCTGTCTCCTATGTATCACATGGATAGGTGTGAAGGCAAAGGGAATTTCTGCTAGCTTTCAAGTGAAATATTTTCCTTCAAAGGGATGTAGATGGTACAGTACGGGTTGTTTCTTTAAGATAGCGACTGCTAATAATATACTTAAAGCAACCCTCCAGTTCAAGAAAAAAATATCTTATTAACTGGAGAATGAACAGAACACTTACATGGTGACCTTCTTTTAAGCTGCAGATCCACCGATTCCCGGGCTCCTTTTCGTTCATCCAAGATGGCCGTACCATTTCTCTGACTACCTGATGCATACTATATATATATATATCAGTAGTCGAAGATACTTCCTGCCTATCCAGCCCCGGTCCTGGATTGGCCAGAACATCTCACATGAGCAGTGCTGGTCACCCACTAGAACACCCTGCTTAGCACTAGTTGCTTGAGGGGTTGAAAAATAAAATTGACTCGCCTCCACTTGTTCGGGCAGCCGGCATCATCTTCTTTCTTCATCTTTCAGGATCTGCAAAAGGACCTTTTTGATGACATAATCCTTCGATCTTCATTTAGCAGGACCTGCGCTGACGTCACCACGTGGTGAGCGCGATTATGTCATCAAAGGTCCTTTTGCAGGTCCTGAAAGATGAAGAAAGAAGAGGATGCCGGCTGCGCGAAAAAGAGGATGAGGTGAGTTAATTATTATTATTTTTTTAACCCCTCAAGCAACATTTTAGTAAGCATTCTCTATTAAGAATGCTATTATTTTCCTCTATAACCATGTTATAAGGGGAAATAATAAAATGAATAGAACACCTAACCCAAGTGAAGAAGTCCGGGTTCAGGTCTGGGTACCACATTGTTTTTTTTCTCACGGGCGTGCAAAACGCATTGCACTCGCGCGGAAAAAAACTGAACATCGGAATGCAATCGTAGTCCAAACTGACTGCAATTGCATACCTACTCGCACGGTTTTCCCGCAATGCACACACGACGCATCCAGAGCAAATCCGGGACGCCTGTGTGAAAGAGGCCTTAGGGTGAATAGGACAAGGGTTCTAGCCCCTAAGGGGGCTAATAGATAGCCCCATTTTTTTTACCACCTTGTCCCCCAAAAAATGAGATAGGACTGTTCTATAAAATGCGAAATGCACGCAATTTTTTGGGTGTATTTATTTTTTCACGTTGTATCGAATGGTATCAAGTATCACAATACTTTTTTATGGTATCAAAATCGAATAAAAATTTTAGTATGGTGACAACCCTACTTCATTATAGTATTTGCTGGGGCCTATGGCTAAGGCTTAGCACTGCTTGCATTGCCACCAAATGGAAATCATTATGGCATCTACTGACCGGTAGTGCTGCTTTTATTATTTTTAATTCTCTACCTTGCTACGCTGCAATACTTGTGTTGCGCCCCAAAATCAGATCACTCCACCAGCACTGAAATTTTGTAGTGTATAATCGGAACTACTGGGGAGAGAAAATAATATAAGTAATAACTGTTTGGTTGCTATTGGCAATTAAGCCAGTTTTTCCTTTTCATCAGATAAGTCTACCCCATTGTGTCCCTGTGTTTTATTTTTTTTAAAAAGCCTGTTTTAGGCCTCAAGCACACGACCGCTTTATGTTTTGCGGTCCCACAAAACATGGATGGCGTCCGTATGTGTTCCACAATTTGCGGAACGGCGCCAACAGCCATTATTATAACTGCCTATTCTTGTCCGCAAAACGGACAAGAAAAGGACAGGTTATATTTTTTTTTTGTGGACCACGGAACTGAGCAACGGATGCGGAAAGCACACAGAGTGCTGTCCGCATCTTTTGCGGCCCCATTGAAGTGAATGGGTCCGCATCCAAGCCGTAAATACTGCGGCTTGGTTGCGGACCAAAACAACGGTCGTGTGCATGAGGCCTTAGGCTACATGCACACGAATGTTGTTTGTTTCCGCGTCCTTTCCATTTTTTTTTTTGCGGACAGGATGTGGGCCTATTAATTTCAATGGGTCCACAAAAAATGCGGACAGCACACCGTGTGCTATCTGCATCAGTTTGTCTGTTCCGTAGCCCCTCAAAAAAAAATAGAACATGTCCTACTCTTGTCCGTTTTAGGTATTGTTACAATGGATCCGCAAAAAAAATGGATGGCATAACGGACCGGAAAACGCATACGGTCCTGTTCATGTAGCGTTAGGGCTCGTTCACACGAACCTATTTTGCTTTCCGTATACGGGCCGTTTTCTGTGTTACGCAGTAAACTGATCCATTCATTTCAATGGGTCCGCAAAACATGTGAACAGCACTCTGTGTGCTGTCCGCATCCGTTGCTCTGTTCCGTGGCCCTGCAAAAAATTTGAGTCCTGTCCTATTCTTGTCTGTTTTGCAGACAAGAATAGGCATTTCTATAATGGGCCTTCTGTTCCGTCCCGCAAATTGCGGAAGGCACACGGGCAGCATCCGTGTTTTGTGGATCCGCAATTTCTGGACCGCAAAAAACTGCACAGTCGTGTGAACGGATGCGGACCCATTTTGTGGACGTGTGAATGGACCCTAAGTGAGGTTTCTCTCCAGCCACAGATAACATCCAAATGCAGACCCAAGTCTGTATAAAATGAACACATCCATCCACAGTCATACTTGCAAAACCTGCTTCTGCTGATCAAACAAGGAAAACTTCCCCTCAGGGGCTGCCTCCTGTCAAAACGCTCTTGGGCTGTTTGCTGTCAGATTTCTGTTTCACGGGGAGTATTGAGGTATTGTTAGATGTTCAGATTCACAGGTGAATAGAAAATCTGAATACATTTGATGTCAACCCCTGTTACAACTGGTTACATCCACATTTGCGGATGGCTTGTTGAAATAGGTCTTGGTTACCTTTGCATTCATCGGCTTTATAACCTGGTACTTTGATGTTTTTGTACATTTTGTAAGAATGGCTCAGGAGAGAAATCCGCTGGTACACTCCATAACCCAGGTCTTGGTCCACTAGACCAAGGTGGTGCACCTACCAACACAGCAGATTGCTAAATCTTCAGCAGTAGAAAGATCACGATGATCACCAGACAATACCCGTTTCCTGCTGAACGTAGGGGGTCATCTCCCCCAAAATAGGGGGTCATTTACGATCCTAAATATATTATGCGTATTTGTGGCGCAAAGGTAATTTGAGCTGAAATCTGCGACTTTTCCTCACTTACGCCCTGTCCGTTAGACATAGAAAATGGTCAAAATGTAAGCCAGCAAGAAAGCTGGCTTGCATTTTAGACCGGTGCTGGATGCGCAGAAGTTATGTAGAGGCCGGTGCCCCTACATAACTTTGGCGGATCCACTGCCAGCGCAGGGGCTTATTAAGACCGGCGTCTAAAAAGCACGTCTTAATAAATGGCCCATATAGTTCTTCTAATGCAAACTAAAATTAAAGAAGGTAGTACAAAGGTATGTCAACCATCATGTAACCCCACACTGACTGCATGTCGTCAGTGTCCCCAGAGATCGCGCTTGTTTAGGCAATTTTGCTCCCTGGAAAAAGTCTAAGGCGTACCAATACACCTTAGGCTACTTTCACACTAGCGTTCGGGTGTCCGCTTGTGAGCTCCGTTTGAAGAGGCTCACAAGCGGACCCGAACGCATCCGTACTGCCCTAATGCATTCTGAGTGGATGCGGATCCGCTCAGAATGCATCAGTCTGGCAGCGTTCAGCCTCCGCTCCGCTCAGCAGGCGGACACCTGAACGCTGCTTGCAGCGTTCGGGTGTCCGCCTGGCCGTGCGGAGGCGTGCGGATCCGTCCAGACTTACAATGTAAGTCAATGGGGACGGATCCATTTGAAGATGACACACTATGGCTCAATCTTCAAACGGATCCGTCCCCCATTGACTTTACATTGAAAGTCTGGACGGATCCGTCTGAGGCTACTTTCACACTTAGACATTTTTTAACATTATAATGCAGACGGATCCGCTCTGAACGCAAGTGTGAAAGTAGCCTTAGACTTTTCTCCCACATTCATCAGAGCAGTGAGCTCTGTGAACAGCACAGGCTGCGCAGTGTTGCTGCCTGAGCCTGAAATAACCAAAAACAAAGCTTCTTACAGCAAGGAGCTTTGTTACTAGGTTGGTATTGGCGCGCCAGAGCAATACAGGTCGGGTCAGGCAAGGGAAGCCGGCGGGAGCTGGAAGGAGGAGGGACCAGCTCCTGGGGGTGACTGTAGTAAGGAGAGCAGGTAAGTGGTTCCATCCAGTCTCCCAGTTCTCTGCTCCCCCCCTGCTCCTGTCACCCCACTAGTAACCCTGCTCCCCTCCTTCTCCTGTCACCCCACTAGTAACCCTGCTCCTGTCACCCCACTAGTATCCCTGATCCCCCCTCCTCCTGTAACCCCACTAATGACCCTGCTCCTGTCACCCCACTAGTAACCCTGCTCCCCTCCTTCTCCTGTCACCCCACTAGTAACCCTGCTCCTGTCACCCCACTAGTATCCCTGCTCCTCCCCTCCTCCTGTAACCCCACTAGTAACCCTGCTCCCCCCTGCTCCTGTCACCCCACTAGTATCCCTGCTCCTCCCTCCTCCTGTAACCCCACTAATGACCCTGCTCCCCCTGCTCCTGTCACCCCACTAGTAACCTTGCTCCCCTCCTTCTCCTGTCACCCCACTAGTAACCCTGCTCCCCCTGCTCCTGTCACCCCACTAGTATCCCTGCTCCCCCCTCCTTCTGTAACCCCACTAGTAACCCTGCTCCCCCCTGCTCCTGTCACCCCACTAGTAACCTTGCTCCCCCCCTCCTCCTGTAACCCCACTAGTAACCCTGCTCCCCCCTCCTCCTGTCACCCCACTAGTATCCCTGCTCCCCCCTACTCCTGTAACCCCACTAGTAACCCTGCTCCCCCTGCTCCTGTAACCCCACTAGTAACCCTGCTCCCCCCTGCTCCTGTCACCCCACTAGTATCCCTGCTCCCCCCCTACTCCTGTAACCCCACTAGTAACCCTGCTCCCCCCTGCTCCTGTCACCCCACTAGTATCCCTGCTCCCCCCTACTCCTGTCACCCCACTAGTATCCCTGCTCCTGTCACCCCACTAGTATCCCTGCTCCCCCCCTACTCCTGCAACCCCACTAGTAACCCTGCTCCCCCCTGCTCCTGTCACCCCACTAGTATCCCTGCTCTCCCCCTACTCCTGTAACCCCACTAGTAACCCTACTAGTAACCCTGCTCCCCCCTCCTCCTGTCACCCCACTAGTAACCCTGCTCCCCCCTCCTCCTGTCACACCACTAGTGACCCTGTTCCCCCCTCCTCCTGTCACCCCACTAGTATCCCTGCTCCCCCTGCTCCTGTCACCCCACAGGGAAGAAGCAGAACAAACTCTGCTGACTATGATGGGATCTGTTCAGTTTCCGTTCGGGATCCTGTCTTTTTACCAGACAAAAAAGTGCTGCATATGAGGCTTTTTTGTCTGGTCTTTCAACAGAACCTGCAACAGCGGCTCCAAACGCAGCCTCCAGCGAGCGAATGCAGGCCTGTGTATTATGTATTTTAATTACCGTAACCTTCGTACTCCTCCTCGGGTAACAAATATTCCTCGAAAATGGTCAGAGGAGTATTTTTACTCTTGTGGAAAAAATGTAGTGCGACCTTTGAGTGTCCTCCTATACACATTGTAGGTGCTTTCGGCAGTGGACAGGGGGTACACTGACCGTTGCACAGCGAGCTGTGATGTACTGTGTTCTGACACATTTCTAACCTGCTGTTTTTGAGGTGTTCTGACCCAGTCATCTAGCCATCACAATTTGGTCCTTGTGAGAGTCACTCGGATCCTTGCGCTTGCCCATTTTTCCTGCTCCAAAGCATCAGGTTCAAGAACTGACTATTCCCTTGCTGCCTAATGTATTGCACCTCTTGTGTCACATATATATATAAACTTGAAAAATGTGAATATCGTGCAAAGTTCATTTATTTCAGTAATGCAACGTAAAAGGTGAAACTAACATATGAGATAGACACATTACATGCAAAGTGAGATATTTCAGGCCTTTATTTGTTATATTTGGATGATTATGGCTTACAGCTTATAATCCCCCAAAGTCACAATTTTGAGGTCCCCTTTGCTCAGGGGGTATGGACTAATTATCTGACTAGAGTGTGACACTTTGAGCCGAGAATATTGAACCTTTTCACAATATTCTAATTTTAAGCTGCATTAATGCAATTCCTTTTAATTTGCATTACTGACATAAATGGACTTTTGTCACAATATTAAAAATTTCCGAGTTTCACCTGTATATGTGTGTATATGTAGATAGATACATTTTATTCTAGAAGTATATTAGGGAATTGCTCTATGTGACGTTCTTTAAACGGACCATTCTGGTCGATTTGGACAAATAACTTATTTTGTTAGTTTGTGTGCTGCCACTTTGCATCATGATTTTGAGTTCAGTACGTTCTGCTATACATACACATTAGTTTGTTAGCCGCTTCACCATTGATAAAAAATGACTTGTGATTCAGATGTTGGGAATTTCTTTCTGTGCTGGGTACAGATTGAAAGAGCCTTTTCTGTGCCATTCACAAACAGAATAGTTCTTTCATAGCGGGCATTTTGTACACAGCAGGCCTCTGTACGCATTATCAGGATTCTGGCAGCCAAGTGTTTGTTCGGTATCAGCTGTTTGAGAGAATACCCCTCTTTTATCATGGAGATCATGCCATATGCCCAATGTAGTGTGCCCTTTCTATTATTAGTTGTATTGTTTCTTTTTTTATTTTTAAGTATCCTTATTTGTTATCTCCATGTGCAGTACTGATAAAATTATTGTAAAGTTTTTTTTTTTTAGTTATTACTGTTTCTTGTAATGGGCCTTTATGTCATCATATTTTATTCAGGAGTGGCGGGGATCGGGGAAGTATGATTCCCTCCACGTGCCGGGGGGGTCTGCCGGAAAGGCCCCCCTTCTGCAGTGTGGATGACCCTTTTAAAGGAAATGTGCTTTGGAGATTTGTCCATTTGTGTCCCGTAATGTTCATACTCATGTGACCATTATTACGTGCTTACTCAGACAACATGAACTTTGGTTATAGTAATGAGAGTGTATATAGGAAATGTGTTCTTATCTCTTACATCCTGTTGCTCTCTGACCAAATAAATAATAAAAATGCTGCCAGCATTCTCAGATTAGAAAAGAAATGTTATTATTATTATTATGATATATACCGGTAGTGAAATTAGTAGAAGCTTGATTGATTTAGCCGAAGGGTGAAATGAAGCATTACATGGTGCCCACTGAAATCCACTGGTCACCACATTGCAATCCAGGTCTTCTAATACTTGTCAATCAGCTGAAGATGGAGATTTATTATAACACAGGAATGTGCACAAATCTCATAGAGCCCCAAAACTTAGAGTGATTGCTAACAATTTTTATTTTTATTTTGAAAAAAATAAATAAAAATCTTATCCACTTTTCCCAAGTTCTGTGTCAGAAAGAGTTGAGCAGGTGCTTTATAAATATGCTTGGGGGTTTCTACTGCTGTATTTAATAAACTGTAATATTGTTGGGTAAATCTTCTGCGCTGTCTGCAACAAGGTCTTGTTCATAAGATGGCTGCTGATGTAGAGTCATGAGACTAGACACATCACTCGGACTCCTCCATTCAAACACAGTCGCACCTGAACTAAACTCGCATAAGGGCACATGGCAGACTCAGTGTACTGTATTTGAATGGAGAAGACTTTGGCCTCATGCCAACGACAGTATTTATTCACGGTCCGCAAAACGGGGTTCCGTTGTTCCGTGTCCGTTTTTTCTTCCGTGATTTTTGGAGGATTACCAGACATGAAGGGGTTAATTGTGCATATCATAGCCCCCTGAAAGAGATCAGGTGCTGCCAGGCAGACCCCCCTCCCTCCCCAGTATTAAATTAATTGGTGGCCACTGCGACCCCCCCCCCCTCCCTCCCTCCCCAGTATTAAATTCATTGGTGGCCAGTGCTGCCTCCCTCCCTCCCTCCCCTGTATTAAATTCATTGGTGGCCAGTGCGGCCTCCCCTCTCCCCCCACCCCCATCATTGGTGGCAGTTCCGATCGGAGTCCCAGTTTAATCGCTGGGGCTCCGATCAGTTACCATGGCAGCCAGGACGCTACTGCAGTTCTGGCTGCCATGGTTACTTAGCAATTTTAGAAGCATTATACTTACCTGTGCTGTCTGTGGCCGGCCGGTCGCTCCTCCTACTGGTAAGTGAAAGGTCTGTGCGGCGCATTGCTTATAGCACAGACCTGTCACTTACCAGTAGGAGCAGCGACCGGCCGGCCACAGACAGCGCAGGTAAGTATAATGCTTCTAAAATTGCTAAGTAACCATGGCAGCCAGGACTGCAGTAGCGTCCTGGTTGCCATGGTAACCGATCGGAGCGATTAAACTGGGACTCCGATCGGAACTCTCCACTGCCACCAATGATCGGGGAGGGGGGTGATTTTAATTAGGGGGGGGTCGGGGGAGAGGGGAGGCCACACTGGCAACCAATGAATTTAATACAGGGGAGGGAGGGCCGCACTCGCCACCAATGAATTTGATACTGGGGAGGGAGGGGGGCCGCACTGGCCACCAATAAATTTAAAACTGGGGAGGGAGGGGGGTCTGCCCCCTGCTGCCTGGCAGCACCCGATCTCTTAGGCTACTTTCACACCTGCGTTCAGGTGTCCGCTCGTGAGCTCCGTTTGAAGGGGCTCACGAGCGGCCCTGAACGCAGCCGTCTGGCCCTAAGGCATTCTCAGTGGAGGCGGATCCACTGAGAATGCATCCGCCTGCCAGCGCTCAGCCTCCGCTCCGCTCAGTGAGCGGACACCTGAACGCTGCAAGCAGCGTTCGGGTGTCCGCCTGGCCGTGCAGAGGCGAGCGGATCCGTTCCGACTTACAATGTAAGTCAATGGGGACGGATCCGCTTGAAGATGACACCATATGGCTCAATCTTCAAGCGGATCCGTCCCCCATTGACTTTCAATGTAAAGTCTGAATGAATCCGCTCAGGCTACTTTCACACTTAGAAAATTTTTCTAAGTTCTAATGCAGACGGATCCGTTCTGAACGGAGCCACCGTCTGCATTAATATGAGCGGATCCGTTCAGAACGGATCCGATCGAACGCTAGTGTGAAAGTAGCCTTACAGGGGGCTATGATATGCACAATTAACCCCTCATTGTGCGGATCACAGCCCCCTGTAAGAGATCGGGTGCTGCCAGGCAGCAGGGGGCAGTTATGTCCACAGTTCTTAGTATATTCTAACTTGAAGCGTCCCCATCACCATGGGAACGCCTCTGTGTTAGAATATACTGTCGGATCCGTCTGTGCGAAAGTAGTCTACGGACATGGATCACAGACGCGGATGAGAATCTTGTGTGCCTCCGTGTTTTTTCACGGACCCATTGACTTGAATGGGTCCGCGAACCGTTGTCCGTCAAAAAAATAGGACAGGTTATATTTTTTTGACGGACAGGAAACGCGGATCACGGACGCGGGTGACAAACTGTGCATTTTCCGAAAGTCAATGGGTCCGCAGAAAATCATGGAAAATGGAATAACGGACACGGATGCACACAACGGTCGTGTGCATGAGGCCTTAAAGGGAACCTGTCACCGGGATTTTGTGTATAAAACTGAGGACATGGGTTGCTAGATGGCCGCTAGCACATCCGCAATACCCAGTCCACATAGCTCTGTGTGCTTTTATTGTGTAAAAAAATACGATTTGATACATATGCAAATTAACCTGAGATGAGTCCTGTCCCTGACTCATCTCACATACAGGACTCATCTCAGGTTCATTTGCATATGTATCAAATAGTTTTTTTACACAATAAAAGCACACAGAGCTATGGGTACTGGGTATTACGGATGAGCTAGCGGCCATCTAGCAACCCATGTCCTCAGCTCTATGCACAAAATCCCAGTGACAGGTTCCCTTTAAAGGGCTTGTATCGCTTCAACAAATAGCATTCATCATGTAGAGAAAGTTAATACAAGGCACTTACTAATGTATTGTGATTAACCATATTGCTTCCTTTGCTGCCTGGATTCATTTGTCCATCACAGTATATACTGCTTGTTTCCATGGTTACAACAACCCTGCAATCCATCAGCAGTGGTGGCAATTTATGGACAACATAGTAACAATTTGTAAGGCTGAAAAAAAAAAGACAACCATCCATCCAGTTCAGCCTGTTATCCTGCAAGTTGATCCAGAGTCAAAACTAAAATTCCATGAGGTAGAAGCCAATTTTCCTCATTTTAGGGGAAAAATTCCTTCCCGACTCCAATCAGGCAATCAGAATAACTCCCTGGATCTACGACCCCTCTCTAGTAGCTATAGCCTGTAATATTATTACGCTCCAGAAATACATCCAGGCCCCTCTTGAATTCCTTTATTGTACTCACCATCACCACCTCCTCAGGCAGAGAGTTCCATAGTCTCACTGCTCTTACCGTAAAGAATCCTCTTCTATGTTTGTCTACAAACCTTCTTTCCGCCAGACGCAGAGGATGTCCCCTTGTGACGGTCATAGTCCTGGGGATAAATAGATGATGGGATAGATCTCTGTACTGACCCCTGATATATTTATACATAGTAATTAGATCTCCCCTTTGTCACTTTATACACTTTAGAAAAAAGATGACTGTGATCCAATCTGAGTGTGTACCGTTAATAACCACCTGAGCCAGGAGACATATTTTATGAAATATAGAAAATGGCACAGAATGTCGCCAAAGACTATATTAGCAAGTGCCACACAGTTATCTTAGAAACACATTGATCAACAGTGGACAACCCCTTTAAATATGGCCACATCATGTTATTTTGCTGCAATTTTAAAAAACTACTACCGCAGTGACCACAACATATATACCTATATGTATATACATATACAGCACGTCTGCAGATGACCGCTTATTGACAGACTTTGGCTGTACTTGCCATATAATTAATGGGTTGCACCTGTAATTTCTATTTAAATCAATGGCTTGGGGATCCCATAGCCAGGCCACACTGTTCATAGGCAGCCAGAAGGGCAGTGTCGATTCATGTTCATGGTATACAGTGGGGAACAGAAGTAGTTGAACACCCTGCGACCCATCTTCAATGCTCTGACTGAGGGAAGGAGGTTGTTTCTCAAAATCTCACAATAAATGCCCCCATTCATCCTCTCCTTAATACAGTGCAGTCGTACTGTCCCCTTCGCCGAAAAGAACCCCCAAAGTATGATGTTACCACCCCCATGCTTCACAGTAGGCATGGTGTTCTTGGGCTGCAACTCATCCTTCTTTTTCCTCCAAACACGACGAGTGAAGTTTAGACCAAAAAGTTCTACTTTGGTCTCATCTGACCACATGACTTTCTCCCATGCCTCCTCTGGATCATCCAGATGGTCATTGGCAAACTTCAGAGGGGCCTGGACATGTGATGACTTGAGCAGGGGAACCTTCCGTTCAATGCATGATTTGAAACCATGATGGCGTAGTGTTCTACCGACAGTGACCTTTGAAACTGTGGTCCCAGCTCTCTTCATGTCATTGACCAGCTCCTCCCTTGTAGTTCTGGACTGATTCCTCACCTTTCTTATCATCAGGGATACCTCACGAGGTGAGATCTTGCATGGAGCCCAAGTCCGAGGGAGACTGACAGTCGTCTTTAGCCTCTTCCATTTTCTAACAATTGCTCCAACGGTTGATCTATTTTCACCAAGCTGCTTGGCAATTGCCCGGTAGCCCTTTCTAACCTTGTGGAGGTACACAATTTTGTCTCTGGTGTCTTTTGACAACTCTTTGGTCTTGCCCATGGTAGTAGGCGTCTGACTGACTGTGGGGTGGACACGTGTCTTTAAAGAGCTCAGACAGGTGCTACTAAGTTAGATTAATGAGTGGAGTGGAGTAGAGGTGGACTTTTTAAAGGCACAGTTAACAGGTCTTTGAGAGCCAGAATTCTTGCTGTTTCTCAGGTGTTTAAATACTTATGTTCAGCAGTGCAAGGCCTCATGCACACGACAGTATTTTTTCACGGTCCGCAAAAACGGGGTCCGTAGGTCCGTGATCCGTGACCGTTTTTTCGTCCGTGGGTCTTCCTTGATTTTTGGAGGATCCACGGACATGAAAAAAAAGTCGTTTTGGTGTCCGCCTGGCCGTGCGGAGCCAAACGGATCCGTCCTGAATTACAATGCAAGTCAATGAGGACGGATCCGTTTGACGTTGACACAATGTGGTGCCATTTCAAACGGATCCGTCCCCATTGACTTTCAATGTAAAGTCTGGAGTTCTTTTATACCATCGGATTGGAGTTTTCTCCAATCCGATGGTATATTTTAACTTGAAGCGTCCCCATCACCATGGGAACGCCTCTGTTAGAATATACTGTCGGATATGAGCTACATCGTGAAACTCAGATCCGACAGTATATTCTAACACAGAGGCGTTCCCATGGTGATGGGGACGCTTCAGGTTAGAATATACTGAAAAACTGTGTACATGACTGCCCCCTGCTGCCTGGCAGGTGCTGCCAGGCAGCAGGGGGCAGACCCCCCCCCCCCCTGTTTTTAACTCATTGGTGGCCAGTGCGGCCCCCCCCCCTCCCTCCCCTGTAGTTAACTCATTGGTGTCCAGTGGGCCCCCCCTCCCTCCCCTGTAGTTAACTCATTGGTGTCCAGTGGGCCCCCCCTCCCTCCCCTGTAGATAACTCGTTGGTGGCCAGTGGGCCCTCTCCCCTCCCTCCCCCTTCTAATTAAATTCGCCCCCCCCCCCCCCCCCAATCATTGGTGGCAGTGGAGAGTACCGATCGGAGTCCCAGTGTTATCGCTGGGGCTCTGATCGGTAACCATGGCAACCGGGACGCTACTGCAGCCTATAGCACAGACCTGGGGGGGGGGGGGCAGGCAGCAGGGGGCAGTCATGTACACAGTTTTTCAGTATATTCTAACCTGAAGCGTCCCCATCACCATGGGAACGCCTCTGTGTTAGAATATACTGTCGGATCTGAGTTTTCACGAAGTGAAAACTCACCTCTGAAAAAGCTTTTATGCAGACGGATCTTCGGATCTTCGGATCCGTCTGTATGAAAGTAACCTACGGCCACGGATCACGGACACGGATGCCAATCTTGTGTGCATCCGTGTTCTTTCACGGACCCATTGACTTGAATGGGTCCGTGAACCGTTGTCCGTCAAAAAAATAGGACAGGTCATATTTTTTTGACGGACAGGAAACACGGATCACGGCCTCGGCTGCAAAACGGTGCATTTTCCGATTTTTCCACGGACCCATTGAAAGTCAATGGGTCCGCGAAAAAAAACTGAAACCGGCACAACGGCCACGGATGCACACAATGGTCGTGTGCATGAGGCCCAAGACAAATAAATTCTTAAAAAAATCATACAATGTGATTTCCTGATTTTTTTTATTTTTTTTATTTTTTATTTTATTTATTCTATCTCTGAGTGGGAATGCACCTACAATGTCAATTTCAGACCCCTCCATGATTTGAGAACTTGCAAAATCGCAGGGTGTTCAAATACTTCTGTTTCTCACTGTATGGCTACATGCATACGACCGCATGTGTTTTGCGGTCTGCAAATTGCGGATCTGCAAAAAAAAGGATGACGTTCCGTATGGCATCCCTTTTTTTTTCAGCGGATCAGTTTTTTTTGCGGATCCATTGTAATAATGTCTATCCTTGTCCACAAACTAGAAAAAAAATAGGACATGCACTATTTGTTTTTGCGGGGCAACGTAACGGACATACTGATGTGGACATAAAATGAATGGGTCCGCATCCTATCCGCAAAAAAAACCTGGAACGGACACGGAAACAAAACACGGTCGTGTGCATGAGGCCTATATCTATTAATACATAGCCTCCAGTGTTTCATATGATTTATTTTTTTTAAGAAAAAAATATATAAATTTGTTCTGACATTTATATATTATTTGTTTTTTTGCTGCAAAAAAAAAGCCATAAAAGTGCATGCTTTATTTCTTTGTCACGTGCTTTTTCATAGCGTCTTTTTTTTTTCTGTGGTGGCCTTTTTTGTATTCACATGTGAATTTTTTTTTCCCCCCTTATATTATGCAAAAATGGCGGAAACAAACACTATTGCTACAACATGCTGCCCAAAAAAATGTTGAATTGAAAAAAAAAAATGAAAAACACCACTATTAAAAGCAAAACGCATGTATTCACCGCGTTTAATAACTCCCATAGCTTTCCAGGTAACAAAAAGAAATAATGCACCTAAAACAAATACATTTAAAATAATGTATTAGTAGCTGGCAAAAACACCATTAACAAACTGCATGTGAACCCAGCCTTCGAGGGTTTGCCTCATCTTGGCCTTCCATGACTGATATGGGAATAACTTCGGTAAGTACGGCCTGGGGAGGTGGAGTTATAGAAATGGCTGAGCGGCAAGCGCTCCGTTGTTTCCGTAAATTTCTTAGCAGTAAATGGGAGCTATGCAAACAATGTAACTAGCTATCCTGCTCTGTTTGAACTCCCATTCACTGCTATTGGAGTTACAGAAACAGCTGAGCCCCAACCGCTTCGCCTTTCTGTAAGTCCGTAAACCTATGGCCGGCACTTCCTTTGTTATTCCCAACTTGGCCATGAAAAGCTTGTGTGGGACAAACCCTTTAGATCACACAAAGTGTGCTTATTTTTATTTCCGTTATCTTGGCACAGCCAGAGCCAATTAGTTCTTCTACCTTCTTTTTTCGTAGTTCTGGATTACATGGTGTGTCAGCATATTTTTTCCAAGTGGCAGTTATTGAGCAAACTGACTCCTCACATGTCATAACAGTCTGGCAGAACAAGACAACATAGTTAAACCCCATCTGTCACTTTTCTCCTAGTTTCCATTTGGGCTAGACGTCATAACACAGTTGAATTAATGTGCGGGTTTTATGTGTTTTTACTGTATTTCCTTTGTGAAGGAAGAGCCATAATGTACGTTGTACGTGAAGGGAGAAAAAAAATACACACTGTCTTTTACTCCACTATAATGCACATTGTATAAAAGCATTGCTACTTGCTTGGTGTAAATGATTGATTGTGAGTATGCAACTTCTTCAAGCAGTCTTCAACTGGACGAATGTCCTTACAGCATATCGAAACAGTCAAAACTCGCTGAAAGTAATGGTGCCCACCCTGGAGAAGAGACTGTAGCTGGGCATAGATTTAGGAAGTAGACTGACTATTGACTGTGTGACTGCGTGTTTAGCTTATAACATTACAGTTTTCAAAAGAACATAAAAATATTATGTTTCAGTCAATAGTTCACTTATGATAAAATTGTGATCGGCGGGGATTTGACTGCTGGAAGCACCACCAATCAAGAGAGCATATCCACTACCACTCCATGCGAAGTCCATGGGAGACAGCACTGGAGCTGCAATCGGCATTCTTAACCACCACTCCGTTCAAACTGGGAACACAAGAATCCCATTCTTATGATAGGTGGGATCCTGTGGATAGGTGATAAGTTGTCACTCAAAGACAACTTGTTTAATTATTTAAAGGGCTTTTCCAGGCTCCTGATATTGAGGACCTATCCTCACAGTAGGCCATTGATATGTGATCAGTGAAGGTCTGACACCCCCACCAATCAGCTATTGATGGCACGGGGGGGGGGGGGGTGATGGCACTGGGGGAAGCTGATGGGGCTGATGTACTCGATTAATTGTGGGATTAATCGATAGATTACTTGATTACTAAAATAATCGATAGCTGCAGCCCTAGTCCATATTGCTTCCTTTGCTGGCTGGATTCATTTTTCCATCACATTATACACTGCTCGTTTCCATGGTTACAGACCACCCTGCAATCCATTAGTAGTGGTCGTGGTTGCACACTATAGGAAAAAGCATCAGCCTCTCTGGTGGCCGGGACCATGGCAGCGCACATAGGCCGGTGCTTTTTTCTATATTGCGCAAGCTCAACCACCACTGATGGATTGCAGGGTGGTCTGTAACCATGGAAACGAGCAGTGTATAATGTGATGGAAAAATGAATCCAGCCAGCAAAGGAGACAATATGGATAATAACCATACATTAGGAAGTGCCTTGTATTAACTTTCTCTACATGATAAATGCCACTTACTGAAGTGAGACGACCCCTTTAATCTGGAGGGCCACCATGCCATACTACTTTTGCCCACTGCAGGGGTAATGTCTGGATGACCTCGGCTTCCCCATGGCATAATGATAAGACAACTCCTTCAAAATGACCTAAGACAGTTGTTAATCAAGCTGACTTTTCAACCATCCACTGCTTGTCCTTATATTTTGTTTAGTATTGCCAGAGGTGTAATTGAAGATAATTAGTGTTGCCTTAGGGCTCATGCACACGACCGTATGTATTTTTCAGGCCACAAAAAAACGATCCGCAAAAAATACAGATGATCCGTGTGCATTCAGTATTTTGCGGCTGTCTCCTGATAGAACAGTACTATCCTTGTCCGTAATGCGAACTATAATAGGACATGTTCTATTTTTTTGCGGAACACAAATACAGACATACGGAAACGGAATGCACACGGAGTAACTTCCGTTTTTTGCGGTACCATTGAAATGAATGGTTCCGCATACGGTCCGCAAAAAAACTGACCTGACACGGAAAGAAAATATGTTTGTGTGTGTGAGCCCTTATACTGCAGGCATAGCAACATGAAGTTTCTGTTACTGCAAGTTGCCTCCAAGCCAAGCACAAACCAACTTGCATACCTCATTCCCAAAGCCATTGTTCATTATGAGAGGGGGGGAAACGAATGCCCCCAGCCATATGTGACTTTTTAAAAAAAAATAAAAAATTTATATTTGATCTTTTGCCTTATTCAAACAGAATAGGATCAAATAAGACTAGAGGATCCCCAGAAAGCCTCCCTTTTATGTTTTTGCTTGGATTGAGAATGCAGAACACTAAAGTTCCTCCTAAAGTTCTTTCAAGTTGCTTATTTTCTGGTTTCTAAACTGATACAGACAGTCATTTTTCACTTTCTGCACATGGAAACTTGCTGGAGTCTTGTGATTTTGCAGCCATAGCAAACATTGTTTGGAGGAGTTGTGGAGGTCTCAGGAAGCAGCTGGGATTTCCAGAATCATTATATGGCTGACTGGAAACTGAAAGAAATCTTCTAGTGTGAATGACTAATATTTCATTATCTGTCCAGTTGCATATAGCGGATGGAAGGACGGCAAAGCCAGGATCGTTGTTTTTCTGAGAAATGTAGAATGTTGGGTGTCTCCTTTTTAGCTAATCGAGATCAGCCATAATTTTGCACTTTCTAGCGTGAGAACAGCCTATAAATTGGCATGTAATGGTACTGCTGTCCGTAATCCTGACCGAATAAGATGGCCGGTATAAAACTGTGATCCTGGTACATAGGCTATTGATTGAACTATCAGGGAAACTTGTCAACGGATAATCACCTTTAATTTGGGAAAGTCCTAATAAACAAACAAACCAGTAAATGTCTTCTTAACCCTCGTCCTGAGAAGAATGTCCTTAAATTGGAGGTCAAGCAGGACTGTGTGGCCTTACTCACTGCACCTTAAGTACCATGTTTGAGGTTTTGTGGTTAATTCCATACTAATCCAACAGAAAAAAATGGTGGCATTTTCCATCGGACTACCGGAGGAGATTTTACCTTCCAAAACACTATTTCCAGTAGAGAATATGCCCTTAGAGGCTGAGCTTCCGCTCGGTGTTCTTCATACAGAGGGCCCTGCTGTGCGCATGAGCCCATAGTTTGCTGACATATCTGCATGGAGGCCACGCGCTATTAGAATGTTACCCCCTGTTCTTTAGTATTTTTGCATAGCCCTCAGTACTAAATGGAGCATTTCAGTTGAAAATACAGTAATGTATATTAGGAATTTGCTGTCGTTGTGGTTCCCCTATGTTTCACAAAAGAATTCCCAGACTAAACGTACTGTAAGGCCTCTTGAACAGAAACTTTTTTTTTTTCTGTTTCCATTCTATTTTTGTGTATTCCGTATGCGGACCCATTCCTTTCAATGGGTCCTCAAAAACAGCGGAAGGTACTCCATATGCATTCCGTTTCCGTATTTCCGTTCTGTTCAAGGATAGAACATGTCCTATTATTGCCCGCAAATCACGTTCCATGGCTCCATTCAAGTCAATGGTTCCGCAAAAAAAAAAAAAAATAGAATGCATACGGAATACATCCGTATGTCTTCCGTATCCGTTCCATTTTTGCGGAACCATCTATTGAAAATTTTATGCCCAGCCCAATTTTTTTATGTACTTACTGTTTAAACATTATTATATGCTTCCATTTCCGTTTGCAATCCGCAAACCAAATGGCGGACGGGAACAGAAACACTACTGAAACAGAAAAACGGATCCATTTAAAACGGACGGCAAAACCATACGGTCGTGTTCAGGAGGCCTAAATCTGTATTGCCACTATTCTAGTGCTTTTCGGGTCTGTGTAAATAAAGTGAATTGAAGATCAGGCAGAAAACACTCACGTTTTGTAGTATATTAGCACAAAACATTTTAATGTCATGTCACGGTATAGCCCTCACGTCCGGTAGGTGGAAGAAGCTTCCTGTTCCTCTGCAGCCTCTTGGGTTTTACCATGCAGCTATTCTTTCAGTTGCAGGCAGTAATTGTATGTGTGTTACAGTACCAGATCCTGCTAGTTTTTACAATGTAAAAAGGTTATATTTTGGCTCATTGGACGGCATGCTAGGCTATAATGCTATATCCTTTAAAGAGGTTTTTCTGAGATCAGAAGAAAATTGACAGAATGGAGGAAATGGCATAAGAAAAGAAGATATGTTGCGTTAATTTCTCTACTGGACCTGGCTGCGAGATCCAAAATAGGAACAGGTCTATATTTCAAAAATTAGGAGCGTTTAAGTTACTGGATCCAGATCCACACCACTGGAGATTGCAGAAAGTCCTGTTTGCATCTTTTGAAGCCAAAACCAGGAGTGGTTACAAAACACTTTCCATTTATACTTTTTCTCTGTAGGTTCCACTCCTGATCAAATACTGACTGTGTGAAAGTGGCCTTTAGGGCTCATGCACACGACTGTGCCATTTTTTGCAGGCCCGTGTGCCATTCCGCATTATAGAAATGCCTATTCTTGTCCGCAGAATGGACAAGAATAGGACAGGACTCATCATTTTTGCAGGGCCACAGAACGAAGCAACGGATGCGGACAGCACACAGAGTGCTGTCCGCATCTTTTGCGGACCCATTGAAATGAATGGTTCCGTATATGGAATCAAAATACGGCCCGTATACAGAACGCAAAAAACGTTCGTGTGCATTAGCCCTTAGTTTCACACTTGGTTTAACTTTTCCGGTATTGAGATCCGGCAGAAGATCTCAATACTGGAGAAAAACGCTTCCGTTTTGTCCCCATTCATTGTCAATGGGGTCAAAACTGAACAGAATGTAATACTCCAAAATGCTGTTCCGTTTAGTTGCATTTACATACCGGACAGAAAACCGCAGCAAACAAAACGTTTTCTAACGTGTCTGAGAAAATGGATCCGGCACCATTAACTTAAATTGTGGGTCATGCTGAATCCGTTTTCTCAGACACAATAGAAAGCGGATCTGTCCCCCATTGACTTGCAATGGTTTTAGTGACGGATCCGTCTTGGTAATTTTAGAGATACAAATACAAACAGAACTGTTCATAACAGATACAGACGGTTGTATTATCACAAACGAAGTGTTTTTGATAATCCCTGCCGGATCAGGCAGAAACGCAAGTGGGAAAGTAGCCTCAGGCTAGTTTTACATGAGTGTTTATTCTAGGTATTGGTATTTGCCAGCCTGAACACTGCTCCTGTAAAGTGAACTCACTGCTGATCTACTAAACTGTTATCACAAAATGCAGTGACTACAGTTCAGTAGATCAGCAGTGAGACTTGAATTCACATCATAAATGAAATTATAATGTTGCATGTTCTCTTCACAGGAGCAGCGTTCAGGCTGGGAAATACTTCTCACACACGGAGTGTGTTTTCCGGAATGAACATACTCGTCTGAAATTAGCCTTAGGCCTCCTGCACACTTTAATGGGTCCGCGGTCCGGCCGTTCCGCAAAAAGATAGGACATGTTCTATCTTTTTGTGGAACGGAAGTACGGGCCAAAACCCCACGGAAGCACTCCGTACTGCTCCTGTAGGGTTCCGTTCCATGCTTCCGTCCCGCAACATTCCGCATCTCCGGATTTGCGGACCCATAGAAGTGAATTGGTCCGCATCCATGATGCAAGAATGCCCACGGAACGGCACCCGTGTATTGCAGATCCGCAAACGCGGTCCGCAATACGGCAATGGGTCGCACACGTTAGTGTGCAGGAGGCCTTAGGGCTCATGCACACGACCGTTGTTGTTTTGCGGTCTGTAAATTGCGGATCCATAAAACGCAGATACCGGAAATGTGCATTCCACATTTTGCGGAACGGAACAGCTGGCCCCAGATAGAACAGTCCTATCCTTGTCTGTAATGAGGACAATAATAGGACATGTTCTTTTGTTTTGTGGAACGAGCAGGCGGACATACGGACACAGAATGCACATGGAGTCATTTAAGTTTTTTTTGCTGCCCCAATGAAGTTAATGTTTCTCCATATGGGCCACAAAAAAACCCAGAATGAACACAGACAAAAAATATGTTTGGGCTCATGCACACAACCGTTGGAGGTTTTGCAGTTTGTAAATTGCGGATCCACAAGGCACGGATACTGGCTGTGTGCATTCTGTATTTTGTGGAATGGAACAGTCCTATCCTTAACATATGAACACTGAATGCACACACAGTCATTTCCGTTTTTTGCGAGCCCATTGAAATGAAGGGTTCCATGTACAGGCCGCAGAACAAACGGAATGGACACGGAAAAAAAACTTTCATGTGCTTGAGCCCTTAGTCCCCTGTCCTTTATTTTTAGCTGTATATCAGATTATGTTGGACTAGTAGTACAGAAGGCTGCCATCTTTTCCATAGTATTTTACAGCATTTGCTCATTTTATTGGACAACCAATACCCCAATGACATTCTGTTTATTATAGGTTTAATAATAGGGCCATTTGGCACTGACAGGTTTGGATTTCAAGACCGCGCTTAGTATATCACAGCATTTAGCATAGTCCAAACTAATCAAGGCCCTCTAGGCTAACTTTTTCAATACCTTTTTATTTGGCCAAAGGCCTTGAAATCAAATCCACTTATGTGTCACAGAACCATTGAATAGAGTTCTCAAAATCAGGGGATTTCTTTTCAAAGACGTTTAATCCCCAGCTTTCATGTCTCATGAGGCCAGCTCTCTAATTTACTTTTCCAGTTAGCAATAAAAAAAATAAAGAAAAATCTTTGTGTGGTGAAAGCAGAATTGTGTGGTGTCTGCATGTGCTTCTTCCTTGGGGTCATGTATGCATAGCCTATTATAGCTGTCTGATGTATGAAAGTAGATTGGTTCACAGGACCTGCGTCATGTTCCTGCAGGCGCGACTTACCACAACCAGTTTTATTTCACATACAAAGTACTAAGCTAACCCTTGTATAATATTGGGTTCTAACCAGTGGAAGGAAGAGAATTTCATTGATTCTACTATCTTAGTTCATCGCCCGACTGGCTGCAGACTCTTCTCCTGAGGCCCCAACTGGATGTGTTTTTTCCCGTTAAGCTGAGTAATGTACATGAATGTACAGAATCCGCAGCCAGTCAGGTAGTCACATGATCTGAGCTGAGATCGTGGAATCGGTGCTGCAATGGAAGGGTACACATTCAGTAGCTATAGTTTGACCAACAGCTGTCCCTCACAACTCCTTCATGCACATGCACATTTGACTTGGCATAATACACTGTAATACATAAATATTGCAGTGTATTATATAAGTGAACAGATGATCACGTGTTCAGGTTCCATACTGAAATGAAGAAAAAAGTTAATAAAAGTTAAAAATCAGTTCAGAAAAAAAAAAGAAAATTGCCTTTTTGCCGAACATGCACTGTATGTATAGTTTTTTCAGGCAATATCCCATAGACTCCTTTGTTGGAAAAATAAGTCTAGTAAAATGTTGTGTGACTAAAAACACTTGCATGACCCTCATGGCGTTTTTTTAAAACCCACACCCCTCCCCCTAGTATGGCAGCATTAGGCCTTGGGGCTCATGCACACGACTGTATTTTGAGTCTGCGTTCGATCCGCTAAAATTAATTTCTATTTGGCTACAAAAAGTGCAGAGAGCGTACAGATGTCATCCGCATGCTGTCTGCTCTGCACGTTATATAACATGTCCTATTCTTGTCTATTTTGCAGACGAGAATAAGCATTTCTATAATAGGGCCAGTATCCATATTTTGCAGATCCGCGGTTTGTGGACCGTAAAACGGCAACAGACGTGTGCATGCGCCCTTGTACACCTGGTAAGTAGTTTCCATCAGTGATTATGAGCCAAAACCAAGTGCTGGTCAGAAACACAGAACAGGAGCAAATATTTCCATTATGGCCGAATGCACACGGCTTTGGTATCCCGGCCTGGCATCCTGCTGAGGGCAGGAGCGCACGGCGTCATTGGTTGTTATGACGGCGTGCGCTTCATGCCGCCGCTGCACTACAATAATACACTTGCCGTGTGTATTACTGTAGTGCGGCGGCATGAAGCGCATGGCGTCATAGCAACCAATGACGTCGTGCACTCCTGCCCTTAGCAGGATGCCAGGCCGGGATACCACGGCCGTTTGCATTCGGCCTATCTCTGTGGAGGCTTCACCCCTGGTTTTGGCCTCTTTCACACGAACATATATTTTTTCCCTGTTTCTGTTTCGTTTTTGCGATTTCCGTTTACGGTCCTTACGCGGAACCATTCATTTCAGTGGCTCCGTAAAAAAAAAAAACACTGACTGTACTCCGTGTGCATTCCATTTCCGTATATCGGTTCCGCTAAAAGATAGAACTTGTCCTATTATTGTCCGCAAATAACGTTCCATCACTTCATTCAAGTCAGTGGGTCCACAAAAAATATGGAGTGCATACAGAACACTTCCGTATGTCATCCGTATTTTGCGGATCCGTGCCCACTTTGCCCATGTGTTTACAAACATAACAGTAATGATTACAAATTTTCTATTTCCGTTTTGCAATCCGCAAAAAACGGATCGCACACGGAGATGTTTTTGCAGAAATACAGAACGGAAACAAACAACGGATCCGTGAAAAACGGACCGCAAAATACATATGGTTGTGTGAAAGAGGCCTTTGACTCAAAATCACTGATGTAAATCACTGATGTGTAAATATGGGTGGTTTCACAACATTTATTTGACATTCTTACCATTTTTTAAAAACATTTTTTACCTTTTTTTATGTGGGCAGGTATTAGTTAAAAAAAGTATGTTTTCATGGCATTTTTTGTGTTGGGTCTCTGTGTGCTTTAGATATACAATTTTTTTTGGGGGGGGGGGGGAGTTGAAAAACGGCTGTTTAAAGTGTTACAAAAAGGGCTCGTTCACACGACTGTATGGCTTTTTCAGGGTTTTAACGGATCCGTTTTTTGTTTCAGTAGTGTTTCCGGTTCCGTTTTTCCGTATGGCATATACAGTAATTACATAGAAAAAATTGGGCTGGACATAAAATTTTCAATAGATGGTTCCGCAAAAACGGAACAGATACGGAAGACATATGGAGTACATTCCAAATGTGTTCTGTTTTTTTTGCGGACCCATTGACTTGAATGGAACCAGGGAACGTGATTTGTGGGCAATAATAGGACATGTTCTATCTTTGAACAGAAATATGGAAACGGAATGCACACAGAGTACATTCCGTTTTTTTTTTTTTGTGGAACCATTGAAATGAATGGGTCCGTATATGGAAAGCAAAAAACTGCCCGTATACGGCATTACGAAAAGGTAAAGTGTGCAGGTAGTTTTTTTTACCACCAAAAACACACAAGGCCTATATTGGCACAGGTCAACCCTGGCACAATTTGGCATGATTTCGTTTTAAAGAAGTTCACTACAACAAGCTCATCAATAGGCACGGCTTTGTAGAAAGGGAACGTGGCTTACTGATATCTGCAGCAGACTTGCCACGTATGGCTTATCCCTGATGAAGCACTTTGCCCATTCTTGGGGGTGATCAGCGGCACCTTTACGCGGGCAGATTATACGGAATGAGCGTTCGTCTCCAATAATGTCCCCGACAATTGGCATTGTAAAGCCGCCTTCAGTGGCTTTTGTTGCCTGTGAAATATTGTTCAATAGGAGAGCTTTCTTCTAGGAATTAACACTGTCCTAGGTAATGAGATTGTCTCCAATGATGAGATTCATTACAACATTAGTCTGCAAGGAAATGGGCAGCGCGGATAATGAATTGAAGCCCGTCTGCAGGTTCACGTGGTCTCTGGGCCTGTTGTGTTTGCAAGTTGATTGTGATTCATATATAAGATAATACTGCAAAGATGAAATCTGATAAATTAGAGCCAATGAAATTATGTTACGCTAACTGAGTCTTTTGATCATATATCTTGCTAAATTAGCTTGAATAATCCTTTCGCTCTGTTTGAGTGGAAACGTTCGGAAAGTCTTCTAATTTGATTTTAGCTTATACAGAGACAACGATATATTTGTCTTTTCTAGAAACGAGAAAAGCCATTTGAAAAGCATGTAACGGAAATGTAGGTTAAGTGGCTTGTGGCTGTAATGAAGTTCTACTCTTTCCAGCATATTTATAAGCTGTCTGCTACCAAACCCAGGAGCTGGAATTACATTGGTGACAAAGGGGCACTGGGCAGAAGCACCCCTAGATTCTGACACTCATTCATCTTATTCATTTTGCCCCAAATTTACTTCATCCTCATGAAATATCTGATTAAAGTGACCTCATTAGAACAGGCTGTACATTCAAGATGGCTGTCGAATGAATGCGCGTTCATCTGACAGCTGTCTCTCCCAAATCCCCCCGGCTGAGCATGCAGGTGTTCTGAATAGGAGGGGCAGCAAGCCACTGCCAGTCACCTCCTACGGCGTCATGGCTCTTGCAGTACAAAGGGATCAGGCATGTTGTAATCCAGCTGCCTGATTCCCCCCCTCCCTCAGCATCTGAAGTTTTGGGAGGCCCCCATCCAGATTCCAAATGTAATTTAACTTCAGGGGCTGAAATAATTTGAAGCCTCTGTTTTAGGCCTACTGCATATAAACGTGTGCCTCCCGTTGCTTTAATGCAGACCGCATTTGCGGATCCGCAATACATGGGCACCAGTTCCGTGTGCATTCCACATCCGTGGGGTTTCGTTCCATACTTCTGTTCCACAAAAAGATAGAACATGTCCTATCTTTTCTGCGGAGCGGCCAGATCGCGGACCCATTAAAGTGAATGGGTCAGCGATCCGCTGCGTCTGCCCCATGGACTATTTTCGTGCATTGTTCGTGTGCAGGAGGCCTTACTCCATTCCTCTGCTTTTTGGGTTGTGTTTTTTTTTTTTTTTTAATAAAACAAAAAGGTGCTAGGATTATTTTCAATGCAAATTAGGGCTCATGCACACAACCGTTATTGTTTGACAGTCCGTTTTTCACGAGTCCGTTGTTCCGTATCTGAGTTTTTTTTCCACTCCCATTTAAGTCCTCTTCCGTTCCCTTATTCCACAAAACATATCCGTATGCGATTCGTTTTTTGCGGATCGGAAACGGAAACCGTAACCTATTAATCACCAAACACATAAGCAATATGGGCTGGGCATTTCTACAGTATGGATCCACAAAATATGGATGTGTTCCGTGCGCGTTCCGTATTTTTTTGCAGCCCCATTGACTTGAATGGGGCCTCGGACCGTGATTTGCGGACAATAATAGGACATGGAGCAGAAATGCGGAAACGTAATGCACACTGAGTACCTTCTGTTGTTTTTGCGCACCCATTGAAGTGAATAGTTCTGCATACGGTCCGCAAAAAAACGGAATGGAAGCGGAAAGAAAATACGTTTGTGTGCATCAGCCCTTAGAGATACAGAGTGGGTGCCACTATACATTAACCCTAGGTAGTCTCTGGAGAAGTGTCATGAAGGTGCAGCAAACTGGGTGCCCAGCAAAGTGGCGTGTAACTTCTACAGCTGCAACCAAATCTGCCACATGTGAAGGTTTCCTAAGGCTACTTTCACACTTGCGGAAGAGTGATCCGGCAAGCAGTTCCGTCGCCGATCTGGCAAAACGTATGCCAACCGATGGCATTTGTAAGACTGATCAGGATCCTGATCCGTCTTACAAATGCATTGAAATGCCAGATCCGTCTTTCCAGTGTCATCCGGAAAAACACATCCGGCATTTATTTTTGCCACATTTGCCACTGATCCTGAATACTGGATCTGGCACTAATACATTCCTATAGAAAAAAATTTAAACAAGTGTTTGTTTTTTGCTGCGGTATTATCTCTGTCCTGATAGTCAAAAAGACTGAACTGAAGACACCCTGATGCATCCTGAACGGATTACTCTCCATTCAGAATGCATTAGGATAAAACTGATCAGTTCTTTTCCGGTATTGAGCCTCTAGGACGGAACTCTTTCGGAAAAGATAAATACTAGTGTGAAAGTACCCTAAGGCTAGTCTACACAGTGACCATGACTTAGACGCCCATAGCACAGCTGAAGATCTCACTTTCACCATGCTACTTTCCAGCATATTGAAAGTGAACGGAGTGGCATTACGACGCTATAATCGCAAGAAATCCAGCCCTGTCATGGCAACCTGCGAGTTTCAGCAAGACTTCATTCACGCTCGCTTTGATTTGGAGTACCATAGTGAACGTATGATCCTTATTGAGGGCAAGGTCGCTGTATACAGCACATGTACAAATACATCGATGGATTTCTAAGTGGAAAACTCACGGGAGCATGTATGCGCCCATTGAAGTCTATGAGTCTGTGAAAAACCACTGTCGAAACATGGATGGCATCTGTATTCTGTTAGTGTTTTTTCGTGGACCATTGGTAGGAGATGCTCTGGAATTTAATTTTCAGCAGACCAGTGTCCGTGGAATATGGATGACACATAGTGTGCAGAAAACGGACACACAAACCAAAAAAGGAATCTACACGTCTTCATGGATGAACCCAGATGGATTTTTCCATGGTGGTCAAATGTGAATGAGGCCTAAGTTTTTATTTTGTGAAAAAAATGTTTTTCATCTGCGACTTTCTTCGTGTTTTGCCTTTCATGTCTCATCTGTTTTTACATGCACTGCTAGGTCGAAATGGGGATTTCCTGGGCGTCGTCTGCCAACACACCATAAAAAATGGACTGAACGCGGGTGGCATCTGTATGCTGTCTGGTTTTCCTGCACTCATAGACTTTAATGGTAGTTTTTGGTCTGAGTGCAGTTCCTTTTTGTAAAAGGTGTTTACTAAAGTGTTGATGAGAACACGTATCATCATAAGGGGGCATTCACACGACCATATATTTTGTGATCTGCAAAATGCAGATCTTCAGACTACAGATGATATTGGTTTTCTATCTTTTTTTTATTTATTTGAACCCATTGACCCCATTGAGTGCTTGGTTTGCATTTGCGGTCAAGAATAAGACATGGTCTGTCTTTTGCCTAAGGCCTATTGCACACGACCGTATGTATTTTGTGGTCCGCAAAAAATACGGATGACATCAGTGTTCATGACGTATTTTGCAGAACGGATTAGCTGGCCCCTAATAGAACAGTACTATCCTTGTCTGTAATGCTGACAATAATAGGACATGTTCTGTTTTTTTGCAGAACGGAAATACGGACGTACGGAAAGGGAATGCACACAGAGTAACCTCGTTTTTTTTGTTTTTTTGCGGACGGATTGAAGTGAATGGTTCCATATACGGTCCGCAAAAAAACCTGAACAGACACGGAAAGAAAATACTTTGTGTGCAAGAGGCCTAATGGACATATGGACATATGGATGTGGAAAGCGCACCCAAAGTTACAAATGAACTTTCCGGTGGTTTTACCCTGCTTTCACACCTGAGCGTTTCTCAAACGCGCGTTTTTGTCGCGCGTTTTTATGCGCGTTTTTTGTAATAGTAAACGCGCGTTTGACGCGCGTTTGTGTGATTGACTGCAGTGTCCTATGGCCACAAACGCGCGTCAAAACGCCCCAAAGAAGCTCAAGTACTTGATTATGCGTCGGGCGTTTTACAACGCAATCGTACGCGCTGTAAAACGCCCAGGTGAGAACCATTCCCATAGGGAATCATTGGTTTCCCCTTGTTGAGCGTTTTACAGCGCGTAGGAACGCGCTGTAAAACGCTCAGGTGTGAACCCAGCCTTAGTGTCTGTGACCAAAAAACTTCATCCATGTTAACCAGAAACAAGCTCTGCACTGATGAGGGGCAATCGCCCTGAAACAGCTGTCTGCAGATGAGTTGCTGGCTTATTTAATATCCAAGTCATGTCTCAAGGCTTATTATAAGAGCTGAACATTGACTTATAGGATAGCTGCCTTACATCTGGTGGTATTAGAGGCAGAGCTCGTTAAGAGAGCATTTGCATCCCTTTCCTCCCAGAATTCCAGAGGAGCATGTATGGCCTATAAGTCTTCTCACACTGATTAAGGTGCTCTCTCCCTAAGGAGAGATAGTCCCCCCCCCCCACTTTCCCTTAACCAGAAACAAGGCATGTAATTCTAGGACTGCATACTGTAGTTTATGAAGAAAAGATATAAAATATATAAGGTTACTTATTAAAGGGATTTTCAGGTTGTTAATTATGATGACCCATCCTCGTGAGCTGTATGAAGAGAAGACTCGCTGCCGCTATGTCTATGGCAAGCAGGAAAAGAAACTGGAAATGGCACGCGTTTACTGCGCATGCCTCCTCTTCATACAGCTCATTGGTGGGGTTCGCAGGTGTCTGACCCCTGCCAGTCTGATATTGATGATCTATCCTGAGGATGGGTCTTCAATAATAAAAGCCTGGAAAACCCCTTTAATGAGTAACCTTATATATTTTATATCTTTTCTTCATAAACTATGCAGTCCCAGAATTACATGCCTTGCTTCTGGTTAATGGATGAAGTTTTTTGGTCACAGACACTAAAACCACTGAAATGTTCCTTTGTAACTTTGGGTGTGTTTTATACAGATCATTATAATTTACTTATAATGAGTGTCTTCATGCCATCTTAGGAGGGGCACTTCTTTCCTACACTTGACCTGCAGTATTCAGTGTACTTACTTCATGTAGGCACTGGAGGACCACCAGAAGGAATGTATAAAGAGCTGCTGCAGGATGCAGGGAAATTGTAAAAAAACATCTGAATAGCTTACGACTTGTGTTAAGGCCGATTAATTGGCCTGTATTTGTGGGAGGGGCACGGTTGCCTATATCATGGCACCTCTGCCCCTCCTTCAATGAACGACGTGTCAAACTCTCCCACCCTACCCACCCTCAATCTCAGCTTCACAACAAGGGGATGGCCTCCTTCAGCTATCCCTTCGACGTCGCGGTTTCGGCATAACTCTAACCGCTTTAGCTAGCCAGCAGGTAGGAGTCCTTCTTTCGTGAGTGCCCCGACCACAACTTGAAGTTATAGGCCAGAAACCTGCAGATGTTTATGACCACAGCTCCTGTCTGTGTCCTGGCTTTGATCTGACTTGTCGTAGGGACCTAGAAAATATCTACCAGATGTATACCACCCCTTACCAATAATAGAGGATGTAAAAGGAACTGACACAATTGCTGTTTTGACTGCTGTGCCTGCTCAGTCCCTGCCCTTCTCCTCATCATCTGTGAGGTAAGCTGGCACAGACAGTATTTAGCCCATTTTCAGCTTGACTGTGCCACTCTGTTCTACCAGTCAATGGGGGTCTGAAATATGGACCATTATTAAAGGGGTTCTTTTTTGCATTTTTATATTCTTGGTGAGAGTCTTCTCACCTGTGGACAAAAGATTTTGTGGACTTAGGCCTGTTTCACACTTGCATTGTTGGTTTCCGGTCTTGAGATCTGGCAGAGGATCTCAAAACTGGGCCAGTTTTCTCCCCATTTATTGTCAATGGGAACAAAATTAATCACGATGTCTTCCGTTCCATTTTGTAGCTTTTTTTTTACCGGACACAAAACCGCTGCAAGCCTCGGTTTTATGTCCCATCTGCGAAATGGAACAAACCGGGTCAGGCATGAAAATAAATTGTGCCGGATATGTTTGTCTTGTTTTTGCTAGCCAAAAAAAAACGGATCCGGTGCCCATTGACTTTCAATGATTTTCATGCCAGATCTGGTTTCGATTTAATGCAACCGGATCCGACCGATACGGATTAATCCGGATGTATTAAATGAAACTGATCCTTTTTAATTCAGGTTTTGAGATCCTCTGCCGGATCTCAAAAACAGATTTAACAACGCAACTGTGAAACTGGCCTTACCCATTCGTCTGGGCTCAGATTGGTGGCGGGCTCTTCCGCTCAGGTCCCAACCGGATGTGTTCCCGAGTCGTCTTCTTCAGCTTCATATACTGTATATCAGGGATGGCCAACCTTAAGGCTCTCCAGCTATTGCAAAAATACAACTCCCAGCATGTCCACACTGGCTACAGCAGGGCATGGTGGGAGTTGTAGTTTTACAACAGCTGGAGAGCCGCAGGTTGGCCTTCCCTGCTGTATATGCAACTCTACAGGAAGACTCTGGAACACATCCGGTTGGGACCTGAGCGGAAGAGCCCCTCACCAGTCTGGGAGAAGACGAATGGATAAGGACTGAGAAAACAATCTTTTGTCCACAGGTGAGAAGACAGGTGATTTTCTTGTCCTGGAGAACCCCTGTAAGATTATTGTTTATTCTTCACTTACGGTATATTGCCATTCGTAGATATCAGTTTCAAACAATTGTAGCTACTGAGATATTGCAGCTCTACCCCCCATGGAAGTAAGTGTATGCTCATACGTCCGATTATGTTTGCATTCCTCTTCGATGGCCAGAACAGTGTAGCACATTGCGCTCTTTTATCTATTAAACAGGAGAAAAGCATACCTGACAGATCTATTATAAGTCATTGGTATCCATGTTGGTGGCAAGGGAGCAAGCTTGACACTGCCAGCTCTCCTACTCTCATGGAGAATCCTGTATGTCACCCGTTAAACTGAACTTCCGCCATCTGTGGCCAACACTGGATCCAAAATAGCCGATTTTGACCAGCCATCATTGAATAATTGTACACGAATAACCATTCATGATGGCCAACGGCAAACTACTGTCCACCAAAATGTTATGCCAGTCATAGTCTATGGATCCATGACAAAACACGGACACAACCCGGATGGCTTCCGTGTTTCACAGATCGTTGCAAGGAAGTCTTGAAATTAATTTTCAGATGAGTAGTGTCCGTGGAATACAAATGACACATGGATCCTTCACTGACATCTTCACGGATGAACCACTGACCATCTTGTCGCTGATGTCATCCCAGACTCGGATGTATGAATGAGGACCTATTCTGTTCATGGTGAAGTGTTCAGAACTTTTGTATACAGAGGCTCACCCTTCAACTTTTCTGTTCTTCTATTTGGCTCATATATAGGTGGCTCATATATTCTTTTAAATTGAAATAAATGTGAAATAAAGGCCTTCTCTTGCGCTCTCTATATACATATATCTTTTTTAGATTTATGCAGCATAGACACTTAGGTACAGTACTTTTCTTCTGTTTTTGTGATGCTAAAAAATGCATGAAAACAATATTTAGATGGTGTATAGTTGAGATGGGACGTTTTATCATTATTATGCTATTTAAATAATTTATTTGAATGTTATTGCTAACTTTTTTCACCACACAGTTGGCTACAGGGAATACATTTGTTATAATTTGCTGTGAAAATAAGAAGAATTGGGTGTTGGTAGCGTGCTTAGTTATCTTTAATATTGATATTTTTATTACTTGCTGTAATAATCATTGATTATAGTCATCCTTACTGGAAATATTTCCAGTTATTACAATATATTTTACGATTCAGAAGACAACTGCTTCAGAATATGGCATGCTAGCAGGGGGCCACCCTGCTGGGCGGTACAACTAGAAACACGCCATGTAGAATTGATTTCTCACTTGGATATGTTTTCTGCGTGAAAGAAACGTGCAGGTGTTACTGAGAGCAGGCCTGGGCAATTTCACCGTATTTATCATATCCTGTGTGCAGAGAGCATATTTATGCGAACACACCTAGGCAATCTAGAAAAACTCGCTCTCGTATAACCTCTATCGATGGTGGGAATTGCCTGCAGTTAAATAGACATCTTTACCTTCGATAAAGCAGGTTAAACGTATTTGCCGTGAGTAGCACATCCAGCATATACTCATGTGACTCTGGCCTTAAAGTAGACCCCTCTCCTTTCCTGACATGTCTGTTTTAGTAACTGTTCTTACCCCATGTAATAAGGGCTCATGCACACATGTTTTTTTAGTTCAGTATGCGTTACTTATACTGAAAAAAAAGTGAAGTGGTTCAGTGTGCATTCCGTTTCCTTATTTCCGTTTTTCCGTTCCGTTCAAAGATAGAACATGTCCTATTATTGCCTGCAAATCACGTTCCGCGGCTCCATTCAAGTCAATGGGTCCGCAAAAAAAAACCTGAACACATACGGAATGTACTACGTATGTCTTCCGTATCCGTTCAATTTTTGCGGAACCATTTATTGGAAATGTTATGCCTAGCCCAATTTTTTCTATGTAATTACTGTATATTGTATATGCTATACGGAAAAACAAAACGGAACAGAACCGGAAACACTACCGAAACAAAGAACGGATCCGTTAAAAGCGGCCCGCAAAACACTGAAAAAGCCATACGGTCGTGTACATGAGCCCTAACATTTCTATGACTGTCTTTTTTGCCATTCCTCTCTTATAAATATTGCAGATTGCAGCCAATTCAAAGGTCCAACCATGTGGCATTACCAGTTGGGGGTGTAACACTATCCAATCAGTTCTGCCAGTGCCAAACTGTGCAGACCCCCTCCCCCCTTCCCCAACTGGTAACACCCAGCTGGACCTTTATTGCTGACTGCTGGCAGTTCATAAATTTCTAGTTAGAATAAAAGAGGAATGGCACAACATAGTCATAACAATGGATTAGGCCTGCAGCTATCGATTATTTTAGTAATCACGTATTCTATTAAGAAAAACAACTAATTAAAATAACGTTTTTGTTTATAAAAACTCATCAGCCCCGCCCGTGCCATCATCAGACCCCCGTACAATCAGTCCTCAGCGCCATCATCTCCCCTCAGTGCCATCAGTTCTCTGTGCCATCGGCTTCCGCCCATGCCATCAGTTTCCCCCAGCACCATCAGTCTTCCGTGCCCTGAGCTCCCCCAGTGCCACCATCCCTGCTTCTAGCCACGTCACACAGTGTCGGCTCATAGTGCACGTAAGAGCGCACTATGTCCTGACGATGTGTCAGGATCCAGTGCAGCGTGGTGCGGGCCGGCGGGTGACCGCATAAGCGCTTCACTCATGCTCCGTGGTCGCAAACAGATCTGCATCGAGGATTTTTCTGTGTCAAGTTACTCGATTTACTCGAGTAATCGTTGCAGCCCTAGAATGGATGCTTCAACAGAACAGAACTGTTATTACATGATGAAGACAAGTAGTTACTAAAACAGACATGTCAGCTGAGTTGACAGGTCCTCTATAAGGAAAATTCACAGCCCTAATTCAAATGAATGAGACTAGTTGTCTTTTATATAAATTTCTGCAAAAAATTTGCCATGTGAATTGGCCCTTAGTGTGTATTTCCTAGGAGTATAGTCACATAAGTAAAGGACAGAACGTACAGGATAAAACTTCATCCTCTGAGGTAAATAATAAAGGTTTCCATTCAATATCTACAATCAGGAATCTTAACTCCTTATTGACTGCCAATACGCTTAAAAAAAAAAAAAAAAATCTTAATTATCTTTATTTCAGATCAAGACATGTAACAAATTCCCCCAAAACCTAACATCTATTTAAGAAAGAAAAAGAAAAAAAAAAACAATATCCCACCCACCTTTTACTGCAGTCAGGAAGACCCTTTATTCTGATGCATTCTTCTTTTTTCAGTGTTGCATCAGAGGCCCAGCAAAGGGCGTAGTGGGAACTCCTCAGTCTAATGACAGCTGCCGTGACGGCCAGAATCCAAGATGAAGTTAGCAGGGGTGTATGCAGATCTCATAGGGCCCTATGGAAAACTTTAGTATGGGCCCCTGCACCTAATTTCCCAGTGCACGTGTGTCAGTCACTCCCAGGCAATAGAGGACATGTGCAACGACCCAGAATCCTGATGAATTTATGAATTTATTTTTTAATTATGTGGAAGAAATTTTAATTTAATTCAAATTGTAATTAAAAATAAGTAGTCTTTTTATCCCACTTTTATGTTGGAAAAAGTGGAACAGGCGCTTATTCTGAACACCGTATTTCTCAATGTATTTATAGCAGAAAAGTGGTAAAAATACATTAATAAATCTTCTGCTCCTCTTCTATTACAAAGCTACAGTCAGGACCATAAATATTGGGACATCGACACAATTTTAACATTTTTGGCTCTATACACCACCACAATGGATTTGAAATGAAACAAACAAGATGCGCTTTAACTGCAGACTGTCAGCTTTAATTTAAGGGTATTTACATCCAAATCAGGTGAACGGTGTAGGAATTACAACAGTTTGCATATATGCCTCCTACTTGTTAAGGGAACAAAAGTAATGGGACGGAATAATAATCATAAATCAAACTTTAACTTTTTAATACTTGGTTGCAAATCCTTTGCAGTCAATTATAGCCTGAAGTCTGGAACGCATAGACATCACTAGATGCTGGGTTTCATCCCTGGTGATGCTCTGCCAGGCCTCTACTGCAACTGTCTTCAGTTCCTGCTTGTTCTTGGGGCATTTTGCCTTTCATTTTGTCTTCAGCAAGTGAAATGCATGCTCAATCGGATTCAGGTCACGTGATTGACTTGGCCATTGCATAACATTCCACTTCTTTCCCTTAAAAAACTCTTTGGTTGCTTTTGTAGTATGCTTTGGGTTATTGTCCATCTGCACTGTGAAGTGCCGTCCAATAAGTTCTGAAGTATTTGGCAGAATATGAGCAGATAATATTGCCCGAAACACTTCAGAATTCATCCTGCTGCTTTTCTCAGCAGTCACATCATGAATAAATACAAGAGAACCAGTTCTATTGGCAGCCATACATCCCACGCCATGACACTACCACCAACATGCGTCACTGATGAGGTAGTATGGTATGCTTAGAATCATGAGCAGTTCCTTTCCTTCTCCATACTCTTCTCTTTCCATCACTCTGGTACAAGTTGATCTTGGTCTCATCTGTCCCAGAACTGTGAAGGCTTTTTTTATGTCGTTTGGCAAACTCTAATCTGGCCTTCCTGTTTTTGAGGCTCACCAATGGTTTACATCTTGTGGTGAACCCTCTGTATTCACTCTGGTGAAGTCTTCTCTTGATTGTTGACTTTGACACACATACAGCTACCTTCTGGCGAATGTTCTTGATCTGGACAACTGTTGTGAAGGGTGTTTTCTTCACCAGGGAAATAATTCTTCGGTCATACACCACAGTTATTTTCCGTGGTCTTCCAGGTCTTTTGGTGTTGCTGAGCTCACCGGTGTGTTCCTTCTTTTTAGGAATGTTCCAAACAGTTGTTTTGGCTACGCCTAATGGTTTTGCTATCTCTCTGATGTTTTTTTTTTCAGCCTAATGATGGCTTGTATTACTGATAGTGACAGCTCTTTGGATCTCATCTTGAGATTTGACAGCAACAGATTCCAAATGCAAATAGCACACTTGAAATTAACTTTGGACCTTTTTATCTGCTTATTGTAATTGGGATAATGAAGGAATAACACACACCTGGCCATGGAACAGCTGAGAAGCCAATTGTCCCATTACTTTTGGTCCCGTAACAAGTGGGAGGCACATATGCAAACTGTTGTAATTCAGACAGTCTGCGGTTAAAGCCCATCTTGTTCGTTTCATTTCAAATCCATTGTGGTGGTGTATAGAGCCAAAAATGTTAGAATTGTGTCGAGGTCCCAATATTTATGGACCTGACTGTACCTGGCTGCCTGCAGCCACCACTAGAGGGAGCTCAGTGCATAGGAATTATTACAACTACAATGGAAGCTGTATCAAGCTCCCTCTAGTGGTGGCTGTGTGAAAATGCTGTGTTTTCAAGTGTGGAAGAGAAGTTCACTGCCAACCCCCCATCATAGCAGTTGCATGGTCTTCCTCTATTGCAGGCATGCCACTGGATCCCAGCTGTTCTAGTGACTGTAGCATCACACTACACCCTGTAACACAATTGAGGGGTGCTAATGGGTGGGTTTAAAGTGCGCTGTGGAGCAGAGCGCACACGTCAAACCAAAAATGAGGAGAAGTGGCAGAATAGGAAGTCAGCGCAATGACGTGTGCGTTTTAGCCTGGAACGCACGCGATCGCTAGAAGAATTATTCTAGTCCACCTGCATTTATCTAGTAAGGAGCCCTTTATCTAAGGCCTCTTGCACAAGACCGCATGGCTTTTTCAGTATTTTGCGATCCGCAAAAAACGGATCTGCAAAAAATACGGATGATGTCCATGTGCATTCTGTTTTTAGCGTAACGGAACAGCTGGCCCCTGATAATACAGTACTCTCCTTTTCCGTTATGCGGACAATAATAGGACATGTTCTATCTTTAAACGGAAATACGGAAACGGAAGGAATACGGAGTACCTTCATTTTTTTTTTGTGGATCCATGGAAATTAATGGTTCCGTATATAGTCTGTATACGGAACGCAAAAAAAAATGGAATCGAAATGAAAAAATAGGCCTACTGTATTTGTCGCCCTATAAGACGCATCGGCCCATAAGACGCACCTAGGTTTTGGGGAGGAAAATAAGAAAAAAATCTCGGATGGATTTTCTGCGACTGTTGCGTCGCAGTCGCAGCATGTCGCATGTTGCAGTGCGACACCATAGACTGCCATTATAAAAATTGTCGCACGACATTAGTGCAACAAAATGTCGCGCGACAAATGTCGACCTAGCCTTACAGTGGTCTCTCGGTCTGCCATTTATTGAAGCCCATTAGGCCCTAATAGGCTAACTGACAGTATAATGGCGTAGTTGGTGTTCGGTCAGTGATTTCCATTAGTGATTATGAGCCAAAAGCAAGTGTGGGGCTAAACACAGAACAGGTGAAGATCTTTCCCTTAGGCCCCATGCACACGGCCGTGTTTCACGGCCGTGTGCGGGCCATGGAACCGCGGCCTGGATCCCTCCTGAGAGCAGGAGCGCACGGCGTCACTGGTTGCTATGACACCGTGCGCTCCCTGCTGCCGGCACAGTACAGTAATACACTGGTATAGATCATACCAGTGTATTACTGTATTGCGGCGGCAGCAGGGAGCGCACGGCGTCATAGCAACCAGTGACGCCGTGCGCTCCTGCTCTCAGGAGGGATCCAGGCCGCGGTTCCACGGCCCGCACACGGCCGTGAAACACGGCCGTGTGCATGAGGCCTAAGGCATAAATCTGGAAGGAATAAATTACATTGCATACAGACGTATTGCAATGTATAATGCAAGCGATCAGAGAATCTTATTTTCAAGATCACAGCTGAGATGAAAAATAAATATATAAGGGCTCGTTCACACTAACGTTTTTTTGCGTTCCGTATATGGGCCGTTTTTTTTTTAGTTCCGTATATGGAACCATTCATTTCAATGGTTCCGCAAAAAAACGGAATGTACTCTATGCATTCTGTTTCCGTATTCCCCTTTTTCTGTTCCGTTCAAAGATAGAACATGTCCTCAAAAAAAAAAAAAAAAAAGGAACACATACGGAATGTACTCCTTATATTTTCCATATCCGTTCCGTTTTTGCGTAACAATCTATTAAAAATGTTATGCCTAGCTCAATTTTTTCTATGTAAGTACTGTATACTGTATATGCCATACGGAAAAACGGAAACACTACTGAAAAAAAAAAATGTAATTGGTATCATCTCATCTTTCATGGCCTGAACTATAACATCCATAATCACTTTAACTATAACATTATTGGCAGAATTGCATTTTTTTTTTGTTAATTATAACAAAAAGCAATCAAAAAGTTGCATGTCATGAATGAAATTGTGAAATAAGCGCAGATATGGTGCAGAAATGCACATAAATCTTATATCGTTCACCCGTACACGTGTGCAGGCGGCCTAAGGCTACTTTCACATGTGCGGCTGTCCTCTCCGGCAGGCTGTTCTGGATCCGACATTGCAGGATACTACTGCCTGTCCCCTGGACCACATTGACTATAATGGGGTCTGACAAATATGCCTGGAATCCATCAGAGAAAAACTGCTGCGCTCTACGGTTTTTGGCCCGGCTAATTCCTAGGATTTTGTGCTGGAGAGGAAACTAGCCTTAGCTGACTCCATCCACAGGCTTTGGGCTCATGCACACGGCCGTTGCCTGGCCGTACACGTATTGCGTCCCGCAAACAGCGGGAAGCAACCCTTTTACTTGGACCACAGAGTGCTTCCGCAGGGTTTCTGTCCGTGCCTCCGCACCGCAAAAAAGGAGTACATGGGTCTGGATCCGTCTACGGAATCCGCACTGATCTTGCCTGTGGCAATGGGGACCGCAAATTGCACGGAATGGCCGATTAACGGCCGTATGCTTGAGAGCTTAGTAAATCTTGGCCAAAGTGTTTTTAGAAAATTGCCTTATCATGCTTTATTTGCTCAAACTGGAAAACCCTTCACACAGGGGGGTTAAAAAGAAGGAAGGTTAGGAAGCACTGAGGCTTATAATGCCACTTTCATACAGACTGTCTCTAATGTGCTGAGACGCATAACACCCAGAATATAAACCGGTGAGAGCCACTTCTCGCCCCTTTCTTTTCACGTAGTCTTTGTTGGATTTCACTATTGCTGTGAGTTCTTTGCCTGACAGGAAAATAGCCTTGTAAAGGAAGTGATCTGGTTTAGACCAGTTCTAGGAGGAACGCGTCCAGTGACTGTCCTGACAGGGCCTGTGAACGGCTGCAGTTTACTCCGAGGCCACGTCACAGTGGAAAAGAAACATTCCTACAATGGCCTAAGAAATAAATCCCAATATAGCGGCCTCACTTATCTTATATTTACACCCCAGACATAGGAATGCAGGACGCCTAGTACCCCGTCAGTATGTGCTATCAATCCACTCGTGTACTAGGCCTTGTTCATACATTGCATGTAGTATAGTATAAAGATTTACACTTCGTCTCCTCTTTTGTATTTACTCCTAATTTTGGCATCATCATAATTGTGATAAAAAAATAAATAAAAAAAATACTGACCAAATCTACAAATCTGGGAACAATTCCTAGAACTCATTCTTCCTTTTTGCAGATGTGTGCGATCATTTTCTCATGATTGCCATGCATGTAATTTGGCACACTGAGGTTGTGATGGAACGCAAAGGAGAAGCCCATTAACCCTTCCAGCCCCAGATTATTTTTATTTTTTTTTCATATTTGTGTTTTCATTTTTCACTCCCTGCCTTTCCAGGGCCATAACCTTTTTATTTTTCCGTTCACATCACTGTATTAGGGCTTGTTTTTTTGCAGCACAAGTTGTACTTTTAAATGGCATCATTTAATATAGCTGAAAAATGATTCCAAATGGGATGACATTGAAAAAAAAAAAATAAAAAAAAAAACAATTCCGCAACAGTTTTATGGGTTTTGTATTTACGACGTTCCCTATGCAGTAATACTGACCTGTTCCCTTCATTCTTTGGGTCAGTATAATTATGGCGATACCACATATATATAGTTTTTCTTGCCTTTTAATACTGTACTTATTGATACCATTTTGGGGTGTTTATAACTTTTTGATCACTTTTTAATAATTTTTTTCAGTTTCTACATTTGCCATATGGACTAGATATTTTAATATTTAATAGTATCAGCATTTTTTTTATTATGTATTTTGATTTTGGGGAATGGGGGGTGATTGGATTTTTGATTATTTTTTTTTTTTAATGTATTTATAATTTTAGAAAAACATTTTTATTTTACACTTTTTTTTTATGGTTCCCATAGGGAACTGTAACGAGCAATCATTCGATTTCTTCTCTCATAGACATCAATGCATTAGCGAGGATTATGAGGATTACATTATGTTCCTATCGAGTCCTGCCAAAGGCAAGGGGTTCCATAGGAACTTGTGCGTGACAGCCTCGGATCATTCAGGAGGCCCAAGGCTGTCACAATCCCCTTCTGGCTTCCCTGATCTCCTCCTCTAGGGGAGCCTTTGTTTTATAAAATTACCGTAATTGAAAATGATTGTCTATGGTACAGTCAGTGAGAGAAAATGTATTTTCTGACTGAATCCTTCTCATCTGACTAAGGGCTCGTTCACACGAACGTTTTTTTGCGTTCCGTATACAGGCCGTTTATTGCGTTCCGTATACGGTCGTATACGGAACCATTCATTTCAATGGGTCTGCAACAAAAAAAAAACGGAATGTACTCTGTGAGCATTCCGTTTCCTTATGTCCGCATTTCCGTTCCGCTACATTTTGAGTCTTGTCCTATTCTTGTCCGCAAACCACGTTCCGTGGCTCCATTTAAGTCAATGGGTCCGCAAAAAAAAATGGAACACATACTGAAATGCATCCGTATGTCTTCCGTATCCGTTCAGTTTTTGCGGAACCATCTATTGAAAATGTTATGCCCAGCCCAATTTTTTCTATGTAATTACTGTATACTGTATATGCCATACGGAAAAACGGAACAGAAACTGAAACACAAAGGAAGCAAAAAACGGAACAACGGATCCGTAAAAAACGGACCGCAAAACACTGAAGAAGCCATACGGTCGTGTGAGAGACCTAACAATAAAGCTTATTGTGTGAAAAAAATACAATGGGCTCTAGAAAATTCTGCCCCTAATATGCCATCACTGTACCCTGTATATAACCACTCAGGTGCCTGTATGACCCCAAGCCACGTGCATGACTTTAGAATCACAAAAAATCCAGCAGTATTGGATTCTGTTTTTCCTGTGATTCTGGGGTTGGGGTTGAGGCAACTTGCGAGTCACATTTTTGTAAATCCACTCCAATAAATAGTTAGGCCTCATGCACACGACAGTATTTTTTCACAGTCTGCAAAAACGGGGTCCGTAGGTCCGTGATCCGTGACCGTGTTTTCGTCTGTGGGTCTTCCTTGATTTTTGGAGGATCCACGGACATGAAAAAAAAGTCGTTTTGGTGTCCGCCTGGCCGTCCGGAGCCAAACAGATCCGTCCTGAATTACAATGCAAGTCAATGGGGACGGATCCGTTTGACGTTGACACAATATGGTGCCATTTCAAACGGATCCGTCCCCATTGACTTTCAATGTAAAGTCTGGAGTTCTTTTATACCATCGGATTGGAGTTTTCTCCAATCCGATGGTATATTTTAACTTGAAGTGTCCCCATCACCATTGGAACGCCTCTATGTTAGAATATACTGTCGGATATGAGCTACAACGTGAAACTCAGATCCGACAGTATATTCAAACACAGAGGTGTTCCCATGGTGATGGGGACGCTTCAGGTTAGAATATACAAAAAAAACCGTGTACATGACTGCCCCCTGCTGCCTGGCAGGTGCTGCCAGGCAGCAGGGGGCAGACCCCCCCCCCCCTGTTTTTAACTCATTGCTGGCCAGTGGGCCCCCCCCTCCCTCCCCTGTAGTTAACTTGTTGGTGGCCAGTGTGCGCCCCCCCCCCCCCTCTATTGTAATAATAGCATTTGTGGCAGTGTGCGCCCCCGCCCCCCTCCCTCCCTCTATTGTAATAATAGCATTGGTGGCAGTGTGCACCCCCCTCCCTCCCTCTATTGTAATAATAGCATTGGTGGCAGTGTGCGCCCCCCCCCCCCTCCCTCTATTGCATTAACATTGGTGGCAGTGTGCGCCCCCCCCCACCCCGCCCCTCCCCTTTCTCTCTCTATTGTTTTAATACATTGGTGGCAGTGTGATGCCTCCCCCCCCCCTTCCCCCGAACATTGGTGGCAGCAGAGTAGAAGCATCATACTTACCTGGCTGCTGGCTGCTGCGATATCTGTGTCCGGCCGGGAGCTCCTCCTACTGGTAAGTGACAGGTCTGTGGGGCGCATTGCTGTCACTTACCAGTAGGAGGAGCTCCCGGCCGGACGCAGACATCGCAGTAGCCAGCAGGTAAGTATGAATCTTCTACTATTGCTAAGGCTAAGTAACCATGGCAACCAGGACTGCAGTAGCGTCCTCGTTGCCATGGTTACCGATCGGAGCCCCAGCGATTAAACTGGGACTCCGATCGGAACTCCGCTGCCACCAATGATCTGGGGGGGGGGGGGGGGGGAGAAGGGAGGCCGCACACTGCCACCAATGTATTAAAAGAATAGAGGGAGGAAGGGGGGGGTGCACACTGCCACCAATGTATTAAAACAATAGAGGGAGGAGCGCACACTGCTACCAATGTTAATGCAATAGAGGGAGGGAGGGGGGGCCGCACACTGTGCCACCAATGCTATTATTACAATAGAGGGAGGAGGGGGCCGGGGGGGGGGGGGGGGCACAATGTGCCACCAATGTTATCATTACAATAGAGGGAGGGAGGGGGGGCGCACTGGCCACCAATGAAATTTTAAACTGGGGAGGGAGGGGGGTCTGCTGCCTGGCAGCCCCGGATCTCTTACAGGGGGCTATGATAGCACAATTAACCCCTTCAGGTGCAGCACCTGAGGGGTTAATTGTACGGATCACGGCCCCCTGTAAGAGATCGGGTGCTGCCAGGCAGCAGGGGGCAGTCATGTACACAGTTCGTTGTATATTCTAACTAGAAGCGTCCCCATCACCATGGGAACGCCTCTGTGTTAGAATATACTGTCGGATCTGAGGTTTTTTTTCGGATCCGTCTGTATGAAAGTAACCTACGGCCACGGATCACGGACACGGATGCCAATCTTGTGTGCATCAGTGTTCTTTCACGACCCATTGACTTGAATGGGTCCGTGAACTGTTGTCCGTCCAAAAAATAGGACAGGTCATATTTTTTTGACGGACAGGATACACGGATCACGGTCTCAGGCTGCAAAACGGTGCATTTTCCGATTTTTCCACGGACCCATTGAAAGTCAATGGGTCCGCGAAAAAAAACAGAAAAAGGCACAACAGCCACGGATGCACACAACGGTCGTGTGCATGAGGCCTTAACATAGTAGATACTGGAGATGTAATGTTCTTACTGTTACCATAGATTTTATATATATATATATATATATATAGTGATACAGTGAAAGGTTTTGTCTGGGAAAACAGGTATGTACAGGAGGACCAGTGTAAAATGTAAACTTTAAGGCCGAGTTCACACGAACGTGTGTGACCTGTGCCTGTGCTGCGGCCCGCATCACTTTAATGGGTCTGCAATCTGCCCGTTCCGCAAAAAGATAGGACATGTTCTATCTTTTTGCAGAACGGAAGTACCAGACGCAACCCCACGGAAGCACTCCGTAGTGCTTTCGAGGGGTCCCGTTCCGTGCAGCCGTTCCGCAATTCCGGATTTGCGGACCCATTGAAGTGAATGCGTCCGCATCCGTGATGTGGTATGCACACAAAACTGTGGCCGTGTATTGCGGCTTGCAATTTGCGGGCCGCAATATGGCCACGGATCACACACGTTCGTGTAAACTAGGCCTAATGATTTTTTTGAGTTTGCTGCAGTGAACTTGACGCTGGTAAACTTCTGTACTGTGGCATTAATAAACTGCCTAATTAGGGGCAAAGGGGTGATTAGATGAGCAAATGATAATTTTCGCGTGCATGCTGTCATTTTCTTCTTCACGTCAACAGAAATGTCCTATTCTTATCCACAAAACAGACAAGGATAGGACATGTTCTATCTTTTTTGCCGCGGATTTGATGTGCGGATGCGGACAGCACACATTGTGCTTTTTTGCATCTTTTGCAGCTCCATTGAAATGAATGGGTCCGCAAAGAATGCGGATTGGATGCGGACTAAACGTGCATGAAACCTTAATCAGAGGGCATACTTGCACTTTGATTGTCTCATATGGGAGTCTTTTTTTTTTCTAGAAAAGGAGTGTGAAAATAAGATCTTGCTCATCTATAATCGCCCCTCTGCGCCTAATTGGGCCGCTTATTGATGTCATAACCCAGACGTTCACCAGTGTCCAGGTCACAGCGCCAAGTAAGCTTAATTCAGTGTTTGCATCGACACAAATGTGACCAATATACTTAAAAGCTGTAAATAACAAACACTGAATTGAGCAGTATCACAAATCAAACCAATACGACTGTTACAAATAGCTATTGCTCATATTGGCAAAATAGGAGGACTCTTACCTTTGCACAACCAATAACCATGCTGTGCAACATTGGTGAATTCTGCTAGCACACCAATCCGATCTGCACAGCACATCTCTGTGTAGCACCTTAAAACGCAGCATCTGTGGCAACAAGCCGGAAGATCGCCGCTCAATGCTGAGTACTGCTACTAGCAGACAAATGTGAATAGCCATAGCCCTACAACAGGTAGTACTACAAAGCCCAGTATTCTCTATAATCAGTGGGAACACTGTTTTCTATAAACTCAAAGATTCTCCAAAAGACTCTGTACCGATTCATACCATTTTTTGGAATACCATCTTTTGGAGTCCTCTTTTGATTTGAATTTGATATCTTTATTTTTCACATATATTATATATATATATTTAGCAAATACCGCAGCACAGTCAGACTGTGTGTACTGGGTGCAATTCCTCCTGGGGGGCCGGCTTCTCCTCCACAAAATATACGTTCCAAAAAACGAGGCAGCACTTCAAGACTTCAGTGAAAGGGTGAAGACCCCAAACTTTATTCCCCAGCAACGTTTCGCCTGCTCAATGAGGCCTTTGTCAAGCTATACAACAGTGCAAACATTGGGTATATATACCCACAAGCCAGTGCAATCACATTGTACAATTAGTGGACACACATGTTAACAATTTCAAATTATCAGTCACGTGATCACCATTAGTGTTACGTCATATGACGCTCTCTATGACATTTCCATAAACTTGAATAAATACATATTAGTACAAAAATGTGGAACAATTCCAGTGGTGGTATAAGTGCAAATCTACTGTGCATAAAGTAAATCTTATACATATGTCTATACTCCTATTCCTCCAACAAATCGGAGTCAAGGACCTGTATAGATCATATTACAAAAGTGCTCGGTATGCTGAGCTTTAAAAACATACTCTTAACAGAAGAGTTACGGCTGTATCTTATAAAGTTTTAAAAACATAGGGCCTACCATTAATGTATCAGCGTGCCAGCGAGCATTGGCGTCCCCATCTTTGCTCTGCGCATGCGCCGGGCCTGACAGTAGCCACCTCCCTCCCGGCCCACGTCCACGTTCACTGGAACGCAGCGTCTCAACGTGGAGCGCATCGCACGTGCAGCAGCGCCAGGAGGAGGGGGGAGACCATGTGACACGGCCACATCCACTCAGCTGTAAGGGGCGTGCCTGTGGTCATAGTAACCTGGAATGTTTACATCCAGGTTAAACATCAGTGGGAGAAACCCAAGCGAACGTACATCCAAACTTCACATATGTCTCCGTGGGTGGCAAGGAGGGCTAAGGGGGCGCACTTAGCTGCTGGTGACTACCACGATAGTCTCACCATTAAGCACCGATCCCCTGGCAGTCCCCTGGTTTCCCGGTCGGCAGTCTGGGGGACCGTAGTGGCACCCTCTATCACCCCCCTCCCCCACTTCACTCTCACAAGTAGGTCAATTCAATGGATATCGACCCCTACCTTTCACATACAGTGTATCATGGTGCGTGTAGTTCACGCTGACTGGAACCGTATTAATCAGACCAGTTTCTCCACACTTCCATCACCACCACTGTAAAACTTTAGATTATTCTAATAATACCACAATGACAACTTGCAAATAACTACACACTCAAGGTTGCTCCCACTGATGTCCACTTTTTCTTCATGTGATGAAAACAGCCAAACTCGCGGATCCCAAATATCCATTAACGGTATTCTCCAATTACGAACGATAAAAGGCCATTAAGCCCATCCAAAAGCTCTACAAAAATTAGAAAATAGAAAAAATATATTTTTTTTTAATTCTCACCTACCACCCCTAAACCACCCTTTTTAATATATTAATAACATTTCTATTTTTAGTTATTTTGCAGTCATTCTATACCTTCAATCATTCCAGACATCAATTATTTATACTGACAACATCCATCCATTCCTAGGTATCGAGTGCCCTCCACATCCACTAACTACACAGCACTTATTCCATTTTGCGGCATTGGGGTGAGTCTCGCGGAGTGAGCACCACACCATTGTTTTCCAGGCAGGTGTAGCCACTGATCTCTGTATACCCTCTGCATTTACACAGCCCTCACACAGCTCTGTAGAATGAAAAATAAAAAAGTTATGGGTCTTGGTGAATGGGGAATGTGGTGATACAAAATAATAGTATTTTTTTTTTTTAAAGGGATTTAATTGTATAAAAAATGTGTAAAACATAAAAACTATATTTATTTGATGTCACTGTAATCTTACTGACCCAGGCATAATGTTATTGAGGCCTCACACGTTGTGCGGCCATTCTGTGCATTGGGGACCACGATTTGCGGTCCCCAGTGCACGGGCAACATCCGTGCGGTGCTTGAGACGGATCGAGACCCATTCAGCTTGAGAATAGAACATGTTCTATTTTTTTACGGTGCAGAGGCACGGACAGAAACACCATGGAAGCACTCCGTAGTGCATCCGTGCGTCCGTTCCACACTGGTGCTCCGGATTGCGGAACCATTCAAGTGAATGTGGGGTGCATGCGCTGTTTGCAAGCCGCAATACGGCCATGGCTGGGCAACGGCCATGTGCATGAAATTTATAACAAAAACGTAATGGCTGTTCATCAGTTTGTTATGTGTACCCTAAAATGTTGCCATTAAAAACTACTACTTGTCCCGCAAAAAACAAGCCCTCATATGGTTATATTGCCGGAAAAATAAAAAACGTTATGTGAAGAGAACCATAAAATAATTTATTCTTGTCTACAATTTTTATCCTTGAAGTATGGAAAGCATTTCCTTCCAAGTTTACGTTAATACATATAATCCTAAAATAATGAATACACGTATCAGTGAAAACATAAACAGTTGTGCGATTTAAAAAATGCAGCAATAAAAGTGAAAGCATTTAGATTTAGGTTGTACATTCCATTGCCAATGTAAGGTTTAGTATCTAAAACCTTCAGTACCCCGCAGCCACTTCCCATGCAATCCATTATAATTTAAAGTCCACCTGTCAGCAGATTTGTACCTATGACACAGTCTGACCTGTTACATGTGCGCTTGGCCGCTTAAGACATCTGTGTTGGTCCCATGTTCATATGTGTCCTCATTGCTGAGAAAAAATAATTTTAATATATGCAGAAGAGCCTCTAGGAGCAACTGGGGCATTGCCGTTACACCTAAAGGTTAAAATGTTTCAACAGTTTTCATTCTACTGCTTTCACCACATTAACACACTAGCAGGCTTTCTGCTTCCCTTGGAATCCTTCAGAGAACTGTTCTGTTTGCTGGATCTGTAGTTCTTACTATGAATGAGCGAATCGACTCCGGATGAAACATCCAAAATTGATTCGCCTAAAACTTCGTACCACTTGGAGCCGAACCCGAGTTTGGGAAATGTTTTTTTTTACAGTACAAATTAATTTATGAAGTTATTACGCGAAGTCTCGAAGCAATACGTTCGGCTCATCGGAGCCAATACATTCTAATACTGTACAGAGCTCCTGCTCCGTACAGTATTGGAACAAAGTTTTATGCGAATCGACTTCGGATGTTTTATCCGAAGTTGATTAGCTTATCCCTAGTTCTTACCTCTGATCTCCTGCCAGCTCATAAACAGATTGATAAAATGTAACTGTAATGAGTGTTTATGAGCTGTCAGGAAAGTACAGATAAGGGCTATAAAGTTAGCCATCAGAATAGCTCCCTGACGCATTCGGTATGCAGCACAAAGTCTACCAATGAAAAAAAAACTCTTTAAATTGGCAAATTTTTTTATCGAAAAAATTATTTTTAGCCAAAAATGAGTGGATTACAATAATAAAGTGACTGATCAGAGAGGTGGAATCTCTCCCCATTAAAGTTGTACCTTGCATTCAGTCTACATGTGGTTGCTTCATCTCACATGATGGGCAAGGTTTGCTAGTAGATTATAAATCATTAGGTAGAAATATATCTAAGCTAGTAAGCCTTTGACCTTCAGTGTAAATGTTCTCTGGTAATTACTATGCTTCAGTGAGGAGCTCAAGAAAAATACCGTAACTAAAAGGGACAGTCCAGTAGTGCTGTTCTGATTTCACACCTAAGCAAATATTTGATGGATTTTATTTCAATGAAAAAGGAAACTTTTTCATTGAAAACAAAGACACTAAATTCCTGAAGTTTATGTGTTGCATGCATTAGAGTGCATTATGTTTGCGGAAACATAAGTCACACATGATATAAATATAGCGTAAAAAAAATAAATAAAAATAAATGTCACAGGTTTGATAAATATGGACAATGTTTAATGATCTTTCACAACCCTCTTAGGTTATTTCTTAAGCCCCATTTCATAAGCTGTAACTTTATTCTTTTAATTTTAGGTCTGGTTTCTTACATCTTCAGTTGCATAGTAAAACAAAGGTATTATTTCTAGACTGCCTTCGGGTCCTTAGGTCCCGCTCTGTCCATTTAAAATCAGAAGTCCCAGTAAGGATCACATTTCTGGGACTGGCATGCAACTGATAAAAAGAACTACATAAAAAAAAAGTTGTCTGACCTTTACACTACAAGTGATGACCTAGCCTCAAGTTAGGCCTCTTGCACACGACCGTATGCCCTCCGAGACATACGATCTGTGAGCGGGCCACATGTCCCGGAGCGGCATTGATCGTGCGCACGGGAGCACACAGCATCATAGATTACAATGATGCTGTACACGTCATGCCGCCCGCGGGACGATTGTTTGTACTCTTAAGATCATATAAGTGCGGGACAATAGTCCCGCGGGGGGCCCAACGTGCAGAGAATCATTGTAATTTATGATGCTGTGTGCTCCCGTGCGCACGATCAATGCTGTTCCGAGACATATGGCCTGCTCACGGACCGTATGTCTCGGAGGGCATACGGTCGTGTGCAAGAGGCCTTAGGCTATCACTAGCTGATCGGCAGGGTTCAGACACCCTGCACCCCTGCTGATCATCTATTTGGTTGTAGCTTAGTCACAGAAGATGGTTAGAGCTACACAGCTCGTCAGTCTTTTAGTGGAGTGAGTTTTTTACAACAGCACTGCTTCCATTTATTTAGCTTTTATTCACTACAATTTAAAAAAATAGATGATTGGCGGAGGTGCGGGTTGTTGGACTCTCGCCAATCCGCTAGCGATATTCTAAGGATAAGTCATCACTTAGCAAAGGCCAAACAACCCCTTTAAGCATGATGTCACACACAACTTAGTTGAGATTTTTGTGGCAGGTCTTGATGCAGCTTTTTGAGCAAAAGCCAGAAGTGGATCTAGCTAGAATTAAAATTTTAATCCCTTAATGATACTTCGGCGATCATTAATAGGCTTTATTCAAGAGATGCAGCCTGAAGATGTGAGCGATCAAAGGATAAAAATAAAGAATGAAATAAAGTTAGTAAAAACAAATCTACATTGAAAAAATGCTTTAAAATGGAATAAATTGCAAAAATAAACCCCACCCACATTTTTGGTATTGCAGCATCCATATTGACACCCTCTATAAAATTATCATTTAATTTATCCTAAAAAAAAAAAGTTTTTTTTGCTTATTCTCAAACAAAAAATTGAATAAAAAAGTAATGAAAAAAAAAGTTATGTACACCAAAATATTACCAATGAAAACTACAAGTTGTCCCACAAAAATCCACAGAAGTCCTCACACAGCTCCGTAGAATGAAAAATACAAGTTATGGGTCTGTGGACGTGAAAAAGCAAAAACATTTTATTTTTTAAAGTGTTTCTATTACGCAAAATAATTGAAACATAAAAAACCCTCAATATATTTGGTATCGCTGTAATTGTGCTGACCCAGTATTGTGGCAGTATTACTGTTTTTATTAACACTTCCCCCCCAAAAAGGCATTAATAAAAGTTATTCAATGGTGCCATTAAAAACAACTTGTCCTGCAAAAAACAAGCCCTTATACATCTAAACTGACAGAAAAATAACAAGTTATAGCTCTTGGATTGCGACACAAAAATAAAAAATATTGCCTGTTCACTAAGCTACAAAAAGCATAGAAGGGGAAGTGGTTAAGTCCTTGCTTTGTATTTCTCATTTCCTTCAAACCCACTTCTGGCTTTAGCTAAAAAATAAAATAAAAAATATTCTAAAAATATAAAAAAACAACCAAAATACTGCACTAAAAAGCTAGGTGTGGCACCTCCCCTAGCACTGATTATATTGATACTGATGAAGTTATTGGACAGAAAACGACCCGCGAGTGGTTGCAATAACTGTTCCATACATGTGTCTCAGAATTTGCAGCAAGAGCTTAAAAAACATCTGATCTGATGTTCTGATCTAAACTGATTGAAAAACCGTCACGAATCACTTGCTGACACCAGTTTACATCAGTTTTTTAAACTGCCACACATTGACATCAATAATTAAAAAAAAATAAAGATAATAATTACTTGTCTATCCAATGGTAACTGCCCAAAACCTGTTGGACCTTTTATATATCACTGCAAATATCGTAATGGATTTGTCCAGTTAATCATAATCATGACACAGCATAACAGATCTGCGCTTGTATCAACCCTTTCTACCCCAGGCAATATTTCTTCTGCAATGAATTTATATTCAGTACAGAAGATAGATTTCAGTATATTACAATTCAGTGCTGCTACCTGCAGACCTGTATCGGGATACACAAGTAATAGACATCGGAGCCTCAAGCAGGCTTAGGCCTATTACTGCAGTGTACCAGCTTCCCCGATCTCAGCAAGGGGAGACTGTTACAGGCAAGAAAGCATGCGGATCTGGCATTTTCTCCCTTTCGATGCCATAGTCAGATTTGACCACGGCGTCTGAGGGATTAAATGTCCACGATCTCTAGTATCACTAACTAAAGTAGAAAATTGAATGTCAGTTTAATAATATAACTACTGGTAAGCGCAAAAAGATGTGCATATCCTGTGGATTCCTCTTATTCATGGGTTCTGGGCTTCACCACTTCCACGCTTTTGATTGTCAGATTTTGACCTATACACATAGGAAGAAACCTGTCAGTCATCAGGGGATGGATTTCAGTGCTCGGGAGCTTGCTCAACACAGCTTTTAAAAAAAATAGCTGGACAAAAAATAAGTGACCTTGCATTTGATTCAGGGTTTTCTGTAATTTGCTCTCACAAATGAGTGTGCAGATACTGGCCAACATTAAGGTCTGGAAGGATCAAGACGCCCATGTCTTATAGAAGAGTATGGCTTCATGCAGTACAGGCGTCAGTGATTTCTTCTGGATATCTGCTGTAAGTGAAAATTTCCTGCACGCCTGATCGTATGCGGATGGAATCATTGTTGCTCAGCTTTGGGATGTCCTCTTCTATGTATGTGATGAAGTAATGAGTCTGTGAACTGTCTTTGTTCCATGTTTGGTAGAAGCAATGCATTACAGATAAGATAATAGTAACATGGATAGGCCGGAAAGTTGATAAAAAAGAAAATTGTACGGATGTTCAGTTTCTTTTTGGTTTTCACCTTTTCTTGTATGTGGAATGGCTAAACTCAAGAAACATATTTTTCCCCATTCAAAAAATTGTGATATGAGGCCAACAATGTGCCCTTTGTTTCCTGCACAAGCAATGTACTGGCCAAGAGACGTGCTGTGAAGCTGCTGTTGTAGCGTGTTTGTGAACACAGCAGATAAGCGCGCGGCTCTTTTATCACATGCTCACTTTGAGATGAATAGACAGTTTTGTACTGCGTAATAAGGAACCCAGTTTTACTTCAGCTGACTGAACCTCAGCATTTGATAATGACTGGGCTTGCAAGATTGATGCAACATGTAAGCCAATAAATGATATGTGAAATACAAGCTCGTTAGAATAAAACTTTACATTTAATTACTGACCCTCAGGGGCGTAACTATAATACATTCAAATGAGATGGGGGTCCCCACCACCTAGTATAAGAAAATTAAAACAACAGCCTAAGTACCAATAGTTAAAGATATGTATAATATTGCCACATATTAGAAAACCCAAATTATGGTAAAAAGCCTTCATATTATTTCTCACAAAAAGGTACAACGTTCTTGCACCTGATTGGGCCCCATAGCAAGTGCTATGGCCATAGTTACGCCAATGCTGACCCTCTATAGTGTATCCAATGCTGGTGGCAAAGTACTTCTGCGACCTTGACTGACAGATTTTCAATGAAGTTTGCATAATTTGAAAATCTATTTCATGTGAAGAAGTGGGGGTAAACTATTTTCCAACTTTAAATATAAAGGGTCTGATCTTACTAGACACAAAATAAAAAATCAATGAGGGACATTTATCAAGATTGACTTGTCCATATGCCGGTCTTGATCTCCCTACGCTGGTGTGAGATGTGCCTAATAAGAGGCAGATGCCTTTTAATATATTCAACGCATCTCTGCAATGCGCCAAATACTGAAGTCCATGCCTTGTAGCTGGTATGGACTTTAGCTAAAACTTACTCCACTTTCTGAAGAAAGTTTATAGTAAATGCGGCGGTCCACATGAAGCCAAGCCACTTTTCTCTGCACTTCTGAAAAGTGCCAAGAAGCTTAAAGAGGTCGTCTCACTTCAGCAAATAGCATTCATTATGTAGAGAAACTTAATACAAGCTACTTACTAATGTATTGTGATTGTCCCTGCTTTCTTTGCTGCTGGATTCATTTTTTCATCACATTATACACCGCTCGTTTCCATGGTTATGACCACCCTGCAATCCATCAGCAATGGCCGTGGTTGCACACTATAGGAAAAAGCGCCAGCCTACATGTATGTGCGTTCCCACGGTCCCCGCCACTAGAGAAGCCGGCACTTTTACCTATAGTGAGCAAGCATGGCCACCGCTGATGGATTGCAGGGTTGTTGTAACCAAGGAAACAAGCAGTGTATAATGTGACAGAAAAATTTATCAAGCCAGCAAAGGAAGCAATATCGACATTTACAATACATTAGTAAGAGCCTTGTATTAACTTTCTCTACATAATAAATGCCACTTGCTGAAGTGAGACAACCCCTTAAAAAAATCGTAAATTATGGTGCAGATATGACATGTGCCATAATCTGCTACTTTTTTCCATCTGTGTTCTGTATTCATTACTGCTTAAATTGCACAATCTGAAATTGTAACTGTTAGCCTTTTAAATCCTTTACTAAAACGCGCTGCTTATTGAAAATGATTAGTAATTTATATTGTATGTACATTGACATGGGTTCTTGAAGTCGTAGCCTAGATGTTCATTGGTGATCGACCCAATAGCTTAATTTGTCATTACAATTCTCATGTATGCATTTCGCAAAGTTTTAATATTTATCATCATCCATGGAAAACCGTTGTTCATTAGCGAAAGTAATATCCCTGAGATTTTACTTAAGTATGAGGGGTTGCCAATTCAGGGAACACAAAATCTGCTCCTGGGCTGGTCTTATACATCCTCAGCATGTACCGGGGCCATCGCAATGTGGGCTCAGTACATTGAGGATATATTCATTATTTGGAACGATACGGAGTCTGCTTTCTCGGACTTTGTTGACGATCTAAATAAAAATTATATTGGACTGTGGTTCACATTTTGAGCTAAGCACTAAAACCCTCCCTTTTTTGGACATTCGTATCTCCAGAAAGGGACCTGAGGAACTAGTTACCACCATTTATAGAAAGCCAACCTCAACTAACTCTGTGCTTCACTGGAGCAGTAGCCATCCCACTCCTCTCAAAAGAGGCATTCCATGCGGGCAATATTTACACCTAAGACCCAACTGCTCCGAAAAAGCAGAATTTGTTCAGCAGGCTGCTATTCTGAGAAAAAGGTTCCTCTCCAGAGGGGATCCTGATTCTATATTCAGAACCGCCTATCAAACAGAGTTATCTAAAAAACGCACAGAATTATTGGTGCCCAAAAAGAAGACAGATACTGATCATAAAATCCGTCTCATCGCTACCTTTGAGGCTGCTGACCAAGCCATCGGAGTCCTTAGCAAACACTGCCCTATCCTCTTTATGGACCCCGAAATTAGGGACATTATCCATGAATACCCACGGATCACCTTTAGAAGGGACAATAGCCTTAGGGACCTTCTTGTTCACAGCCACTACAGTCCTGCTCCGAAAAGTGGCACTTGGCTGGATTGAAAACCCTTGGGTTGCTTTAAATGGAGTGGCTGTGTTGCCTTTAATACCATACAGATTGGCAAAAAATTTTTTAGCACTAACCTCCAACAGACTTTTTCGATCAGGGACTTCATTAACTGTCATCCCCGAGGTGTAATTTATAAAATCACGTTTCATTTCCAGAAAGAATATATAGGCAAAATTGCGTAGACGTATAGGTGAACATCTGGGGGACATTGATAATAAGAGGGATACGGCTGTGTCCCAACATGTCCATGACCATCATCAAGGTAACCCCAAAAGTATTAAAATCATGGGCATAGAGGCAGTCCCACCCCCAATTCGAGGGGGTGATTGGGACTGTTTACTCTTACAACTAGAAGCCCGTTGGACCTTTTGTCCTGTGCACCATTTCCCCCTAGGCCTCAATGAACAACTCCATTTCAGTTGTTTCATTTTATTTATGATCCCAATGGATATTTATCCCCCATGCGTCTGTGATGGGTATTTTAGTTAGACACAATAACTAGTATGGATATCTGCCCCTTCGATCAACATTGGCAGTGTTCTATGCTTTGTCCCCTTAACATAGTTCCTCTTCTATCTCCATTTATCCCCTTTAGTATTCTTGGCTCCCCCTCCTCCCCATTTTTGTTGATTTTTTTGTTGGTTTTGTTATTGACCATTAAAGTAATATCCTTACTTATGTTAGACATATGTTTTTCATCTTCATTTTTGTAGATTAGGTACTGCAGACAAGACCAGTTCAAAATCTGATTTTGGGGTTTGCATTTGCTGTGACAGCTTGGGACTGAAGTGTAAAATAGCCAATAAATCACATATATACAGTATATAACATACATTTGAATATATTTACTAGAGTATTATTTGTCCCTCGTACTTCTTGCTGACCTGCCCTTGACCATCATTACATCTTTGTTATTGTAGGTGGTTTCTCAACTGTGTTTCTTGTTCGAACTAATGGAGGACTACGTTGTGCTCTGAAGAGAATGTATGTTAACAATGTGCCTGACCTTAATATTTGCAAGAGAGAAATAACTATTATGGTAAGTCTCGGTTTTATACAAAGATTGCTGTACTTTTACACTTGCCTGCTAGTGTGACATTTACATTTATAGAAGCCTTTTGTGATTTTTCTAATGTAACATTATGCAACTTACCGTACATTTCTTCAGTTTCTTACATGTTAAAGGGATTCTTTCACATTGAACATGCTGTCCTATCTCTGGGCAGCATGTTATAGAGCAGGAGAAGCTGAGTAGACTGAGATATAGTTGTTTTGAGGGGAGAAGATTTAAAGGAAACCTGTCAGCCTATTTATCCACTTACTTTTCTAAAAATACATTTTAATACATTAATAATGATATTAAAATCAATTCTGAACGAAAACAAAAAAATTAAAATAAATGTTTCCGCCATATATGTAAATGCACCTTACATGAGTCCTGTCTCCTCCATGCTTCAGAGATGAGTCCAGCGTTCTCTGACTCTTGGAGTGCAGCCATATATGATCAGTAGTTGTGTTGATCGAGAATATTCTAATCGCAAATTTTTATCTCTAATATCAGCACTTCGTAATCACGAATATTCTAGATTTTTTCATCAGGGAGTGAGGTGACTGGTTCTGCACATGCGCGGGGTTTGGGACTTGAGTTCGGGAGGAGGGTAGGATCTTTTAGATTCTGTCACTCTTATAATGGGAGGTGGGGTTAGGAATGGGAATTGATTAGGTAAGCATTTAATTTGCATAACTTGGAAAAAGCAAAAGTGGACTGTAAAAGAAGTACTTGGAGGTGTTTAAAAAAAATAAAAATAGATGATTAGGGTCGGGGAGAACTATCTCGGGAAGCTAATGATTCTTATGGTTAAAACTGGTGACAGGTTCCCTTTAATATAACTTGTAACTTATTGATTGAAATGCCTGGTCTTAGGAGGCTTAGGAGTCCAATGGGCAGTCCAATTAAGTTAGTGACAGCCTTCCCTGTATAAATGTACATACAGAGATGGATGTCGGTCCTTGAGTAGGACCACCTTTGGAGGATCGCTTTCAATCAGTTAGTTCCATGTTTTCCTGAATCTTTTCCAGCCTGCTCAGCTCATCCTGCTTTATAACATAATACTGGAAGAATGGATAGCATTTTCATAATGACAGGTTCCCTTTAAGTATATCCAGCTGCTGTGTAATCTACTCATACGAATTAATCACTGCGTGTATAGAAGGGTGACTGCCTTGGTCAATAGCGACCCCGTTTATGTAAATAGTTTCAAAGGGTAGATGCTCCATCTGTCAGTCATCAGCGCCCTGCTTATGCGATCTCAGGATGCTGATGCCTTTACATGGCTGCCAGAGTCTAATGAAGGACCCAGGACTGGTCTTCTGTGTACGCCTATTAGACCTAATAGATTGCCTGCCAGTTTTCTACTGAAAGCAAATAAAGGGCTTATCCACCACATAATCCTAAATAAAAAAATTATCTAAAAACTGTGGGGGCAATTTACTAAACTGAAATAAGCAAAAATTTGGCATATTTCAGGCGCAGATCGGTGGAGCAACGGTTAGTTGCACCGCTATCTGCGACTTTTCCCCACTCATGACGGGTCTGAATTTGTGGGAGGGGAAGGGGACAGGCTGGTAGGCCCGTCTCATTAACCATTATCTGTGACGGTATCATCCTTGTCACTGTCTAGTATTCCCTTCTTCTCTTGAAATAGCGCCGCCAAGTAATCCACAGAGCAATAAATCGCTAGTATCGCCAAATGCTAGAAATACTTTGTTGGAAGGCCACCTACATTCAAAAATACAATTTCTTTTATCCCCTGCTCCCATGCAAGGGAGACACCTACAACAAACATACATTAACCAATAACACAAAGGTTACAACCCACATAACATCCTCCCGTCTGCCTCTGATATAATTATGGTACAATGGTTAACATAATTATCCCAGGCAGGACAATACACAATGTCCTCTGTCCTGGAGACAACCGAGGTGTAATTCCATTATCTCTCAGGACAAAGGGAAATCACCAATACACACGGGGAGACAATAGGACAGACATCACTTACTCAAATATACAATGTCCCACCCTTTACAATACACATAGACATTTAACACATCCTAAAATGGCACGAGTTGGACCAGGAATTCAAAAGTTAGTACAAGTCTCTTTGGCCTGGCTGTACTCATGGCTTTTCTTTCCAAAACCGGTTCTACACAGTCTTTTGTCCTGGAGACAATTGAGAAGTGATCCACTTATCTCCCAAGGACAGAGGCCAGACTCCATTAGCCACATGGTAGCAAAAGACAGCAAAATACATGACCTTATATAACTATGCCGCTATTGCATAAAACCGGTGCATACAACATGGGACCGTAATCACATGGTAAGAGGCTGGCAAGTAGTCCTCTCCAAGCACTCGTGGCAACCTCAAAAGAGGGGAGTTTGTCACATTATCTATGCCTGTTTTAGGCGTAGAAAATTGTATAAACGTAAGACTCTGGAGCTGTCTTACATTTAGAACTGACCCTAGATGCGCTGAAGTTATGGAGAGACCAGCTCCTCTTCATAACTTTGACAGAACCACCGCCAGCGCAGGGGCTTTATTAAGACCAGCATCTAAAACGCCAGTCTTAATAAATGTGCTCTATAACTACACGAGCGGAAAATGAAAAGAGAACACTTGGAAAACATAAAGGGTTTTTCTGCAGTCCCCATATTGATGACCTATCCTCAGGATACTGTAGGTCATCATTTCTTTAAACGGCGGGGCCCCACTCCCGTCACCCCCGCAGACCAGCTGTTTGAAGAGAATGCAGCGCTTGTGCGCTCTCCATTCTCTTCCCTGTTTACCTGCTTGCCATTGACACTTCAGTGGTGAGCAGCAGTGATGGCCAGTTCGCAGTGTACGCCCGCGAACACATGTGGGCTGCCATCTTGACTCGCAAGTCCGGCGATGCACAGGTAAGCCCTTACCTGTGCCGGGAGCCGGTCTGAAATCAAATGCGGTCACCGGCAGCAGGCAGTTCCGAGAACAGCCCGATGAAGGCCCCTGGTAGCTGTTCTCGGAACTGCCTGCTCCCGGTGACCGCATTTGATTCAGACCGGCTCGCGGCACAGGTAAGGGCTTACCTGTGCATCGCCAGACTTGTGAGTCAAGATGGCAGCCCGCATGTGTTCGCGGGCGAACACTGCGAACTGGCCATCACTGGTGAGCAGTGTAATTACAGCTTCTCTGTCCCATTTACTTGGGATGTAGTATAGCTACAATTGCTTTGTACCATTCAAGTGAATGGGATGGAGGACCTGTAATTACACAGCTCACCACTGCCATGTTGACGGCGAGCAGGTAGACAGTGTAGAGAGGGCAGCACTTGCACAAATGCTGTATTCTCTTCAATCAGCTGATCGTTCAAGGTTCCAGCAGTAGGCCTCCGCCGATCTAATATTGATGACCTATTCTGAAGATTGTTCATCAATACGTGGAAAGCAGAAAACCCCTTTATTAAGACATTTGGGCTGATTGAAAAAGTATAAACTGCTAGTGGAGTTTGGTCAATAATCACACAACCAAGGTGGTGCAGCCCTTTATTTTGTGTCCTCTAGCAAAGTATATGTTGAGGCAGAGTCACATTAATACTGAGTGGCATCTACTCTTGCTCTGATACAGGCTTCCACTGTATGGTAACGGTCATACAGATGCTGGATATCCTCTAGTGTTATGTCATTCCAAGCTCTTTCAACTTGGTCCCCTAGTTCAGCTATGGTAGTTGTTGGCTGCTGTGTATAGGGGATCTGTCACCTCATCCAACCTCAGACATTCTCGAAGGGGGAGAGATCTGGAAATTGAGTTGGCCAGGAGAGACGCTGATAATTCTGAAGAGCACGTTGTGTAGCGTGGGCAGTGTGAGCGGCTTGTTGGAACACAAGGTCTCCTGAGTCAAAAAAAGACATTACAAAGGCTGGTCAATGTTTCCTCCATGAATTCCAGATGGGGAACAGCCATGGTAGCTAATGGCGTCCAACACAATGATTGTTTGCTAATCTTTTATTTAATTTTTTAAACACCACTGTAACAAATTATGTCGCTGGTGGCATTTGTACGCTGTCCTCTCCACTTTCCCAAAATGGGGTGTGGCCAGGGTTTGGCAGGGTTGGTGGGCCCCGGCACATTCATTTTTATTTACACCAATTTTCTGACCTCTATGGCCCCGAGCGCCTGTAGATTTCAGACTACTGGAGGATGCTGGTATTTTGTCATACATTAGGCAGCAGCACAAAGAATATTTTAGATCAGTGTCAATTGCTGGTCTGTGATAAATTCCCCCGCTGGTGTTGGTACTGTGTGTCCCCACACTATTCATGATTCATGCCTCTTATGGGCTCTCTATTGCCAACAGTGCAGGCGCTCTTAGCGATCATGAGAGGTCATGATCTCGACATGCATCTGGGTGTCTTGACCATCCAGGAGCCTTTATACATATGTGATTGCCCTCCTCTGTCACTTTCGAAACCACCGATGCACTACAGAAACTTCTTGTCCAACTCTTTCTGAGGTTTGACGCATAAACCATCCATCTTCTTGAAGTCTCACTATTTGGCCCTTTTCAAAGTCTGTCAATTTCTTCTAGCAGGCAATACCCAATCAACAGTCCTGTAAGAGAGAACACAAAAAACAGAGCTGTCAGTTAAAAAAAAAAACTGGGATGCCAGACAAAAAAAGTGTATTTAGGGTCCATTGAGACATCCGCAAGAGTTTTGCAGTCCGCAAAACACAGATACCAGACGTGTGCATTCCACATTTTGTGGACCGCACATGCTTGGCCCTGTGATTGAAATGCCTATTGTCTGCGATTACGGGCAAGGATAGGACATCCTTGATATTTTTTGCGGGGCCACGCAACAAAACTACGGATGCAGATAGCACACGGTGTGCTGTCCACACCTTTTGCGGCCCTATTGAAATAAATGGGTCTGCATCCGTTCCGCAAAATTGCAGAACAGATGCGGACCCTGAACTACAGATGTCTGAATGGACCTTTTAGTATGGCTGTAATCGTGCTGACCCAGAAAATGAAGTTGTGATGGTATTTATTGCGCAGAGTGAACGGCACACAATTTAAAATGTGAAATGTTAACAGTGGAAGTGTTTTCTATTCCAACCCCTAAAGAGTATCATTGAGTTATGTGTAGCCTAAAATTGTGCTATTAAAAGCTCCAACTTGCCCCGCAAAAAACAAGCCAACCTCCGGAAATAAAAAATGAATGTAATGATGAAAAAAATGGCAAGTCACCATGGGGTTAATTTATTTCTTTGTATCATTTATACTACATGGTTTGAACTGAACAAGCAAATCCATTTTAGCCGTTTGTGAAGCCTAAGCTGTATACCATAGTAAAATCTATTGATTATTTCTGCTCCCACATCATTTACAAAGTACTGTTCAAGTGCAGTGCTGTCATTGCTTCAAAGACAAAAGCCTCCAAGACCTCACCATCAGTAGAATAGCGCAATTTAAAGGACATTTAAAAATAGTCCACCTTTCTTCTCTGTGCTTTTCTCTTTTTTTTTATTGCCGTACAGAATAAATAAAATGACATGAATTATTCATCTTTGATGCCAGGTTCTGGGTGATAGCATTTGAAGGTCTTTATCATAGAGGTTTAAGTTGTGTTGTGTTCTGTACTGCGATTCGTTAAAATCCATAGAGTCCCAACAATGTTTCTTAATAAGTTGTGTAATGCAATCTTCTTGAAGATGACAATGATGATAACCATGTTTGAAAGACTTTGTCCGCGGTAGACAATTTTATAATGTGTTCTCAAATTAGAGAGGAAATGTGTCCTGCAATGAGGTATTATGAAATTCTGGCGACCGAGAGTGTCCCAGTATTCAAACCGCTAATGATCTATAACAGGGTTTCTCAACTCCGCTCCTCGGGACCCACCTACCGGTCAGGATTTTAAATATCCCACAGAATGAATACCTGTGGTAAGTCCTGATGCATGGACACTAATTATATCACCTGCTCAATACTAAGGTAATCCTGAAAACATGACCGGTGGGAAGGACCCGAGGACCTGGAGTTGAGATATCCTGATCTAGAAGTTACCACCTATCCAGGTATAGGTGAAAATTACATTGTCATAGCTGGAATACCCCTATTACTTTTGTTTATAAATATGAACTTCAAAGTTATGGGTCCTAGTTGTGATACAGGGAACTTTTTTCTACTGGAAACCCCATAATAGTACCATTTGTAAAACGGACACCACCGGGTAGTACTTGGTGGTCTGCTCCCCCCACATAGCAGTGAATACCTTTAGGCCTCTTTCACAGCGAACGAGTTTTCTGTCCGGATGTGATGCACATAGTAAACACGTAGCATCTGGGGACTGACTCCTGACCCATTAGTTTTTTTTTTTTATGCATCATCTTCATGAAAAATCTTAGCATGTTCTCTTGTTTTTTGCAAGATATGTTGTATTGTTTAATGGTACAATTTTGGGGTATATATAACTAATATTTGGCATTTTGCAGGGGTTTAATATTGATGGCCTAACCTCAAGGTAGGGCATCAATATCTGACTACCGATACCCCTGACGATCAGCTTTTTGAGGAGGCAGCGGCACTCCTGTGAGCGCCGTGGCCTTCTCGCAGCTTATCAAGCACAGCGCCATACATTGTATAGCGGCTGTGCTTGGTATCGCGCTTCACTCCCATATGGCTGAGCGCGATACCAAGCACAACCGTTATAAAATGTACGGTGCTGTGCTTAGTAAGCACAGAGAAGGCCATGGCGTTCACAGGAGCACCAGTGCCTTCTCAAACAGCTGATCGGCGGGGGTTTCTGCTGTTAATAGGTCATCAGTAACAAAATTGAGGAAAACCTCTTTAACAGGAACAAGCTTTTATAGGCACTGATAATTTATGATGGTGCCGCCAATTAGCCAATTTTATCGGAATGAAAGATGTACGATTATCATGAGCACATCGCAATGTGTAATTAGGGATGTGCTGCTGATAGTCACTAGAACTGAATGGGGGAAGAATGACTGCGGTAGCGATCATTCCTCCCCCATCTATTTAGCAGTAGCCTGGCCGATACAAACAGTCGCCAATTGAGTTTATCAGGCAGTGTAATAGGGCCTTTAGACTAGAACACCATAAAAAGGCAAGGCTTTAGCCTAAGGCCCTTTTGTGACCCCTGTGAAAAGATATGTCAGTTGTCACTAACGAGTGTATTTTCACTTTACTTTTTACGTTATAGGGAATATATAGCCTGTCATTTTTTTTTTCTAATCTAGACTTTTCTTATAAATATGACATGGAAATGATACAGATGTTTCAAACAATTCTAGTCATGCTGATTTTAAACAAAAGTAATTTTCTAATGATTTGTTCCCCTTAAAGGGTAAGTTCATATAGAGCTAATTTTCAACACCACAGACTTTGTGATTTCAAGGGAGATATCCCCACCTAAAGATGCCCTAAAGTTTTTGAATCTGAAGTTGATGATAATTTTTTTTTTGTTTTGTTTGTTTTTCATAAGCATGACTTAAGGTATTCAGTAATCTTTATTATGTCCAGTCTCTAAATCAAATGTTAAACTTATATTTTTTAGAAGTTTGGATTTTGCTTTCATTTTCATGTCAATCTACGGTATATATTATTATTATTATTTTTTTAAGTCCTAAAAATCTGCAGTTTTTGCATTCAGTACTAAGTCTTATAACAGTCTCATTTTCACCACAGGGAGGATTACAATAATAGCTGAAACATCTGTACAGATAATACAAGATCAGTTATTCACAATAGGTGATGGTCTCAGCATGTCTACTCCCCCTCCCTGCATGCTGACCTCTGTACAGGTCACGCACGGAACATGGCTAGAAAAACACTCCCACTGAAGTCCAGACCCTCCTGTCTGTTGTGCTAGTGGTCTAGGTAATTGCTGTAAATCATATATCTAAATGTTAATAACAACAGTTCAGACAAGATGGCAGTCACCATAGTCTTGCTTAGATAGTAGAATAAAAGCAATCTACAGTCAGAAAATAAAGAGATAAGAAAAGAACAAAAATATGTCAATATATGGTTTTAACTGGGAGAAAAATTGTACGTTGTGTTCCTTTTAAGATCCTATAGCAAAAGTTTTCTTGAGTAGGAGGTAAATTTACAACTCTCAGTAAACTTTAAATGAAAAAGTGTGCATTAATAAAATGTACAGATTAAAATAAAGTGAAGAAAAAGAAAATATTTAGACTTTGGTCATGGAATTAGTAATTTTCAGTGGGTTAATACTTGTAACAGCGGCTGCTGTACGCCGCTGTTTCCCCGCTTATCGTCGCGGTCCCGGTGACCTGTGGCCGGTACTTCCCATTTCACCACTGCGGTCCTGGGCTCTGTTCTGTAGGTGTTATTGCCTTTGAGGATCCTGCTCCACAGCTTCCACTCAGCCCTGGACACAGCTCGAGTTCGGCTGGTTTCATGTTACACTGTTCTAAGGGCGGAGCGCATCACTCCCTGGGCTGTGTGTGGGTTAGGTCAGGTAACCTCGCTGATCAACTCTGGCTCTCCTGCGTATATTTAAGTGGCTCAGTCCCCTTCCCAGATGCCTCAGTGTCAAGGTCCTTGAGTATGCGGGTTCCTGATACTCTCGTGTGCCCCTGATCTATACTTTATTCCTGGACTCTGCTTATCATCTGATCCCTGCCTGCTTGCTTTGACTCTCCAGTTGCCGATCTGTTCCTGTCCCGCCTGCCCTGACCTATTGCCTGTCTGACCTCATCCTTCGGTCCTGCACCGTTGCTCCTGGTAACGTCTCTACCCGCCTGACCAACGCTTATACTTCTGGTACCTACTTAGATATCTCCTGGTCTGCCCGGACCAGCTGCCACTGACTCAGAGATTGCTCTGGAGTACCCCAGGCAACTACCCTAACGGCTCAAGTCTATCCTCACCATCTGAAGCTCTAATGAAAACCAGGTAGTTGCTTAGACACGGCCCTCCAGAGTATAGCCAGTCAGTGGTACAGTGGGTTCATACCAGCTTTTCCGTGAAAATGCTCTTTAACCACTTCAACCCCCCTAGCTGAAACACCCTTAATGACCAGGCCACTTTTTACACTTCTGCACTACACTACTTTCACCGTTTATTGCTCGGTCATGCAACTTACCACCCAAATGAATTTTACCTTCTTTTCTTCTCACTAATAGAGCTTTCATTTGGTGGTATTTCATTGCTGCTGACATTTTTACTTTTTTTGTTATTAATCGAAATTTAACGCAAAAAAAATTAAATTTTTCACCTTCAGTTGTAAAATTTTTCCAAAAAAACGACATCCATATATAAATTTGTCGCTAAATTTATTGTTCTACATGTCTTTGATAAAAAAAAAATGTTTGGGTAAAAAAATAAATGGTTTGGGTAAAAGTTATAGCGTTTACAACTATGGTACAAAAATGTGAATTTCCGCTTTTTGAAGCAGCTCTGACTTTCTGAGCACCTGTCATGTTTCCTGAGGTTCTACAATGCCCAGACAGTAGAAAAACTCTCAAATGACCCCATTTCGGAAATTAGACACCCTAAGGTATTCGCTGATGGGCATAGTGAGTTCATAGAACTTTTTATTTTTTGTCACAAGTTAGCGGAAAATGATGAATTTTTATTTATTTTTTCCTTACAAAGTCTCATATTCCACTAACTTGTGCCAAAAAATAAAAACTTCCATGAACTCATTATGCCCATCATGAAATACCTTGGGGTGTCTTCTTTCCAAAATGGGGTCACTTGTAGGGTAGTTATACTGCCCTGGCATTTTAGGGGCCCAAATGCGTGAGAAGTAGTTTGAAATCAAAATCTGTAAAAAATGGCCGGTGAAATCCAAAAGGTGCTTTTTGGAATGTGGGCCCCTTTGCCCACCTAGGCTGGAAAAAAGTGTCACACATGTGGTATCGCCGTACTCAGGAGAAGTTGGGGAATGTGTTTTGGGGTGTCATTTTACATATACCCATGCTGGGTGAGAGAAATATCTTGGTCAAATGCCAACTTTGTACAAAAAAATGGGAAAAGTTGTCTTTTGCCGAGATATTTATCTCATCCAGCATGGGTATATGTAAAATGACACCCCAAAACACATTCCCCAACTTCTCCTGAGTATGGCGATACCACATGTGTGACACTTTTTTGCAGTCTAGATGGGCAAAGGAGCCCACATTCCAAAGAGCACCTTTCGGATTTCACCGGCCATTTTTTACAGATTTTGATTTCAAACTACTTTGCACGCATCTGTGCCCCTAAAATGCCAGGGCAGTATAACTACCCCACAAGTGACCCCATTTTGGAAAGAAGACACCCCAAGGTATTTCGTGATGGGCATAGTAAGTTCATGCAAGTTTTTATTTTTTGTCACAAGTTAGTGGAATATGAGACTTTGTAATAAAAAAATAAAAAAAATCATCATTTTCCGCTAACTTGTGACAAAATTTTTTTTTTTTCGAGGAACTCGCCATGCCCTCACGGAATACCTTGGGGTGTCTTCTTTCCAAAATGGGGTCACTTGTGGGGTAGTTATACTGCCCTGGCATTTTAGGGGCCCAAATGCGTGAGAAGTAGTTTGAAATCAAAATCTGTAAAAAATGCCCTGTGAAATCCGAAAGGTGCTCTTTGGAATGTGGGCCCCTTTACCCACCTAGGCTGCAAAAAAGTGTCACTCATGTGGTATCGCCGTACTCAGGAGAAGTTGGGGAATGTGTTTTGGGGTGTCTTTTTACATATACCCATGCTGGGTAAGAGAAATATCTTGGCAAAAGACAACTTTTTCCATTTTTTTATACAAAGTTGGCATTTGACCAAGATATTTATCTCACCCAGCATGGGTATATGTAAAATGACACCCCAAAACACATTCCCCAACTTCTCCTGAGTACGGCGATACCACATGTGTGACACTTTTTTGCAGCCTAGATGCGCAAAGAGGTCCAAATTCCTTTTAGGAGGGCATTTTTAGACATTTGGATCCCAGACTTCTTCTCACGCTTTAGGGCCCCTAAAAAGCCAGGGCAGTATAAATACCCCACACGTGACCCCATTTTGGTATTCAATGAGGGGCATGGCGAGTTCATAGAAATTAAAAATTTTTGGCACAAGTTAGCAGAATTTTTTTAAAATTTTTTTTCTTCTCTCACAAAGTCTCCCTTTCCGCTAACTTGGGAAAAAAATGTAAATTTTTCATGGACTCAATATGCCCCTCACGGAATACCTTGGGGTGTCTTCTTTCCGAAATGGGGTCACATGTGGGGTATTTATACTGCCCTGGCATTTTAGGGGCCCTAAAGCATGAGAAGAAGTCTGGAATATAAATGTCTAAAAAAAAAATTGGCATTTGAGGGGTATGGTGAGTTCATGTGAGATTTTATTTTTAGACACAAGTTAGTGGAATATGAGACTTTGTAAGAAAAAACAAACAAACAAAAAAAATCAATTTCCGCTAACTTGTGCCAATTTTTTTTTTCTGAATGGAGCCTTACAGGGGGGTGATCAATGACAGGGGGGTGATCAGGGAGTCTATATGGGGTGATCACCCCCCTGTCATTGATCACCCCCCTGTAAGGCTCTATTCAGACCTCCATATGTGTTTTGCGGATCCGATCCATGGGTGCGTGGATCCGTAAAACACATACGGACGTCTGAATGGAGCCTTACAGGGGGGTGATCAATGACAGGGGGATGATCAGGGAGTGTATATGGGGTGATCACCCCCCTGTCAGGCTCCATTCAAACGTCTGTATGTGTTTTGCGGATCCGATCCATGGATGCGTGGATCCGTAAAACACATACGGACGTCTGAATGGAGCCTTACAGGGGGGTGATCAATGACAGGGAGGTGATCAATGACAGGGGGTGATCAGGGAGTGTATATGGGGTGATGGCCCCCCTGTCATTGATCACCCCACTGTAAGGCTCCATTCAGACGTCCGTATGTGTTTTGCGGATCCGATCCATGGATGCGTGGATCCGTAAAACATATACGGATATCTGAATGGAGCCTTACAGGGGGGTGATCAATGACAGGGGGGTGATCAGGGAGTCTATATGGGGTGATCAGGGGTTCATGAGGGGTTAATAAGTGACAGGACGGGGGTGTAGTGTAGTGGTGTTTGGTGCTACTTTACAGCGCTACCTGTGTCCTCTGGTGGTCGATCCAAACAAAAGGGACCACCAGAGGACCAGGTAGCAGGTATATTAGACGCTGTTATCAAAACAGCGTCTAATATACCTGTTAGGGGTTTAAAAAAATCGCTTCTACAGCCTGCCAGCGGCGATCGCTGCTGGCAGGCTGTAGATCCTGTCTCTTACCTTGCGATCCTGTGAACGCGCGCGCCTGTGTGTGCGCGCGTTCACAGGAAGTCTCACCTCTCGCGAGATGACGCACGGATGCGTCCAGGAGGAATGAATCGACCGCCTCCCGGACGCATCCGTGCGTTATGCGGTTGGGAGGCGGTTAAAGGGATTTTCTAGGATATTCCCATTTAGCTGTTTAACTCATGTACATCTTTCCCCATGCTATTTCTTTTTCAACTTTGGACTCTTCTAACCTGTTTTCACCATGTAACCAAATCACTCCAGTTTGTTTCCATCATCCTGTTTGTTTATCCATCCAAAGACCTCCACACGAACGTGTTTTCATTCCATGTCAGTTGCGTTTTTAGTTTTTTTTTGCGGACCGCATACGGAACCATTCATTTCAATGGTTCTGGAAAAAAAACAGAAGGTTCTCCGTGTGCATTCCATTTCCGTATTTCCGTTCCGCAGAAAAATGGAACATATCCTATTATTGTCCGCATTACGGACAAGGATAGTACTGTTCTATTAGGGGACAGCTGTTCCGTTCTGCAAAATATGGAATGCACACGAATGTCATCCGTATTTTTTGCGGACCTCAAAATATATACGGTCGTGTGCAAGAGGCCAAACCCATGATGCAGTCTTCTTTGTCTGCCACAGCTCCAGCATCACCCCTAACACCCAGCTAGTTTATAGCTCCTAACACCCATCTAGTTACATAATGCACTCCCCTATCATTGCCCCTTTTACCATCCAACTAGTTTATATCTCCTCCCACCCAGCTAGTTACATAGACACTCCCCTATCATGGATGTAACATCACAGGAAGTAAGAAAGAGCTGCATGGACATGATCATGGAATTTCAATACCTGGCCATTTCATCTAACAACCCTTAAAGCAGGGGTGCACCTTGCCTTTCTGCTGCGATAAATGAACCCCCCCTCCCCCCACATGCCAATTTCTTAACCTAACCGCTTCCCTCCAGCCCTACTGGTAAAGACATACTTGGAAAACATTACATACAGAACATACAGGGTAATACAGCGCCACATACCTCTTACATCCGGTGACTTGTCCTCTGATGTCGACGTTTTCTTTCTTTATCTTCTCCATTCAGACCAGACCGCCATGATGATTTCTTCCAGCCATCGCTTGTCTCTGCAGAGTTTGACAAACAGTAATGTTAGTTTGCCACTTTTACATCCTCCTCCCCACCTTCTGAACACCCCATTCTGTCACCTCTAATACTGTGCCCACTGTGCTTTCCAATGAATGTTATACTCCAGAAATAGATAACCCCCCTGAAATTACTATTACCACACAGCTAATTCCCCCTTCAATAATTATTGGCACACAAATAACTGTCCCCAGCAAATAGTGTTCCTGAAACTTATAGTGCTGTAAACTATAGTGCTATAGTGTCCTACCAATAGTAATTTTTATTTTTGTAATAATATCCCTCAGTTTGCCCCAAGAAGTAATAATGCCCCCAGTAGTAATAATTCCCCCTATAATGTGTGCCTGTAGAAACAATGAACCCGTATAATGTTTGCCAGTAAAATAACTCCCTCTTGTATTGTGTGCCAATACAAAAAATTTTACCTTATGACGTGTGCCAGTACAAAAAAAACTATTGTAGAACAAATGTCCCCATAGTGGCCACCTCTAAGAATGTGTGCCAGTCCATAAAATTTTCCCTTATGATGTGTGCCAGTACAAAAATGCTCTCTTACAATTGTGTGCTAAGTACAAAAAATGCCCCCTTATGTGCCAGTACAAAAAAATGCTCCTTTAAAATGTGTCAGTACAGAAAACTACCTTTTAGTGCCCCTAGTAGAATGACTATCCCCATAGTGGCCCCCTTACAATGTGTGCCAGTGCAAAAGTGCTTCTTTGTACAGCTGCAATGTCCCCATAATTCTTTTTCCAGTTACAAAGTAATGACCCCCACCCCACTGTGGCCCAACAGCATGCTGACAAATAGAAATAATAAACTCAAATAGTTACCCCCACATTCTACTGTCAGTGATGCAATGCAAGACACAGACCTCTTCTACTCTGTGCCCTGAGCTCTATGCAGCCCGGTTCAGGCAGCACGATAATGACACCGGCCTCTGATGCCCTGTTGCAGCATTCAACTGTATTGCTGTCCCGAGTACAGCGATGCAGTTGATTATGTAGAGATGAGCGTTTCCACAATGGAAGCGCTCATTGCTCTGCCTCCTTCCACTGCCTTTTGCCCCTAGGTGGTGCTGCCTGAGGCAATCATCTCATTTTGCCTCATTGACTGTGCAGCATGCCTTACAGCAGTGATCAACTTGGTATGATCCTGCTGATTAAATGTCTTTTAAAAATAGGTTGCAGTGATCCCAAGAAAAAGACTTCTATTCTGCATGCAAATGAGGGCTTTAGTGCATGGAGGGGGTGGAGTCCTAACCCCTCGGTGCACCTTCGTTTCACAGGTTTGCAGTGCTTAGCCATGCATTGCCAAATCCTACATTTTCTAGGGAATGCTGTATCTGGTATCATTATAATCAGCAGGAGCAAACCTATCAGGCAATATGCATGGTTTAATATGGTTGTTCCTGCTGACAGCTGCTCTGAAATCAGAATTTATTTTTTTTTTGTCTGTATAAAGACCATATTGTTAGATAACAAGCATATACCACGCAATCATGTCTACATCTCTGATGTCGGTGCTGAATGCACACAGTCCTCAACTTTACACGCCACTGAATATGATCACATGAATGTGTGAAACTACCATTGACAGGGACACTATCTGAATGGAAAATGTGTTTTGTTTTTATTTATTCCCCCCCCCCCCCCCCGATACAAAACTTACCTGATGTACTTTAATATACCAAACTACATTCAAACTGTTTTATGTATGTAAAACTGCTGCTTTAAAGGGGTTATCTGGTTTCTGTCAAAAGCGCTCTGTTTTCCTGGCTGCAATGGTGACGACATGCAGACGACACATAACCACTGCAGCCAATCACTAACCTCATCACTGCATTGCGGAGGCCAGTGATTGTCTGCATCGGTTACTTGTTGATGTGATATCACCAATACCGCCAGAAAAGCATAGCCTTTTTGGGAGAACTGGCGTAAGTAATCATCTGTTCTTTATTACATTTGAATCCCCTGAGTTGTCAAGTATCCTCTTGAAACTGGACAAGCCCTATATTCTCTCTTGAAGCAGGTTTTTTTTATACAGAAACAGCTAACAATGATATAAAATAACAAAAGGAGTGAAATGCACAGTATTAGTTGGATAACGAAGGTTCGTACAGGGACAAGGAAAGTGTCGGACTGGAATTGGTAAAATGAGTTTTTCTCCTTTTTTGTTATTTTATAACATGTACCGTAACTGGAAAACTATGAAAATAGTTGAAAACCTGTCATGTTGGCTTGCATTTCAAGATGACATACAGTGGTGCTTGAAAGATTGTGAACCCTTCAGTATTTTATATATTTCTGCATAAGCCCTAAAACTACATCAGATTCTCACACAAATCCTAAAAGTAGATACAAATAACCAAATAAAACAAATGAGTCAAATATTTGGCTTTGTCATTTACTTATTGAGGAATATGATTGCAAGTATCACATGTCTGTGAGTGGCAAAAGTATGTGAACCTTTAGGATTAGCAGATAATTTGAAGGTGAAATTAGTCAGGTGTTTTCAGTCAATGCATTGACAATCAGATGTGCGTGAGCAACCTTGTTTTATTTAAAGAACAGGGTTTTATCAAAGTCTGATCTTCACAGTGCATTTGTGGAAGTGTACCATGTCATGAACAAAGGAGATTTCTGAGGACCTCAGAAGAAGAGTTGTTGATACTCATCAGCCTAGAAAAGGTTACTAAACCATTTCTAAAGAGTTTGGACTTCACCAATCCTCATTAAGACAGATTGTATTCAAATTGAAATTCAAGACCGTCAATACCCTCCCCAGGAATGGTTGACCAACAAAGATCATGCCAAGAGCAAGGTGTGTAATAGTCTGTGAGGTCACAAAAGAACCCAAGGTAACAGTGGATATAAAAAGTCTACACACCCCTGTTAAAATGTCAGGTTTCTATGCTGTAAAGAGAAATCATTTCAGAACTTTTTCCACCTTTTAATGTGAAAAACAACCACTCAATTGAAAAACAAACTGAAATCTTTTAGGTGGAGGGAAGAAAACTAAAAAAAACTAAAATAATGTGGTTGCATAAGTGTGCACACCCTCTTATAACTGGGGGTGTAGCTTTGTTCAGAATTAAGCAATCACATTCAAAATCCTGTTAAATAGGAGTCAGCATACACTTGCCATCATTTAAAGTGCCTCTGATTAACCCCAAATAAAGTGCAGCTGCTCTAGTTGGTCTTTCCTGAAATTTTCTTAGGCTCCATTCACACTTCTGCAATTTTGTTCCGCATTTTGCGGAACGGAATTGCGGACCCATTCATTCCTATGGGGCAGCACGATGTGCTGCCCGGACACGGAATTGCGGTGTCACGAGGGTATCGAGAACCACGCCTGACTCCGTTATACCCGGGGTCAGGAAGTCGCAGCGGTTGGCTGCACGCTCTATTTAAGATGGGGCTGTTTTCCTTATGGTAGCTTTCTGGGTTTGCTTTGCAAACCCTTTTGGCTCACTCAGGGATCCGTAGCTCCTTCTCCTCAGCTGTTCCTTGTCCAGCACTCCCAAACCTCCTTATATTCCTCTCTCACACTTCTCTGGTTGCCAGAGATAGAGCTTCCTGCCTGGACATCTATTCTGACCCACTGGAGCTGTGTTGCTGCGTTCTCGGATGGTTGTTTCAGAACGTTTCCCTCCGGATCCCTGTTGGACCCTTGTGGACTGCTGTGGTCGCCCACCTGGGTGTTTGTGTTTGTTTGTATTTGTCTGTCCTCTCCCTGGTGTTTCCCTCTTAGTGCAGTGGTGCGGACTAGCGATCCCACCGGCCCGTTCACTATCTAGGGCTCATTTCAGGGAAAGCCAGGGTTTAGGCACGTGATCGCCGCACGGGTGAGGAACCCGTCTAGGGACGTCAGGGCAGTCAGGTGCCAGCCGCTAGGTGAGTTAGGGGTCACCACCTTTCCCTCTCCCTTGGGCAGGGCTTTCCCTGTTTTCCTCCCTGTGTGATACGCCGGTCATTACATGCGGATCCGCTCTTCCGGGTCCGCAAAAAAATAGAACATGTCCTATTCTTGTCCGCATTACGGACATATTTTATTAGTTCCAGCAATGTGCGGTCCGCAAAATGCGGAATGCACATTGCCTCTTTCTGTGTTTTGCGGGTCCGCGGCCCGTGGATCCGCAAAACACGTTGCAGACGTGTGAATGGAGCCTTAGTTGCATCCACAGCAAAAGCCATGGTCCACAGAAAGCTTCCAAAGCATCAGAGGAATCTCATTGTTAAAAGGTATCAGTCAGGAGAAGGGTACAAAAGAATTTCCAAGGCATTAGATATACCATGGAACACAGTGAAGACAGTCATCATCAAGTGGAGAAAATATGGCACAACAGTGATATTACCAAGAACTGGACGTCCCTCCAAACATGATGTAAAGATGAGACGAAAACTGGTCTGGGAGGCTACCAAGAGGCCTACAGCACTATTAAATGAGCTGCAGGAATATCTGGCAAGTACTGGCTGTGTGGTACATGTGACAACAATCTCCCGTATTGTTCATTTGTCTGGGCTTCGGGGTAGAGTCGCAAGACGAAAGCCTTTTCTTACGAAGAAAAACATCCAAGCCAGACTACATTTTGTAAAAACACATCTGAAGTCTCCCAAAAGCATGTGGGAAAAGTTGTTATGGTCTGATGAAACCAAGGTTGAACTTTTTGGCCATAATTCCAAAAGATGTTTGGCGCAAAAACAACATTGCACATCACAAAAAGAGCACCATACCCACAGTGAAGCAAGGTGGTGGCAGCATCATGCTTTGGGGCTGTTTTTCTTCAGCTGGAACTAGGGCCTTAGTTAAGCTAGAGGGAATTATGAACAGTTCCAAAACCCAGTCAATATTGGCACAAAACCTTCAGGCTTCTGCTAGAAAACTGAACATGAAGAGGAACTTCATCTTTCAGCATGACAACGACCCAAAGCATACATCCAAATCAACAAAGGAATGGCTTCACCAGAAGAAGATTAAAGCTTTGGAATGGCCAAGCCAGAGCCCAGACCTGAATCCGATTGAAAATCTGTGGGGTGATCTGAAGAGGGCTGTGCACACGAGATGCCTTCGCAATCTGACAGATTTGGAGTGTTTTTGCAAAGAAGAGTGGGCGAATCTTGCAAAGTGAAAATGTGCCATGCTGATAGACTCATACCCAGAAAGACTGAGTGCTGTAATAAATTCAAAAGGTGCTTCAACAAAGTATTAGTTTAAGGGTGTGCACACTTATGCAACCATATTATTTTATTTTTATATTTTTTCTTCCCTCTACCTAAAAGATTTCAGTTTGTTTTTGAATTGAGTGGTACAGTTTATAGGTCACATTAAAGGTGGAAAAGTTCTGAAATGATTTATTATCTTTGTCTAATTTTTTTACATCACAGAAACCTGACATTTTAACAGGGGTGTGTAGACTTTTTATATCCACTGGAACTTCTAAGCAACTAAACGTTTTTCTTACATTAGCTAATGTTAATGTCTATGAGTCCACCATCAGTAAGACACTAAACAACAATGGTGTGCATGGCAGGATTGCAAGGAAAAAAAGCTGCCGCTCTCCCAGTAGCACATTACTGGCTGTCTACAGTTTGCTAAAGATCACCTGGACAACTCAGAAGGGCACTGGAGCAATGTTTTTTGGACAGATGAGACCAAAATACAAATTATTGGTTTAAATGAGAAGCATTTGGAGAATGGAAAGCACTGCATTCCTATCTGTGAAACACAGTGGTGGTAGCATAATTTTGTGGGCCTGTTTTGCTGCATCTGAACCAGGACTGCTTGCCATCATTGATGGAACAATAAATTCTGAATTATACTGGCAAATTCTAAAGGGAAATGTCAGGATATCTGTATGTGAGCTAAATCTCAAGGGAACATGGGTCATGCAGCAAGACAACGACCCTAAGCACACAAGCCATTCTGCCAAAGAGTTAAGAGTACATTTTGGAATGGCCAAAAAGGGGGGAGGGGGGGGGGGGGGGGCACCAATATAGCTAAACCTGTTTTGTATGAAGGAATGGGCTAAAATTCCTCTAAGCTGATGTGCAGGGCTAATTAACGATTATCTGAAAAGATTAGTTGCAGTTATTGCTGCAAAAGAGGGGCACACGAGATACTTAAAGCAAGGGTTCACATACTTTTTTCACTCAGTCATGTGATATTGGCATATTTTCCTCACTAAATAAATGACCAAGTCTAATATTTTTGACTTGTGTTTAATTTGGTTATCTTTATCTACTTTTAGGACTTGTGTGAAAATCTGTTGTAGGCCAAACTTATGCAGAAATATAGAAAATTCAGAAGGGTTCACAGAATTTCAAGCACCACTGCATTTGTTCATTTTCAATACTGGACTTTTATATACCGTATTTTTTTTTACCACGTACCTAGGTTTTTGGAGGGGGAAAATAAGAAAAAAATATTTTTCATCAGACCTCAGATCCCCATATCAGACCTCAGATCACACACCCATATCAGACCTCAGATCAGACACCCGTATAAGACCTCAGATTTGACCCCCCATAACAGATCCTCAGAGCAGACCCCATATCAGATCCCTATAAGACATCCTGCTTTTGGGGGGGGAAAGTGTATCTTATAAAGGGAAAGATATGGTGTATGGGTACTAGACAGTGGCAGCCGTGTTGCGCTAATGTGTTTGAGTGGCACCATCATATCCCCACATCAGGCAGTCTCTGACTGCGGCATGTGTTTTTAAGTATTGGCAGGGCTACAATAATAATTATTTCAGGCTCCCTCCTGAATTCCACTGCAGAGGAAATGTAACATCACATGGTGTCTATTCAACTAAATAGCTGTCCTGTGGCTGGGTTTGTAGAGCAACTCTCATCTTTAGTTGGTAGAGCGGGGTCCGATGCGAGAGACCCCTTTTAAGTCTTTGGCCACACGATGTGGCTGGCTGCATGGGGCCAAGGTGCACTCACTATTGGCAGCCAATGAATGCAGGATTTTGTAGTTAATTCGTGCAGCAATTGGCTGCAACAGGTGGACATGACGTGCCCATGTGTGCCCAGGCGCGCTGACTTAATTTGCTGCTCCTGGCAAACTATTAATTTGCAAAGTGAATATAATCTGGGTTAGAACCAACACACTTGGAAATCCCCCTTGCTTGTATATTGTTCATCTGAAGTTGGCTTTTCCAAGGTTATCATACATTTTTAATATTCTTTTGGCAGAGAATTGTGATTCACTTTGATTCTGTATTTAGCTGCTAAATCAATAGTTGTCTGATGTGGCCATTTGTAATACCAGGGAGAAAATAGTTTTGCTTTAAAGGGAACCTGTCATCAACTTTATGCTGCCAATACTAATAGCAGAATAAAGCAGAGACAGGCGAGTTGATTTCAGCGGTCTGTCATTTATAAGTAAGTGGTTGCCGAGAACTAACATCACAAGCATTGCAGACTGGGCCTGGAAAAGAGTCCCGGCCACCTGAGAAGAGTCCTGGTTATACATGAATTCCTGCTCTCCTGTCCACCTGCTGATGAGTGACAGGCTTCTACCTAGTTTTCTCCCTCTCTCTCTAGGAGAGAACTGCCAATCATCAGCAGATGGGTGGGAGAGCAGTAGATTATGTATAACCAGGACTCTTCTCAGGTGGCCGTGACTCTTTTCCAGGCCTGGTCTGCAATGATTATGATGCTGGTTCTCAGCAACCACTTACTATTTGCTCATGAGTGACACCGCTGAAATCAGCATTTCTGTCACTATTTTATGCTGCCCTCAGTGAGGTTAGCATAAAGTTGATGACAGGTTCCCTTTAATATCTAGAAGAAGGACAGTGGGATTTATGCTGATACATTAAGGTTACCCGTACACTTTATTTATAGCTTAGGCCTTCATCTTTTCTGTACTTGTTTCCTCTTTGAGTCATTCAGCCTTTGTTGTTGATAGCTGCAGTGCTAGATCAGCAAATATTCAGTAAAAAAACTGCTTACATTTCTATCAGGAAACCCATATACAGCATGTCAGCTTTTCCTGGCAATTTTGCACAACTGGTACAGAAGTAAGGGCTTACGATATGTTTTTGCCTGTGTTACTTCAGTTCAGGTTTCCTTTTAAATTTTCCTTTGCTGATTTTTCAAATTATTTTTCAAGACTTGTTAAAGAAAACCTGGCAGATCCTTTATGCTACAAATATTGGGAAAGTCCTGTCAATCAAGACAAGGCAGGGAGAAGACATTGGAGACCCACCCAGATTATTTTTGAACCGCTATTAAGAAGCAGATGTTGATCCGCCATTTCACTGGAACAGATTTGGCTTATGGCTACTCTTAAGGGAGTTATCTAAGTTAAAACCACTCCTCGCCCCACCACCCCATGGTCTTTACCCTGTAATCCTTAGGGCCCATTCCGACAGCCATATTCATTCATTTCAATGGGGGCATAACAAATGGCAACAGCTCACCGTGTGCTTTCCGCATCCGTGTTTCCGTTCCGCGGCTCCACGGAAAGGATAGAGCATGTCCTATTCTAGTCCACAATAGGCAAGACAAGAATAGGCAAAACACTTCGGTCGTGTGAATGAGGCCTTATACAGGGATCCGGACTCGTCTGCAGGGGAAATGCGAGGCCACTACCTCTTGGAGTAGCCCCTTTTCAAGTGACTGCTGACTGGGGTTAAGAGACATCGTTGTAGGGTACATTCTGAGGTCAGGGCAGTCAGCTGAGGATCAGAATGAAAATCAGGGAGAGGTAAGATTAGGCAGTAAAGGGTTAAATCCATTAAACAGGCAGACGTCAGTACATGGTACCCGAAAGTTACCAGCCATTGGTTTAAGTGGCAGAAGGAGCACTTACCTTACGGCTTCGAGCAGGAGCAGGCCCCAGCCTGCAAGGGAGAAGTGTAGCTATTCCAGTAGCCAGGCCTGCCGAGTAGCTGGGCCAGAGCTGCTGGGAGCGGGGAAGTAGGTGAGCACAGGGCAGATGGCAGGAGCCAACGCTTTAACAACTGCAACATTTCAGATTAAAACATATTTGTTTGTAACTAGGTAGCCTATTAGTATTTCTAGATGCCCATTTTTTGGGCAGCACTAGATTCGTAACGGGTTCCTTTTAACCACTGTATTTCAGCTCCATAATGACTGGTAATAAATTGATACTTTTTTATGTGTTTTTTGTTGTGTAAGCTGTTAGTGCTGTAGTGGACAAACCTTGGTGAGAAAATAGACACTTGGTATTCATTTGCCATGCCTACATTGTGTTTGATGTACCCAACTGTCCACCTGATATTAAAGAAAACGTGATTTCATCATATCAGGTGACCTCTTTTCTATTGCTCCATGTTCCAGTTCTAGTGCTCACGTTTCCACTGTAGGCACTTTTGGCAGTAGACGGGGAACAGCATGAGCACTCTGACCAGGCTGAAGCTATGCAGCACCATGAGCAGCATGATGCATGCTGTGATTCACTGTGTTTTCTGACAACTTTCTGTTAGCTCCAGTGTTAACTTTGTCAGTTCTTCGCCCTGCAGTAGTTCTTCTGTGGGATCGGACCAGACTGGAGTCTACGCTTCCCACGTACATAATTGAGCTTTGGGAGTTCATGATCCTGTAGCCAGTTCACAATTTGTCTTAACTTGAACCACTTTTGATAGTGCCATCCACTACATATTAGGAACACCCCACAAGACTTGCCACTTTGGACATGCCCAAACCTAGTTGTCTTTGACCCTTGTCAAAGTCTGTCAGTCCTTTTTGTGTACCTGTTCGCTTGCTGCCGAATGTATTACACATCTAGGCAGTTGTTGTTGTACTGGGATAATTAATGTTATTCGCTTACAGTGGTTGTCCCATGACAAAAATTCTACAGTTTTCAATCCAGCACCTGGATCTGAATGCTTTTTTAATTGCATTTAATACATTTTTTTGCATAGCTACTGAAAATGTGTCTGTGTAGCGTCACCTGCTCTTTTTCTTATTTCTTTGACCTGCTCCCTGAGATGGCCGCACATGCTCAATTTCATCCTTCAACTGGCTCCTGAGCTGTGATAGGGTGAGCATGGACACGCCCCCTTAGCTGCAGCAGAGAAGACACTCCCCTTGAGCTGCCAGCTTGATATCAATCTAGCAGAGCATTGAATGGGGAGATCTCTGGATCCATGTGAGGTACAGGGCTGGTTCTAGCTTTGCTAGAAAATATTGCCATATACTATATGATGTCTGATTTTTATTTTTTACATTAATCATGGGATAACCCCGTTAACCAGATAGTGGTTTTGGAGGGGATTTTCGAGGCATCTGTAAACTCCTTGTCCTTGTTTGAGTGTTTTTACTTGAATTGCTTTATAGCATCTCTGAAAGTGAAAGAGGTTTACTCATATTAAGAGTGAAACTATGGGTGGAGAGCCAAGCAGCTGTGACTGGGCATCACATACAAGTACACGACAATATATGTACGAATGAATACATATAGTACATAAACATCCTGCAGAATTTTTTTTCTCTTTATTCTTCTGATAAATGAACATCCTTTACTTTAGATGGTTGGGAAATGTAACTATAGTCTCCTTAGGAGACTTGACTAGGCAATCTTTTCTGATCGCTTCTACCATAAACTGCAAGGGCTTACAGGGCTTAACAGGCAGCTTACTACTGCAAGGTCTGGGAGCTTTGAGAAGGCCAAGGCTGCAATAGTAGCCGATTAGAACCCTGATATTTCACTGTGGGGGGCTCAGATCGGAGGACAAAGGAAACCCCATCCATATATATATATCCTCAGATGCGACGGTCACTAGTGACTGCAGCATCCAAAGGGTTAAATTACTGAGATTGGCGTTATCAGTGGTCAGTTCGAGTCAGGTGACATCTGTATTACACCGTGTGCATCTGCGACTTATCGAGCAGGCTTTGCTTGTGAGCCCAATCAATACATACCCTGCTCACCTATCATGGATATATTCATCATGGGTTGTTAAAGAGGACCTTTCACTAGAATAAAAAATCTAAACTAAGCATACAGACATGGAGAGCGGCGCCCAGGGATCTCCCTGCACTTACTGTTATACCTGGGCGCTGCTCCATTCTTCCGATTATAGGCTCCGGTATCTTCATATGTTCGGCTCAACTGGGTGGAGCCTGCCGGCGTCTCCTTCTACCAGGCTGGAGTGCTGGACAATCGCAGCGCTCAGCTCATGGCCTGAGAGAAAAAAAAAAACTCTCAGGCTATGAGCTGAGCGCTGCGATTGGCCAGCTGTACAGCCTGGTAGAAGGAGACGTCGGCAGGCTCCACCCAGTTGAGCCGAACATATGAAGATACCGGAGCCTATACCGGGAGAGCGGAGCGGCGCCCAGGGATAATAGTAAGTGCAGTGAGATCCCTGGGCGCCGCTCTCCATGTCTGTATGCTTAGTTTAGATTATTTTTATTGTAGTGAAAGGTCCTCTTTAAGTGGTTCATGAAATTCTTTGTTTGTAGGGTAAAGACAAATGGATCTTTCTGGTTTTATATAGGATGTAGTATGACACCAGTATTCTATACTTTTTCCAACACATCCAATTCAGTGGTTTGGGCTTTCCAGGTCTCAATAGGCTGTAGCTCTTAGCCCGTGCTGTATTCTGAATGAGGCACATGATGTATGGAGGGGAGATCCTGATGCATCACTCACACAGTGTTCCAGTATAAATACACTGTAGATCTCCAACAATTTCCTAATATAGTATTGTTATTGAGATGGGCCACTTTAGCACCTTAAAGGTTTGTACATACAGGGTGATGGCAAATTACAAGACTTAATTTTTGTCCTGTAGCTTAGTTAGGAGCAACAGCTGGTAGTCCATTGTTTACAATACCCTTGGTGAACCTTCTGAACTGTGCTCCTTGACCATGAAATGGTTAATTTTTGTAAGTCCTTTGCATTTGCCAACAAGATAAAGAGGGACTTCTTAAACTATTTTGCATTCAAATATGTATATATATTATTTTCTCATTGAGCTTCCCTTTACTGCTCTTCCTCTGAAAAAGCCAACCACATTGTTTGCATTTGTCTGTGGTTGAGTTGTTTTGTTTCCCCCGGTTTCTTCTATGAAAATATGCTTTCTGTTTCATTGGGTGCTACTTAAGTACCGAATGCATGGAGTATAAAACATAATCTTTAATAAATTCAGAATAAAAGACTGTTCCACATTACAAATGTATTGAATGGAGCCCAGGCACAAGTGCAGTGTACATAATCACATACTATGGTTCATAGCAATATGTTGGTATGATGAATCCAATAACTGGCAATTAGGGGTAGGCGAGCTATGTGAAGAGGGCCACTGTCCCTAGATACAACCCCAGATGCTCTAACACCCACCTTTAAAAAAGAGCAACCCCATACAGAAACCTATACCTAATACACTCTGTTAAATCCCCCACACTGTCCTAACACGTTCCCCCAACTAATTAATTGGGGGGGGGGGGGGGGGGAAATGATGAATAGGATTGCTTAGGTGGCCTGATGAAACACCATCATAGATTCAGGAAAATGGTAGCAGACACTGGGCTCAAAATGGAGCCACTAACTCGGACCTCGTGCCCATGTGGATAGTCCGGAGTGCAGCCAGTGTGCAACTGCCCAAACACATGTAGGCTTGCAGCGCCAGGAAGTTGCTACAATCACACCCACAGATGAAGTCATAGCTGAGGAAAAACCCGCCAAATGCAGTCTGCCAGAGTGGCGCTGCAGTAGCGTAGCAGAGACAAAATTCCCAGGGGATGATAGATGCATGCGCTATACAAAGGAATCGCCTACTGTAGGTTTGGTAGTGATGATGAACAAAATTCCTACTTTCTCTGCGCCACTGCGATCGGTTCATATACGGGGTCACCTTTATTGTGGGGGGTGCACTGTGCCTGAGGACATGTAAAGTCAGATCTAGGAACAGTATCCCCCCCTTTCATTATAGGTTATTGTAGTTATCATACCCATGTGTTACTTATCTCTATGCACCACTGTATGTGATTTTTGTAATTGCACTTGTACTTGTACCTGCCCCCTTTCTTTTTATAGGTTTGTAAATTGGAATAGGCTTTCATCCTGAACTTATTGCAGATTGTTTATACTCAATGCATTCAGTGATATAGCTTTGATGGTACATGATAGTGATTTGTACAGTGATATGCTGTAAGCCCTGATGAAACCATACATAATTTACATTTCTTTAGATTTTAGCACTTTTGTAGCTGAAAAGAAATCTGCAAAAGTGTATCAGTAATACCGCATAATAAAACAATTATGATTTAACTAAAGTCTCCTATTTTTCAGTAGGATGAATCCAACCGCATTCCTGTGAACTACTATTTTGCTTTTTCATTTGCTCTGCTAGTCTTGATATGTCTTCTCCATAATGTCAGATCTAACTAATGGCTGAGGCTTGTTACAGAAGTAGCCATAAAGTAAAATTGACTTGATGGAAACAAATATTTGATGTAGAAATCACCAGTTTAAGGGTCCATTCACACGTCCATGTGTGTTTTGCATTTCCGCAAAACACGGACATCGGCACATTGCTGGCACTTAATAGAAAATGCCTAATCTTGTCCGCAATTGCGGACAAGAATAGGACATGTTCTATTTTTTTCGGGAACGGAATTGCAGACCCGGAAGTGCGGCTCCGCAATTCCGGATCTGGGCAGCACATCGTGCGGCCCCATAGAAATGAATGGGTCCGCAATTCTGTTCCCGCAAAATGCGTGAATAGACCTTAGGCTACTTTCACACTTGAGGCAGAGGAATCCTGCAGACAGTTCCATCACCGGAACTGCCTGCCGGATCCAGTAAAACGTATGCCAACTGATTTGCATTTTAAGACTGATCAGGATCCTGATCCGTCTTACAAATGCATTGCAAGAACGGATCAGTCTGTCCGTTTGTCATATGGACAAACAGATCCGTTTCAACTTCTTTTCACATTTTGCAGGACGGATCCGGCATTCCGGTATTTTGAATGCATTGCTATGGAAAAAAATGCCGGGATTCAGGCAAGTCTTCAGTTTTTTGGGCCGGAGATAAAACCGTAGCATGCTGCGGTTTTATCTCCATCCTGATAGTCAAAAAGACTGAACTGAAGACATCCTGATGCATCCTGAACGGATTACTCTCCATTCAGAATGCATGGGGACTAAACAGATCAGTTCTTTTTTCGGTATAGCGCCCCAAGGACGGAACTCTATGCCGGAAAAGAATAACGCTAGTGTGAAAGTACCATAACTTAGGGTTTACACCAAACAGCGGGGTTGGGATGGGAAACTGCGAGTTGAAAATGGTGTTGTGTCCCAAGCGAAGGTAAGAGTATTCTCTATTGATAGCATATTGCTAGAGTATGCCATGATGTCATGACTGGTGGGGTTCCAATCGCGCATCCCACTGACCCTGAAAATGAAGGGGCAACATTGCTGGTGTAGTTCTACGTCTTCTTGATTATTTAGGCCCCTTTAGTCTCAGGATCAGTGGAGGTCTCAGAGGTTAGACCCTCATGATCATAAAGTGGTGGCGTTTCCTTGTGATATTCTATCACTATAAAATGGCAATAGTCTTTCAAACATTACTTAGTGACGTGATGCAAGTTTGTTATAAATACTGTACTTGAAGTATTATCTAGGCACAAGTAAATTTTACTTCATGGCTACTTATGTAACAAGTTATCAGAAATTCCCCAGTGCAGCTTTGCCCTAATATACTCTTGAATCCCTCATTAGTCTGGGGAATGTGGTGGCCAAACCCCTTGCTCACATTTCATGAACCCGTGCCAGTGCATTCCGTGAGGTGCGGCATGTTGCCCCATCTTGTTGGAAAAATCAGGAATTTTTTCTTCTTCTGGTGTTTGTTATAAAACTAGATGTCCAGGTAAATTGCACAATTCACAGTAGATATGAAGAAACCTGGGCCCACTATTCGTGTTCCTGACACTGCGCACCAAACGCTAATTTTCTGGTTGTGAAGTGGTGTTTCGGGAGTCAAATGGGGATTTTCAGCGGACCAGTACCTTGTATTCTGGGAATTCATGTGACCTGATAAATAAAACCAAGCTTCACCCCTCACAATTGGTCCAAATGTCTGTCAGCAATAATAGTCAGCAACCAAGCCCTGTAATTTACGCCTTTAGCTTTGTCAGACTCTTTCAGTTCCCGCACACACGTTATACGGTACGGTTTTAGCTTCAGACACTCACTGACGCGTCATTCCTGATACACCAACTTGCTGAGACCGTCTTCAAGTTAATTTTCGGGGGCTATTTGCAATTTGTTGAGAATTTCATGCACAACTTCAGTCGTCCTGAACAATGTAGGCTTCGGTTTCTTCATCTTTGCAGCAGAGCCAGTTTGATGCCATTTCCAAACCAGACCCTGAATACAACGTTTAGCTGTTTGTTTTTTTCCTGGGTACTTGTTGGCAAAGTTCCCGTGCGTTTTCTTTATTCGATCTGCTACGCACATAGCTTTCCACAATCACTATTCGCTGTACCATCTTTGACAGTACTCCCCCTCCTTTTAACCTAGCTCAGCGTTGCATTAGCCCTGCAATCCTAAGGAGGATTTCATACATGGCAGATTTTTGTGGAAAAAATTGCCACATATGAATACACCCTAACTAATCGCACAAGCATTTTATTTATTTTTTTATGAATTTGGGCCCCAGAAGGGCCATTCAGTGGGCTAGTGTATTGTAAATACCCAGATCTATAGTGTGTTTCCTGTTAAAGGTTTCCGTTAACAAAATAAATTTCTACTTGTGTATAAGATTAAAAAGAAAATGTAAATTTTCTGAAAAATACATGAAATGCCTGTATTACTGGTGGGATTGATGTTCAGGACACTGGTTGATGAGTTTCAGACTACTCTGGGTGAAAAGGGGCAGCTAGGAAACGTCTGTATTTTGTTGATGGGTTTTTTACTGTATTCATGAGAAATATGAGCAACTGTATTTTGTATAACTCATAGAAGCTGGAAAAAAAACATTTGGTGCTTGATGTCATTGAAGAAGAATGTATTTTGTGTTTTTTTTTTTTTTTTTCCTTGTGTGGTGTCTATAGAAGCTTAAAGGGAAGCTGTAGGAATTTTGTCTGTTTTGTTAATGTTATTGATCGAGTTTAAGGCATGGATTTAATCCAAGTAGAAAACTAGATTTTTGTACTAAAAATTTATCTTCCATTCATTGGGGGGGACATGGGTATAGCTATTGCCGCTAGGAGGCGGACACTAAGCACACAAAGTGTAAGCTCCCCCTCTTCAGCTATACCCTTCCTACAGGGACTAAGCTAAAACAGTTAGTGCAAAAGCAGTAGGAGAAGCAAGACACAAAGAAAATCACACTATGTACAAACCCAGAACCACACAGGCATGAAAAGGCCCATAACCAAAAGAATAGGTGGGAGCTGTGTCTCGCAATGAACGGAAGAGAAACCGATTTTACGGTAAGTACAAAAATCTAGTTTTCTCATCCGTATCATTGGGGAACACAGGCTTGACCATGGGACGTTACAGAGCAGTCCCCAAGGGTGGGCTTAACAAGCAACCCTCTCGTCACTCAGAGAACCGCCGTCTGCAAAACTCTATTCCCCAGAACAGCATCAGAAGACACAATAGTGTGCAATCTGTAAAACTTACAAAAAGTATGCAGAGACGACCAGGTAGCCCGCTTTGCATACCTGAAGGCCCAAAGCCCTGTGATGCACCGCCCAAAAGGCGCCCGAGCCGAATGAGCCCTCTCTGGAATCACGAACAAGGATTCCTTCCGCCGGAAAGATGCCGTCTTGGACAGATAGACTCGAATGGCTCGTACCAAATCTAGGGTGTGAAGCGACTGCTCCCGAGGATGAGACGGGTCCGGACAAAATGAGGGGAGAATAATCTCCTCATTTAGATGGAATTCTTACACCACCTTTGGCAGGAAGGAAGGACTGAACAGGGCGAAGGACCACTTTATCCTTATGGAGGATCAGGAAAGGTGACCAACATGAAAGAGCTGTGAGTTCCGACACACTACGGATGGAAGTGATTGCCACAAAAAAAAAGCCACCTTGAAAGACAGGAAGCGAAGCGACACCTGCTGCAAAGGCTCAAAGGGAGAAGACTAGAGAGCGTTGAGCACTAGTTTAAGATCCCAACTATCCAACGGATGACGGGAAGGGGGAGCAGCATGCGCCACCGCCTGCAGAAAAGTCCGAACTGCCGAAAGTGAAGCCAAATTCCGCTGAGACAGAAAGGAGAGAGCCGAAACCTGCCTTTTGAGGACTTCCAGGTCCGATGGTAGATTCAGGAAGACGATGGTTTCCTGGCCTGAATCATGGTCTGGACCACCGCATCCGAGAAACCCCACGCCTTCAGTACGGTGGCTTCAACAGCCATGCTGTTAAATGTAGCGACCCTAAATTCGGGTGGAACATGGGCCCCTGCGACAGGAGGTAATCCCGAAGAGAAGACACCAGGGTTAGTCGCCGAGAGAAGGGACTAGAGACGCGTGCCACACCCGGCACGGCCAATCAGGGACCACGAGCATGATGAGCAGTCCCTCGGCCCTGATCTTCCAGAGGAGGCATGAAATGAGAGGCAGAGGCGGAAACACGTAAAGTGAACCGACTCCACGGAAATGCCAGCGCGTCGCACGCCATGGGGTCCCTGGGCCGCGCGACGAAGTACTCTACCTTGTTGTTAAAGCAGGAGGCCATGAGATCCACATCCGGTTTCATCCACCGATCGCAGATGGACTGAAAGACCAGCGGATGAAGAGCCCACTCGCCGGGATCGAGACGCTCCCGACTGAGGAAGTCGGCCATTGAGTTCTCGACACCGGGTATGTGAACTGCCGACAGTGCCGGAACATGTTTTTCCGCCCATCTGAGAATCCGCTCCGTCTCCACCATGACTGCCGGGCTCCGTGTGCCGCCCTGGTAATTGATGTATGCCACCGCTGTGGAGTTGTCGGACTGAACCCGAACTGGACAACCCCTGAGATGGTCGGCCCAATGCCGCAGAGAGAGCTGAATCGCCCTCAACTCCAGAACATTGATTGGAAGGGAGCGTTCCTCGCGTGACCATACCCCTTCCAATGGAGAGGAAGGAACAAGCGGCCCGACTTCACCATTGGAGAGACCAGCTACCACCTGAGGGCCCGGCGGACTGGGACAGGGAGACGCATGAGCCGATCCAGGGAGGCTGGAGAACTGTCCCAGCTGGACATAATGGCTCGCTAAAGCGTTCTCGTATGGAACTGAGCATAGGGAACAGCTTCAAAAGCAGAGATCTGACCCAGAGCCCACATGCCGCGGTGAATGGGAACAGGACCTGGCCGCAACAAGGTGAGAATCTGAAGACGAAGAGCGAACAGCTTTTCCGGAGGCAAGAACACCTTGGCCTGCAATGTGTTTCGAGCACCATGCCCAGATAAGTCAACCACTGCAATGGATAAAGACAAGACTTCTGCCTGTTCTGGATCCATCTGAAGCGTTCCAGGGTATCCATAACTATATAACTATGCTCAGGCTGTCCGCTGTCTCCCAGAATGACGGACCCTTCACCAGGATATCGTCTAAGTAAGGGATCGCCACGATCCCCCTGGCATGGAGCAGGGTCATGACTGCTGGCAGAATCTTCGTAAAGACCAGGGGAGCCGTGGCCAGGCCGAACGGTAGGGCTACAAAGTACAAACTGGAAGTGAAAAGGACCCACTGCGAACCGGAGAAATCTCTGATGACTGATGCAGATGGGCACATGAAGATAAGCATCTTTGATGTCTATCGAGGACAGGTACTCCCCTGGTTCTATGGACGCAACGACCGACCTCAGGGAGTCCATCCGTAAACTGCGGATGCGAAGGAAGCAGTTGAGTGCCTTGAGGTCCAGAACGGGACAGACCGCCCCCCAAAAAAGGATCTTGCGCAGGAACCGAACAACCACCCCCTGCCGCAGCAATGTACGTACAGTAGCAGACCCCACGGAATCCAGAGCCTCTATTAACCGCGGCCCTGAACCTTGTGCTGCGCCGATCAGGAGACCTCTCTGTGCGAGAATTGCGCAAACGCCGTCAAGAGAGCAGCATATGTGCCCCTGACGCTGCATGCCAGCACTGGAAAACAGACGCCCCCAGAACAGTGCAGGTACATGTTACAGGGCGACAGCACCACCACTCTACATAACGCCCAGCAGAGACCTACTGGAGGGACCCAGCCTCGTAGGGACCAGGAACTTGGGGAGGGGAGAGTATTGAAAGGGGGAGCACTTTGTGTGCTTAGTGTCCACCTCCTAGCGGCAACAGCTATACCCATATTCAAGCCTGTGTACCCCAATGATACGGATGAAAAAACAATTTATGGAATAGCAGTCTATGCAAGTTTAGGTTTGTTGAACTTGATAAGGATTTATGATAACAAAACCGTTAATGTAATGTGACCCACTGCTTCTTGAGTAGTTGAGAATTGGATGGGCAGCCAGTGACAATGGAGAATCCATGCATCCCATGAGACCTCATGCAAGTGGGTCCTAGTTTCTGTCAATTTGGTCATTAAAGGGTATCTGTCAGCTCCAAAACACCCCCCAAACTAGAGTAAGCAGTGTATAGTATAGATGACACCAAGTCTGATTATGTCATTTTTCTTTATACTAACTTCTATTCCAGCACTGCTCCAACACAGCGGCAGTAAAATGCATTAAAAGGACTCCTGCATCATGTGCATGAGTACAGGAGTCCTCTCAATGCATTTTACTGCTGGTTTGTCTGAGCACAGTGTCTGCATGTAAGTGAGTATTAAGATAAAAATTACAGGACCGGACTCTGCGTCACTTACAGTATACACCACTTACTCTAGTTCGAGGGGTGTTTCAGAGATGACAGATTCCCTCAAAGATTGGAATATCTGCAGTGTTAATAGGATTTTGCTTCTGATGGTTGACACTTCATATGATGATGTGCTACACCACTAACCATGAGTTATCACCGTAGATACAGTTTGTCCCGGTCTGAATACTGCTCTGTGTACTTGTGGATATTATAAAGTTTATTGTATTTTAAGCATTATTTTCTGTTATATCTTTTGCAGAAAGAGCTATCCGGCCATAAGAATATTGTTGGATATTTAGACTGTGCAATTAACTCGGCTAGTGATAACGTTTGGGAGATCCTTATCCTCATGGAGTACTGCAGAGGTGAGCATGAACTACTGTGGAGCGTCAATGTACATGTCTCAACTCTCTCTTATTCAATATATCTTTAGTCATGGAGCACTGACATCTCTCCCAGCTTTGTATGTGTGATTATACATCATTGTCCCTATCTGAAGCATGCACATGCACATGCTAGTAAATACACACGTGTGGCTTGGAAGGAGAGTACCTAGGAGAATCGTACATAGGTAGAGGCATAAAAAGACTCAATTCATTGGTTGTGCTGTTCAGAGCCTGTATATATCATAATAGTAATACTAGTAGTAGTAGCAGCATTAGTAGTAGTATCAATAGTAATAGAGTTATTTATTGATACTTTTATTAGTAGTAGTAATAGTAGAGGTGGTAGTATAATTTTATTATGAGTAGTGTTAGTATATTTTTTATTATTAGTCATAATGGTGGTAGTATTGTAATTTTATTATCATTATTAGTGGTATTGTTATGATTATGATTATTATTATTATTAGTAGTAGTAGTAGTGGTGGCAGCATTATATAATTTTATTTGTAGTAGTAATATTGTGATGATGATGATAACTAGTATTAATAGTAGTGGTAATATTATGAAGATTACTTTTATTATTGGTGGTGGTAGCATTATATTTTAATATTATTAGTAGTAATATTGTTATGATTATGATGACTAGTATTATTAGTAGTAGTAGTAATGGTAATATAATTTTATTATTAGTACTATTGTTATGATTATGACTTATTATCAGTACTAGTAGCAGAAGTAGTTATAGAATTATTATTATTGTCTTTATTATCATTATTAATTTCCTTTAATAATGCACTCACATAACCCCTGACACTAATGTTCACAATGTGATTCTCCTATCGCACACGTTAGGACAGATTTCATAAGAAGTCATTAGATAAAGTATGGGTTTGGCATGTGGGTGGAAATAGGAGTACCTGGAGGAATATGTAACCTCCTGCAGATTCCAAGTTGCTGCATCGATTATCATTACATTATGTATTGTTACCTTTCCTTTTCCCTTGTGTACAAGAGAAGCATATTTACCTGCTACAAACGCATACTTTTTCTATTAATATTGGATGTATCCATTTATAATTTGGACATGCACAGAAGCATACATGCTAATAATATGTGCATATCCAGTATGGCAACAAGTTCCTTCATTGCTTATAAAATGTATCGGCTGCTCTGATGTTAGAGTTTACATGACAACTTGTGGATGGTGAAACGATTTGCCTGGTTCACAAAACTGTGGGGAAAACTGACCAGCGCTGTGAATGTGATTTGGGTATTATTCTAACGTATTCTGCAGCACTTGCCGCTGTTTTGACCCCTTATTACTTATAGTGGTAAACCACCCCTATTACAACTGAAGCCATAACACATAGGAGAAGTGCTGCAGGGAACGCCACCAATCCCCAGATTGAAAGAGTCCTTTGCAGGTTTTCCCTGCACATGGATAATTGGGTCCATCAGAGACTAAAAAGCCATTCCCTGCTTTGATTGATAAGATTCCTGAACACGGTGTACAATATTCCAGGAGTACAATATTGATGATCTATCCTCAGCATAGGTCATCAATATTATTCTAACCTCAGCCCCCACCGATCTGATATTGATGACCTAATTTGATGATAGGTCGTCATTATTGTACTCCCAGTAAACCCCTTTTAATAGAGTATCTGAAATAGGTTTTCCAATCCAAATAGTGCCTGTCTTTTTTAGCCAGTGGTGGAGAAACTACTATTAACTGTTTAACTCCTAACAGCTCCAGTACATGCTGATGAGTCCTGATATTTATCAGCTCCTGGCTCTCCCCGTCTCCACTGCTGCTGATTGACAGATTTTTTTCCAAATGAAATCAGCAGCAGATAGGTGGGGAGAGACGGGAGCTTATGGATATCAGGACTCCTCAGCATGCACTGGAGCTGTTTAATGACCCAGCATTTTCCTAGTAGGATCTGTCACTAGATTATGCTGTCCTTAGGACACCATAAAACTAGCGATGGCTTCTCTTTAACCAAGGAAAAGCCCTAGGCATTCAACCAGATATCATATCAGGGTATGTAATATGTATTTCAGTGCAGAATGCACACATCTTCTATGACGAAATAGAAGTGAAATAGACCCAAAAAACGAGTTTCCTCAATTTCAATGGCAAATACGTATAAGCATACACACCTTTACAGCGCTGATTTGAAATCTGCATGGCGTACAAATAATCGCGTCATCTCTTCTTGACATGGTTTTGAGGGCCTTGTTTTCCTAATTAATGGGAGGCAGAAACAGATGTCAAAATGCACTGAAAATTTTAAAAATCCACTAGAAAACTCATGAATTTCTGGCACTGATTTTTCTTTTTTAATAAATCTTTATTTAAGTAGTATTATAAAGACATGTTTGTACATGAAGCCATACACGAGAAACATAAACATTGTCTAACAAAGAACGAAGACATGTGAAAATGGGGTATGCGTGCATATCAAGCATAAAGAGAGCATATACATGAACTTGTACCCTATGGAACCCATGTGGCATAAAACGCCAATGATCCCTGGAGTGTGCATATATGCAAAATGATGTAAGAAAGAGTGAGCACTATATTGAGACCAGACTGCCAAACATAAACACAATCAGTGTGAGTAAGACTTATACCACTTTAACCACATAGATAGATAGAAATTTATCATGTGATATTGTGATAATGTTGTCCAACTACTCAGTTCTTCCATTCTATAAATTTCCTGCGTTTTCACAACCCAATCAGTGATCGAAGGCGTCTGTTCACTGAGCCAGAATTTAAGTATTAATAATTTGGCAGCCATAATAAGCATTGGGGGAAGGAGCACTTTCTTTTTTTTTTTTTTTTTTTTTTCTCTCTCAAGTTTTGCATAATCCAACATACACATACAAAATGTGAATCAGACAAATTAAGGAATGCCATATACAAAGACGATTCTGACAAGCATTGCAAAAAGCAACATATACATCGTATATATCCCCTATAACAAGAAACCCCCCCACCCACCCCAACATAACCAGAGCAGGTAATAATAATAATAAAGTCCATATGTGGTCTCCTCCTAGAAAAAAAAATAGACATACAAAGCAGTAAGCGTAATACCCATTGTCAGTAGTATGACCCATTCAGTCAGCTCCGGGGTGTCAACACCACAAATCCCAATTTGAAGACAGCAGGGAGCATCAACATCAAGGGAAAGTGCATGTATTATTGTAAGTATCGCATCCACTAAACACCTATACATCCAGGCCCATTATATTGATAGAGCACCAAGTACCTTGCTAATCCGTAGTCCCAGTACCCTACTCCATCCAACAGTTGTACCAGCATCGACACTTTCTCCACCATCCAAAGCCACATCCGCACCCACCAAACACCAAGGTTAAATGGATCGTAAGATCCCCCTGGTAAGTGCCAGCCATGGGCTACAGCACCCTGAGTTGTCGATCCATGCACCCCATATAGCTTCAAACTTAGACAAACTGTTCCTTTTTTAGATAGACCCCTCTCTCCAAACGAACAATCACATTCAGTCTCTTCACATATTCCGATACCATGGGAGGCGTTGGTTGCATCAATTTTGCCGCTAACGTTTTGCGCGCTTGATACAGCATTCTATTAATACCAATGGTGATAACCACTTGTAGATCTTCCACCGGCAGATTTCCCAACAGGCACATCCTGGGATCGGGAACAAGACATGTGCTGTATACTTTATTAATTAGTTGCACCACCTCTGTCCAATAGGCTGATAATAAAGGACATGCCCAAAGCATATGAAACAAATCTGCCTCTGCTAAGAAGCAATTTCTTAAGCGGGCAATCATGCTCCGGTTTATTAAGTAAAACTAGAGATGGGTTGAGCGTAATGGACGAGGAGCATATCTGATTGATAGCATTTGTAATTTTCCCCCAAAATATAGAGATACGTGGGCATTCCCACCATATGTGGAGCATGGAACTTTGGGCTCCATGACATCTTCAGCAATTCACAGGAACAGATGGGGTCTTTCTCCCAGTGTATGAGGAAGGTGGGTTTAATTGTAGCATAATTTTACAATATATTTTTATAGAACAAAGAAATGAGTACTTTACTCTGTGTTTTAGATTCTAACAGTGCCTTAAACCAGGATTGAGACCTCTGTGGCCTCTGGTCTCTAGGAAATGAGGACATACCCTATAGAAATGTTTATAATGGTTCACAGACCATAGTTTAGTGCAATAAGAATCCATGATCTTTTCCAGAGGGGGAATTAAATTACCCGCTAGTCAATCTTTAATTGGGACATTGCCTAATGTGGACCAAATCCCTAAGTCATCTTTGTAATCAAACCACATCAGGTAAGGGAGGAGTTTGGCAGGAGTGATAGAAGGAGAATCGAGTAGTTGTAAAGGGGTGGCTAGAGTTTGCCATATGTTTAACACCCCTTTAAATAGAGGGTGAATTGTCAAGCTTGTTTGGGGTTTGATGGGAGTTTTCCAAAGATTGGATATCTCAGATGGCGGAAGAAGCAGGGAAGCTATGTGTACACCTAGTTTGTTAGTATGAGGGTTGAGTAGTTCTATGTGTAGGCATAGTTGGATCGCTCTATAATATGTTGTGATGAAGCCACCCATACTCTTAGGCAAAGACAGGAGTTTGTAAGATAGACGTGGGCGAGAATTTTTCCAAACGAATGCTGAAAAGAGTTTTTTGATGGAGTCCAGAAAGCTAGATGGGACGTACTGATATTTCTTGGTTATTTTTCTTTGATTATGTAAAAAGCATCATGTGAACATACCCTTATATAGCACATGGAAAGCAAGTATCAGTGAAGAGCTATTCATTTGCCCACCATTAGCATGCGCTCATCATCTTTCCAGTATTATGCCTTCTGTACACATCTTTTTCTGGGAATTCAGTGCAATCATCCCACTTCTGTGCACTGATGTTTGTTATGCCTGTCTCATCCATAGCCAAGCACAGATAAAGCTTTCACACCACGTAAAATGCACCTTTCAAAATAAAACCTTTTTAGAAGAGCCCTTTATTGAAATCCCCGAGACTCTTAACTACACGTCGGTGCTTTGCATTTTTATGTAGGTGTGTTAGATGAGAACCAGGGCGACAGCAAGAGATATTAAAGTGTGAACCAGCCTTTAAATTCTTGACTGATGAACTGTTTCTGAAATGACAAATCCACTCAGTATCTCTAAGCTGTGAGGCGTCTTAGAGGACTGAATGATAATAAGCTTGAAATCTTAATATGCTGCAGGGGTTTTTAACTATTTCCTGACTGCACATAAACAGTGTACGTCAAGTCAAGGCACATGAACTGACCAAGTATTCCACAGATTAACTGAATTGTTATTCCTTTTACATGGTTGGATAAATTGCCTGATTGAGCGCCGATTGACGATATAGCAAGTCGGTCGGTTCTCGTTTACTTTCATTTATTTATTACAACAATTATTGGTCTTTTTACTGTACAGTTGTTGGCATCCTTCATGCAGTATTTGTCATTGCTGTATACAGGAACATTCTCCTAATGGCCGATCCTCTTATTAATTCTCCTTAAAAGGGTTTCCCGCCTTATTCTTACTGATGATCTATCTAGGGATGAGCGAATCAACTTCGGATGAAACATCCGAAGTCGGTTCGCATAAAACTTTGTTCCAATACTGTACTGAGCTCCTGTACAGAGCTCCTTAGAATGTACTGGCTCCAATGATCCGAAGTTATTGCTTCGCGAAGTCTCGCGAGACTTCGGGTAATAACTTCATAAATTAATTTGTACTGTAAAAAAATCATTTCCTGAACTGGGGTTAGATTCGAAGTGGTACCTTGGAAACGAACCAGAGTTCGGGAAAAAATGTTTTACAATAACTTCAGCTCATCGAAGCCAATACATTCTAATACTGTATGGAGCTCCGTACAGTATTAGAACGAAGTTTTATGTGAATCGATTTCGGATGTTTCATCCAAAGTCGATTCGTCATCCCTAAATCTATCCTTTGCATAGGTCATCAGCATCTTATTAGTGGGGGTCGGACACCCAGGATCCCCGCCAATCAGCTGAGAGAGAGGGCAGCAGTGCGCGCAGTAGCTCCGCTGCCTTCTTGCTGCTTCCTGCAGGCCAGTGACTCCACGACTATGTCGCATGGCCTGGATGCATCTCAGCCCCATTCGATTAAATGGGGCTGAGCTGCAGTCAAGCCACTTGACATAGTGACTTGTGACAACAGTGGGGATGAGCTGCAATACCATGCACAGCCACAATGCAATAAATGACATTGTTCTTGGTAAGCTGCAAGGAGGCTGCAGTGCTAGCCTGAGGGTAGGCCATCTATATGAAAATCCCAGAGAACCATTTAATTAGAATATTTGTTTATGAGTGAGAATTGTTAAGGTAATTGTTAAGGCAAATGTATTTCCTAATAATTTGGACCATGGTCAATATATTTCAAATGAGACGCTGTGGCTAAAGATCCATTTATGAAGAATGATTTCAACCCTTTTCAGACAAAATTGCCCTGTGTAAATGAATTAAACAAATAATAAGAATATTTAATATTGTATTTTTATTATATGCATGGAAGTTTATTGTTTTGCTTATTAGATGTAACAGGTCTTAACAGATGGAACAATATTGCCCCTGGACGATTTCAATTTGAAGATTGTACTGTGTAAATTGGCCTCATCTCCTATTAGTTTAATATATCGCTCTATATCCTAATAGTTATATCATATTCCGCAGCACTTTACAATTAGATTTCATCTGTACATGTATCATCTATCTATCTATCTATCTATCTATCTGTCTGTCTGTCTGTCATCTCTGGTGTCTATCTGCCTCTCTCTTATTCCTATCGACCTATCTCTCATCTCTATCTGTCTGCGTGCATGTCTGTCTGTCCCACAGTACATTTTGCACTTGGTGAATTATCACTAAAACGGTGAATTAAACGTCTACTTTGCGTCACCAGCTGGACAAGTTGTGAACCAAATGAACCAGAGGCTGCAGTCAGGATTTTCAGAAGCGGAGGTCTTGAGGATATTCTGTGACTCATGTGAAGCGGTGGCCAGACTTCATCAGTGCAAAACTCCAATAGTCCATCGGGATCTAAAGGTCAGAATCCTTTCATTAACCCTGCTCAGGCAATAACTTATTTATTACACATATTTTGACAAGTGAACCATAAATGACAGTGAATTTTACAAATGTCCACTTAAAGAGGACCTTTCACTTGTATAAACTATGTGAACTGAGTATGCTGCCATATAGAGCGGCGCCCGGGGATCTCACAGCACTTACTATTATCCCTGGGCGCAACTCCGTTCTCCCGCTGTGCCCGCCGGTATCTCCGCTCACTAAGTTATAGTAGGCGGTGTCTGCCCTTGTTCTGCTGGGCGTCTCCTTCTCCTAGGCTGCAGCGCTGGCCAATCGCAGCGCACAGCTCACAGCCTGGGAGGTTTTTTTCTCCCAGGCTGTGAGCTGTGCGCTGCGATTGGCCAGCGCTGCAGCCTAGGAGAAGGAGACGCCCACAGGACAAGGGAAGACCCGACTACTATAACTTAAGAAGCAAAGGTACCGGAGCCTATAACGGTAGAACGGAGCGGCGCCCGGGGATAATAGTAAGTGCTGTGAGATCCCCGGGCGCCGCTTTATATGGCAGCATACTCAGTTCACATAGTTTATACAAGTGAAAGGTCCTCTTTAATAATGATCACCTGGAAATTTTCAAGAAGATTTAACTAGCCACCTCTTGGATAGTTTATCTTCTGTCATGTTAGTTTTTTCTTCTTCTTTTTATTTTCATTTTTTTATAACAAGGCAACCTGTTCTATCCTTCTGACATAGCATAGCCCCTTAACATGGTGATGTGAACAGGGGGCTAATATGTTATATATTCACTTGTGAAATTCCTATAGAGATAAACAGTAAACGTCCTTTAGCCAGTGTGGGGATTCGCTCTGGTAGGCAGGTTAGCGGACACAGTATAGCGGCAACAACAAAGTCTTTGAATTAAACAGTTCAATGTTTATTCACACATTAAGTAAATGACAAAACAAAAAGTCAGCTTTAAGGAAAACAGTCACCTTGTGATTCTGGTGTTTGTTCACACCATGCAGCAAAGAAGAAGTTCTTGGACAAAGCCGAATCCACCTGTTTTCACACCAACAAGGTAGCAGGCCTTAATCCAGGCCCAAACTCCCGGGTCCCAACACAGAGACTGACAGAGCTCCACTGTCAGAGAGGAGTAATCCACTCACAGCTGACACTACTGGCTGTTTTTTTTTTATAGGCCAGTGAAAACCTGGCCTGGAACATGGGGAGTAGTCACTTTGGCTACTCCCAGTAAGAGCCGTCCCGGATCAGCTATACAGCCATACTAAAATAGAAAAGTGTCCATCGGCATTAGCTGCCGCTAACACCTGAAAATACGGCTCTTACTTCACTGAGGCCAGGAACCTCGGTGACACATACCTTCCGTCAACGACGGACCCTTGCACCTTCCTACATACCTCCCCCCTTGGTTCAACCCTGAGAAGGTGAACACTTGCCAGACAGTGTACTCGGGACAGGGTATCTGCGTTTCCCTGTAGGCGGCCTGCCCTGTGTTCCACTGAGAACTTGAAGTTCTGTATTGACAAGAACCATCTGGTGACCCGAGCATTCCTGTCTTTGGCCTGGCTCATCCACGAGAGGGGAGTGGTCGGTCGCCAAACTGAACTTTCTCCCCAACACATAATAGCGGAGAGTCTCGAGTGCCCATTTGATGGCCAGGCCCTCTCTCTCCACTATACTGTACCTAGTCTCGGGTGGGGTGAGTTTGCAGTTCAGGAAACAACGGGATGTTCCTCCCCATTGATTTCCTGAGAGAGTACAGCTCAGAGGCCTACTTCAGAGGCATCGGTCTGTACCACAAACTCCCTCTTGAATGTCGGGCGTCACCAAAACCGGTGACCCGCACAGGACCAACTTCAACGCGGAAAAAGCCTCTTCCGCCTTGTCATTCCAGCGGACCATCACGGCCTTCCATCCCTTCAAGAGCCCTGTCAACGGAGCCGCTAAAGTGGCAAAATGGGGAACGGAACCTCATATAATAGTACATGGTTTGTAGAGAGAATCTAAATCGCACATCCTCATTCCTATACTTATGACTACTGTACGTGATTTGCAGCATTTCTATTGATAAACCATGGCTATACAGCGCTGGTATCAAACATTTGCTGTGCACTATTAAGAGGCATTAGTATACAGTTTGATCAAAGAGCATAGGCCCACTTACCACGACAAGGTTGCCTCTTGTTAAGTGGGAACCTACTCTAACCATAGCGCAGTGCCGTGCGGCGACCACCGCGTCTCCACACTGCTCCAGCAGGCAATGGGATCCAGCAGCCACACAGCTACCCCGCTATACGGCGGAGCCACCTAGGCCTCGGATCCCACAACTCCACCAACACAGCACAGAAACAGCGACGGCCACCGTCCAGCGCCGCGTGTGAACTGGTGCTAAGGGATCACCTGTTCACAGCTTCTCAGGAACTCCAACTGAGATGTGGTAGGAATTAAACCCCTCATATACTCATAAACTCATATAATAGTACTCCAGGTATTTAGTCTCCTCTAACCCTATCGTGCGTTTCTTTGGGTTAGTGGTCAGTTTAGCTTTCTTAGGGGAGTCCACTACAGCCTGCACTTTGGGTAGATTACTTTCTCAGTCGGTACTGTGGATGACAATATCGTCCAGGTAAGCCGACGCGTACCTACGATGTGGACGGAGTACAATGTCCATGAGTCATTGGAACGTGGCGGGGGCACCATGCAGACCAAAGGATAACATTTTATACTGATACAGCCCCTCAGATGTGAAAAAGGCAGTTTTCTCTTTGGCAGCCTCCGTTAAGTGCACCTGCCAGTACCCTTCGTGAGGTCCAAAACAGAAAAATATCGGGCTTGTCCTAACCTCATGTACACTTTGTCTATATGTTTAAGTGGGAAAATTGACCCGCTGTGTGGATTTTAATCAGCAACATGTAAATTGTTTGTGTTATTCTATATATACTGTGTGTGTGTGTGTGTATATATATATATATATATATTTATTAGGCAGACAGCAGGAATTATATCGGAGGGAGTGTATTCTCTCGCCCGGAAAGCTAAGCTGGGCGAGATATTAAAAGCCAGGTAATGTTGTTTTGTTCAAGAGCCTAGTTGCTGAACTGTTGGGAAATGGTAAAATCAGGGCCGGCTTGGTTGGAGTGGTGAATAGGTGGTGGCGGGATTCACCACTCCCACTCCCACTCCATTAGGGTACTTTCACACTAGCGTTTTTCTTTTCCGGCATAGAGTTCCGTCCTAGGGGCTCTATACCGGAAAAGAACTGATCAGGCATATCCCCATGCATTCTGAATGGAGAGTAATCCATTCAGGATGCATCAGGATGTCTTCAGTTCAGTCATTTTGACTGATCAGGCAAAAGATAAAACCGCAGCATGCTATGGTTTTATCTCCAGCGAAAAAAGACTTGCCTGAATACCGGATCAGGCATTTTTTTTTCCATAGCAATGTATTAGTGCCGGATTCGGCATTCAAAATACCGGAATGCTGGATCCGTCCTTCTGCGCAGACCGAAAAAAAGGTGTAAAAAAATAAATGCCGGATCCATTTCAGGCATTTTTTGCTGGATCCGGCAGGCAGTTCCGGCGACAGAACTGCTTGCCGGATCACTCTGCCGCAAATGTGAAAGTAGCCTAATTACAGAGAGTGGGGGAGACTCAGCCCGTTCAGCTGAGGAAAGAGTCCCTCATTACAGGTACATAAAAGTCTGAGGGAACCAGCAGTGTCTCTGGAAACAACCCAGCTGAGAGACACCAGCAGTCTACAGGCTGGTAACAGAGCCGAGTGTTACCATACCCTGGGAGCGTGAGGCAGAGGCCTTAGTCATTATACCAGCCGAGCCAGGTAAATGTATTTTGGTTTTATTTCTGTTGTCTTGCTGAATCCCTGTGGAGCTGAAATAAATCTCTGTTACTGCATTGGGACTGTTGTGTCTGTGTCACCACCACACTGCCCTACCTCATTTCAGAACATTACAATATATATATATATATATATATATATATATATATTTGTTAAAATAAACAGAAAATCCACACCAACATCTGCACCAAAAACTGCATAAAAACTAAACAAAAACAGTGATAAATAGTACAAATATGATTTTTTTTTATGTGGTTTTGATGCAGATTTTCTGCGTACAAATACGCAACGTGAGCAGGTACCCTAACAGTCCATGCTTAAAAATGAGATTTAAAAAAAAATATATATATTTTTTCCCTTAAATATAATATTGCAAGAAATATTTAATGTGTTAATTGAAAGAGGACCTTTCACCAGAATAAAAAATCTAAACTAACGATACAGACATGGAGAGCGGTGCCCAGGGATCTCCCCTGCACTTACTGTTATACCTGGGTGCCGCTCCGTTCTCCCGGTATAGCCTCCGGTATCTTCATATGTTAGGCTCGACCCAGTGGAACCTGCCGGAGTCTCCTTCTCCCATGCTGTAGCGCTGGCCAATCGCAGCGCTCATCTCATAGCCTGAGAGAAAAAAAAAGCCTCAAGTAGGTGCAGGGAGATCCCTGGGCGCCGCTCTCCATGTCTGTATAGTTAGTTTAGATTTTGTATTCTAGTGAAAGGTCCTCTTGAAGTTCCCTTGTGTATTGTATGCATAGAAATATAATTACATGCACTGGATGTAATTTTAATTGCAAACCAATTATCTTCCTGATCCAGAATCATATAAGCCATCTTTTTCTTTCCATTTAAGGTTGAGAACATTTTGTTAAATGACAATGGAAATTATGTGCTGTGTGACTTCGGTAGTGCAACAAACAGATTTCTCAACCCACAAAAAGATGGAGTAAACATAGTGGAAGAGGAAATTAAAAAGTGAGTAAGAAGTTCTTAAATGTTCCTGATATTGCTTGCTTGCACTTAAAGGGAACCTGTCACCCAAAAATCGCCTATTAAGCTGTTTACAGTACCTTATAGTGCTGTATAGTCGTTTCCTGATGCACTTTTTGTTAGTTTTGCAGCATGTATGCTCAGTCAGAAATCGATGTTATATTCAGCTGCTGCCCCGTGCTTCAAGTCAGGCTTGAAGTCACGGGGGCAGCGGCCTCGGCGTCTTACATGGCCCTCTCCCCGCCCCCTGCCTCTGTGACTGACAGCCGAAATCCGATTCCGGGACCGCGCTCAACGGCCGCATGCGCAGTAAAGGGCGGCAGGAGCGCGGTCCCGGCTGCCGCGCGTACTACGCGCCGTCTTACTTTCGCCGCACTGCGCATGCGCCCGACATCCTGTATCAAACGCGCCCGCGCCCAGATGCCGGGCGCGGGCGCGTTTGATACAGGATGTCGGGCGCATGCGCAGTGCGGCGAAAGTAAGACGGCGCGTAGTACGCGCGGCAGCCGGGACCGCGCTCCTGCCGCCCTTTACTGGGCATGCGGCCGTTGAGCGCGGTCCCGGAATCGGATTTCGGCTGTCAGTCACAGAGGCAGGGGGCGGGGAGAGGGCCATGTAAGACGCCGAGGCCGCTGCCCCCGTGACTTCATACCTGACTTGAAGCACGGGGCAGCAGCTGAATATAACATCGATTTCTGACTGAGCATACATGCTGCAAAACTAACAAAAAGTGCATCAGGAAACGACTATACAGCACTATAAGGTACTGTAAACAGCTTAATAGGCGATTTTTGGGTGACAGGTTCCCTTTAATTACTATTCTTCTTAAATAAATAGTAAATGTAATATATATACCATAATACACATCTACTCTCATAGATTATTCAAACTCTTCCGTCTTGCTAAGACAGAATGGCAATTGGACCATGCTAGTCTAACACCTTCTGTTAACTTAAGGTATTTCGACCACGCTCCTCCAATCTCAGTGCTGGGAGTTTACCGGTACTTTATGTGGTAATAACTAGGGATGAGCGAATCTACTTCGGATGAAACATCCAAAGTCGATTTGCATAAAACTTTGTTCTAATACTGTACGGAACAGGAGCTCCATACAGTATTTAGGAAGTATTGGCTCTAATGAGCTGAAGTTATTGCTTCGCGAAGTCTTCGCGCAATAACTTTATAAATTAATTAGTACTGTAAAAAATTTATTGAATAGGCTGATGTGGTTTGAGTGCTTGCCCATTTCCAAATACATACTGTAAAAAAAACATTTCCCGAACTCGGGTTTGGTTCTAAGTGGCACGGTTTTATTTTTTTTACAGTGTTCACTAAATAGGTTAGATCACGTGATATTTTTATAGAGCAGGTACATATGACTTTTTGATCACTTGGTATTACACTTTTTGTGATCAAAGGTGACAAAAAAATCTTTTTTAGCACAATTTTTATTATATATTTTTTTTACAGTGTTGACCAGACGGGGTGAATCACATGATACTTTTATAGAGCAGGTTTTTCCGCACGCACCAATACCGAATATGTCATTTTTTTTAGGAAGGGGGCTTTTTTTAAACTTTATTTATTTTATTGTTAAAAACACTTTTATTTTCCCTTCCCCCACGACCACACCACAGAGAGAGAGGATCCACCTCCAGGGACAGGAAACCTACAGAATAAAAGGTGGAGCCTCTCTCCACCCATCAGTAGTTTCCTGTCCCTGGAGTAGGAGACCTACAGTTTCTTTTCAGGTCATCTACCGCTGGTCTTTGCTTCCTAGTGGGTCCCTAGAGGGTTAACGGTATCCTGCCGGGGTCCATCGCACTGAGGTTCAGGCTGTCAGGACCCTAGGATACATGGGAGCTCCGGGGGCTCCCCTACTTCTTGCAGCAGGTGCCTGGGCATCTTCAGTGAAGTAATGCCACGCCATGTGTTGGACGCTGGAGCCGGTCTCTTCTGGTGGGGGCGGAGCTTGGTGCATACTTCCGGAATCATGTGATGACGTGCTTCCGGCCTTCAGCATGTAAAGAAGCCTGCACCACTGCAAACTCTGAAGCAGTGAAGCACACGTGTGCCCCATACTGAGGACAACTCATCGCGGAAGGACTGCACCGCTTCAAGCTTCTAGGTTACGGAAGCATGATTTCTGTGCCCATATTCCCTCCCCTCTCTCTCTCTGCAGTGAGGGTCCCATGTCATATTTTGACTCCTAGGATAAATCTAAAATTTTAACCCATTAGAGCTGCCTTTCTTTATGCGAATATTGCCTGATCCACTGCCATGATGGAGGAAGACAGGACACAGGAGTTTGTAGAGAGGGAAAATGTGACACCAGTTCCGGTACTTTGGGCACAGATGAAACGGTTGGGTGAGTTATCATGCAGCTGCATTTTTTCTCACTGAAATTTTTTTCTTGTTTGATTGTCTGTTAAGAGCAAGCCTAAGAAGGTACTGGTCGAGAGAAAGAACAAGGAATGTGCCTTATGTAGGACATCTCTTTCATCCTTCTATGACCAAAAACTGTGCCAACCATGTATTGATAGAAAAGTGGCAGAGGAGTCCCCTTCCTTTTAAAAAAAAATATCAAGACTTTGATTAGATCAGAGGTGAAGAATACTCTTAAAATCAATAAGAAGAGGAAGGCGGCAGATAATGTGTCTCAGGAAGAATCGTCTGCTAACAGTGACTCCCCTCTAGAAAATTTTCCCTCTGTTCATCCTCATCTGAAGAAGAAGTTGAGAGTACATCTTACTTTCCCATAGAGGACACGGAAAGATAACTTAAAGCAATTAGGTCCGCTTTGAACTTTGAAGAGGTTAAAGAGGAAAAGTCAGTAGTAGATTCCAAGTTTGAGGGTCTGCAGGAAAGGAAGCGTAGATGCTTTCCAGTTCACAAGAGCGTTTCAGCATTAATTAATAAGGAATGGAAAAAAACGGATAGGAAGGTGTTTATCCCTAAGAACTTTAAATGGAAATATCCTTTTGATGGAGAGGCTTCATCATCCTGGAATAAGGCCCCCAGGATTCATGTTGCCATCTCTAAAATTTCTAAAAAGTCATCTCTACTCTTTGTGGATACAGGTATTCTTAAAGACCCGCTAGATAAAAAAGCAGAATCCTTCCTTAAAGAGGCCTGGGAAGCTACTACTTCCGCTTTTCTCCCTAGTATAGCAGCCACAGTGACTGCTAGATCATTAGCAGTGTGGTTAGAGCAGTTAGAAGTCCAACTAAGGGAAAGATGCCCTAGGGAACAAATATTATCCTTTCTGCCCACCTTGCAGAAAGCGACTGACTTTCTGTCAGACGCTTTGGTGGATGCAGTTAGACTAGGCGCTCAGGCTGCCTCATTAGCTAAATTTACTCGGAGAGCGCTTTGGCTTAAGAGCTCGAGGGGTGGTGATGTAGCCTCAAAGCAAAAATTGTGCAGCATCCCTTGTCAAGGGGAGTTTCTTTTTGGCCCTGATGTGGACGACCTGCTGGAAAAAGCTGCAGATAGAAAGAAGAGATTCCCTAGCACTTACCCTCCCTCCTATCCCTTCCTTGGATCTAGGCGGCCCTTTTGGCCTTCTGGGGGGATGGGAGGGAAAAGGCAATTTAGGGATAACGATCAGAAATTCAGATCTAGGAACTTTGCAGAGAAGGGATTTCTATTCAGAAATTCTTCCTCAGCAGTTAAAAAAAAAACTCCCAACAATGACGCCAGTCCAAAGGTGGGAGGAAGATTGCATTTTTTCCTCTCCGCCTGGGAAAAAGTGGCGGGGCAATGGGTACTGGATATTATCCGTTCAGGGTTAAAACCAAAATTCCTTTCCTCTCCACCAAAAAGATTTGTGATTACAAAGACTCATTCTGTAAACCAAAAACTTTCCCCAATAATAAAAGAAGTGCAAGAATTGTTGGTCAAGGGTGTTTTGATTCCAGTTCCTGTTCACGAGCTATCGGAAGGTTTTTTTTTCCCCTCTCTTTTTAGTACCCAAACCAGACGGGTCTTTCAGGGCCATAATTAATTTAAAGAATCTAAACAAATTCCTGGTGTACAAGAGGTTCAAAATGGAAACAATGAGGTCAACAATTCAGCTTCTATTTCCTCAATGTTACATGGCGGTATTAGACTTGAAGGATGCCTACTTCCATATCCCTATCCATCCGGAGTTTCAGAAATATCGGATCCACAGGATAGCTGTGTTCATGCAGGACAGTCTATGCCAGTTTCAGGCCCTTCCGTTCGGCCGATCTATGGCCCCAAGAGTTTTTACCAAAGTAGTGTCGGAGATGGTATCATTCTTAAGGTTAAGGGACATTATGCTGATACTATACCTGGATGATTTCTTAATAGTTGCAAAGACCCATCAGGGTTGCAAAGAGGCAGTTCAAGTAGTGATGAAGACCGTTCAGGAGCTAGGATGGTTAGTCAACCAGAAAAAGTCCAGACTAATACCACAGAAATGTCAAAGATTTCTGGGTCTTACCCTGGACTCATAGTCTCAAAGGGTTTTTCTACCAGAGGAGAAGATTGTCAAGGTTCAAGATCAGATACGATCCCTAACATTCCCCAGATTGAAGGCTATATCAGTCCTCGGGTCCCTAGTGTCCTGTATTCCGGCAGTAAAATGGGCCCAACTGCATTCTCGGCAACTGCATATGGAAATTTTGGAGGCATTCAAGAAAAGCAAGGAGTTCCTGGATTCCAGACGAAGAATTTCAAGCAGTACAATAAAAAGTCTTACATGGTGGAAAGACAGAAAAAATCTCATACAAGGGGTTCCATGGACATACCCAGATCCAATAGTTTTTTGCCCTTGGGGGTGGGGGGCTCATATTCTGGGTCACAGCTTTCAAGGTCAATGGTCCCAAATTCAAAAGTCCTTCTCCTCCAACAGGAAAGAGCTGTTTAGCAGTAAGACTAGCGATATTAGCTTCCCAATCCCTGGTGGGCTCGAGTCATCTCAGAGTGTTGTCAGACAATCAGACGACGGTAGCATATATCAATCACCAGGGGGGTACAAGGTCAGCTTCCCTCTGGTTAGAGGCAAAGTGTATGTTGCAGATTTTGGAGGGGAAAGTAGGCCACATCTCGGCGCTCCATATAAAGGGGAAAAAGAATACCCAGGCCGATTTCCTGAGCAGATGTCGTCTGAGGCAGGGAGAATGGTCTCTAAACCAGTCAGTTTTTTTGGATGATCACAAAGCTCTGGGGGATGCCGGTAATAGACCTGTTTGCCTCCCGTCTCAACAAGAAGATAGATCGGTTCTGCTCTCTAAACCCAGGGAATTCCCTTATGGAATTGATGCCCTTCTCCTAAATTGGGATTTTCCTCTAGCCTATGCATTTCGCCCGTTTCAATTATTGCATATAGTACTGAAAAAAATCAGAAGGGACAGACCGAGAGTGATATTAATCGCTCCTTTTTGGCTGAGAAGGGCATGGTTTACTCTTCTCCGGCTGATGTTGGTTTCAGATCCCTGGGTGCCTCTGGAGATCCTGGATCTGTTGTCCCAGGGTCCAGTCTACCATCCAGCAGTTCGAGGTCTACGCTTGACGGCGTGGAATTTGAAAGGGTCCTTTTAGCCAAAAAAGGGTTTTCTCAGGAACTTATTGCTACCCTTCTTAAAAGTAAAAAAGCAGTCACTATCTCTATTTATGCAAAAATTTGGAGGAAGTTTATAGATTGTTATAATCTCAATCCTAGCTCATTGCCTAGTTCTGTACCCATCCATTATATTCTGGAGCTTCCACAGAAAGGGCTAGCTTTAAGTTTGGCCAAAAACACCCTTAAAGTTCAGGTTTCGGCTCTTTCTGCCCTTTTTCTTCAGAATTTTGCCAGTGATCCATGGATTATCAGACTTTTGTGAGCCGTGGATAGTAGTGCTTTTATTCAGATTCAAAGGGTACCCCCTTGGGATTTGAGTGTAGTCCTGAAGGCCTTAACCCAGCCACCGTTTGAGCCTATTGATTCCTGTGACATTAAACACTTGACCTTAAAACTGGTTTTACTTTTGGCACTCGCATCAGCCCGTAGAGTTAGCGAACTACATGCTGTTTTTTAAAGATCCTCCATTTACAACGATCCTGAAGGATAGGGTTATTATACAACCTGATCCTGCCTTTTTGCCGAAAGTTTCATCACAGTTTCATAGATCCCAAGAAATTGTGCTTCCTTCCTTTTGTGACAATCCCAAGTCCCCTAAGGAAGAAGGAATAAGAGTTTCATACCTTAGATGTGAGAGGGTGCCTGTTGCGCTATCTTCACTCGACTAAGGATTGGCGAAAGTCTTCTGCCTTGTTTGTCCTATTATTAGAACTAAACAAGGGTAAGAAGGCTACTAAAAGTTCCCTGGCTAGGTGGATAAGACTCTGCATTTCTCTGTCCTATTTGGAATCTGGTTTGTCTCCTGTTTCGGTGAAGGCTCATTCCACGCGTTCTATTTCTACTTCTTGGGCGGAAAGATCTGGTGCATCCATTAAGAAAATTTGTAGTGCTGCCACGTGGTCTTCTCCCTCTACCTTTTTTCAGCACTATCGTTTGGATCTCAACTCTTCCTCTGATCTCTCTTTTGGTAGAAAGGTTCTTCAAGCAGTGGTCCCTTCCTAGGAAGGGTTCCATTCTCTGTAATTCTCTCTGTGGTGCTGTCGTGGGGGTAGGGAAAAATGATGATTACCCTTACCGGTAATCAGATTTTCAGACCCCATGACAGCACCCTTCCTTAGTCCCTCCCTGGGTGTCCTTGAGATTTCGGTTATCACTGGGTGTTGCACAAAAAAAAAAAGAAAAGAGTATTTGTTTATGTTGTATATGATGAGCTGAATTAACTTAGGTTGGAGTCCCTCTATTGCTCTGTAAACCACTGACTGGTGGAGAGAGGCCATTGATTTGGATGAATTTCCCCTTTAAGAAAAACTTCCTTATTATACAGGTTTCACACAGAGTTGTAATTTAATCTGTGTTTTGTAGTGTTGATCAAGCACCATAGTGCTCAGGGGCTCGGGCCGAACACATCGGGATGCTCGGGTGCTCTATCGAGCACCCGAGTATAATGGAAGTCAATGGGAAAACCCGAGCATTAAACAAGTTACCCCCTGCTCTGAAGAGGGAGGGTGCCTGGTTCATAGGAAAAGGTCAAAAAAATGACGGAAACACCACCGAAATGGTCCAGGAACAGCATGGGGAGAATGTCTGGATGCATATTGGACTCCCAGGTCACTGCTGGGAACAATGTTGTCCGAGTAGTACGCCACTTTTATAGACTGACAATAATACGCACAAAACTGAAGATAAAATCGATTTTAGAAGAAAAATTGTTAGGAAACATTCTTTCCTGTATTTACTTGTGCAAGTGCTGCCAAAAATTACAAGGAAGAGCCACTCCGATACAACCTGTATATCACATAAAGGAGGGCCTCATTCACATTGTGGTACAATTGTTCATGTAGTGGGACTCCTACTCTCATAAAGCCTATGCACTGCCTAAAATTACAAGGAACCGGCACTACAATACACCCTTTGTTACACATAAAGGAGGGCATCGTACACAGCCTTGAAAAATTATGATTGATGGCCTGCTGGTGACCCTCAAAAACATTTGGAGCAAGGGACTGCTTATCTGACCACCTAAAACATTATGGGTGAGGGCCTGCTGACTCTGGATAACCTGGGGCCGATCGCATGTCCCCGTGACTGCGACAATCCATTTGGATGTCTGGCCTATCAACTTTCGATGTTGTTGTCAGCACAAGCCATGGTAAATATGGGTAACGGAGAATCGGGGTTAGATTCCGGAGAGGGAGCCTGAGAAACTGCTACGGCTACCACATCCAAGCAAGGCAGCATGCGTGCAAAATACCTGTTGGGTATAATTAGGTGAGGGCCTGCAGGTGATCTGACCCTGTAAAAGATTGTAGGTGAAGGCCTGCTGGTGAGCTGACACGGAAAAAATATCTGCGAGGGCCTGCTGGTGAGCTGACCCTGTAAAAAAAATGATATGCGAGGGCCTGCTGGTGAGCTCACCCTTTAAAAAATTATATGCGAGGGCCTGCAGCTGAGCTGACCCTGTAAAACATTATATGCGAAGGACATATATGCGAGAGCATTATATGCAACGAATAAGCATGTGTTGATATGATGAAAGAGAAGGAGGGTGAGAAAAAGGAAGATTGAACATATACCCTTGTTTGTGGTGGAAACATGGGAATACAGTGTATTCAGTACATACATGTACAGTGATGTGTTTTGCATCATCGGGTGCTATATAGCACCCGATGGCGTGTTCCGGACAGCCAATCACTGTAATGCCAATAGCCAACATGGCTACTGGCATGACTGTGAGGGCAGTACTTACCTGCACGTTTATTGGCTGTGTAGCCAATGCTCGATCATCACTAGTGTTTTGTGATGCTTTCTGGTAACATATTACCCAATTTTGCATCTTTTCTCCACCCTCCTCAGCTCCATAAATCTTTGTCAACAGTTTCTCCAGTATTTAGATTGTAAGTTCATTTGATCAGGGCTATCGTCTCCTCTTTTGTCTTGCTTCTGCACATGCTTTGTGTACTGTGCGGGATAATACGTTGGCGCTTTGTAAACTAAAGCTAGTCATAATTACCGGATTGGATTGTGCTTTCAAGGCTGGATGCATGAGCCACGATCACAGGGAAACTTTTTTTTTTAATTTACAGTCCCTCATTTTTTGATTCTGTATTAGTTCTCAAAATTGTCAGAGGCACAAATAAAGGAACATTGTGTTAATTAATTAATGGTTTTATCGCTACCAACACAACTACTCTATGTAAGATATCTAGGTATATAATTTCCTCAAAGCAGGTGTGAGGCCGCTTTCACACTTGTGGTGTTTTCCGGTGTTGAGATCCGGCAGAGGATCTCAATACCGGGAAAAAATTTTCCGTTTAGTCCTCATGCAGTCTGAATGGAGAGACCCGTTCAGGGTGTCTTCCGTTTCGTCAGCATTCTGTTTTGTGACAGGACACGGTAATACGTAAAAAAAAACTGATCTGGCATTGAACACAATGTAAGTCAATAGTGACGGATCAATTTTTTTTTAGGAGCCTGATAAATCTGGATCTGGATCCTTTTTTTTCCGTTTTGATTTCACACATCTGCATCCTAACGGAACGGATGCATCCTGATGTGCAAAATCAAAACTGATCCGTTCAATTCTGGTTTTGAGATCCTCTGCCGGATCGCAATACCAGAAATTAACAACTCAAGTGGGAAAGTAGCCTTAATGACGTATTCTGATGTCATGGTCACTGTACAGTTTTTGGACCAATTATCGGAAACAGGCGTTTATAGGTACGCTCGTCTCCAATAATTGGCCTGTATAACCGTGCCGCCAATAGGGCTGATAAACAATCAATGAACATCATTCATGAGTATATTAATTATGACTCTAAGACCGCATTCAAATAACCGTAATGCAGCCAATGTCCATATTTTGTCTGCAAGAAGCGGAAAAAATTTACTTTATGGTTTGGGTCTTGCAGCTGTAATATGGAAACTGAATTTACAGTTGTGTAAACAAGGCCTAATTCTGTAAGACTTCACCGTTTCTTAAGGGGAATGTATCGTCAGAAAATGACCTGTTGTTTCAATCAAATTTTTATGTTAAACATATTTTTTGCATTTACTATATTCCGATCTATACTTTTTTTTTAAATCCTAAAAAAGTTTGGTTTGCGCACTGGCCACTAGGCCTAACAATATGTCAAGACTAGAGGGGAGTTTATCAAAGCTAGTGTAAGGGAAAACTGGGGCTTATTTGCCCGAAAACTACTGGCTTAGTTGCCCGTAGCAACCAGATTCCACCTTTCACATATATACATGACTTTTGTGGCGTACATCTGGCACAGATTCTGTCGCATGCGGCAGAATGTAAGACTTGTTCCTCAATCACGCCAGGTGTAAAAAAAAAAAAAAAAGGGAGTGGTGTGGACGGGGACAGGCCGGTAGGCCCAACTCATTCATCATTTCTATGCCTAGGCGTAGAAAGTGGTCTAAATGTAAGACAGTAAGGAAGCTGTCTTACATTTAGAATTGGTGGTGGATGCGCCACCATCCACCATTGGTGGTGGATGAGTTATGGAGACACCTGCGCCTCTAAATTCACAGATCCACCATCAGCACAGGGGTTTATTAAGACCGGTGTTGCTCCTTTATTTTAATATATAATGACATGACAAATAAAAACAAAAATTCTAAAAACTGGCTTAATGTCTGATGGCACATTCACTTCAAGATTGCATCTTTTTTCTTATCCCTATCATGCTGAATGTTGAACAGCATGGCATGAAATACACATGTAGAAATACTATTTGGAACCACAATTCTCTTTTCCATCAGAGCGTTGCTAGGAATACATATAGATCTGTTTATTACTGGTGATCACCGCTTTAGATGCAGCTTTTTAGTGTGTTTTTGGATGCGTTGTAGTCGATAGAACATTTTTTGGGGTATGATACTTTTATGCTCACATTCCCACCATACTTGCAGATGTTAAAGCCATATGTGACTTCTGCTCTACCTGCATGTGTACGCTTCTCCCACCCTTTGCTGTCTCTTTTTCTATTCTCTTCATGTTCAGTAAGTGTCCTGCAGATTTATCAGCAAATGTTCGTGCCTGGCCTCTCAATGATGCTTATGGGCAGTTGTCAGAAAATTGAAAACACGTTTGCTTGCTTTAAAACTTGCCAGACATCAATGTGTTTGTCAGCATGTCTTCAGCGTGTCACGTATTGATGCTGTTGAATGCTCATTACTGAAATGTTTTGAAGATGCACTCTGTTGGCTGGAACGGTTTTTTATGGAAATGCTTTTAGGGTGGTTTCACACATGGCGGTTTTAGGAAAAATATAATGTTTTTTGTTTTTTCAATTTTTCAATTTTTTTTCTGCCCAAAAACAACACTGGCCATATGTTTGCTGATAGCCAATATTAAATTATAAAATGTACTAAAAACTATGTTTTTTGGCATCTTTCTTCATTTTTGGTGTGTTTTTGGGTCCATTTTTTTTTTTTTTACAGATGCAGCATGTTCTCTGTATATCGTTTTAGTTCAGACATTCAGAACATGGTGCTCATTAACAGTGCAAGCCACATGTCTCCTATATAGAGTGCAACCACTTGTGTCCTCATGAACAACCATATGCCTCCATAAAGTCCAGCCATATCGCCCTATATTGAGTGCAGTCACCTGTGCAACCTGTGTGCTATCAGATGCCCCCTGCAACTTCACACGAGCATATTCAATGCAGAAAATACTCTCCGTGTGACAGCAGTATTTCTTGGATTGATCACTGCTCCTATGGCACAGACTCATATTATTAGGCTACATGCACACGACTGTGTGTTTTGCGGTCCACAAAAAAAAAATATGGATGACAGCCGTATGCCATCCGTTTTTTTTGCGGATCCATTGTAACAATGCCTAAAACTGACAAGAATAGGACATGTTCTATTTTTTTGCAGGGCTACGGAACGGACATACTGATGCGGACAGCACACGCTGTTCAATGGGTCCGCATCCTATCCGCAAAAAAAACAAAAAACGGAACAGACACGGAAACAAACAACGTTCGTGTGCATGTAGCCTTATAATGATTTATAATGCTTTGTTGTTCCTGCTTGATCTTGGCTGCACCGAATTGTACTTCAGTACAGTCATATCGGACAGGCGCACACAGCATTATAAATCATTATAATGCTGTGAGTTCATGTCACAGGAGCAGTGTTCAATTCAGGAAATACTGCTGTCACACGGAGTGTATTTCCTGCGTTGATTATGCTCGTGTAAAACCTCCCTTAGGCCCCTTTCACACGGGCGAGTATTCCGTGCGGATGCGATGCGTGAGTTAAACGCATTGCACCCGCACTGAATCCGGACCCATTCATTTCTATGGGGCTGTGCACATGAGTGGTGATTTTCACGCATCACTTGTGCGTTGAGTGAAAATCGCAGCATGCTCTATATTGACTGATTTTCACGTGACGCAGGCTCCAAAGAAGTGAATGGGAAACGTGAAAATCGCATAGCATCCGCAAGCAAGTGCGGCTGCGGTGCGATTTTCACGCACGGTTGCTAGGAGACGATCGGGATGGAGACCCGATCATTATTATTTTTCCTTATAACATGGTTATAAGGGAAAATAATAGCATTCTGAATACAGAATGCATAGTAAGAGAGCGCTAGAAGGGTTAAAAAAATAAATAAAATTTAACTCACCTTAGTCCACTTGATCGCGAAGCCCGGCATCTCCTTGTGTCTCCTTTTTTGAATAGGACCTGTGGTGAGCATTAAATACAGGTAAAGGACCTTTGATGACGTCACTCCGGTCATCACATGGTACGTCACATGATCTTTTACCATGGTGATTCACCATGGTAAAAGACCATGTGATGACCGGAGTGACGTCATCAAAGGTCCTTTACCTGTATTTAATGCTCAACACAGGTCCTATTCAACAAAGGAGACACAAGGAGATGCCGGGCTTCGCAATGAAGTGGACTAAGGTGAGTTAAAAAAAAAAAAATGTATCCCTTCTAGCGCTGTTTTACTATGCATTCTGTATTCAGAATGCTATTATTTTCCCTTATAACCATGTTATAAGGGAAATAATACAATCTACAGAACACCGATCCCAAGCCCGAACTTCTGTGAAGAAGTTCGGGTTTGGGTACCAAACATGCGCGATTTTTCTCACGCAAGTGCAAAACGCATGACAATGTTTTGCACTCGCGCAGAAAAATCGCGCATTTTCCCGCAACGCACCCGCTTATCCGGGCCAAAAATAAGACGCCCGTGTGAAAGAGGCCTTATAGATTCAAGCCACATTTGTCCTCCAAGTGCAGCTATATACTCCCATATGGAGTGTGACAACACATCCCTCATACACCGTGCCTCCTTTTGTCAACATCTACAAGTCTCTGTTTTGCGGTCCACATGGAAGACATTCGCGTGCGTTTCAAAGAGATAGAACATGTCCTATTCTTGGCCACAAATGTAGATGACAAACCCATTGAAGTTCACAAAAAAACTAAACCCATTGAATGGGTTCACAAAAAAACTGATTCAACATGGATGTCACCTGTATTTTGCGGATCTACATTTTGCGGACTGCAAAATACATATGGTCATATGAATGCACCCTTATTGTCCCCCATCATATGAGAAAGGATAGATAGGATAAGTGTAATGCAGTCAACTACTGGCTCAGTAATCTATATCTCCTCTATACCAGACATGGAATTTATCAACCTCCTGTACATCAGTAAAAAAGTAAAGTCAAAATGTCACAAATCCTTCTGCAAGCACCAGTTGTGAAAAAAAGTGTGACTTTTAATGTTTTTAAGCCTCTCTTGCAATTTTTTTCATAGATCAATTTTAAGTTTATTTATTTTTTATTAAAATTTCTTCACCCCAATAAAAAAAAACTATGTAAATTCGTCAGAGATCCGGGTTTGGGCCTGGGAGTGAATGACGTACGCATACTGGCAACCTGAGCGGGGCAGGAGGCCCATACTAAATTTTGTTATTGGGCCAGATACAATTTGTGTACATTTATCAAACTGGTGTAAAGTAGAACTGGCTTAGTTTCCCATAGCAACCAATAAGATTCCTCATTTCATTTTCCGAAGGAGGTGTCCAAAATGAAGGGTGGAGTCTGATTGGTTGCTATGGGCAACTAAGCCAGTATTAATTTATACCAGTTTGATTAATTACCGAATTTGTGTCTAAAATCTCTCAGATTGATTTAATTGAGAACTGCAACCCAGTCGTTTCATTTTCAATAATCCTGTTTTACTTGAACTGTCTTCCAGATATACCACGCTTTCATACAGAGCACCTGAAATGATCAACCTTTATGGAGGAAAGCCAATTACCACAAAGGCTGATATATGGGTAAGAAATGGATCATGTTAATATAGATGAGACCATTTGTTGCACTGACAAGTAATGCTATTTTTACCTTGACAGTCATATTTTTGTGATTTCATTTTTTAGAAGCTTTTAACTCCTAATTTGTCATTTTGCAAGCTGGTGTCATTTTATACTGAATACCTATTCACTGATAATATTATTGAGACTATTCTAATGCTTTTGACAAGTACGGCTGGGTTCATACACAAACATGGATCATGGTTTTGGGGTGTTTTCACTGTGTTGACCTTTGTATTCTGAATACCTTTGCGAGCGCTGCACTCTCTCCACAGTTTTCTTGCTCGCCAGCGGCAAGCAGGTGTAATTACTGCTCCTTCTTCCTATTCACTTCAATGGGACTAAGTGTATCTGCCCCTTCCCATTCAATTAAATGGGATGGAGGAGCTATAATTACATTGCTTCCCGCTGCAATGTCAACGGTGAGCAGTGAAGTAAAACAGTGAAGAGAATGAAGTGCTATCAGGAGCACTGCATTCGCATCATACAGCTTATCGGCAGGGGTGCCGAGAGTCGGACTTTGGCCGATTTGATATTAATTACTTATACTGAGGATATGTCATCATTATAGGGAATCGGGCAAATGGGCCTGGGCTGCAATGACAGACACAGCCTCTATATGATGTGTGGCACTGTGCTTGGTATGCTGTGAGGATGCTGCAGTTCTCACTGGAGCACTGCGGCCACTTCAAACAGCTGATTGGTGGGTGTGCTAGGAGTCAGACCCCCACTGATCAGATATTGTAGACCTATCTTGAGGATAGGCCATTAGTATAGTACTCCCAGGAAACCCCCTTAAATTAATGCCTCTCGTTTACAAGCATTTTGTCTTCATGCCCTGGAGACTACTCCCATATAAATGCCAGGTGTAGACCCCTGGCATTTATATGGAATGTTTTGTGAAAAATGCATTAAAATTCATGCATAGCCTGAGACACACAAAAGGTCATACCTGCCATTTATGCCTGTAAATGTCTACTTGCGCACATCTTCATAAAATCATTATACCATCATCAAACTCATGAATCTCTATCATCAAGATAGTAGTAAACATGAAGTCATCAAGTGAGTGGACTAGGCCTCCCTTCTACACCAAACAAAACAATAGCTGATCTAAGGGAGACTAGCTACAGAAAACACTGTGGAGCCTCATTTAGGAGTCTCGACACAGCAATCCAAAGTCTCCTGGGAAACATTAATATGCAAAATAGCTGTGGAGCCCCAGTTATGGGTCTTCAACACAGTGAAAGCCAGATATCCCTCAAAGGAAGGAAAACCTCCTACACCAACAACCAGGAAGTCAAACTGTTGTCGATTCCCTGACGAATAAGTGCTGCTCCACAAATGGAGCTTTCCTGGTATCGTTTGAAAGCCAAGATTGTTTTTAACCCTTTTCCTGACCCATGATGTAATAGTATGTAATGTTATTCTCTTGGACTAACATACCATTAGATTTTGTTACAGACACACAAGATGTGCCCACTCTTTTCACCAGTGGGTGCTCGTCGTAACTAAGAGCCAACATCCTACTGTCACAACCTAAAGTGGAGATCACTTAATACCTTAAAGGGGTTATCCAAAAGTAGAAATACCCCCACCCCCAATGCCCAGGCCCCTCCTATAGACGATACTTACAATTCCCATAGATAACCAAGATGGTCCGTTGCTGGTAATAATGTCATGAGTATATTGGGGCACCTATTACAAATATAAGTTAAAAAAAAGGCAATGATGGCCTGCATAGCTAGAACCCCACACATGTAAATAGTGGTAATGAATGGAACTAGAACCTCAATGAGCACAAGTTAAATGAAAATCAGCCACACATCAAAGAGTGATAATGGAACTCACCTGTGAGGTGTGGCTCACCAGGATGACGCCAGCCCCAACACACGTTTTGGACGAAGACTCACCAAAATGCGCATGGGAGCTCGTTTTAAAGGGTAGATAAAAGTCACTTGATATCATATATGTTAGTATAGGACATGGACACAACATTGTTGATATGAGAAGTAATGATTGGACTATTTATAGCAATTATATCAATGTTCATTATAATTAATGAGTAGCAGTAATTAATAGGTTTTTCATTTTGGCAGTACTATGCCATTGAAAGTTAAATACAAAATATTGTCCTTCTGTAGCAGTCAGCACAGAGAGATAAAAGTCCTATATAGATAACCCATTGTTATTTTACTGCTGCTGTAATCTGCTAGTGAAATACTAGACTAGTAGAATTAGGATAACAGTGACGGCTCTAATTTTCTCTCGATAGCACTATAAAGATGTCTATAGAAGAGCACTGCACATATCAGCATAATGGTCTAATCGAATCACTCATCCACTGTCCTTCTCCGGTTGGCATGAATGAGAAAGTCAAGTGCAGTCCAAACAAAGATGCTAGAGAGCCAGAACAGGAAGTAGAATACATGAAGTGACTAAAAGAATTATATCCAGAAAATCTGCCACTTTTTTTTTTTTATAAATTAAAATGATGTCTTAAAGAGCTGATATGCAGCTTCTTCATGATTCGATGTTTATATAGTAATACCTAATGTCCTATGATCTTGTACTGCCCTTTGCTGTCAAACAAGATGGCTGCCAGCCTCAGTCCCAGTATGAAGTAAAGCTTAGTAAAAGGTCATGTTCCATTATTCTCATACGTCTCTAATTTCAAATTATGCTTTGGGAAAGCATAGACATATAAAATGAGTCCACCGAACAGTGCACGCTTATTTATGTGATCTCATCACAGAGTCGACATGTTCTTTTATCAGGCCTATTTGGGTTTCTGCAATGTGCTCTTTGCCATACATGGTAAATACTGGATTTCAGAGCCTTGTGAGTCTGGCACGGCTTTTCCCTGTACAGCTGGACTGATTCCCGTTCCTGCCATCAAGTTTGCTAACACGTAGCCTTGCAGACTGATCATCTGGTAAATTGCTATAGCTGAAACCTGCTGTAAAAGCAACTGAACAGGGTTCTATATCAGAATCAGGTTAGTGTATCCTATCAGCTTATTTACAGGATATCTTTAACATGTACATGGAAATATGGAAATTAGTTTGATCTCATCTAAACCAGTAGACCATAAAAATAATCACAATGGCTATACTCAATAACAACAACCAAAAAAATGTAGACACCCTCCTGATTATTCAGGTGTTTAAGCCATACCCTTTGCAACCAGGTGAATAAGATAAAGTCCACTTCCATGCAATTTCCATTGACATACATTAGTAGCAGTGTTGGTCTAGGCCAGTGATTTTAAATGCATAGGATGCCACAGCAAGCGCAGTCACTAAGAGTCAGACCATGCAATCTCAAAGAGCGGTTCTGCCAAGAACTGAAGCATGTTTTGAGTACAAATCCCCAATCCTCCTTTGTGCTACTCAATGGAGAGATTCAAGTTGCCTCTTGAAGTGACGTTACCACAAGATCTGTGTATCTGGCCTTCATGAAATGGGTTTCCATGGTGGAACAGCTGCATGCAAGCCTAACATTACCACGCACAATGCCAAGTATCAGTTGGAGTGGTGTAGGACGTCATCACTGGACTGAAGCAGCGGAATTATGTTCTCTGCAGTGATAAATCGCATTTAGCTACCTGCCAGCCTGATGGAGAAATTTGGGTTTGGTGGATGTCTGAAGAATGATACCTACCAGAATGGCATAGAGTGTACTGTGAAATTTGGTGGAGGGGGATAATGTTATGGGATTGTTTTTCAGGGTTTAGCTTAGGCTCCCTATTTCCAGTGAAGAATGCCGTTAATTCTACAGAATGCAAAGACATTTTGGACAGTTGACTACTTTAGGTTTCCAATGTTATGTCAATATTTTGGGGAAGGCCTTACATGCTTCAGTATGACCGTGTTCCTATGCAAAAATCATACATGTATAGCTTGGTGAGTTTTGTGTGCAGGAACTGGAGTGGCCTGAACAGAGCCCTGACCTCAACAGCAACACATTTGAGTTGGAATGAACCCTCAATTATAAACCAAACCTTGTTATGGACCTTGCCTAAGCTGCTGTTAGTATCCTTACAGGGACATGTTTTACAGCAGCTATGTGGCCTGTAGACTAGAGATGACTCGTGACTTCTACGGGAACGTGTTCTACACATGCTATGTGGCCTGGGAAGAGGTCACTGTGCAGGAAGGAGAGCAATTTGTGACCATCCTCTATTGTAAATGGTGGATCTTGTGTTATCTGTATATAGGTGTAACCACCAATCCTGACTGTAATGATAATAAAATGACTACTGAAAATTGACCTCTACAGACGTTGGAGTTTGTTATGATGTCCAGTGGACAGAGTGAAAACGACAAGATTTAATATAGATAATGACATTAAAAAAATACAAAAATTCTTTAAAAAGTGTTTAATGTAAAATCTTGAAACTGTAGGTCATTTTTGGGTTGTACTTTATAAAGGTAGTCATTATTCATTTTAATTTAAAGCAGTAATTTGAAGACTTAAAAGTGAATATAACGCTTTTCACACCAGGCTGGCTTCTCGCTGTTTGCAGTGAACAGTCAGCTATCCCTCTGCTTTTGCTGTGCATCCCTGTATTGGCATTTAGCACAGCTGTATGACTCCTGGTTGTGTTATATTCTTATTGATATTAATATTCATCTTATTTTTCAGGCATTGGGCTGCTTATTATACAAACTTTGCTTTTTCACCCTTCCATTTGGAGAAAGTCAAGTTGCTATCTGTGATGGGAGTTTCACCATACCAGACAGTTCTCGATACAACCACAAGTTGCATTGTTTGATTAGTAAGTGTCTTTTCTTGTTCGTGATTTTATCCTGTGCAGTGGGTTATGGAGACTAAGAAAGTAAAATCCTCACTTTTTTAGCCAATTTCACTCTCTGTGATTACTTAGTAGTTTGCACTTCTTTTGTTTCAAACCAGAATCACACATGCAGGGTATTGTGCAGTTTTATTCTGGCCACAGCAAAGGAAGGAAAAGTATGAGGGAAAGATGTATACTTCTCTCTATTGACTTTGGCTATAAAAATTGCATCAAAAACTACTCAACACAATGTTTTTTGTCCGAAGGAATCCCGGCATATTTTGCCAGGTAGTGGTCGGATGTTCACTGGATCCAATTATAGTCAGTGGGGCTGGTGGGCGTTGAAGTAACAACCGGCTATAGAGAGCTACGGCGGGCTGTTCCCTGCCGGAGAGCTCTTAATGCAAATGTGAAAGAGGCCTAAAGAGAGGAAAAGGATAATGATGTTCTTTAAATATATAAACTGTATGATATGTAAAGACTTGAAATGGACACTGAAATGTGTGGAATTAAAACTTTCCGTAGTATGGGTATTGAGACCCCAAAATAAGCTGATTACAGGGTATATTTCTGCTGGGGCCCATATTGACCAGCTCCCCTGCAGCAGAAATGAAGCGCTGCACAGTGGCCATTGAAACCAAGTACTGTCTATCTCTGCTCGGATCTGCTGGCTACAACGGAGAGAAATTCTCTTTGAAGCTTCTCTACGCTGAAAAAGGTCCAATATGTCAGAGAGTGCAATTGTTTTTTGAAGTTCCTAAGTCACCTTTCTCTCAGTAGTAATGTTTCGGACATAAAGCGTCCTTTGATGCACCAACTGGGTTCCCGAGACACTTGCCTTAACAGCTTGATAAACAATCCCTTATTTCTGAAATGTTGCTGCTCTGAGATTTGTGATCTTAGAGCTTCAATAAATGATCACACCATTGCATCACTAGAATCAAGTGCTGCCCAACCTTCTTTGATGTACTGGATGTTTCCTGTACCATTGGGTACCATTGGGGATGTGCCCCTACTCCTATTACACTAATACCTAAAGTAATACTTTAATAAAATATAATTGATTCTAACTCAGAATCCCCCAATTCATGATATACAGTATGTGTTTTTTACACCAATTCAATCTATTGAATGGTATTCATTTATGTATTAAAGGTATACATCGAGAGTACACCTGTGCTGTATACAATGGCATACGTAAGCCATCCAGTTAATAGAAAGTTATGCCGATGCATACTACCCAGACAGTGGCCAAAGGGATACTCTTTTGGGCTCCATTGAGTCCAAAAGTGGAAGTAATGATGAGTGAATTGATTTATCTTACCAACCAGAGTTCTACACCTGGGAGAGGGTGTCCCTGCAGCTAAAGAAACTGCCCCTGCCGCTAGATTAACATAGCCAGACATTTTGGAGAGCCCTGACAATTTAATGCCTATGTTGTAAGCACAGGGGCTCTGCTTCCGGAGCAGCAGCTATTCATCGGCCTCTTCTAAAAAGTGTAGCAGTGAATGCACAATTGCTGCTCCAGTAGCGGAAGCAGAGCTTTTACACTTGCGCTGTTACTCGGGGCAGCTGCAGAGGCGCAAGATTATGAACTCAGGCCAAGATGTCCGGCCTTGTCAATCAAGAGGCAGGATGAGCTTCTTCAGGTACAGGGACAGCCCCACACAGGTGTAGAGCTCTAGTCAAATTGATTTATATGAATTGATCGGAAGCTTTCCTGGCACATACACTGAGCGCATTCACCTGAATTCAGTGAGAACATAAAATCAGAAGGGGTCCGGTTGTCATAAAACAATTCATAATGCATCCTTAGGCCTTTCATTTAAAGAAATCATATTCCAGTATTGAAGTAAAGGTGGCCATATACAGTTTTTAGAAATGTTGGCTGAACCTACTGACCATCTAATGAGTATGGAGGGCTTCCCTATTCTCTCTCTATGGCAGATATCTGGTAAGATAAGTATTCAGCAGTTGGACTTCAGCTGCCCGATCCTTTTGTTCTTGTGAGATAAACTGCTGCCAGAGGAGTCTTGAAACCACTTTCTCTGTGTTCCAGACACACTGTCGGGCAAGCTGAGCAGGCATGTGTTGAGGGGGGTCGAGAAAGATAACTAATGTGCATGTCTGGCCTAAAGGTGAGTTTAGACTGCACGATGTAGCAGCCGATTGTCTTGAAGGAATCGTCTCTTACCAACAGTCGGCTGCTCGTTCAGTGAAGGAGACCGAATGACCACCTCCACAGTATGAGGACGAGGGATCTCAACAGTCCTACAGAATAATTGTTTCTGGTCATCAGTATCTATTCAGTGGGAGGTCTGTTTGAGAAGGCACCGGCGCTTCTGTTAGTGGTACGGACTTTTCTCACTTCCCTAGGCCTGTGACATCACGTTCATTGGTCACGTCGCCTAGGTACAGCGCTATCCCATTCAAGTTTATGGGTTTGGACTGAGATACCAAGCACAGTCGCTATACAATGTACGGCGCTGAGCTTGGTAAGCTGTGAGAAGGCTGCGGTGCTTACTGGAGTGCCATGCCTTCACAAACAGCTGATCGGTGGAGACCCTGCATGTCAGACCCCCACCGATCGGATACTGATGACCTATCCCAGTGGTCGGCAAAGTGCGGCTCGCGAGCCACAAGCGGCTCTTTAGACCCTTCAATGCGGCTCTTTGGTGCAGGCTCCCACAGCGAAACCAACCCATCCTGCACTACAGAGGAATCTTGCCTCTGGGACGCATTTGCGTTCCACAAAGCAAGAGAGTATTAGCGCACGCGCATCATGACAGTAAGCAGTACGCACCTCCTTCCAGACGTCGGAACGAGGAGGAAGTGACGAGGGGTAGTGAAAACTTCCCGGGCAGTGAAATCTGCCAGAGACAGAACACCGCTGTAGGCGCTTTCTTTGAACATGACTACAAGTCAGTCAGTGTACCTCCTTCTACAGGTGACTCAATTATTTGGCATCAGCATTTACTTGGCATGTGTTTAAACAGCAAAAGTAATGTCTGCAGACAAGTTTAACACGTTCAGGACCTTGGACGAGTATACTCGTCCTGGAACACTGGTACTTAGCGCACCAGGACGAGTATACTCGTCCTGGCATTAAACTGTCACCATGTCTGCAGACATGGTGACAGCGCTGAGTGCCGGCTGTTACACACAGCCAGGCACCCAGGGTCAATGCCGAGGGGGGTCCTGCGACCCCACCCCGTATCGGCGATCGCTTCAAACCGCAGGTCAATTCAGACCTGCGGTTTGCAGCGCTTGCTGTAGTTTGATTCCTGCGGTCCCTGACCGCAGGGATCAGAAACTTTTTAAAATGGCCAAAGTAAAAAAGAAAATTACTTCCCCCCCCCCTCCCCCCGCACCCCTGAATGCTTTTATGTCGGCGGGGTGCAGGGGGGCGGGTTGTGGGCGGTGCGGGCGGTGCTGACAGTTGCGGGAGACGGGCGGTGCGGCAGGCGGGATCGCGATCCCCTGCCCGCCTCCCGCTGAATATTTATTGGTGGTCAGTGGTTTACCAGAGTGTCAGCACATTGCTGACACTCTGGTGTAAACGGCTGACATCGCTGCGATGTCAGCCGTTTCACCCTTTCCATACTGCGGTCCGTACGGACCGCGGTATGGAAAGGGTTACGTCAGGGAGCTCCCTCCCTCTGCCATCGGGGGGCTGCTGTGCCTTTGCAGCCCCCAGATGGATGGGGGGACAGAGGGAGGGAGCTCACCTCCTTCCCCGTCTGCTCAGTTGTGGCAGACGGGGAAGGTTCCCATGGCAACAGGACGTCTTCTCAGGCGTCCTGCTGTCCATGGTGCTGAACAGATCTATGCTAAAGGCATAGATCTGTTCAGACAGTGTAAGTAAAATACAGTACAGTACCCTATATAGTGTACTGTACTGTATTATACAGACATCAGACCCACTGGATCTTCAAGAACCAAGTGGGTCTGGGTCCAAAAAATTTTAAAAAAAAGTGAAAATAAGTAAAGATAATAAAAACACATTTATCACTGAATAAAAATTAAAAAAATAAAATACACTACACATATTAGATATCGCCGCGTCCGTAACGACCTGATCTATAAAACGGTCATGTTACTTTTATGGCACGGAGAACGCCATAAAAATAAAAAAATAAAAACTATCAGGAAATTTTGCCCACCTTACTTCCCAAAAAAGGTAATAAAAGTGATCAAAAGAGTCGCATGTACGCCGAAATAGTACCAATCAAACCGTCACCTCATCCCACAAAAAATGACCCCCTACACGAGACAATGGCCCAAAAAATTAAAAAACTATGGGGACACTATAACATAATTATTTTTTTTGTTTCAAAAATGATATTATTGTGTAAAACTTACATAAATAAAAAAAGTATACTTATTAGATATCGCCGTGTCCGTATCGACCAGCTCTATAATAATATCACATGAGCTAACCCCTCAGATGAACACCATAAAAAATAAAAACTGTGCTAAATAAACAATTTTGTCACCTTACATCACAAAAAGTGTAATAGCAAGCGATCAAAAAGTGATATGCACCCCAAAATTGCGCCAATCAAACCGTCATCTCATCCCGCAGAAATCATACCCTACCCAAGATAATCGCCCAAAAACTGAAAAAACTATGGCTCTTAGACTATGGAAACACTAAAACATGATTATTTTTTTTTGTTTCAAAAATGAAATCATTGTGTAAAACTTACATAAATAAATTTTTTTATACATATTAGGTATCGCCGCGTCCGTATCGACCGGCTCTATAAAAATATCACATGACCTAACCCCTCAGGTGAACACCGTAAAAAAATAAAAATGTTGTAAAAAAAAGCCATTTTTTGTCATCTTATGTCACAAAAAGTGTAATAGGAAGCAATCAAAAAGTCATATGCACCCCAATATAGTGCCAATAAAACCATCATCTCATCCCACAAAAAATGAGACCCTACTTTAGATAATCGCCCAAAAACTGAAAAAAGTATGGCTCTCAGACTATGGAGACACTAAAACATTTTTTTTGTTTCAAAAATGAAATCATTGTGTAAAACTTACATAAATAAAAAAAATTGTATACATATTAGGTATCGCCGCGTCCGTGACAACCTGCTCTATAAAAATACCACATGATCTAACCTGTCAGATGAATGTTGTAAATAACCAAAAAAACGGTGCCAAAAAAGCGATTTCTTGTTACCTTGCCTCACAAAAAGTGTAATATAGAGCAACCAAAAATCATATGTACCCTAAACTAGTACCAACAAAACTTCCACCCTATCCCGTAGTTTCTAAAATGTGGTCACTTTTTTGGAGTTTCTACTCTAGGGGTGCATCAGGGGGGCTTCAAATGGGACATGGTGTCCAAAAAAACTGTCTAGCAAAATCTGCCTTCTAAAAACCGTATGGCATTCCTTTCCTTCTGCGCCCTGCCGTGTGCCCGTACAGCAGTTTACGACCACATATGGGGTGTTTCTGTAAACTACAGAATCAGGGCCATAAATAATGAGTTTTGTTTGGCTGTTAACCCTTGCTTTGTAACTGGAAAAAAAATAGTAAAATGGAAAATTTGCCCAAAAAATAAAATTCTGAAATGTCATCTCTATTTGCTAATAACTCTTGTGGAACACCTAAAGGGTTAACAACGTTTGTAAAATCAGTTTTGAATACCTTGAGGGGTGTAGTTTCTTAAATGGAGTCACTTTTATGGAGTTTCTTTTCTAGGGGTGCATCAGGGGGGCTTCAAATGGGACATGGTGTAAAAAAAAAAACTGTCTAGCAAAATCTGCCTTTCAAAAACCGTATGGCATTCCTTTCCTTCTGCGCCCTGCCGTGTTCCCGTACAGTGGTTTACGACCACATATGGGGTGTTTCTGTAAACTACAGAATCAGAGCCATAAATATTGAGTCTTGTTTGGCTGTTAACGCTTGCTTTGTAACTGGAAAAAAAATATTAAAATGGAAAATCTGCCAAAAAAGTAAAATTTTGAAATTGTATCTCTATTTTCCATTAATTCTTGTGGAACACCTAACGTGTTAGCAAAATTTGTAAAATCAGTTTTGAATACCTTGAGGGGTGTAGTTTCTACAATGGTGTCATTTTTGGGTGGTTTCTATTATGTAAGCCTCACAGAGTGACTTCAGACCTGAACTGGTCCCTAAAAATTGGGTTTTTGAAAAGTTCAGAACAATTTCAAGATTTGCTTCCAAACTTCTAAGCCTTGTAACATCCCCAAAATATAAAATATCATTCCCAAAATGATGCAAACATGAAGTAGACATATGGGGAATGTAAAGTAATAACTATGTTTGGAAGTATTACTATATATTATAGAAGTAGAGAAATTGAAACTTGAAGCAATTTTTTACAAATTTTTGGTAAATTTGGTATTTTTTTATAAATTAAAATGTATTTATTTTTACCTCATTTTACCAGTATTATGAAGTACAATATGTGACGAAAAAACAATCTCAGAATGGCCTGGATAAGTCAAAGCGTTTTAAAGTTATCACCACTTAAAGTGACACTGGTCAGATTAGAAAAAAATTGCCTGGTCCTTAAGGTGTTAATAAAAGTAAAAAAGTAGCGCATGCTGAAGTGAATGGGTCCATGATGCGGGATATGAGTGTTACAGAGTGCTTCCGTGGTGCTTCTGGCTGTGCCTCCGCACCGCAAAAAAGTAGCGCATGCACTACTTTTTTGCGGTGCGGAATCACCACGGAAGCACTCTCTAGCACTCATATACCGGATCCTGGACCCATCGAAGTGAATGGGTCCATGATGCGGGCTGCACACAGCCGTGTGCAGCCCGCATCATGGACCCATTCACTTCAGCATGCGCTTCCTTCCTATATATTTTAGGTTTTAAAAATGTGGCTTTAAAAAAAGTTTGCCCACCACTGACCTATCCTGAGGATAGGTCATCACAAAGAGTAAGAAAACCCCTTTAACTCTTTATTAACCCTGACTTTGTTTTGCAGGGTACATGCTTGAACCTGATCAGGAACGAAGACCAGACATCTATCAAGTTTCCTATTTTGCCTTCACATTAGCCAAGAGAGAATGTCCAGTACCTAACGTATATGTGAGTTTATTTTAACACGATTTACAAAACTCACATTAAGATTTCTATTCTTTCTCAAAACATTTCATGGGAGAAACTCTGACACAAGCTGTTATTTTGGCTGCTAGAAATATTTATATTTTTACTTTCACAGTGAAATTTAAGGAATCGCTTGCTGCATGGAATCTAAAGCCATTTTTCTCAGCTAAAGAGGAATTTAGCAATGCACCCCCTGGTATGGAAGCATTTACAATCAAGGTGCAGCAAGCTCCTAATCGTGTCCCATTATCATAAGGTGGCTTCATAGGGTTAAAGGGATACAGAAGGCGCAAGAATGAAAAATTATAAATAGTAATTTGAAAAAAATGAAGAAATCCTAGCCTACAGATTGTGGCACAGGTTTTTAATGCAGTTTCACTATGGATTTTACCCTGCTACTTTGAAAGGGGTGAAATCCAGGGTAAAAATCACATAAAGAATTGGTATGTTGTGGATCTTAAATATGTGCCGCATTTCTGCAGAGTGTGGATGAAACTTGTTAATGTCCCTTTCACTTAGTTGTGAACAGCTCCCAGCAGCTGAGCAGTACTTTAAGTGTTGAGTCAGGGGACAGATGATGTTGGTTGCTTACACTGATCTACCTACACAACCAAATGTCTAGACAGTGTCTATGGTAGTCTCGTTGTCTGCCAATTAAAGCCTCATCACGTCTGACCAGAATTAACTTTTAATCCAAGACTGCAGCTAAACACAATAAATATACACTTTTTTTGCAAATTGTTTTGCAGAATTCCACAATCCCTCAAGTTCTTCCAGAACCACTAACAGCAAGTGAGGCTGCCTCTAAAAAGTCTCAGATTAAAACTAGGTAAGGTTCTTTTGAAGATTGAATATGGCTCTCCAACATTTAGTTCAAAAGGAGTCATTTACAATTGTTTGTTTGGGACATTAAAGGTGGCCATAGAGTTTTGATGGCTATCGGACAAACAATCATTCTGCCAACATGCATGCCTACTCCTATGGACTCTTGCTTAGGCTGTGCGTGCATGTGTTCTCAAAAGAAACAGGGGAGAAAGCCATTGTCAGGCACCTCTGGTGGTGTCCTACTGCCCTTGAGAACAAAATAATTTAGACATGTTGAATTCATTGTCTGATCATTCTTCTTTAACCTGACACCTGCCCATCATGGGAGAGTTGAGAACACCCTCATACACACTCAATGGTAGGCCGGTGCCATTGAAATGAGCTAATTGCCCTCCAATCCCCCACCAGTCTCTGTATCCTTTCCTCCAGAGATGACTTTTTGACACACTTGGGTGACTGTTGCAGTCAGTCATTGGCTGCAGTGGATACTGCTGAGGTCACTGCTGTGGCCGGTGATTGACTACAGTGGTCACATGTTCATATTGTAACATCATCACTGGAGACCAGATTCCAGAGACCAACAGTGACCTCAGAAGCAACAGGAAATTGATAAGGTATGACATTTTAAAGGGGTTGTCCCATTCAAAAAATGGATCCCTTATCCTTAGAATAGGGAATAAGTATCAGATGAGGTGAAGAGGGGGTGTTTCGACTGCTGGAGCCCCCACTGATCCCGAGCACAGGGGCCTATATTCCCCTATTTGAATGGAGCAGCAGACACACATCCACCACTCCATTCAACTCTATGGTACTACCGCTCGGCTATCTCTCTCAGCCCCATCAAGTTGAATTTGAAGTGGGGAAACATCAGTCTATGTATTCATGATTTGCGGACACCCACCAATCAGACACTTATCCCCTAAGTTGCTGTAATGGGACAAGCCCTTTAAAGGGGTTCTCTGGGCTTTTAATATTGATGACCTATCCTCAGGATAGGTCCTCAATATCAGATTGGCGGGGTGCTGACACCTGGCACCCCCGCTGATTAGCTGTATGAAGGGAAGGCACACACAGTGCGCACTTGCCGTCTCCCTTCTCTCTTCCCCCCTTGCTGCTGCTAAGTCTAAGAGAGACGGCATGCGCGCAGTGCTTGCGCCTTCTCTTCATACAGCTGATCGTCGGGGGTGCCGGGTATCCAGACACCCTCCGATCTGATATTGATGACCTATCCTGAGGCTAGGTCAATATTAAAAGGCCAGAGAGCCCCTTTAAGCTTTTGGTGAAAAAAGGTTAAGGAGGCTGGACATCCACTTTAAAGGGAACCTGTCACCGGGATTTTGTGTATAGAGCTGAGGACATGGGCTGCTAGATGGCCGCTAGCACATCCGCAATACCCAATCCCCATAGCTCTGTGTGCTTTTATTGTGTAAAAAAACCGATTTGATACATATGCAAATTAATCTGAGATGAGTCCTGTCCCTGACTCATCTCACATACAGGACTCATCTCAGGTTAATTTGCATATGTATCAAATCGGTTTTTTTACACAAAATCCCGATGACAGGTTCCCTTTAAGGTTGTAGTTTTACTACATATCAGACATAATTGTGTTTGATTACAGTATTTACCCAACTTGGACTGGTAGTCTCACTGAATGTAGCAATAGATAGTATTAGACTATCTTTTGTTTGTCACTTCTGTATAGCTTTCATTCTCTCACATTTTTTGATGATATTTAAAAACTATTTTTTTATAACTAACAATTTAGAGCATGATTGTAGCTTGAGAGATATCTGGGTGTTGGATCAAGTAGATTTTTCCTATATCCCTACCAAAAGCATCATGTATGACTTTACATAGCATAAACTCCATTTGTTACCCTAGTTATATATATATATTTTTTTTCATATATAATAGGTGCGTATCCGCCTATATTATGTGTTTTATCAACCCAGAATACCACAGTTGTCATCATTGTTCCCCTGCAAATGTTTATTTTGTTGGCACTGAGCGGCCATAGAACATATTTATGCATATACTTAGCTTTATCATAACCTCGCTTTTCTGATGTTCTGCTTCTTAAATAGACAAATAAATAATAATTTAATAGATCTGCTTAATTCATATAATTCCAGTCTCTGAAAACAAGCCATTTCAGGTATATCAAAGGTGGAACAACACCACCACCTTGTGGTAGGAAATAAGCATGTTTTTTATTCATAAAGCTTTTGTTTGCTGCACAAAATAGTTACTTCAATCCTTCACATTAATTTTGATTATGCATATGGCAGTACTGACCTGGGCTGGACGGGGGAGTAGCCGATGCTACGACACATTTATCTTTATTTACGCCAGTTTTCTGGCGCAAATGAGCCAAAAGATTTATGGCTTCTCTGTTCGGGGCGCCATAACTGCTGGAAGATGCACTTAATTTATGATGAGACCTGCGCCTCATCATAAGTTAAGCGCATCCTCCTGCAGCACAGGCGATATCAAGACCGTTGCAGAAAGGTAAATTTCTCCTACTATGTCCTCCCAGTATCACCCTATCCTCCATCTTTCCACATAATACTGTTGATAGCCCAGTCTGACTCATGGTAGTACTCAAGTCTACACAGTGTAAGCTGATAAAACCTCAGGGCATATATGTGCATATTTGCTGCACAAAGTATGCTAAAGGAGGATATAAGCATATGTGTTATAGTTGTGAGAATGAAATAAAGAAAAATCTGTAACTTCTGATATTGTATTTTCTGGATGATATAGAAATTATAGATTCATTCAGTTCTCGGTATTTAAAGAACAGGGTTACTTACCTATATTTCAGTTCTCAGTAATTAAAGAACAGGATTACTTACCTATACAGTTGTGTTCAAAATAATAGCAGTCAGACATCACTAACCTGATCAGTCACTGTTTTTAGTAGAAATGATATTTCTACATGCCAAATAATTTACTAGCAGGTGTAGTAGAGTAAAAGAAATCCAACAGACTCAACAGTCATGACATGCATGCTGCTGATTCTGTGTAATTGAATCACTAATTGAAAGGGGCATGTTCAAAATAATAGCAGTGTGGAGTTCAATGAGTGAGGTCATTTATTCTTTGATAAACAGGTGGCAATTATTGCCGTTATTTAAGGAAGAACGGCAGCAAATGTTGTACATGCCGGTTGCAGTGCATCTCTCTCTGAAATTCTGAGGAAAATTGGTCGTTTCAGACATTGTTCAGAAGAACAGCGTACCTTGATTAAAAAGTTGATTGGAGAGGGGAAAACATATAAAGAAGTGCAGAAAATGATAGGCTGCTCAGCTAAAATGATCGCAAATGCTTTAAAATGGCAACCAAAACCTGAAAGACGTGGAAGAAAGAGAAAAACTACTATTCGAATGGATAGAAAAATAGCCAAAATGGCATGGCACCAATCAGCTCCAGGAAGATGAAAAAAGGTGTAAAGTTCCCTGTGAGTTACAATTAGAAGACGCCTATGTGAAGCCAAGCTATCTGCAAGAAGCCCCCACAAAGTCCCACTGTTGAAAAAAAGACGTGCTGAAGAGGTTACAATTTGCCAAAAAGCATATTGACTGGCCTAAAGAGACATTTTGTGGACTGATAAAAGTAAGATTGTTCTTTATGGGTCTAGTGGCCGGAGACAGTTTGTCAGATGACCCCCCAAACACTGAATTTAGCCACAGTATACTGTGAAGCATGGTGGCGCAAGCATCATGATATGGGGATCTTTCTCATACTACGGTGTTGGGCCTATTTATCGCATACCAGGGATCATGGATCAGTTTGAATACACCAGAATACTTGAAGAGGTCATGCTGCCTTATGCTGAAGAGGAAATGCCCTTGAAATGGGTGTTGCAACAAGACAACGACCCCAAACACACCAGTAAACGTGCGATATCTTGGTTCCAGACCAACAAGATTGACATTATGGAGTGGCCAGCCCGATACCCGGATCTTAATCCAATAGAAAACTTGTGGGGTGACATCAAAAATGCAGTTTCTGAGGCAAAACCAAGAAATAGAGAAGAACTGTGGACTGTAGTCCAAGCATCCTGGGCTGGAATACCTGTTCACAGGTGCCAGACGTTGGTTGACTCCATGCAACACAGATGTATAGCAGTTCTCAGAAACAGTGGTAATACAACAAAATATTAGTTAAGTGATTCAAAGGAAAGCAAAATCTCCAAACATTTTCAGTTTATATAGTGAATGTTTCAGTTTGTAAAGAAGAATACAAACACTGCTACAGTCTAATATTCACTTTTCTTCTATTTTTTTTGAGTAACAACACAAATGTGATATATTTTTCTTCATGTTTTGATTTGGAATAGAATGTGTAGTGTTCCCAATGCATTTGTGTTTATGGAAATAAAAGTTATTAGAAGGATTTTGAGCTTTATTCACTTTTTTAAACACTGCTATTATTTTGAACACAACTGTATTTCTGTTCTCAGTAATTAAAGAACAGGGTTACTTACAGGGAAACTGTCACCTGGATTTTGGGTATAGAGCTGAGCACATGGGTTTCTAGATAGCCATTAGCACATCCGCAACATCCAGTCCCCATAGCTCTGTGTGCTTTTATTGTGTAAAAAAAACCGATTTGATACATATGCAAATTAACCTGAGATGAGTCCTGTTCCTGACTCATCTCAGGGACAGGACTCCTCTCAGGTTAATTTGCATATGTATCCAATCAGGTTTTTTTACACAATGAAAGCACACAGAGCTATGGGGCCTGGGTATTCCGGATTGGCTAGCAGCGATCTAGCAACCCATGTCCTCAGCTCTATACACAAAATGCAGGTGACAGGTTCCCTTTACCTATATTTCAGTTCTCAGTAATGAAATAACAGGGTTACTTACTTATATTTCACTTCACAGTGATTAAAGAACAGGGTTACTAACCTATCATTCAGTTCTCAGTAATGAAATAACAGGGTTACTTACCTATATTTCACTTCACAGTAATTAAAGAACAGGGTTACGGTACTTACCTATATTTCACTTCACAATAATTAAAGAACAGGGTTACTTACCTATATTTCACTTCACAATAATTAAAGAACAGGGTTACTTACCTATATTTCACTTCACATTGATTAAAGAACAGGGTTACTTACCTATTTTTCAGTTCTCGGTAATGAAATAACAGGGTTACTTACCTATATTTCACTTCACAGTAATTAAAGAACAGGGTTACAGTACTTACCTATATTTAACTTCACAGTAATTAAAGAACAGGGTTACTTACCTATTTTTCAGTTCACATTGATTAAAGAACAGGGTTACAGTACTTGCCTATATTTCACTTTACAGTGATTAAAGAACAGGGTTACTTACCTATATTTTAGTTCTCGGTGAATAAAGAACAGGGTTACTTACTGTACCTATATTTCAGATCACATTACTGTAACCCTATTCTTTAAATAATGTGATCTGAAATATAGGTACAGTAAGTAACCCTGTTCTTTATTCACCGAGAACTAAAATATAGGTAAGTAACCCTGTTCTTTAATCACTGTAAAGTGAAATATAGGCAAGTACTGTAACCCTATTCTTTAAATACTTACCTATATTTCACTTCACAATAATTAAAGAACAGGGTTACTTACCTATATTTCACTTCACATTGATTAAAGAACAGGGTTACTTACCTATTTTTCAGTTCTCGGTAATGAAATAACAGGGTTACTTACCTATATTTCACTTCACAGTAATTAAAGAACAGGGTTACGGTACTTACCTATATTTAACTTCACAGTAATTAAAGAACAGGGTTACTTACCTATTTTTCAGTTCACATTGATTAAAGAACAGGGTTACAGTACTTGCCTATATTTCACTTTACAGTGATTAAAGAACAGGGTTACTTACCTATATTTTAGTTCTCGGTGAATAAAGAACAGGGTTACTTACTGTACCTATATTTCAGATCACATTATTTAAAGAATAGGGTTACAGTACTTACCTATATTTCTCTTCGCAGTGATTAAAGCACAGGGTTACTTACCTATATTTCACTTCACATTGATTAAATAACAGGGTTACTTACCTATATTTCACTTAACAGTAATTAATGAACAGGGTTACTTACCTATATTTTACTTCACAGTGATTAAAGAACAGGGTTACTTACGGTACCTATATTTCAGTTCACATTAATTAAAGAATAAGGTTACAGTACTTAACTATATTTCACTTCACAGTGATTAAATAACAGGGTTACTTACTGTACCTATATTTCAGATCACATTACTGTAACCCTATTCTTTAAATAATGTGATCTGAAATATAGGTACAGTAAGTAACCCTGTTCTTTATTCACCGAGAACTAAAATATAGGTAAGTAACCCTGTTCTTTAATCACTGTAAAGTGAAATATAGGCAAGTACTGTAACCCTATTCTTTAAATACTTACCTATATTTCACTTCACAATAATTAAAGAACAGGGTTACTTACCTATATTTCACTTCACATTGATTAAAGAACAGGGTTACTTACCTATTTTTCAGTTCTCGGTAATGAAATAACAGGGTTACTTACCTATATTTCACTTCACAGTAATTAAAGAACAGGGTTACGGTACTTACCTATATTTAACTTCACAGTAATTAAAGAACAGGGTTACTTACCTATTTTTCAGTTCACATTGATTAAAGAACAGGGTTACAGTACTTGCCTATATTTCACTTTACAGTGATTAAAGAACAGGGTTACTTACCTATATTTTAGTTCTCGGTGAATAAAGAACAGGGTTACTTACTGTACCTATATTTCAGATCACATTATTTAAAGAATAGGGTTACAGTACTTACCTATATTTCTCTTCGCAGTGATTAAAGCACAGGGTTACTTACCTATATTTCACTTCACATTGATTAAATAACAGGGTTACTTACCTATATTTCACTTAACAGTAATTAATGAACAGGGTTACTTACCTATATTTTACTTCACAGTGATTAAAGAACAGGGTTACTTACGGTACCTATATTTCAGTTCACATTAATTAAAGAATAAGGTTACAGTACTTAACTATATTTCACTTCACAGTGATTAAATAACAGGGTTACTTACCTATTTTTCAGTTCTCAGTAATTAAAGAACGGGGTTATTTACCTATATTTCAGTTCTCAGTAATTAAAGAACAGGGTTACTTACCTATATTTCAGTTCACAGTAATTAAATAACAGGATTACTTACCTATATTTCAGTTCACAGTAATTAAAGAACAGGGTTACAGTACTTGCCTATATTTCACTTCACAGTGATTAAAGAACAGGGATACTTACCTATATTTAAGTTCACAGTAATTAAAGAATAGGGTTACTTACCTATATTTCAGTTCTCAGTAATTAAAGAATAGGGTTACTTACCTATATTTCAGTTCTCAGTAATTAAAGAATAGGGTTACTTACCTATATTTCAGTTCTCAGTAATTAAAGAACAGGGTTACTTACCTATATTTCAGTTCACAGTAATTAAAGAACAGGGTTACTTACCTATATTTCAGTTCACAGTAATTAAAGAACAGGGTTACTTACCTATATTTCAGTTCTCAGTAATTAAAGAACAAGGTTACAGTTCTTACCTATATTTCGCTTCACAGTGATTAAAGAACAGGGATACTTACCTATATTTCAGTTCACAGTAATTAAAGAACAGGGATACTTACCTATATTTCAGTTCACAGTAATTAAATAATAGGGTTACTTACCTATATTTCAGTTCTCAGTAATTAAAGAACAGGGTTACTTACGGTACCTATATTTCAGTTCTCAGTAATTAAAGAACAGGGTTACTTACGGTACCTATATTTCAGTTCTCAGTAATTAAAGAACAGGGTTACTTACCTATATTTCAGTTCAGTATCTTTATTTTAGAACTTATTTCCTGGAAAGAATCTCACAGGGCTATAATTTAAACAGGCTAGACACATCTTATATAACATTTTATTGCTGCCCATATCATAAAGCAATAAAGAGTAGAAACTCCAAAATACAATTAGATCACCCACAAAGCCAAAAGGAATCCTAAACTACTAACAAGTAAATAAATTATTCAATTTTTTTAAAGTCAAATCCTCAGAAAGTATGTGAGAACTGATTCCAAGTAGGATAAAACAATGGGGTTTATGTAATGAATACAATTCATAAATCTGGTCCTATGATATTCATTAAATTAGGCTTAGAATTTCTCAACATTTGCCCTAACCACTCAGCAAGTGAGCAGTCGATATTACTGGTCAGGGTCTAAAGAAGCATATCACAACCATGTTCTGAATATGACTATGCGCATTAGGTAGATCCCCAATGAGCACTTTGCGCGGTTGCTTCTTCAGGGGGTGAATATAACATGTTTGCTAAATTGCTTTCTTGAAAAGATCCCAAATAGAGGGCGTTGCAGGTGGTAAAATCTCAGATTGCTGGTGGTACACTGCCAGGTCAGGAAGATCAGAATATCCTTAGCGTTCCCTGGATGAAAGAGTATTTTTACATTTCTGTTTTAACAGTCACATTTTGTTTCATCTTACAGAATAACAGATTCACTTGGGCCCACAGAAACATCCATTGCGCCAAGACAGAGACCTAAGGCATTTTCCAGTACAGCCCAGACAAAGGTGCTCAATATTCAAAATGCTGCAACCCCTGTTAAGATGCCAACACAGAGTGCTCAAAGTCAGCAGATCCACAATGGTATGGGAATTTACCTGGAGATGATATACCAGTAGAATGTAAAATTATAATTGTGTTAGGACGTCATTACTTCTATGGGATGAGATGGACATTGACACTTATTAACACATATTTGTCATATCCTGTTTCAGCAGCTACAGATACAACTCCACGGCTTGGCAATGGGCCTAGCACGCTGTTGAGTCAGGAAAGTAGCCAGCAGTCCTTCCAGCAGCACAGAGTTTTACAGCAACTTCAACCTGGAGACTGGAGGTTACAGCAGCTACATCAATTGCAGCAGCAGCAACTGCTCCAGGACACCTACATAAAGCAGGTCAGTATATTCATTGTGGTGCCAAAATGGTTTCCTCATTTGTGAAGATGAAATTCTAAGGTCTTTAAAGAGAACATATTTTCTGCTCACCTGACATGTCAGTTTTAGTAACTACTTGCATTATCCATGTAAGAACAATTCTGGAGAAAATATGAATGAATTGCAGTAAGTTTGCAGTGAAGGTTCCGATCGGTTTCCAGCTGTGTTCCTGCACAGTCTGACACTATCCAGTCAGCGCTGCCATGTTCTTGTAAATGGGAGGGTGGGTAGAGGGATCGGAAGAGGTGGAGAAGAAGGTGTCGACTGATTTATGTTCCTTCACAGAAATGTTAGTCAAGTGCATTTACTGCAATTCTATGACATTCATTTACTATCTGAAACTGTATGAGTGGTTAATAGATTTGGGTAAATTGGTCATAAAATCAAATCCCTGCTGTTGTCCTAAGTATCAGGAGAATTTAGGCTATCATTTACAGCAGCCTGTATTCTGCGTATGGCTTACATGTGGTGGATGCCCAGCTCCCAAGAGAACAGTTTGTAGACTCAAAGCTCGAATCCTAAGGTGTGTCCACACCCTGGAGAAACTTGGAAGAAAAGGAGGTGGATCCAGCGAGTAAAATCATATCTTCTTTATTAAAAACTATTGACATTAAAAGACGCACTTCATAGTCTGTTCTGATACGTTTCAACTGTAACAACGTTCTTACTCATAGACATGTCTATGATTAAGACTGTTGTTATGGTTGAAACTAGGGCTGCAGTAAACGATTATTTTAGTAATAGAGTATTCTATCGATTATTTCTTATGATTCATTGAGTAATCTAGTAAGAAAAAAATGAATTAATAGACTGTTTTCCTTTATAAAAACTCATCAGACCCCCTGCCATCAGTCCCCAACACCCTTCGTTCCCCCTGTGCGATCAGCCCAAGTGCATCAGTTCCCCCGGTGCCATCAGCTCCACTATCCCCCCAGTGCCATCAGCTCCGTTCCCCCAGTGCCTTCAGCTCTCCCCCACCCCAGTGCCTTCAGCTCCACTCCCCCAGTGCCATCAGCCCCTCCATTCCATCCATTGCCATGTCCCCCACTCCCCAAGTGCCATCAGATCAGCCCCTCCATGTCCCCCAGTGCCATCAGATCAGCCCCTCCATGTCCCCTACTCCCCCAGTGCCATCAGATCAGCCCATCCATGTCCCCCACTCCCCCAGTGCCATCAGATCAGCCCCTCAATGTCCCCTAGTGCCATCAGATCAGCCCCTCCATTTCCCTTAGTGCCATCAGATCAGCCCCTCCATGTCCCCCAGTGCCATCAGATCAGCCCCTCCATGTCCCCTACTCCCCCAGTGCCATCAGATCAGCCCATCCATGTCCCCCACTCCCCCAGTGCCATCAGATCAGCCCCTCCATGTCCCCCAGTGCCATCAAATCAGCCCCTCCATGTCCCCCAGTGCCATCAGATCAGCACCTCCATGTTCCCTACTCCTCCAGTGTCATCAAATCAGCCCCTCCATGTCCCCCACTCGCCCAGTGCCATTTATATCAGCCCCTTCATGTATCCCACTCCCATCTGCCCCTCCATGCCATCCATTGCCGGCTGTCCCCCTTCAGTGCCATGACCCCAGCGCCAGTGAAATAGAATACTTACATTTCCTGTAGGGGCGCCACTCCACAGAGCGGCAAGTAATAGCAAGCGCTTCACTCCAGCTCCATGGTCACAAGACGCAAACGAATCCTCGATGCAAAAAAATTGCATTGATGATTTTTTTGTGTGTCGAATTACTCAATTCAATCGAGTAATCGTTTTAGCCCTGGTTGAAACGCATCAGACCAGACCATGAAGTGCGTTTTTTAATGACATCAGTTGTCAGTAAAGAAGATATGATTTTACTTGTTGGATCCACAGGCACAGCAGGCAAAGGACTGTCTGACCAGGTAGATTTGGAATTGTGACTTCAGTATCTTCTCTTATTGGATCCCTTCTGATAAAGGGATTCTGATAAGGAGTGTATTGTGGAATTCCTGTCTAGGTATGTAAATGAAACCTGAAGAACAGGATTCTGCATACAGTGCTTTGCTTTACAAGTGGCAGTGCTCAGGATACATTTCTATTATATTAATACTTGCATGAATAATAATTAGAACCTGGGATGTTCTCAAGAGCTATGTAGACCGTGTAGTAGAAGTGTGAATTCTTAGGTTAAATGTTATTTATCCTATTAAAGGGAACCTGTCACCAGGGATTTTGGGTATAGAGCTGAGGACATGGGTTGCTAGATGGCCGCTAGCACATCCGTGATACCCAGTCCCCATAGCTCTGTGTGCTTTTATTGTGTAAAAAAAAACGATTTTAAACATATGCAAATTAACCTGAGATGAGTCCTGTCCCTGACTCATCTGACGTACAGGACTCATCTCAGGTTAATTTGCATATGTATCAAATCGTTTTTTTTGACACAATAAAAGCACACAGAGCTATGGGGACTGGGTATTGCGGATGTGCTAGCGGCCATCTAGGAACCCATGGTCTCAGCTCTATACACAAAATCCCGCTGACAGGTTCACTTTAAAGAAGGTCACTCTGATCCATAGGACCCATTACTACATATGGATGTTATAGAAGGGGCCCTGCTATATGAGCTAGAACCAAGAGCTGCTTGGGGGACCCAAGCCTTCCATGTATGTGTCGCCACCATGTAATGAGACATGGCGGTTTAGATGCCTGGCCACAATTTCCCCCCACCAAAACCAGTTATTGGTCAAGGTGCTAGTAGGAACTCCAATTTGAAAGGGGTTGCCTCTGATAAAACAGATACACCTCCAAGTTTATGAGGGTCTTATAGTCTAAACTGGCCATAAATAGACATCTTAATGAAGGCATTGGGTCATAAAAAACATTTAACCCCTTACTGCTCTATAACATACTATTATTTCAAGGAAGTAGATCCATTCCTACTCTGTGCTAGTATGTTATGGCAATGGTGCAGGTTCAGGAGCTGGGACTGCACCATTGCTTGCAGGTGCTGGCTGTATTATACAGCAGGTACCCGACTCTCATTGCCAGGATATTGGAGTTCAGGCAGTTCAGTGCTGTGGTCAGTAGTGGCAGCAGCATCTGAGCAGTTAGAGGGAAGAAGTACTCAGGCATGGCTACTGTGGGCCTTCTGAAGGTCTCTGCCTCTAAAACTTTCTGCCTCCACCAAGATGCAGTACCTTACCTGTCAGAATAACTATGCACTACAATACATGAATATTACAGTGCATGATACAAGAGATCAAATCATCACAGGTTCCGCTAATTAGACAAAAAAGTGTAAAAAGAGTTCAATAAATCTTTTAAAAGATATTTTAAAAAGATAAAAAAAAATTCAAATGATACACTTTTCCACAGCACGATCTAATAAATATTATTCTGCACAGTCAACAATCTAATATATAAAGCTGAGCAGTGGCGTAACTAGAACTGACTGGGCCCCACACCAAATTATTGAATGCCCCCCCCCCCTGCGACTTCGTCCGTTTCCCACACATATACTGCATATCATGTCACTGTATATAATACTATTGTGGGGGCCCTTTTACAATTTAGTCCTCATCTCAGATGGGCCCCTTTTGAGTTCAGGCCCCGCAGTAGCTGCGTCCCCTGCTTCCACTATAGGTACGCTCCTGCCTTGCACAATATTACAGCTATACTCACTATACAATGCCAATAAAAGGTCTGTTATCATAATTACAAGAAAAATGAAAAAAAAAAAGTACTCAAAACAAATATAATTAGGGAGAGTTTACATTTCCGATCTTCTGATGTGTCAAATGGATCCTGTTGCATCCGTTGAGCCATTTCTGAGATCTGTTCTATCAGACAGAAAAAAGTACTGCGTACAGGAGTTTTCTTTCTGTCTAAAAAATGGATCTCAGGTAGAAATGGCTCAAACGGATGCCAAATGTGCATAACAGGATGCAACAGGATCCATTTGTTTACAGGATCCTTTTTTCTGTTCTTCTGACGGATCAGAAGAACCGAAAATGAAATGGAGATGTGAACTCTTGCTTACTTGAATACACAGAATAAAATAGCAACCACTGGGTAGTGTATTTCCCCTATGCCTCCTCAGTATGGGGCTGAATGTGTAAATATACACAGACATTCATTATATAGTCTTAGGCCTGTTTCTCATTTCACATATGCATTTTATGCATTGAAATTTCCACCAAATGCCTCCACTGGTGAGATAACTAGGTCCTGTTACATATATATATTTACAGTATATTTGATAGATAGGAGATAGATAATCACACACACACCTTTCACATACATACACTTGCCTTTTGGGCAGGCTAGATGGATTTGTCAGGCTGTGGAGGATCCAGAAGAGTTTCTAACCCCGGAGCACATGGCTGGGTGTCTCCTCCTCAGAGCAGTGCAGCCCCCCCCCCCCCCCTCACTCTGTCCCGACACTGACAGCAGAGCAAAGAGCACTACTGCCCTGCCGTAATATGACAGTAAGTGAAGAGGAGCAAAACTGGGGGGGGGGGGGGGGGGGGGGTCTTAAGGAAGCTCCAGGGAGATTTTTTAAGGTAGCAGCATAAGCTGCTGCTGACAAGAGCTGCTGTTATCTTCAGTGCGGCCCTCCACTATACGCTGCCTGTGAGGCCAGAAGTTTACATCATAGTACATGCAACCCTGCCCTGCTGACACCCCTGCTACTGCTCCCGGGCCCCTTCTAAGATCAGGGCCCCGAAGCAGCTGCTTCCCTGATAGTTACGCCCCTGAAGCTGAGTGTATGTGTGTATGTCCGCTAAAGGAATCTGCACCGTCGCATTTACAATTACGAAATTTGGCACACAGGTACATCAGGTGTCCGGGAAGATTTTACAATGAGATTCAGCTCTCTAGCATGTACCGTTCCTGAGATATTACCCCAAAAATGCAAATATGGCACCATCACATGACCCTTATCAGCAAATAGAAGTTCGCAGGTCGTTAGTCTCCACATACACACAGTTTTACACCAGGTTTCCATAACAAACCAACCATTTTTCTTCACTGCTGCAGGTTAGCTTTAAAGGGGCAGGGCGCTGTGGATGACACTGTTAAGGGAGCGGAGTGCTGTGAAAGTCACAGTTAAGGGGGCAGGTAGGGTGACCATTCAGGCCAGCCTCAAAAGACAGACTTAAAAACTCCACCCCAGGTCCTGCTACGCCACGCCCCCGATCCGGTTAGCCCACGTGTTCCCCCCCCACTCCGCAGCCGACGGGGATTAAAAAAATTTGGGTAAAAATCTACTTCTGAATAAAAATGTTGTGCCAGTGGCTCAACCTCAGCTGCAACATGGTAAAGGCGCTCTCTCCAGCAGACACATCCTATTGTCTTGTGAAAAATATTACAATAATGTAAAAACCTCTTCTGGCTGGCACTCAAATAGATGGATTTACATGGACTGTTTGGTTTTGTTAAAATTTCAGCATTTATTGAGCATAAACATACATATATTTTGTAAGATCACTAAAAAACACTAAAAACTATAATCAAAATTTAAATTAAAATACTCGTCAGTCTCCACCTCTAGGGATTACTGTGGTACCTACAGTGATAAGTCCCCACTTGTACGTTGAAGGAGCGCTTGAAGAAACAACGTACAAGTGGGGACTTATCACTGTAGGTACCACAGTGATCCCTAGAGGTGGAGACTCAGGAGTATTTTTAATTTTTTTTCGATTATAGTTTTTAGTATTTTAGTTTTTTTTTTTTTGTGATCTTACTAAATATATGTATGTTTATGCTCAATAAATGCAGAATATTTTACAAAACCGAACAGTCCATGTAAATCCATCTATTTGAGTGCCAGCCAGAAGCTTTTACATTAAAAATCAACTTCTGTCAGCTGCAGGGGTGGGAGGGATGGTGACTTTCTCCCTGCAGCTCACGCTCAAACAGCACAGTGCTGCTGTCTGAGAGTGAGCTGTTCAAGGCCCTGCACCAGACGGAGGACAGGGAGTCTGAAAGCCAGACTGTCCAGCCTAAAACCGGATCTCTGGCCACCCTATGGGCAGGCTGTTGTGGAGGTCACAATTATGGGGAAGGTCTGATATGGAGGTTAGTGTTAAGGGGCAGATTGCTGTCGAGGCCACTGTTAAGGGGACGGGGTGTTGTGGAAATCTCTGTTAAGGAAATGGGGTACTGTGGAGGTCACTAATAAAGGGACGGCCGCTGTGGAGGTCACTGTTAAAGGAGCCCTCACAAAGTTCTGTTGCCAGAAAAAAAAAAGTTATGGGTGTTCAAATATGGCGACAGAGTTCTTTTTTTTTTTTTTTTAAATAGTAGGATAAAAGTTACACTATATAAGATTTTATTTTACACTAAACACCAGTATGTCTTTGTTGTATACAGTATCAACAGTATCAACAGCAGTTTCTTCAGCAACAATATTTGATGCACTCCATATACCACCAACAACATATCCCACCTCAATATCCAGCCATGGTAAGTCAGCGTTAGATCAGTGATTTACTAATGTTTTCACATTTGAATCTCCTTTTAATAGTACATTCGTTGTAGTAATAAAGTTTGTTACTGTCCATTAGAGACCACACTCGGGAGGAATTATAATGGTCCACATTTACTATATAAGTGTGCCACTTTCTTAGCATTGTTTGTGCTAAAATTCTGGCACAACTCATTTTATAGACATTTATAATTCAGAAGCGCCAAAAAAACTGTTCCTGGTTTTAAACTAGAATATGGATGTGGCCAGCTCTAGTCTACCTTCAAGGTGCATATATGACACTGAAATCCATGATTCTGACACATAATAGTAGTAAAGATTAGGCTAACTAAGAGTTGTCTAAAGTTTGTGGTGGACTTAATTTTGGAGCATTGGGACAGACCTTTGTCTCAGGGTTGGAACAGCTTTTTGGTGCAAAGACTGAATTCTGGCGCGTTGGGGTAGATTTTGAGGGCATGCGGACACATTTTCGGCATAAGCTACGCTAATAGGTGGTATAAGGCAGTGTAAATGTACACCAGATTTTTCACCGAGCATCAGCTACTGCACATTTTTTTTAGACTGTCTGTCTACAGTTGTCTCAGTGTGTAAATTCTAGGATGAAAAAAATGTGCTCTTTTTATTCACTTGCAGACTGCAGTGTCAATTTGCTTCAGTATGTGACAGGGTAGAAGGACACCTGAATTACTGCAGCCCTTTACTTTCTCCCTGCTGAGATCGAGATAGAGCTATAGCTAAGGCCCCTTTTAGACTAAGCGATTATCGCTCAAATACTTGTTAGATTGTTCTAAATTACAAGATAATCTTTGAGTGTAGAATATCTGACAGGACTCTAACACTACTGTCTCACCCCAACAGAGAATTACAAATTATTGCATTGTCAGTACAGTTTTGACACTGATTCAAGTAGACAGCCCCCTTGAGAGAGCTGTGCTTGTAAAGGTCCAGGACTGGGCTGCAATTCCATTTTATTGGTAACATGGCAGACAATAGTAACTTCCTGTTAAGAGGAGGAAGAAGTCTGCAGCACAAACTGCTGAACTTAGAAGTGAAAAGTTTGGTAAAGGTACTGCACTCAAGGCACACTTAAAAAAATGACTTGTAACTAAGTCAACTTCAGTGAAACATCTAATATTCAGTGTGTGATGGTCAGGGATGTAAACAGTCCTAAGTGTCTATTCCTTTGTTTTTAGTGTTATATATGCTTGTTATATGGTGCTCATTAATCTGCTGGGGTAAGCAGGATAAACATACCTTTTGCAGAGCTTTTATAATCAGGAGAGCTTTTATCAAGTTCAACTCCCTTCAACTTCAGTTCAAAGAAATGTGATCAAAAAGTCACACACACTCCAAAATGGTATCAATAAAAACTACAGATTGTCCTTCAAAAAATGAGTACCCACACAGCTTTGTGTGTGGGGAGGGGGTGTCAGAATATGGAGATAAAAAGAAAAAAAAATGTATCCATAGTTTTTTTTATTTCAGTATTAAAACAGAAGAAAAAAACATAAATGGTATTGTTGTAATTGTACTAGCCCGTAGAATGAGGGCAACAGGTCAGTTGTCAGTTAAACCGGATTGGGAATGTCGTAAAAACAAAATCCATAAAATTGTGGCAGAATTTTGTTTCCCAATTCCACCCCATTTACAATTTTTTTCCAGCTTTCCACTACATTGTTTGAATATGAAATGGTGACATTAGAAAGTACAACTTGCGACTGTGAACGAAAATAAAAATAAAGGTTATGACTCCAGCGGATAGGAAGTAAAGAAAACGGAAAACGCTAAAATTGAAAATTACAGTGTCACGAAAGGGTTAATGACAGAGCTGTTATCTGTAACTCCCAGCTTATGTTGTAGTTTCATGAATGTCTTTTTTATAAACAGGTTCATCAGTATCAACAGGCTCCGTTAAAACAGCAGCAGCAAGCCATGGTCCATCTTCAGTCTCACCCTCCTCAGTATCTGTCTTCTCCTCAGCAGTTCACTCCAACCTTAGTATCATATGCCACTCCTCACCTGGAGCATGTGGGAGCAATGAGAAACTTGTGTAATACTAACATGTAAGTAGCTCTTAAATATTACTATAAATGCAGAATAATATGTATTTATTAAAAAAAATATTCATGGGGAACATTTATTATCTTTTATGCTATTGTTAAAGAGAACCTATAACCTCCTTCAGTAACAGCTTGCATTCCCTAGGAAGTAAGAGTTCTGGAACATGTTTTTTTGTAACTCTGTTTTGTGCTGTCCCTCTGTTATTCCCACTATAAATTTATGGCCAGGGGAGAATTGGGGACCTAAAGTGGCCTTGCAAAAAAAAAAAAAAAAAAGTGGGTCCAAATTGGCAGAAGGCAGGGATCAGCAATATCATAGTGCAACAAAAAATACCACTCCAGCAGAACAAAATACAACAGTGCAGCACAATAAGCTGCCCCAGCAGAACTAAATACCACAGTGCCATTAGGATATGGTAGAGGGGGCTGAGGAGGTGAGACGTGGGCCACAGCACTGAGCCAGCTTTAGCTTCAGCTGCTTGGTCTTTCAGCACTACCAAACATACAGGAGAATACAGCACTACATACCAATTATCTTATGTGCCTCGCTTTTCTATCATCCTCCTCACCTTCTTAGCACAAACTCCCAATCCCAGTGCCCCAACAGCATCATCATCCTGCTACTACCCTCAATACTGTACCCCAGTGCCCCCAAATACTATACTGCAGAAAAAATAGTGCCATACAGATAGCCCCTTAAAAATACGAATAGCATACAAAAATCATTATGCTAAGCAGAGTGTCGGTAGTAATACACTTTCCCAGAGTGGCTTCAGTAGAAATGAAGCCCCCAGAAGTGTGTTCTCCAAAGTGGGCCAGACTAGGAAAGAACAAATAAGATGCCTACATCCTAGCGCAGGCTGGCGGGATGATGTCACTGATACCTCAAACAACCAGCTGTAACTTTAATCATAAACTTTTAGTAGGAATAATAGAAGAATGGAACAACATAGAGTTGATACAGAATTATCATTTCACGTGGAATACAAACAATTGCTAAAACATACATTTCAGGAGTAGTGACAGGTCCTGTTTAAAAGTTTACATGACCTGTTCGAAGACAACATTGGTACACTTCCATGGCACTTGGTAAAGCACCCCGCTGCATTTGCCACTCTTCTTAGATTTGTACTAAGTGCCTCTGCTTTCAGTGCTATAATTCAAGTCTAAGCCTTCTATTCTGCAGATTGCTCACATCCTACTAGGACCTATGCACTAAAATAACATGACATTTCAGTGTTCATTAGATATCATGCTTTTCAGACTTTCTGACATACATTGGTTATAATGTCAAAATGTAATAAAATAAAAAATGAGCCTATACTCAGCTGTTACTCCCCCAGCGTTTGCAGCACGGCTGTCAGGATAATGACTACCGTCCCATACAAACAGGGATAGTGCAGCCCTAAAACTGGCCGGATCCACTATCCCTACCTACATGCACGGTCACCCTCGGCATTGACCCAACAACTGGACGGCAGTCCCTATACTGAAATAGGTGAAGGGTGACGCACATACAGGGACAAACAAATGTACAAATACTAAGTAGTTGTGTGGAAAATCGGTGAAGTGCCAGACAATGCAGTACAAGATATTCCAGGGGCAAACGAGAAAACCAAACATGCCAAAAAGTCAGAACCAGGAGATCCATAGAATACCAAATCGACAGAAGCCAAAAATGTAGTCGCAATATAAAATCCAGAAAACTAAAGGAGTTCTCAGTAAACGCAATGGAACAGTAGGGGGAGCCAGAGGACAAGGAATTCATCGGCACCTGTGCATGTAGGTTCTGGCTTTTTATACTGAAGAAACGCAGCTCACGCCGGTGTGCCTGCACACCAGGTAGAGCTGCCAGCCATGCGCCCGCACCTCCTCTTTGCACAGGCTGCCCAGCAGCCCTGGTTCCTCCGGCAACCTGACTCTGCTGCCACATGGAGACAGCAGTGTCCAAGGGAATCGTGACAGTAGCCCCCACCCCTTCCTCTTTGTCATGAAATTTCTTAATCAACCGATCAGCGTGGACCTCTTCAAGACCTCTCCTCAGGACCATAACCTTTCCAGTGGATTAGATATTGTAACTTATTACAGACCCCTCTGAAATCTAGAATTCTTCCTGACTCAAATTCTGTTTCACCTTCTACCTCCACCTCTACCTCCACCAGTCCAGTTCTGTGAAACCAGAGGAGTAACATATTTCTTTAACAAAGATTTATGAAAAACATTGTGAATTTTGAAAAAATCTGGTAATTTAAGGGGAATGTGTCATCAGAAAATGACCTATTTTTGATGTTATTTTAAATTTTCAGTGTCAATATCTATATTTAAACAAAAAACCTACAGTTTTTGCACTGGCCGCTAAGCTTAACCTTCTCCCGACCGCCTAATGCAGGGATGCGTCCTGCGGGCAGCCGGGTTATTCCTCATGGACGCATCGGCACGTCATCCCGAAAGAGCTGAACCCTAAAAAAGTATATTAGACACTGCTTTGTTAACAGCGTCAAATATACCCGCTACCTGGTCCTCTGGTGGTCCCTTTTGCTTGGATCGACCACCAGAGGACACAGGCAGCTCTGTAAGTAGCACCAATCATCACACTACACCCCCCCCCCCCCGTCACTTATTAACCCCTGATCACCCCATATAGACTCCCTGATCACCCCCCTGTCATTGATCACCCCCCTGTAAGGCTCCATTCAGACATCCGTATGTGTTTTGCGGATCCGCGAAACACGGACACTGGCAATGTGCTTTCCGCATTTTGCGGATCCGCACATTGCCAGAAGACACCCTAAGGTATTTCGTGAGGGGCATGGCGAGTTCATGTAAAATTTTATTTTTTGTCACAAGTTAGTGGAATATGAGACTTTAGTAACAAATTATTTTTTTTTTTATTCCATTTCCGCTAACTTGTGACAAAAAATAAAAACTTCCATGAACTCACTATGCCCATCAGCGAATACCTTAGGGTGTCTACTTTCCGAAATTGGGTCATTTGTGGGGTGTTTCTACTGTCTGGGCATTGTAGAACCTCAGGAAACATGACATTATAGTTTTTGTCCATGGAGAGGACCTTGCTGCATGCATATAACCTAGTGAACATAGCCTTAAAAGTAAGCTAAAAAGCAAAGCCATTTGGTGAGGCTCAACTTGAAGTGAATCGTCAGAACATTTCTGGCTGTGCTTTTGCTGTGAGAATAAATGAAGTGTTATGTTGACAACCAAATCCATCATATATCATGCATGACAATAGAGGAAATAAAATTTACCCTGCACATAGCCTGTTCTACAAGTTGGATTCCATCTATAAATGCCGTTTACAAGCCTATTAAACATGTTCTGAGATTCTAAGTAGTTAGGTTTTTGTAGGGTTTATTAGGAGTAGTTTACACTGATACCTGACAGTGTGTTTAATACAAGAATTAAAATGTCATAAAGGTAAACTCAGTGAAATGAGAAACACGTAAAAATAAGGTATAGCAATGTAGCAATTTACAGTATAATATCTTATAAAACCTAATTTATGTTATTCATGCAGGCTATTACAACCAGCTATGATACAGTCCTGATCAAAAGTTTAAGACCACTTGAAAAATTGCAAAAAATCATATTTAGCATGGCTGGATCTTAACAAGGTTCCAAGTAGAGTTTCAACATGCAGCAAGAAGAAATGAGAGTGAGATAAAACATTTTTTGAGCATTCAATTTAATAAAAACAACAAATAAACTGAAACAGGCTGTTTTTCAGCTGATCAAAAGTTTAGGACCACATGCCTTTTAAAAGGTCAAATCTGTGCAAAGATGTGGATTCATTGTCATTTTCTGTCAGGTAGTCACACGTTGTGATGGCAAAGGCAAAAAAACTCTCCCTTTTTGAACGTGGTCGGGTTGTTGAACTGCATAAGCAGGGTCTCTCACAGCGCGCCATTGCTGCTGAGGTGGGACGCAGTAAGACAGTCATTTGGAATTTCTTAAATTCTTAAATGATCCTGAGGGTTATGGAACAAAAAAGTCAAGTGGAAGACCTAAAAAAATTTCATCAGCACTGAGCCGGAGGATCCAATTGGCTGTCCGTCAAGACCCTGGACGATCCTCGACCCAAATTAAGGCCCTTACTGGTGCTGACTGCAGCGCCATAACAATCAGACGGCATCTGAGACTGAAGGGCTTCAAAAACAAAAAAACCTCTTCAAAGACCTCGTCTCCTTGAACGCCACAGAACTGCTCTTTTGGACTTTGGAAGAGAGCACCAAACATGGGACATTCAAAAGGTAGAAGAAAGTTTTATTCTCTGATGAGAAAAATTTTAACCTTGATGGTTTCCAACGTTACTGGCATGACAAGCAGATCCCACCTGAGATGTTTTCTACGCGCCACAGTGGAGGGGGCGCACTGTGCCATAGGCGGACACAGGCTCCATTTATGATGGGCTGCATTCTGTGAATGGACCATTCTCAGAGGCTGCTATTTATCTCACCATGACATGTCTGTGGTGTTTGATAGAATGTACAGTTTTTTCAACTCGTTTTATAGAGGTAAAAGAAAAGTTTGTCACCATCCAAAAGCAAAGGGCAGCTTTGGGGAGTTTTATCTTTCAGTAAGTTATGGGCAGTTTTAAGAGAGTTCAGTCTATAACCTGAGATTCAAATGCATAAAATGCTTTGACATGTATGGAACTCAGGAGGAAACCGGAGAGAACATGCAATCTGCTTGCAGCAAAGAATCCAACGTTAATTACCCAACAGGACCTGCTCCAGTTGCTCTGGTTCTCCCAGCAGGGCTTTGTTTACCTAGTGATGTCACATCGACAACATATGACCACAGTGCACTGCTAAGGACATTGATTGACTGTAGTAGTCACATATTGTCGATATGATGCCACCACGGCAGCCAGGTGAACAGAGCACGGAGTGCGGAGTGAAGCTGTCAGGCAAGTGATGATCTATTCTTTATTGCTGGTGGATCACATGTGTTTGGTTTCCGCCTGAAAGTGGAAAACCCCTTTAATTCTGTCTGTTGCTTCTTAGCTACAGACTGTCACTTTGCAGTTTGTAGTCTGTCGCTAAGGACCATCTATCTAAATTGTCTATGCAGCAAACCTAAGCAAAAAAAAATCTAAATGTTTTGCAAGATTTCACATTTTAAATCTAAATGAAAAGTAACTATAGTTCGTAGGTATTTTGAGTTACGTCACATTGCTTTCTCCATTCAGATACTTTACCACCAAATCTAGATAAAAGCCATGTAAATCTATAATGGAATTTGTTTATGCTTCAGGTCTGCAGGTGTACCAGAAAAGGAACCCACTTCTAACTTGCCAAAACAGAACAGCAGCAACCCCCCGGACATGTCAGGCTGGAATCCATTTGGTGATGATAACTTCTCCAAGCTAACAGAGGAAGAGTTGCTGGACAGGGAATTTGACCTCCTGAGATCAAGTAAGGGGACATTGAAGGCTTAATTTGCTTCACAATAAATTGGACACACAAAACTCGCAGCCAGAATTTGCCCTGTCTTGTGGACCAGAATTACACACACAACTTCTTTCTACGTATCTGAGGGGCAACATTGTGTCCAGGTTTATTAGGATTAAAAGACATGGGAAAGGGCTTAAGAGAAGACATTGATTATAAATGAGATGCACTCACATCTCTTGCTTATTTTATTTTTTATTATTTTGAAACCATTTTACCTACTTCATTCGGACCAGTGATGCCCTATGATGATGCCTGAAAGAAGAGCTGGCCTTTTTTCACATTACGTTAATGTTTGCTAAGTCCATCTGATATGTCTCTGCCTGTAAGAGTCACTTTTCCTGTTCCATAATATCTTAAATAAACCTATTCATCTTCTGTTCTGTTTGTTTTGCTTGCATATGGTAGAATCTAAACCTTTCATCCTTGACTCATGAATAGTCAAAGGGGTTGGCCCATCTGGGACTTTGATGGCATATTGCTAGGATAATGCTCAATGTCAGATAGGCGCGAGCCCACCTCTTGGACTCGCCCCTATGTAAAGAACAGGGCCCCTAAAGTAAAGGAGAGCACACCGCGCATGTTCAACGTGATCTCCATTCACTGCTATGAGAGCAGCACGCTTAGCTAATTTTGGAAGTCCCATAGTGGTGAATCGAAAACGTACTGTGCAATTGCGGCCAACCCTCTGTTCACAGCTATGGGACTTCTGGAAATAGCAGCACTTGGCTATTTTCAGAACTTCCATAGTGGTGAATGGAAGGTGCCCGCAGATGCACGGCTGTTCACTTCTGGGGTTCTATTCTGAAGATAGGAGCTGGTCCCAGATGTGGGACCTGCAGCTACAGTATCCAACATTGATGGCATATCCTTGCGGTATGCCATTAATGTCCCAGATGGGCCAACCCCTTTAAGTCTACTGTCTCACAAAATAATGTACTGTAGAATGCCAGCAGCTTCTGACAAAAGCAGACAGTGCCTATTGCTTTCACTTGATGTCTGTATGTTTCTACTCATTAACCAGACCACACCCAACTGCATGACATTGTCTTTTCTTAATCTTAAAGTAGTGGGATGCATGAGCAAACCTATAAATAACACATACAATAAATGTTGGGCCACCCATTTAAGAATCTGTATTCTCATGGAACTAAGAGAAGGAAGAAATAGTTTTCAGTACTGACCAGCCTCCCTGGCTGATGGTATATCCTAGCAATATGAAATCTCTTTAAAAGGGATAGCCCTTGAAGGGGTTGCTGATGATATTCATGTAGCATCCTTGGGGTCTCAGTGTGGTTTACTGTTTAATATCTAGTATATTTGAGAGCAGAATAAGGTAATGACAATCACACAAATTCCAGCACTGTCTATGTTATGTGTTGCAACAACGCTGGTTGTTCACAGGACTGTACAATTGGACTTCATCTTTTGCAGTCACCTTTCCCAGGTACTGACAGTGTCTCCTGGTACACTCAGATACCACCAAGATTTAAAGTAGGGCCAAGCTGTATTACAATCGGACCATCAAATCAGGCATCAACACTGACAGGCAACAAATATACAGAAGGAAACTCATAGATAGATGACAGGAACCAAACGATGATGGTAAACAGATGATGGAAATGTCAGTGATGTAATAAAGCAGGCAGCTTATGATGACGGCTAATAAAGTTGAAGGATGAAGATAACCAATAATAACGAATGGACAATAACTGACCCTGACCCTAGCTATTCCTGAATCTTCCTAAGATCTTTCCGTGAATACTGACCTTGAACTAAACAACACAGACAGATCAATACTTTCTGTGTAAAATGTTGACCTGTATTACTTTTTAATATGGATTACCATGAAAGTTTTAAGACTATAATCGTGGCGTGCAGAATTTTTATATACTTACCTAAAAGAAAAATGACTATTGTCAGAAACAATATCTGGATTAAAATAAATGCAAGAACCAAACTACACAGACAAGGAACTAGATAAGGGAAACAAATTGTTGCTGTATACAAATGTGTACAGCTCCAAACTAATAGATGACGATGCAGCAGGCAAAAACCTGATGGTCTTATCGCCCTTCCTCTTCAGGGAGTCTGAAGAGCTCTTTATTCTGAGCTACATAAAAGGCTTATTAATCTTTTAGCATGGATGTTCCTATCTGGTTCTAAGCACCTTTTTTCAGGATCATAAACCTGCCAAATGAAGCTGAAGGAGCTGTCTGCCACACCATGTAGAATCAAGAATCTTCTTAACCATGTACATAGGCAGACCCTGGAAAAGAACTGGTGAGAGTCTATGAACAGAACTTCCAAAAGGAGACACAGGCTTCGAGGCAAGTCCAAAATAAAAGAAACTGGTTTGATTTGTCTTAATGGGACCAATACACCTGGGACAGAACTTGCCACATGGTTGCCTTAGCATGATGTTCTTGTCAGACATCCACACTATCTCATACCTTGAACTTATGTGGCCTGCGGTGGAGATCAGACTTACATTTAGCACACAGAGCAGATGAGCCCAAAGCCCTATGAATCTTATTTGTTATTGAAAATGGATGTGGATCCACTTTACCAACAACCAATTTGGCTTTGAGCTATTCGTAAGATAGCTATCCTGGTAGTCCCCTGGTATTTACCATTTAACCCCTGCACAGGCATATGGTCTTCTCTGCAGGGGAGCTACCAGGCCACTACCTCTTCAAATAGTCCCGTTGCATTTGACCTACGGGCGTCAGAGACACTAGTGCAAAACTTGTGGTCAGGAAACAGGCAGTGGTCACGGCACCAGAGTTCATGCATATCCGTAAAACAATTTGAGGTCAAGGCATGCAGCAGAGAGGCAACACTGTAAACAAGCATAAGTCATGGGAGGCAGTAGAGAGTCAATAAACAGGCAGAATTCAGTACATGGGCAGACTAACAGATAAGCACAACTTTACTGGAAACTAGCAAAGTAAGGGACCTAAAGCTCAGGCACCTCTCCCTTGGGAAAGGTGCCAAAAGTACCCACATGTGTCAAGCTACTGTGTACTGGTCCTTTAAGAGCAGGGGAACACAGGAATCTGGAGGAGGCCTTGCAGCTTCATACAGGATGTGGCCTCCAATGTGGGACACAGGATTCCGGCGGCCAGCTGGAGAGCAGAGAAGTACCAGTGGGTCCTGGCTCCTGGGCAGAAACAAAGTGAGCAATGCAGAGACTGTGGCCCACCCCATATAGCGGGACAGTGGCAGCACAAAGCACCACCATCGCATTACTCTACACTGACTTTACCACCCTGAACATGTATCTGAGCAATGGAACTTCAAAACCCATCCTACAGATGTCACCTTCCCCAATAAACCTCTCCACATCCTTCATCATAACTGGTTATAAAACAGTTCAAGACAAGGCCATACACATCTTTAGCAATACTTGGACAATTGATGGGCAATGTTGCTTCCATGACACTCCAAAAGAACAGTGGACCTAAGATTTCTAAGAACAAACAACAGTTGAGGGGGTTTCTCTGGAGGTCCATGAGATTTAACCTGCAAGGGGAGGAATTGTAGAAAAGCAGGAGCTTTTAGGTTTTTGGAACCTGGACGGAAGGTAATGACAAAATAATATCTAGAGAAAAACAAGTGGTTAAGCCTCTTAGCAGATTCTATATACAAGAGGTTCTTATGATCTGTATAAACAACAATTTGGAACTTTGTTCTTTCCAGCTAGTAGTGCCTTCACTCTTCAAATTCCCGCTTTATTTTGTCAACAACTCCTGATTTCCAACATCAGAGTTGAATTCTGCTGTAGAAAATATCTGGGAGAAGAAGTTACATGGATGCAACTTATGGTGTAAGGATTCTCTTAAGGTCAAGGAAGTATAGCCCCCTGCTTCAAAATTAGAGCCATCTGCTTTAACTATAAACTGTAGATCAACATCTTGAGTTATTAAGGACCAGAAGAGATTAATGGAACAGATATATTAGGATAGCTTTTTTTAACACCAGAATATTGTGCCTACACCATTTTTAGTTTGTACTAAATGTATGATTGAGATTGTTACACGTGTCTAAATCTGTGATATTGTTTTATAAAATGGTGAAGGGAAAGGTGCGACCCAATGCACAAGAGTGCTTTATACTATAAAAATATTACCCCTCTTTTATACCACCTTGGAGCTGGTATAAATCTTGTCCAAATAAAGGAAACAAAAGAAGGCACAAAGTAGGCACAGACAAAAATGTGGCACAAATATGCTTAGTATATTTGGCTCAGCAAGCCATAAATTCTGGAGCAAATCAAGACACAATCTAGGTGCAGTGACATTGATATAGCAAAGGTAAAGAGTAGAGGCTAACTGTTTATTATGGTGATAATATTCAGTCTCCTGTAGTCTATGCAGAGATGAAGATCACTGACGTTCTTGGTTACAAACAAGAATCCAGCAGCAGCTGAGGACCTGGAAGGATGAATAAATCCCTTCTCTCTCACTGAGAGAATCCTCCTCTTGGGAATCTTAGGACTGGGAATTAAATCCATGGGGCAGTCATATTCTCTTTCAGGAGGCAGACTATTATCAGTATTTTCACACAAAAAAAACATCCACAAATTCATGATACTCTGCTAAGAGACCCTGTAGACAGCAACAGTAACAAGTGAATTAAATCATCCTCCCATTTACAGGTATGCCTTTATCTATTGGGTTAATTATCCAGAACCCCAATATGTAGGGCTAACTAAGTATAACCCAATATAACAAGATAAGGAAAATGAACTAATGAACCCAGTGGATACATCCTACTGACAACTTGGTAGCCATCTAAGAACAAATGAACAAATGATAGTGGTTATCTCCAGAGGCACAGGATAAATACCCAATCTTTGGTCCAAATAAAAATCTAAGAAGGTCTGCAGCCATATTTTACGAAAACCTGTACAGTCAAAGAAACACTCTCCCATTCAGTCTTTGAAGATGATGTCAAAATATTGTTGGGAGCAAAATTAAATACACCCAGAAGAACTTCCCTTGTATCTTTTAGCCTGGGAAATTTCCTTGCTTGAGGGTGCGCTTCTTATTACCACGTTATAAACAAATACCTAGGAATCTCCTGCTATCCTGGTCAACTTTGCAGAGTCTCATGGGACCAATTTCTTTAATTCAGTCTCAGTCACATTATATAGGATAGGAGATGTCTGCTCTGGCTTTCTGTCTCTGATATGCCTGTCAGTATCACCAAGGAAATTAGAATCCACATAGGGGAAATTGTACCATAAATTGTAATTCATTATCAGAGAGACCTAATCTATATTGACTATGGATGGAAGAGTCAGTTCAACCACTGGCAGTAACCCACTATCTAAACTCTGCAGAATATTCCTATACTGCCCTGTGTCCCTGTTTCAAGACACAGAGATCAGCATTGGCAGACGAGGCGGCATCTGGGTTAACACTTTATATAGCTGAATCTCCAGGCTTCTGGCTGAATGCTCAGGACAGGGGGTTTCTGGGCAAGAGTCATAAAGAGTTATTCCGGTTTTAAAATTTTCATCATCACCTGACAGGAAACAACATGTTATCACTTACTAATAGTGATTGTTTATCTCTAATGCCCCATCTTTCTGCAACCCATCGTGGTCACATGACATTTTCTGCTGTGTTCGTTCCCTGTCCTCATGACACCAGATGGGCATATGAGGGCAAGGCTTTAAAAAATCTGCCCTGTAGACACATCATCAAAAACCTTGCATCTGAGGGTGGTGTCCTAGACACTGTCCTGTAGACATGACGTCAGCGTTGAGGCTGTGTTTTAGGCCGAATGCACACGGCCGTGGAACACGGGCGTGAGCGGTCTGTGGTATCCTGGCTGGCATCCTGCTGAGAGCAGGAGCGCACAACGTCATTGGTTGCTATGAGTAGTGCAGCGGCGGCATGAAGCGTGCAGCGTCATAGCAACCAATGATGCCGTGCACTCATGCTCTCAGCAGGATGCCATGCCGGGATACCATGGACCGCTCACGGCTGTGTTCCACGGCCGTATGCATTCCGCCTTTATGGTGTTTTTTTTTATAGCAGGGCATCAAGCAGGTTTGGATCTGTGATGTTCGAGCTGGGAGGGCAAAGGAAGGCAGAGACCTGATGCGACAGACACTCACTGTGAGTCTTGTGTGGGGTGTAAACACAGGGTACGGGTCACAGATCACATTTATGCTGGAGGAGTCAAAATGCACTGAGAACTTCATCATCTGACTTATATAATTCAGTAAAGTTGAATGCCACTGTTTACTTAATTTTTTTGGTGTTTAACCAGAAAACTCCTTTAATAACCCTTACTCTTAGAGCCTCTGATAAAATAAAGTTTATAACTTTAACAAAAAATATTTAAACTGAGCACAGTGTCCAGAAATACAATTGGTAAATTATTTAAAGGTGCTGGGGATTGTGGAGGAGTAGCAGTAGCCTCTTGCATATTTTAAGTAAATTGTTCTTGTATAATTAACTGGGTAGGAGCAGCATGCATCAGAAAATTCACAGTCTGGCATGATACAGCTTCTATATTTTACACCAGTGATAATGTAACAAAGCTGGTTGTTCACAAGACTGCAGAACTCGACTTGACCTATAGCACTCGCATCTTGCAGTACTCGGATATAACCAGGACTTACAGTAGAGCCAAATTATATAACAAATGGACAGCTGTAAGAATAGTGTTACGAAGCACAGATCAACACTGGCATATAACAAATACAATGGTGCTTGATAGTTTGTCGGCTCTTAAAGAATTTTCTATATTTAGTTGACCTAAAACTACATCACATTTTCACACAAGTCCTCAAAGTAGATAAGGATAGCCAAATAAAACATAAGACTTGCTTGTTTATTGAAGAAAACTATCCAATATCACATTCCTCTATACAAAACAGCTTCAACTCTGTTATTCTGGTGGGTTTCATCCCATGAACTGCTTACTTCAGTCCCTTCCATAGCATTTCTGTTGGACAGGACTTTGACTTAGGCTACTTTCACACTAGCGTTAAAGTTTTCCGGTATTGAGTTCCGTCATAGGGGCTCAATACCTGGAAATAAACGCTTCAGTTTTGTCCCCATTCATTGTCAATGGGGACAAAACTGAACTGAACAGAACGGAATGCTCCAAAATGCATTCTGTTTCTTTGAGTTGCGTTCCCAGACCGGAGAGCAAACCGCAACACGTTGTATTTTGCTTTCCGTCTTGACACAATAGAAAATGGATCCGTCCTCAATTGACTTTCAATGGAGTTCAAAACGGATCAACTTTGGCAATGTTAAAGATAATACAACCGGATCCGTTCATAACGGATGCAGATGGTTGTATTATCAGATCCAGCAAAAACGCTAGTGTGAAAGTAGCCTTAGCCATTTCCGAACTTCAACTTTATTCTTCTTCAAGCAGGTAGTTTCTGTAAAAAGTAGTATTTATTAGCTGCAGCACTAGCATCGCACGGTGAGATAGATGTTTGGATAGCACAACTCACCGGTAATCGTCATCTTTCTTCATTTCTTCTTGTATAGTAATAAGGAGTAAGCTGTCAATCACTGGTAGGAGGGCAGACCAGTACTCTCATCTCATGAATACATGTGTGATACCAGCGCTGTATCTAATAAATGGTACATTTCACAGAAACGACATTATAGACACACAGCAGGGAAATCACTTTAATCAGGGAGAGGGCATCATAAAGGCAGCGACAAATTCCCTTTAATACACAGTAATAATGAAATATAATAGCAAAAGTTTATGATATTGTTTAGAACTCCCTGGTCTATGTTGCCTATAATTTAATTGTATGTAATGTAGATAGAGCTAGAATTTAGTTTTATAGAAATCAGAGCTTTTTGCTACAGAACTACAATTTCCCTACTTCCCTTCACGCCACCATCTAGTAAAATGATAAAATCCAGCCTTCAGTTCCCACTAGGGGATCACTGCATAGGGATTTATACAGCTTCAATTAAATGCAATGATACATAGGTATGTAAGTCATGCCATTGTCCAATTTGCATTGCAAATCTGATTCTTCTGAAAAACAAAAAACCTACATTTTGGTGAGGAACTTCTTGTCATTCAAACTGCATCTTGCATAACCAATTTGCACCACAGCATGGTACTGACTGCTAACAAAATGTACACATATTAAATAATCTACAATATATAATTATATGTAATCTCTATGCACAATATTTCTAGTTTATTATGCTCTCAATGTTAACTTTAATCACTACACTACATAATAAACACATAGTAATGTTATTTAAACCATATTGTGCATTTGTGTGTGTGTTCATATAACAAAAGGTTATGATATTGATTAGCATTCCTTGGTCTATATTGTCTAGATGATCTCTTGGAAGGTAAACCTATAATTAAATTTTATGTAATCTACATAGATCCAGGATTTCTTTTATAAAAATCAGAGCTACATATTCTAGTAAGAAACATGTATTGGTTGTTGTTATAGTTATAGATGGTTATAGGTAAGACAAAAAGTTAATGACAAAAAGTCAAATGTAAAGTTTATTTTATAGGTCACAGAATGGAAACTGTCTGGTGTTCATTAATGTGCCCACATGATGGCAGCAAAGTGCATCTCATTTCTCAAACTTAGCATTTGCACCATAAAGATCACAGTAATGTACTAAAGATGAAATTGTTTGCTTTATATAAAATGTTCCGTATGAAATTCAGTCATTTATGCATTCAAAACTGCAGATTCACCTTTGCAAAAAATGTACAGGTTACATATAGAATTATGCTATAAGACTACATAAAAAAATTTCAACATGAGGTTACTGTATAGTTTTTTTTCAGTGAAAAAATCAGCAGTTTGATATACAGTCATGGCCAAACGTTTTGAGACTGATACAAATTTTGTTTTTCACAAAGTTTGCTGCTTTAGTGTTTTAAGATCTTATAGAAGTTTCTAATCGTAAACTGAAGTACAATATAAGCATTTCATAAGTTTTCTCATTTTTATTGACAAATACATCAGGTTTATGCAAAGACTCAATATTATCAGTGTTGACCCTTCTTTTTCAAGACTTCTGCAATTAGTTCTGGCATGCTGGATATCCGTTTCTGGGCCAAATCCTGACAGATGGCAACCTAACCTTGCCTAATCAGTGCTTAGAATTTATCACAATTTTGGTGCTTTTTGAGAATTGATCACAAGTTCTCTATGGGATTAAAGAATGAGATCTGGGGGAGTTTCCTGGCCATGGACCCAAAATTTCAATGTTTTGTTCACCAACCCACTTGGTTATCACTTTTGCATTGTGATCAGGTGCTCCATCATGCAGTAAAAAGCAATATTCATCACCAAAGTGCTCCTGGATCATTAGAAGTTGCCTTGGAGGATGTTTTGATAGCATTCTTTATTCATGGCAGGCAGAATTGTGAGTGAGCCCACTCCCTTAGATGAAAAGCAACCCCACACATGAATGGTCTCAGGAATGCTTTACTGTTGGCATGACAGGACTGATGGTAGTGCTCACCTTTTCTTCTCTGGACAATCATTTTTCCAGATGTCCCAAACAGTCTGAAGGTGGCTTCATAAGAGAAAATAAGTTTACTGTATTTCCTAGATGTTTTTCTAGGTTGCATTTTTGCTGCCCTTTTTGACACCAGGCCATCCTCCAAAAGCCACCTCCTCACTGTGCGTGCCAACAGTAAAGCATCCTGAGACCATTTTTCCTAAGAACACTGCCATGAACACTCCAAAAGCAACACTCCAAAGCCTCCAAAAGTGACTTCTCCTATTTATACAGTACAATTTGGTGATGATCTATGCTTTTTCCAGCATGATGAAGCACCATGGCATAAGGCAAAAATGATAACTTGGTTAGTAAAGCATTGCAATTTTGGGTCCATGGCCAAGAAACTCCCCAGATCTCAATTCTACCGAGAGCCTGTTGTCAATCCTCAAAAATAGGGATCGACCGATTATCGGATTTACCGATATTATCGGCCGATATTCAGGATTTTGAACGCTATCGGCATTTATTTTGCCGATATTCCGATAGCGTATGGGGAACACAGATCGTGCTGCTGTCAGCGCTCTCCGTGTTCCCCTTAGCAGCACAGGGGAGAAGGAAGCAGTGTCTCCTCCCCCTGTGCTGCTGCTGCCGCCAATGAGAGGACAGGGGACAAGAGGAGGGGAGGAGCTATGGCCACTGCGCCACCAATGAAGCTTAATCTCTCATTTATTCATATACAACAGGAGGCGGGAGCTGCAGGATCACATAGCCGGCTCCCGACCTCTATGAGCATTAGCTGCGATCTGCCGTAGTTAACCCCTCAGGTGCCGCGGATCGCAGCTACTGCTCATAGAGGTGGGGAGCCGGCTATGTGATTCTGCAGCCAGCTGCCGCCTCCTGTATATGAATAAATGAGAGAGGGGTTGTCCAAGTTATATTTATTGATGACCTATCCCCAGTATAGGTCATCAATATCAGATCGGCGGGGGTCATTTCAAATCCATTCATTTCAATAGGAAGGCTTGGGTGTAATTACACCTGCTCACCACTGCAGATGCAACGGCTGGAAGGTAAACAGTGAAGAGGAGGCAGCGCTGACACCGTGCGAGTCTCCTCTTCAAACAGCTGATCAGAGGGGGTGCCGGGTGTCGGACCCCCTCCGATCTGATATTGATGACCTATCCTGAGGATAGGTCATCAATAAATATAACTTGGACAACCCCAGTGCGCCCCCCCCACCCCAGTATTAAAAACATTGGTGGCGCAGTGCGCCCCTCCACAGGATCCCCTCCTCCTCCGATCGGAGCCCCAGCAGTGTAATGCTGGGGCTCAGATCGGTTACCATGGCAGTCAGGACGCTATTGAAGCCCTGGCTGCCATGATAAGCTCCATGCTGCTGTGTGCACAAAGCACAGAGCATCAGGGACAGTGTGAGCTCCTATTCACCTGATAGAGCTCTATCAGGGTGAATAGGACAAGGGTTCTAGTCCCTAAGGGGGCTAAAAGTTAGTAAGTAAAAAAAAAAAAAAAAAAAAAAAAAAAAAAAAGTTACAAAAATAAAACACCAAAATATTAAGTATAAATGAAAAAGAAAGATTTACAAAAAAAAAATACACATTAACAATAAACATACATTTTCAGCAGATTTGTGGGATTTTTTATGTATTTTTAAAAAAAAAAAATTCCCAGAATATCGGTATAAATTATCGGCCTGAAAGTTCACAAATTATCGGTATTGGTATCGGCCCTAAAAAATCAATATCTGTCGATCCCTACTTAAAAACACAGATGGACAAACAAAAACACTGAAGTTGTGATAAATACCATGCACTGATCAGGCAAGCTGATATCTAATGGCAGACGTCATGAAAAAGAAAGCTCAACACTGGAAATATTGAGTCTTTGCAAAATTCTTGTATACATTGTATTTGTCAATAAAGGTTCTAAAAATGTATGAAATGCTTATAATTATATTTCAGCATACCATAGAAACATTTCACAAAAAAAGATCTAAAAGCACTGAAGCAGCAAATTTGATGAAAAACTAAATTTGTGTCAGTCTCAAAATGTTTGCCCATGACTATATATAGACATTGTTCAGAATGCAGTTCTTTTGGGTGACTATGTTAGTAATAGGGTAAACCCAAACTGAAATGCTGATCTCTGACTGTTTGCAAAAGTGTAGACAGAACTTGGAAGATGCAGGAAACAGAAATAAGAAAGTTATTTCAGCTGTATTTGTCCAAAACAGTTGATCCTGTTCCTGTTACCAAACAATAAAGAGGAGAGAGGAAAACGAAAGATGACATGCTTGCATCACATCCAGAGTAGAATAGTATTTTTCCATTACACAGTTAATCAAAGTGCAGATCCCCATGTGACCACAAAAAGGGTAGGCATTTTTTGGCAGTGACCAATGGTATTTTTAAGTTTTACACGTACAAGTTACCCATAATTTTTTTATTTTTTTTTGCAATTACAAATAATAACTTGCAGCCAATTGTGAGTTCTCTGTAAAATGGTTTTAGAATATGGTTTTACACTTTGTGAACAGCAGCGTGTATATGTTACAATGGCAGTTCATGGCTGCTGCTGTCCCATGTCTATTGGCGTTGGCTTCCTGTGTGTGAATTAAGGCCATTGTTTATGTATATCTCTTCTGTTGTATTACTGCAGTAGATAACCTCCTCTGTGAGCTGCTGTGAGGATATTCCCAATTGCTAATCAGCTTCTCCTATGTAGTTGTGTTACTGACTTAGTTTCCTTGCCTGAGCAATTGGTCTGTACCTAGGGCTCTCTAGTTTGCTAGATCCTATGTAGGACCTGTGGTCTGTTTGTCTGCCTGTGTACTGACTGCTGCCTGTTTCCTGATCGTCTGCTGTCTGACCGGACCTATGCCTTTTCACCATACTGAGCCAGGACTAGCACAAAGTCAAACCAGTTGGTTGGCACATTGGATTCACATCCACTGTCTGTAACAGTATACTAAGGATTTACATGAATAATCTGTCACATTGTCATACCCCTATAACTAAAGGCATTTATTTAGATGGTCTAAAGAAAACTAACCATGTGCTTCTTCTGAGTCAATTAGTGTATCATGCCATTTACATGCAGTGGCACCTAAACTTAAAGGGGAGGGTCTGATAATTTATATATGTAGCCATTGCATGGAGTATTTCTCGTTTCAAGAGCAAGCAATTCAAATAATAGGTAAGCAAAAGTATGGAACTCAAACTGCCTCCTCTCTGACACTGTAAGGAGGAGAAGTATTTAATTTCCATTTTCTTCCTTGTCTTTGTAATACCTGCATGTGATTACAGATGTTACATTAACGTGTGTTCTGTCGGCTCAGAATACTTAAACAGTACAGAATACTTTACATAATAAAAGGCCATGCTGGGGCGACATGGTGAGCAAAGATCACTATGTAGTGCGGCAGCCTCACAAAACAGTGGAAGTGAATGGGATTGTGTTGCAACACGCAAGTTTCTATGACCATGGCCTGGCAGTGGAAAAACATCTCTGGATTTTTTGTGACTTTTTTGGGTCGTGGCTACTTGCAGGCTGTACGGCTTCTCCATTCAGTTACTTGCAACACAGGCCGTGCTACACAGTGATCCTTGCTGTGTAGCCCTAGCTTAAAGACTTTACTAAGGGCTCTTTCACACTTGCGTTGTCCGGATTCGTTGTGTACTCCATTTGCCGGAATTACACGCCGGATCCGGAAAAACGCAAGTGAACTGAAAGCATTTGAAGACGGATCCGTCTTCAAAATGCGTTCAGTGTTACTATGGCAGCCAGGACGCTATTAAAGTCCTGGTTGTCATAGTAGTAGTGGGGAGCGGGGGAGCAGTATACTTACCGTCCGTGTGGCTCCCGGGGCGCTCCAGAATGACGTCAGAGCGCCCCATGCACATGGATGACGTGATCCATGCGATTACGTCATCCATGCGCGTGAGGCGCCCTGACATCACTCTGAAGCGCCCCGGGAGCCGCACGAACGGTAAGTATACTGCTCCCTACTACACTTTACCATGGCAAACAGGACTTTAGCGTCCTGGCAGCCATGGTAACCATTCACAAAAATGGGCATTAATTCCGGATCCGGCCTTGCGGCAAGTGTTCGGGATTTTTGGCCGGAGCAAAAAGCGCAGCATGCTGCGGTATTTTCTCCGGCCAAAAAACGTTCCGGTCCTGAACTGAAGACATCCTGATGCATCCTGAACGGATTTCTCTCCATTCAGAATGCATTGGGATAATCCTGATCAGGAATTTTCCGGCATAGAGCCCCGACGACGGAACTCTATGCCGGAAAAGAACAACACAAGTGTGAAAGAGCCCTAAGGTGAAATGGGACACAGTTCCGACCATCTCCTGGCTAGGAAAAAGCAGAGCGCCCCGTTGCTCTGCTGTTTCAGTAGCTCTCATTGCCATGCATGAGAGCTACTGAAACGGCGTAGCACAACAAGCTATGCTGTCTCCATAAGCCAGAAACAGGATAGCTTGTTGTGCTACACGGTTTCCATAGCTCTCATGCATGGCAATGAGAGCTACTGAAACAGCAGAGCCTTGGAGCAGCCAGGAGGTCACCTTAGTAATGGCCAGATGAGACAACCCCTTTAACTCTCCACACAATAAGACCTAACTCTGAGGTACTGTAGGGCAGCACCAAGAATACTGTGCCTATTCGGTGTGCATAATGTCCCAGATTGGCCTGGGTACTGTCCCTAGTAAAGCACACAATATGTCAGCAATGTCAACTGAAGGTGAACTGTTCCATTAGAGCATGCTATATTTTATTAAAATGTTGCTACATTTGAGTAGGACAGTTGCGGTTGCAGAGTTGTTTCTCCATCTTAGTACCAACATACAGATGTAGCAGAGTTAAGTCACAGTCATAACGCATTAACTATAGGTGATAACTCACCAAGTGTGTGTTAACTCTGCTCAGGGCCGGTGCAAGGATTTTTGCCAACACAAGCGAAGCTACATTTTGGCGCCCCCCCCTCCCCCTTACAGCTCACCTGGCCCTGGTCCCGTCTGCAGAAGCTGGCTTCTCCTCTCTGTGGTCCTGGTATCTTCTCTCTGCTTCAGACAATGGCTGGTTTAAGGACCATGTTTTTCACCCTCTAAGACACACCTAGGTTTTAGAGGAGGATAATAAGAAAAAAATATTTTCCATTACACCTCAGGTCAGACCAGCAATCAGACCTCCAATGTTAATCAGACATCAGCCCCCAATGTCAGCCATCAGACCCCCATGTCACATTTCTCCCCCTCCATGTCACATTTTTCCGCCCTCCCCCAGGGTGCGCCCTAAGGCGGCCGCTTGGTCTGCCTTATGGTAGCACCGTCCCTAACTCTGCTACATCTGTAGATAATAGCTTTATTTACAGCCCATGTACTGGTAGTAAGGTTTTTTTGGCATCCTTACTGACTGGCATTATCCTAAAGGTGGCAAGCCCTGCTCTTCCAGCATCCAAAATATCATAAAATCACACAGCACAGCTGATGCTAAGAAAAAGAACACTACACCTCAAGACGTCATCTTAACTATGAAGCATGGTGGAGGGATCATCAAGGTTTTGGGCTGCCTTGTGGCCTGGACACCTTGTGATCATTGAGGGAACAATGAATTGTAAGGCGTATCAAACATTTTACAACAGAATGTAAGAGCAGCAGTCCGTGACCGCAAGCCGAAGAGATTTTTGGTGATAAAACAAGAAAGCGACCCAAAGCACACAAGTAATTTAACTAAAACATGGTTGCAAATGTAAAAGCCTGTCTGGATTTCATGCTGTCAATGGTTCAGGACCAACTTGTTTTTCCAGCACATCCCACAGATGCTCCATTGGGTTGGGATTCAGTGAATTTGGATGCCAAATCAATAGCTTGAACTGTTTGTGCTTAAAATGACAGGCTCCCTTTAAGGAACGCTGACAATGTCTAAGCTGAAGAGAGCATGTTATAGAGCAGGAGGAGCCTAACTGACTGATTTATAGTTTTAGGAGAAAATATTCAGTATAACTTTTAATTCATTCACTTATATTCCAGCTCATTCTGGGCTTTGAAGACCAGGAGACGGTGATTGACAGCCTTCCTTCTATCACTGTGTATACAGAGAGAGCTGTCAATCACTGATAGGACCGCCTCCTGGACTTGAATGAATAAATTGCAACTTATAAAGAATATTTTCCCATAAACTATTTACCGATCTGCTCAGCACCTCCTGCTCTATAACATTCTGCCAGCAGATTATTTAGCATTTTCATGGCGACAGGTTCCCTGTAAACCGTTCCTGAACAACTTGTGTTGCAGCATGATCCTGTTGCAATAGGCCACTGCCATTAGGTATTACTGCCATTAAGGGGTGTACTTGGTCTGCAGCAATGTTTACTAGGTGGTACATGTCAAAGTAACACTGCCCAGGACCTCATTACGGCTTGAATTTTTCCCATAGTGCATCCTGCTGCTAGCTTTTCTTTCCCCCCAAGTAAGTGAATCATGTACACCCATTCATCTATATCATGTAAAAAAAAAAAAAGTGTAATTATCAGACCAGGCCATCTTCTTGTATTGCTACATGGTCCAGTTCTGATGCAGTAGATGCTTTCTTCCCACATGCATCAATGAGCCTTGGCTGCCCTTGACCATGCCGCCAGTTCACCGACATTCATTCTTTGGACCACTTTTGGTATGTACACTGGAATCATTCCATAAGATGTAGTTGTCTAGCAATTATAACTTGGCCCTTGTCAAACTCGCTTAGATTCTTAAACATCCCCATTTTATTGCTTTAACTTCAAATAAGGACTGTTAACTTCCACCCCTTGCAAGATGATCAGTGTTACACATTTCAGGACCAGGTGTGTACCTGAAAACGATGCATTAAAATTATGCAATTCAACCTGCAAAATACAGGGCCTTAGAGTTTCTGTTAAAAAAAAAAAAAATCATCTTAAGTGCTTCAGTTGCTGTTTAACCCCTTAGTGACCAGCCTGTTTTGGGGCTTATTGACCAAGTGTTTTTCTTCCTTTTTTCATCTTCGCCTTCCAACAGCTATAACGTTTGTATTTTTCCATCTATGCAGCTGTATGAGGGCTTTTTTTTGATGATTTTGATTTGATTTTAACCCCTTTAGGACACAGCCTTATTTCACCTTAAGGACCAGGCCATTTTTTGCTAATCTGACTAGTGTCACTTTAAGGCCCATTTACACAGGCGAGTTTTCGGTGCGGGTGCGATGCGTGCGGTGAACGTATTGCACCCGCACTGAATCCTGACCCATTCATTTCTATGGGGCTGTGCACATGAGCGGTGATTTTCACGCATCACTTGTGCGTTGAGTGAAAATCGCAGCATGCTCTATATTGTCCGATTTTCACGCGACGCAGGCCCCATAGAAGTGAATGGGAAACGTGAAAATCGCATAGCATCCGCAAGCAAGTACGGATGCGGTGCGATTTTCACGCACGGTTGCTAGGAGACAATCGGGATGGAGACCCGATCATTATTATTTTCCCTTATAACATGGTTATAAGGGAAAATAATAGCATTCTGAATACAGAATGCATAGTAAAACAGCGCTAGAGGGGTTAAAAAAATAAAATAAAAAGTTTACTCACCTTAGTCCACTTGATCGCGAAGCCCGGCATCTCCTTGTGTCTACTCTGCTGAACAGGACCTGGGGTGAGCATTAAATAGACGTTAAGGACCTTTGAATGACGTCACTCTGGTCATCACATGGTCTTTTACCATGGTGAATCACCATGGTAAAAGATCATGTGACGTACCATGTGATGACCGGAGTGACGTCATCAAAGGTCCTTAACCTCTATTTAATGCTCACCCCAGGTCCTGTTCAGCAGAGTAGACACAAGGTGATGCCGGGCTTCGCGATCAAGTGGACTAAGGTGAGTTAAATTATTTTTTATTATTTTTTAACCCCTCTAGCGCTGTTTTACTATGCATTCTGTATTCAGAATGCTATTATTTTCCCTTATAACCATGTTATAAGGGAAAATAATGCAATCTTCAGAACATCAATCCCAAGCCCGAACTTCTGTGAAGAAGTTCGGGTTTGGGTACCAAACATGCGCGATTTTTCTCACGCGAGTGCAACGCATGACAATGTTTTGCACTCACGCAGAAAAATCGTGCATTTTCCCGCAACGCACACGCCTCTTATCCGGGCCAAAAATATGACGCCCATGTGAAAGAGGCCTGGTGATAACTGGTGGTGATAACTTTAAAAAGCTCTGACTTATCCAGGCCATTCTGAGACTTTTTTCGTCACATATTGTACTTCATGACACTGGTAAAATGAAGTTAAAAAAAATTCATTTTTATTTATAAAAAAATACAAAATTTACCAATTTTTTTTACAAAATTGCAAATTTCCAAGTTTCAATTTCTCTACTTCTATAATACATAGTAATACCTCCAAAGTTATTACTTTACATTCCCCATATGTCTACTTCATGTTTGGATCATTTTGGAAATGATATTTTATATTTTGGGGATGTTACAAGGCTTAGAAGTATAGAAGCAAATCTTGAAATTTTTCAGAAATTTTCAAAAAACCCAATTTTTAGGGACCAGTTCAGGTCTGAAGTCACTTTGCAAGGCTTACAAAATAGAAACCCCATTCTAGAAACTACACCCCTCAAGGTATTCAAAACTGATTTTACAAACGTCGTTAACCCTTTAGGTGTTCCACAAGAGTTAATGGCAAATGGAGATAAAATTTCAGAATTTAGATTTTTTGGCAAATTTTCCATTTTAATAATTTTTTTCCAGTAACAAAGCATGGGTTAACAGTCAAACAAAATGCTATATTTATTGCCCCGATTCTGTCGTTTGCAGAAACACCCCATATGTGGCCGTAAACTACTGTACGGGCACACAGTAGGACATAGAGGGAAAGGTGCGCCATATGGTTTTTGGAAGGCAGATTTTGTTGGACTGGTTTATTTACACCATGTCCCAATTAAAAAAGCCCCCCTGTTGCACCCCTAGATTAGAAACTCCATAAAAGTGACCCCATCTAAGAAACTACACCCCTCAAGGTATTCAAAACTGATTTTACAAACTTTGTTAACCCTTTAGGTGTTCCACAAGAGTTATTAGCAAATGGAGATAAAATTTCAGAATTTAGATTTTTGGGCAAATCTTCCATTTTAATCTATTTTTTTCAGTAACAAAGCAAAGGTTAACATCCAAACAAAATGCTATATTCATTGCCCGATTCTGTGGTTTGCAGAAACACCCCATATGGGGCCGTAAACTACTGTACGGGCACACAGTAGGGCGTAGAGGGAAAGGTGTGCCGTGTGGTTTTTGGAAGGCAGATTTTGCTGGACTGGTTTATTTACACCATGTTCCATTTGAAGCCCCCCTGATGCACTCGTAGAGTAGAAACTCCATAAAAGTGACCCCATCTAAGAAATTACACCCCTCAAGGTATTCAAAACTGATTTTACTAACTTTGTTAACCCTTTAGGTGTTGCACAAGAGTTATTAGCAAATGGGGATGAAATTAGAAAATTTATATTTTTTGGCAAATTTTCAATTTTAATCCATTTTTTCCAGTAACAAAGCAAGGGTTAACAGCCAAACAAAATGCTGTATTTATTGCCCCGAATCTGTAGTTTGCAGAAACACCCAATATGTGGCCGTAAACTACTGTACGGGCACACAGTAGGGCATAGAGGGAAAGGTGCGCTGTATGGTTTTTGGAAGGCAGATTTTGCTGGACTGATTTATTTACACCATGACCCATTTGAAGCCCCCTTGATGCACCCCTAGAGTAGAAAGTGACCCCATTTTGGAAACTATGGGATAAGGTAGCAGTTTTGTTGGGACTATTTTTAGGGTACATATGATTTTTGGTTTATCTATATTACATTTTTGTGAGGCAAGGTTACAAGAAATAGAAATTCTGAAGATTTATCTGCATTTGCCAATAACTCTTGTGGAACACCTAAAGGGTTAACAACGTTTGTAAAATCAGTTTTGAATACCTTGACGGGGTGTAGTTTCTTAGATGGGGTATCTTTTATGGAGTTTTTACTCTAGGGGTGCATCAGGGGGACTTTCAAATGGGACATGGTGCCCAAAAAAAAAAAGACCATCAAAATCTGCCTTCCAGAAACCATACGGCGTTCCTTTCCTTCTGCGCCCTGCCGTTTGGTCATACAGCAGTTAACGACCACATATAGGGTGTTTCTGTAAACTGCAGAATCAGGGTAATAAATATTAAGTTTTGTTTGGCTGTTAACCCTTGCTTTGTTATTGCAAAAAAAAAAACTGATTAAATCATGTAATAATTACTCGACCAACAACCTAAACACCTTATTCACATAGTATATTTTTGATTACTTGGTTTCTGTAGCTAAATCTCTACTGGATACAAAAGTGGTAGACATAGGTTTCTCTTTTACACTTTCAGTCTCTTTAGGGTTCAATGCTCGCTTTAGAAAAAAAAAAAATACAAACCTACTTACGTTTTTTTTGGTTTTTTTTTTATAGCTGTTGCATCTTTTCATTTAAATACATATCTCCTTTTCAGTTTTCTTTCTTTTATGTATTTATGTTCCAGACATGCATGCATTCCTCCATTTTTATTTTTTGTTGTATTTTTCATTTATCTTTGCAGATAAACTTGAGGAGTGTAGGCCATTCTCAGTCACAATTCCTGCCTCACAAAGCAAACACTCTGAAGATGCATTTGGTTCTGTTCCATTTATTTCTGCTTCAGGCAAGTGCATCTGTTTTCTACAATGGCTGAATGCTTGTAACACATTTTATGAGTTTATTCCTAAGTAATTCTATAATATATTGCCTTCTCTGCTCTTATCTTATTCTTAAATTGAAGTCAAGAAAATCCTTTTTAACTGCTGACATCTATAATGGAATGTGTTGGGAGTATTTGGGAAGCTATAAAACCTAATATGGAGTGCTCTGATGATATACATTTACAATCTGCTGCTATTTTCTCCATAATAGACCCAATTCATGAGAATCTGTGGGCCCACAGTTTAAGGCTACACCCCACGACCGTATTTTCGGTCCGATCCATTTTTCTTGCGGATCACACATGGACCTATTCATTTCTATGCGGCCGCAGAAAATGTGAACAGCACAATGATGTAATTAGTGTGCTGTCCACATCCGTGCGGCCATGCTGCAAATTATGGAGCATGTCCTATAGGCATTTTTACAATGGAGCATGAGAAAGGTGCAGGATGTACACAGATCGCAAAATTTCCGAGGACTTTTTTAAGTGTCCAAAAATCTGTGGAAAGCAAATAACATATCAGTCCCAATATTTTTTATTTACGTCTTGCAGTAAAAACAGTAAACAGGGCATTTGCTTAAGGCTATAGATGCATTGTAAACAGTCTAGATCAGTTTTAATTTTATATTTTTTATGATACATTGTACTTGTGAACATTCTGGGGACAAATAATAAAAAAGAAAAAAAAATTATATATATATATATATATGT